>NC_081144.1:23363397-23963397 GCF_958295425.1 Solea solea | reverse complement strand
CAAGGCATAAGATATGGACATAAAAAACAGTAAAATAGGCAATAAGATGAAATGAAATAAAAATGAAATAAAAAAATAATAATACAATAATAAAGTAGAAAATCTGGAAATATATACAATATACAAATAGTTAGCAATGAAGTGAGGATGAAGGTCCAGTTAAGAAGGTCCCACTTGTTCTTCTCTCTAACAGCTGAAGAAGATTATGACCTGGATGAGTGAGACTACTTGCACTCATTTCAATTATTAAATATATATATCATTGATCCTAGTCTTGTGTGTTGATCAGAGTCGTGATTCAAGGTTTGGGTGTGGACCTCAGAGGATTTTCAGATTTCTTAAATTTGGGAATGCTTTAAAAATTTAGATTTTTTAATGTAGTGATTAATTGCTCACAGATTATATCAATGCACACAATGTTTCAGAAAATCAACTTTTCATCTTTTGTTTCATTGCAAAGTCATGTAAATACCCGATAATGATATCCAAGATATTATCTTAGATGACATATCTCAGCCACCTCTAGGCGCTACACAAACACACTCAAAAGGACCTGAACTGTCCCTTTAAGGACTTTCTTTATTTTGTATTTTTCACGTGATTGTCTTGAGTTCTGCTTTTAATCCTGTCGACACTCACACTGTTTACCCTCACTTTTATAGGTTTCACGTTTACAAGCCCAAAAACTAACCAGAGGCTCATTGTGACATTTTGATGTGGTGATAGATCAGACAGCTGATCATCAGTCATGATGAGTGTGTGTGTGTGTGTGTGTTTGTGTTTGTGTTTGCCTTGTGTAAATGACTGACACGAGTGTCTTCTGCCAGGTTTCACATGGACAACGCTGCAGCAAACAAGATTCTGGTTCTGGATTACAAGTACAGTAAGTCTCACAGAGGGAAGATTAATAGTGTTTATTCCAGTTTGACTTCCATAACTCATGCAGCACAAAGATCTCGCTGTATCTTTTCAACCAAAACTCAAATACCAGGGGAAAAAAGTCTTTAGGACACTTTGGCTGATTCATTTGTCGTAAAAGCACAGTAAAACAATGCAGACAATGAAGTTCTTTCACCGCTCTGCTCTGCCGCTGTAGTGGAGCTGCACTCTCTTCCAGGGGGTGATGTGGTTGAATGAATTTCTGAAGACTCTTTAATTTTAAGAGAGTTCAGCGAGGAGGAGGGGGCGGGAGAGTCTGGGCATCTTTTCTGTGCTGAGGAATCTTTAGAGAGCAGTCTGCCAGAAGCCAGACAGTGATCACACTCAAATCAAATCACACTTCAGCTCAGAGAGGGAGAAAATCACGCTGGCATCTGCGGCCCAGTCACTCCTGGGCATGCAGTGCGTCGTTAAGCCCTCAATTTGTTTTGAATGCACTGAGCAGAAAAGAAAGTACAGGCACAGTCTGGGCCAGGAACGTGGTAACATGAGGAAAAACATCTTAAAATATGTTTAAATCAGTCGTGCAAGGCGTAACTTGAGATAAATTGACAAGAAATTGATAAGTTAAGATAAGTCCACCGTCACAGCAGCAAAGAGAAGAAAGACATTTACAATAAGACTAAAAAGTTCAAATAGAATGTACATTATTGACAACATTATTGGGTAAGACAGCATTAAAGAGAACAACAAACATGACAAGAGTGAAATAGAACAAACACGGATACAGGGAAAATGAGTCTGTCAAAGACAAGCAAACAGACGTCCCAGTATTGGGAAACATTGGCTATAATCTGTCATATTTACATGTCTTTAAAACTGTGAAATTTGACCAGTCATCCTCTGTGAGGATAATTAATGAGTTTGTGAAGAGCTATTAAAACACATTTTCGTCTGTTTTTGCGTCAAAGCTCCCCTCTGTCTCCGTGACCTTTTTCTCTCCTCGCTCAAAATGTCACAAACTCATGGGTTTCCTGTCTGTGTTGTGTTGTCGGGCGTTGTCACGGCGACGCAAAAATGAATGGGAAGTACTGTACATGTGACTGTCCGGTTAGTTGCACAACACGCGAGCGAGCTAACCGGGTCGGATGATGGACGGCTTTTACAGTAACACCTTTCTGGCACAGAGAAATCAACTTCCTTCTTTTTCTCTCTGTTTCTTTCTTTCGTCTGATAACTGGGCCTGTTCGTAATCAGCGAGACTGAAACAGAAGCGAGGCTCTGGTACATTAATAAAAATTATATTAAACTGACAGTAGGTCACACGCTGTGGTTAGTGCAGGAATGTCTGGGGGAGTCTCTCTGTTGTCAAAACAATGATTGAACTGTTTGGGAGTTACCAAGACTTTCAGGCTTTGGTTTTTAATAAAAAAAAAGAAAAGAAGAAGAAGGGGGAGAAAGAAAATCCTCCACAGCTGCTGTCCCTTTTTTCCCCCTCCTGGTCTCTCAGGTTCACCCACATGTTCACACACACATTACACAGCCCCTATAAACACAGTGACGCTGTAGCTTTCCCTTCTCACACACATAGAGGCTGAGACACCTTGTCCTTCAGGAACCGTCGCACGGAGATAATCTGAGAGTTTTGGGCAAAACAGATCGGTCACAAAAAACAGGTTGCATTCGGCGATGGAAAATAGAGAAGTGTGTGCGTGTGCGTGTGCGTGTGTGTGTGTGTGTGTGTGTGTGTGTAACACTGATCTAATGATGTAGCAGAGAGCGTGCAGACACAATCATCATAATAAAAATATCATGTGGTAGAAAATGAAATTAACTTGACAAACATGTGACAGCGAGTCAGCAGCAGCAGCTTCTGTCACCAGGTCAGCGTCACTTCAAGGTCCAGTGAAGTTTATAATCTTTTTAAAAATACAATTTTAAAAGCCTTAGTAAAACTCAGATGACCTGAGGGCCAATGAGCTAGTCTGGTCAAAAGTTGAAATTATAGCACAATATTCCATCTTGATATCGCAGTTAAGATATTCATGGTGATATTTCACAGAATTTCAAAGTAAAAACTTGCTTGTTTTGATGTTTTACGTCACTATAAAAACACATTTATGATGCAAAATAAATCATAAATTCAAATAAGGCTGAAGCAATTACTAAATTCATCGTCAACTATTTTGCATTTTCAATCTTTTTTTATGACTAAAACAAGATTTCTTATCGTTTCAGCTTCTTAAAGGTGAATATTTTCTTCTTTGCTCCATAAAACAAAGAAATCATTTATAACTGAATCATTTTGGTTTGTGGACAAAAACAAGACATACGAGAACATCATTTTTTAACGTTTTCTGACATTTTGTGGATCATTACTCAAGAAAATAATCGACAGATTAATCGATTAAGAAAACAATTGTTGGTTGCGAACTGTAGATTAAAGTTAAAAAGATTTAAAAATCCCTGAAAACATGGACGTTAATCGCCAACATTTAGCAAAGGAAAAGTCTAAGATGTCAATATTTAACAGAGACAGAGAAAGCCGACGATCACGACCTAACGTTCAGTGGTTTTTGCCTTTAGTTCGAACTCACAGCTGTTCCATCACATGAACAATAAGAGCCTATATTCTGTGGTTGAATGTGCAGTAAATTGTCTGTTTCCACTCTTTTCGTCTTTGTTTCCCAGCTCACATCAAACATCAAAGAGAAACCTAGTTCATTTTAGGTTAATGTGATTTTTTTTTTTTTTTTTTTGGCTGCACAATGAAGTACATTCAGTGGATTTAAGGTAGTGAAACAAAGGCTCAAACATCCAGACGTGAACTCTTCAGTCTCTTTGCTCTCATCCTGTTCATATGTAGCTATGAACACACTGCCCCCTAGTGATACAACAGCACAAATCATCACAATCTGTTCTGTAATAGCAGGAGATGTTTCACTGCTTCCTTCATCAGTTACTGCAAATGGCACAAACCAAACCAACAAAGGCAGCACACGAGGAACTAAAACACTTATAACTTCACTTTCCAGCCTGTAAAAACTGTTTAGCAGTGAAATAAAGATGTTCCAGGTTTAGGCTTTTATTTGAGGAGTTATTCTATGTTAAGGGATTAAAATCTGTCTTTTTTTACCATGTGTCATCAGTCAAAGTGTCCACAGAGCTGCTGTTGTGGATTTGATGGAACCCAAGAAAGTACTGGTTGCCTGTGAAGCTTTTCCTGTGAAAACGTCATGTGTTTACACCTTTTCACCACAGGGTGGTGATGTTGTCATTTAGAGGACGTGTGCAGTGAGGCGTACAGTTACAGTTGTTGGAGCTTTAAAAACACAGAGAACGAGGGATGTTCTCGAGAACTGAGATTGTAAGATGAGTGTTTATAGCTGCCTTTTATATATACAGTTGAGGCCAAAATTATTAGCCCCCCTTGTGAAATTAGACAAAACTCTTTATTTCTCTCTGGAAATGACCATTAACAACAAGTGTTTGTATTGCATTTGTTTCCAAAATAACAAAGACAAAATGTCCACTAAGTTTGATTAGAATATTTTATTGATACACTGAATTGAAACAAGAAAGGGCAAAAATGAGACGTCCAAAATTATTAGCCCCCTGCCCATTAATAGTCAATAGTGTACCCTTTCTGAGCCACAACTGACAACAACCTCTTAAAGTAGTTCTTTACTAGGTTGGCACAGGTCTCCGGAGGGATTTTGGCCTATTCTTCCATTGCAAATTGTTCCAGCTGGTCCAAATTGCGTGGTTTCCGAGCATGGACATTCACCTTGAGCACCCGCCACAGATCCTCAATAGGATTGAGGTCTGGGCTCTGTGCAGGCCACTCCAGGACCTTGGTTTTGGTATCCTTAATGAACTGTTGAACCAATTTCGATGTGTGCTTCGGGTCATTGTCTTGTTGGAAGACCCAGTGACGACCTATGGATAGACTACGAGCAGATTTCTGCATATTATTCGTCAAAATTTCATGATGCCATGCACCTGAACAAGGCTCCCTGTGCCCAAGGCTGCAAAACAGCCCCACAGCATGATGCTCCCACCACCATGTTTAACTGTGGGAACTGTGTTCTTTGGGTTGAAGGTCTCTCCCTTTCTTTGCCAAACATACAACACATCCATGTGCCCAAACAGTTCCAGTTTAGTCTCATCAGACCAAAGCACACACTTCCAAAACTCATCTTTACCTTTCAAATGTTCACGGGCAAACTTCAGTCTTGCTGTGATGTGCCGCTCTTTGAGTAAAGGGGTTCTTCTCGGACGATGGCCGTGAAGCCCACCACGATGAAGAGCCCTCACAACTGTGTTCCTTGAAACATCAACTCCAGAAGAGGCCAGGTCAGAAACAATCATCTTGGCAGATGTCTGGGGGTTCTTGCTGACATCTCTGACGATTTTCCAGAGTTTTTCTCTCCAGAGTTCTTGAAATCTTGCGCTTACGACCATGCCCAGGTTTGTTTCTTACTGAATTTGTCTCCTTGTACTTGGCAATGATGCAACGTACAGCGGTTCTAGACACTGTGAAATGCTTGGAAATGGCAGTATAACCTTCCCCCTTCTCCTGAGCCTCCACTATCTTCTTTCTGAGCTCAAAACTGATTTCCTTTGTCTTTGGCATGATGAGTAAAAGTAATCCCTCACAATGTGCACGTGTGCCCTGTTCCTTGGATTCCTTTTATGCTGATTGAATGCTCAGGTGTTGTCAGGAAGCCAATTGACTGCACAGGTGTACCAAAAGCTACTAAAGGCACTGGTGAATGTTTGATTATATCAAGTTTTATCAATGCTGCAAACATTGGGAAGAATTTTAGGAAAATGTTCCATAACATTATTCATGTATGCACACATTCAGGATAGTGGTCATTGCACACACAGATTCTCACGCGTAACCAGGGGGCCAAACCAGGTTCAAAAAAAGCTTTTTTAAAAAGTATAAATAGTATTTTTACTCATTAATCAATTTTGTATAAATGTACATGAATTAATCCAAAATAAAAATATGCAAACGCTGCCACCTGATAAAATCTGTGCCAGTTTATGACTATGATAGTTTAAGAATATTTTCATTTATCTTGCCATAGGACAGCATTTTCCAACAGGAAAGTGACGTTTGTGCCATTTTCCAATGAGCTCACTCTGCTGCACCAAATTCCATAGAGAAAAGCAGCGTTTGGTTTGACGTCTGTGTCTCAAACTTATCATATGATGCAGCAGGAGACCAGTAGCTCCAGTGTCTCTGTGAGCTATAATTGCTGATTTTCACTGTGGACTTTGGTGTGGGAGAGTCAAAGGTTGACAAACTTCAGTTTCCTGACATAAAAAATGAGTTTATCCAGACACAGTTTTCTTTTGGAAGTTATTTTTACTTGTCCTCCTGCAGGAATGAAGACACACGGCCCCATCCATCAGCAGGATGGGGCTGTTTCCCAGCCTGACATGACTTTTATTTTAATTTCCTCCTCATCTTTCCACGACGACAAAGCGAGACCCCTTTTCACAAGCAGACATTTTGTTTCCTGCTTTTGTTTTCACGGAAATCTGACGTAAAATCTCGAAAATCGACATGCTGTAAATCCTTCGGGGCTTGGCAACAATAAACGAGACACATACAAGTCCATGTGCAGCACATCTCTTGCATGCCTCAGTGTTTTCCCACCAATTATAATGAACTGTTTATAATCCCGTCTAATAAGTCTGTGTTAACTGGGCACGGTGCCACAAAGGGGGAACACACGCAGGTTTCACAGCTGTCTGACCTCATCCAAGCTTCAACCATGCTAATACTTTGACTTTAAGTGACAGTTTATTATTATTCTTGTTCTTATTTTTAATTTGATTGTATGAGATCGAGTCACATAGTCTCTGCTGGCTGTGCTGAGCTGGCCTCCTGTGCCAGGACCCAGTTTAACACAAGGTCACTCCAAAAGAGAAAAACATAGCTGCCTGTAACAGAAAACAGATTTTAGCCTCTTAACAAATGTTTAACCTCAAAAAATACACAGCTACTTAAGACTATGATATATTAACCTTCTGCTTTAGGTTTCGGTATACAGCCTGCTTTGACTGAAAACTCAAGTTTGTGTCGCTTTGTTAACCGCTCACTCTCCCACACACCAAAGTCCATAGAGAAAAAGACCACACAAGGCAGCACTTGACCAGCAGCTCCTGTGTTTCTGGGGGGGTGGATTTCAGATCAGATATATATAATTGGTGAACATTTTAAGTGAAAAATTAGAATTTCAGAGAAGGTAATTTGAAACCATGAGGTCCCAGGACTGCATGTTGGCATTTAAGTCACAATTTTTCCCATTCGTAATTATTCCAACAATAAAAATTCACCTTGATCCACTTTAGTGACTGCTTCAGTTATTTAGTCATGATTCATCCAATCTGTAATCTTCAATATCAAACTAGCTCTGTCTCTCCTCACGTTGTTGTTGTGCAACTTTGTTCTCAAGAAAATGGAAAATACAGAAAATCATGAACCTCTTCTTGTGAAATGTTAAATATGCACTTGAAGTTATTTTTGCCCACTAGATGGCAAAGAAACCACAAAGCGCACACCCAGTTTAAAAAAAAAAGAAGCAAAGCAATAAATCAAATATCTGTGTGTGGGACATTTCTGTCCTCCTGTGGGCGCTGTGGGCCTCAAACTCAATGAGATGTGAGCGTAAACCAGCACACACACACACCCTTGGCATGGAAGTCCTGTGGCCTGGCAAACACACACTCTCTCTCTTTCTCTCTGTCTCTCTCTCTCACACACACACACACAGTGAAGTTGTGGTGCAGTACAAGACTGACCCACAAAGACAGATGCTTGGACACACCAGCCGAACCAAAGAGAGAGGGTGGTTTAGTAGAGACAGATGTAAATGTGTGTGAGACAACTTTGGGAAAATATGCGAAATATGTTAACAGCCACGAAACAGCAAAAGTGAAAGTTACCACTGGATGTTGTTCTTTTCTATTGCAGAGACTGGGACTTGAACTTTATTTAAAAATGTACGGTGTCTTCCGGTTGCAAAATCTACACCCATTTTGAAGCCTTAAGACTTATATCATGACTTTTTTGCGTACAAAAGTTCACAGATGGCACCTGCAACCAGGACTATACCACCTGTCGCTTTAATTTATAGTAACCCTTAATATGTATGAATATGTTTGCCACTCCCTAATATGCTACAAATATCAGTTTTCATTACTTCAACGAGTAAAAGCTGCACCAGCTGTCGATCATACTCGTGTTAGTCATGTTTTATTGTCTATTTTCCTCCAAATGGAAAGGCTGACTGGCAGTTCCACAGGCCCCCTTGTCGCAGGGGGCCTGTGGAACTGCCAGTCAGCTACCCGCAAAACTGAGTTCATTTCCGGCTTTGCTACTGAGCAATGCCTGGACTTCCTTGCTCTCACTGAGACTTGGATAACACCCTCCAACACAGCCACCCCTGCAGCTCTCTCCTCCGCCCACTCCTTCTCCCACACACCCAGATCCACTGGAAGAGGTGGTGGGACAGGTCTGCTCATCAACCCCAACTGGACTTTCACTCTTTACCCACTGCCACACTTCTCTTCACAGTCGTTTGAATTTCATGCTGTAACTGTAACTCACCCAGTCAAACTAACCATTATTGTCATCTACCGTCCACCAGGCCCATTGGGACACTTCTTGGAGGAACTAGATGTCCTCCTCTCAAACGTCCCAGAAAATGGCCCACCACTTGTTCTTCTGGGTGACTTCAACATCCAGTCAGAGAAGTCATCCGATCTACTATTTCTACTTTCGTCTCTTTCTCTCTCACTTGCTCCTTCTCCACCAACTCACAAAGCTGGCAACCACCTCGACCTCATCTTCACCAGAAACTGCTCCACCTCCGACCTCACGGTAACTCCACTTCATGTCTCTGATCATTTCTTCATTTCCTACTCTCTCCCACTCTGCCAATCTGAGGATCTCATCTTATCAGATACTGCACTTGTCCGTCGCAACATTCGCTCTCTCTCTCCCTCCTCTCTCTCCTCAACTGTTCTATCAGCACTTCCTTCAGCTGACTCCTTCTCCCTCATGCATCCCAACTCTGCCACTGACACATTCCTCTGTACTCTGTCCTCCTCTCTTGACTCTCTCTGTCCTCTTACTTCACGGCGGGTTCGTAAGTCCTCCCCAGCCCCGTGGTTGTCGGACTCAGTGCGTACTGAGAGAGCCACGATACGGGCAGCAGAAAGGAAATGGAGGAAATCAAAACTCCCTGACGACCTGCGTTCCTATCACTCTCTTCTCTCCACCCTCACTGCCTCTATCTCTGCAGCCAAACAATCTTTCTATCAGACTAAAATTCAATCCTCTTTCTCTAACCCCAAAAAACTTTTCTCGATCTTCTCTAACCTCCTTGACCCCCCTACCCTCCCTCCTCCCTCCTCCCTTCTACCAATTCACTTTGTCAACTACTTCACAAAGAAAGTAGATGACATTCGCTCTTCTTTCTCAACCCCACCTCCTGATCTCACCACTCTACCAACCACAATTTCAGCTCCTTCTCTATCCTCTTTCACCCCTCTAGCTCAGGATCAAGTTCTTTCCCTAATAACCTCTGCCCGCCCCACCTCCTGCCCCCTTGACCCTATCCCCTCTCACCTTCTTCAGTCAATTGCTTCTGATCTTCTTCCTTTCCTCACCCACCTCATTAACACATCTCTATCATCTGGTTGCTTTCCGGACTCTCTTAAAGAGGCCAGAGTGACCCCCCTCCTTAAAAAACCCACCCTTGACCCGTCTGAAGTAAATAACTACAGACCTGTCTCTCTTCTTCCTTTTCTCTCCAAAACTCTGGAGCGTGCTATCTTTAATCAACTCTCCTCCTACCTTCACCGGAACAACCTTCTTGATCCTCTTCAGTCTGGTTTTAAAGCAGGTCACTCGACCGAAACTGCACTCCTTGCTGTCACTGAGCAACTCCACACTGCCAGGGCTGCCTCTCTCTCCTCTGTGCTCATCCTCTTGGACCTTTCTGCAGCGTTTGACACAGTTAACCACCAGATCCTTATTTCCTCCCTTCAAGAACTAGGTGTCTCAGGATCTGCACTTACCCTACTCTCGTCCTATCTTCAAAACCGAACATACAGAGTAACCTGGAGAGGATCTGTGTCGGAACCCTGTCCTCTAGCTACTGGGGTCCCTCAGGGTTCTGTCTTGGGCCCTCTCCTCTTCTCTCTATACACCAACTCTCTTGGTTCTGTTATTCTCTCTCATGGTTTTTCCTATCACAGCTACGCCGACGACACCCAACTCATCCTCTCTTTTCCCAGCTCAGACACAAATGTAGCAGAACGGATCTCCGCTTGTCTGACCGACATCTCTCAGTGGATGTCTGACCATCACCTGAAACTCAATCTCAACAAGACTGAGTTTCTTTTTCTCCCAGGAAAGGGCTCTCCCACCACAGACCTAACCATCACCCTCGACAACTCTGTGGTAACTCCGTCTCATACCGCAAGGAACCTGGGTGTGACACTTGATGACCATCTCTCCCTCACTGCCAACATTGCTGCAACAGCTCGATCTTGCAGATACATGTTGCACAACATCAGAAGGATACGGCCTCTTCTAACCCAGAAGGCGGCACAGGTTCTGGTCCAGGCTCTTGTCATCTCACGCTTGGATTACTGCAACTCACTCCTGGCTGGTCTTCCTGCGTGTGCCATACGACCCCTGCAACTCATCCAGAATGCAGCAGCTCGACTGGTCTTCAACTTACCAAAATTCTCCCACACTACACCTCTCCTCCGCTCCCTTCACTGGCTTCCTGTAGCTGCTCGCATCCGCTTCAAGACTCTAGTGCTTGCGTTCCATGCTACAAACGGATCCGGTCCAGCCTACATCCAGGACATGATCAAAACCTACACCCCAGCCCGCCCACTTCGCTCTGCATCGGCAAACCGGCTCGCTGCCCCCTCACTGAGAGGATCGCAGAGGCACTTACAGAACTCGAGACTGTTCACTGTCCTCGCTCCCAAATGGTGGAACGAGCTCCCCATTGACATCCGGACAGCGGAAAGCCTCCACATCTTCCGCCGCCGACTAAAAACACATTTCTTCCGACTCTACCTCGACTAAGACGATAACGACGACGGAAAAAAAAAAAAAAAAAAAAAATCGCACTTATGACTAGCACTTCATAGTTTGATTTACTTGAAGCTCTTACTTACTTCTAGCTCTTATTTGTACCCAAATGTTTAAATGCACTTATTGTAAGTCGCTTTGGATAAAAGCGTCTGCTAAATGACATGTAATGTAATGTAATGTAAAATGGGGACATCATTTAAAAAATTGGTATCGCGTTCTATTGAAGAAGAGCTGAAACTACCAATTGAGATTATTTTACTGACGTTATACATCTCATTTTCCCCTAGACTTTGTTCTAACAGAGTTGTTTTTGCAACAGTAGAGTCGCCCCTGCTGCAATTTGCTGGTATGAGTCCAATCAGATAAAAATGTATTCATATTCTCTCTTCCACATGCTCAAAAGTCAATAATGGAGTTCCACAAGGCTCAGTGCTTGGACCAATGCTCTTCACCCTATACACGCTCACTTGTAAGATTTGCTGTATGTATTTTGCCTGTATGTATTTCATATACAGTACTGTGCAAAAGTTTCAGGCACCACCAGCTCTGTTGTTTTTTCTGTCTGTCAAATTCTGTGATCATTGGAATTTGGAATTAAGTGACGCGACAACAGCAGATATTTCTTTAAATGAAATAGTAGGACAAACACAGGATTTACCAGGAACATTAATTAAGGTTCCACTCCAGTATTAACAGAGCTGTGTTATTGTTCAAGTGTAAGGGTAGATCACGCTAAATACTACACCTGTAGAGGATGTTTTTTTTTGTTTGTTTTTTTTAAAAAACAAAAAACTGCATACATATTTTCTGGATGTGTTCCAGTAAAGTGAAATAGAAATAATTATCCTCTATTGTCGTTATAGCATTGCTAAAACAACAAATCTAATGGTGGCCTAAGACTTCTGCACAGTACTGTACATCATGTGTGTATATAAAGTGTATATAAAAATGTCGTCTTCAGGTTGCACAACAAAGCCTATTTGTATAGCCTCGAGATTCACATTTGCTGGCTCCTATTGAATAATACTAGCTGCCAATCACACTCATGTCCCCTCTTACGTGCTTTATCACCTATTATCATCTAAATGAAAACTGAAATGTACCGGTTGAGACCATTAACTCAAACATTTTTTTACTGACATTATCAGAGTTCCACAAGGCTCAATTCTTGGACCAATACTCTTCTCAATTTACATACTTGTAAGTTTTCCTGTATGTATTCTGGTTCTGCCAGATTTTTCCTCCTGTATGTATTTCAGATACGTCATCACTTTACATATAAATGTTTGTCATATTCAGGTCTAGTTGTATAGCCTAGTTTAGATTCGCACTCTGACTGGCACAATTTCAGTTTGTGACACCAAACATTCACAGGCTCCCATTGGGCGATAGCAGCTGTCAGTCACACTAGTGTTCACTCATTTGTGGTTTATTGTCTATTTCACTCTAAATGGGAACATTATTTATAACATTTACATCATGTTCTGTTGTAGAGCAGCTGAAACTAGCGATTCTGACATTATAAATCAAGTAAGAAGTAAGATAGACTTCAATTCAAAGAAAATTATTTGTCTTGGCCTTGTTCTGTAAAGTGCCTTCACATCATGTGTGATGTGTGATTTACCGCTCGGTTCAAATAGACCAGTTTTGATGTGATGTCACGGTTGGTTTTCTGTTAAAAGACTCTGTGATACGAGACAAGCCAAGGCCTTCACACTGGATTTGTGTAACATCATCACTGACATCATCACAACCGTCTCTATTTCAGTCCTCCTTTGTTTCTTCGGATGACATGCGTCTTCTCTTCCTTCTTTCATTGTCCTTATTTGGACTTGGTTTATCTCATTTCTCTCAGCCTCTTTCTCTTGCTGCTTTGCTCCCCAACGATATCTCTCGCCATCTAGAAATCTGTCATTGCATTATCTCCACTCATCCAGACCAGAACAGATTCCTGCCAAGTAAGTGAAACGTGTGCAACAGCAAAGAGCCGACACATTTGCCAAAAATGCTCTGGATTAGAGATCGTATGTCTTTACCACTGGTTTACCCCACGTGCTTTGATTTATTTGGACATCTATCTATCACCAAACTGTCCAACAGTTTTGTTTGACAGGCTTTAAACTTGGCAGGTGACTCACTGACTTTGACATTGATTGTTTTTGTCTTGCGTTCACTGTCGTCTGAGTTTGTAGTTTTTTCTCCCTGTGTGTTTCATGTCCTGTTTCAGTTAGTGTTACTTCCTGTATTTTTCCTGTTTTGCCCTCCATTGTTAATTGTATGCCCCACCCTGAGCTGATTCCACCCCCACAAACACACGTACATAATCAACACAAGGAGGGAGATCATGTTAGTACTGATGCTGTGCCTGGACGTCCCAAAAGAGAAGGGTGATAGTAAGCTATCAGTAGTACAATAGTTTACTCATGGAGAGGAGGAAGAGGCAGACGTACAGCAGTAGATTTGAGTCCAGGCCCCTTGGCTGGTGGACCTTCTTCTTCCACATCTACTGATCCCGTCTCGTCATGTTTTAGTCGTCAAACATGAGATGTTCATTTCGTCACCGTCTCTTTATTGTCATGAAAAAAAGAGGCGTCAACAAAATATTTTTGTCATCGTCATCGTTGACGAAAACAACACTGATTAGAACTCCATTAGACTGCACACAATAAGGAATTACACCGACATTCAATCTGCATATTGAATGTCGAGGAGGAGGAAGAGCTGAGGAGGTATTTCTTGGCCAATAGCTCAGTGGTTTTCTGCTGTGTAAAGATAGCAATGTGCCAACAATGTGCCCCGACCACACATGCACAGCCACCCACTGATGAACACAAGTGCATTTAATGCCTATAACCTGGGCGTGGAAAACAAGAGCTGCGTCATTTGGAAACGAGAAATGACGCGTGTGCCGCGCTGTATGTAATGCCGCGGTTCAGCCTTATAACAATACTCCAAGTGTAAGTAGATAAAACATTAACATTTTGTACACAATCAACAATAAAGGAATTATTCACCATTTGATGAATCTTATCTTACTCTACACCAGAGGTCTCAAACTGGCGGCCCGTGGGTCACATGTGGCCCTCCAAAGACTTCATGTGGCCCCTGTCAATCGATATTGTTATTTCTGTGGGTTTTAGATAAATGTTTATTGTGAACTATACTGTATATGGATCCATGGCAAAACAGACACTTTTATTTTGAAAGTTTGAGACCCCTGCTCTACACCATGATGAAATGTCAAAGGTTATCTCCATGCGGGAACTCGTGTATCAAAATTATCTTTCCCACTTTCCCACTGGCAATTGGAACATTGGTGGGTTCATGTGTATTTTGCATGTCGTGAATTTACCATAATTGCTATCGCATGTCAAGGCAGCACGAGTTAGAGCAGCGTAACAGAGTTTGAACCGATTCTGTACTACGGCCTCTGCATGGAAATGACAAATCAAAAATCAACAACAACAAAAATCAACAAAGGTTTCTGTGACTTTGAAAGACTGGTGTGCATATTTGGTTCTGTGTTGCAAACACTGACTCATACTGGAATTTAATTAAGATGAAATGTCTTTAAAAATAGCAGCACCGCCCGTGAACGTGTCCTTTTCCCTTATACAGTATTTAGTTTGCAGATTTTAAACCCAGGACTCGAGAGTTGATTAGAAGGAGTTAATTTTACAGCATGTAAAAAAGCAGGGGGGTGGGGGGATCGTTGTAAAAACGATGTTTGTAGTCTGAGCTCATGTCTGAGAGTCTGTCTGAAGTATATACATGAGGGGGGTGGAATACAGGGAGACGCAACAGGAGGGGGTGGGGGTCAGAAATTAAGTACGGCGAGAGTTGGAGGTTGGGATGTAAGGGTGGGTGGTAGAGAAACGAGGAAAGGAAGAACACCTGGGAGGATTGTCTGGGGCAAAACGCCTGCAACAACAATGCTGCTCCACCAGAAACAAGGTCTCAGGAAGAAGCGAGAGACGCGGAGGGAAAGAAAGAAAGAAAGAAAGAAAGAAAGCAAAAACAAGTGAGAGGAAAGGGGAGAGTGGAGATGGTAAATAGAAAGCAGAGAGAGGGTGGGGGTGCTTTTGGAGGCACATCAAGAATTTGCCTTTTAAGGGGTACACGGTCTCACTCTTCCAGGGCCTGAGAGCTTCTGCGTCGCAGCCAAAAGACATTAAGGAGAAGAAATAAACAACAGCATAAAGAAGAAGAAGAATGTAAGAGAATGAAACATGAGCATGGCTCCGCACGTCTGCAGCCACGTTTAGAGAAATTAAATCTATGATGACGACGACGACATGCGTGTTCCTCCTGTCGCACGATGATGTTTTAAAGACAAACCTGATTTAACATAATCTGTATGTTTATATCATAAAGAGAAGTAGATAATGAAACTTTATACAAAATCAACATGTGAACTTTACTCATTCTTTACTCAAAAGAGAGCCACATGTGAATATTTTTATATAAACAAAAAAAACCTCAGAATTCTGACTTTAAGATAAAAAAGAGTTAGAATTGTGTAGAAGTCAGAATTCTGACATTTTGCTCTATTTTCTGAGATGAATCACAAAAACTCTAGAATCAGAATTGACTTCAGTTGAAGTCAGATTCAGGAGTTTTTGTGATCAAAGTCAGAATTCCAACTTTAATTTCTCTGATTAAACTCAGATTTTTGACTTCAATCTCAGACTTCTGACTATTTTTTTATTTTGATTCCCAAAAAAACTCTGTTACAAATGTCTATTTGTGGAATCCAATTTTTCTTTCTCATGGAGTCTAGACTCGTTCTGTTCAGTCCAAATCCCAATTTTTTTGAGACACATCAAAACCAATCACGTACCGCATCACAACATACATTATTATCTCAGGCTCTGTACATAGACGACATCATCGAGAGCAGAGAAACCCAACAGTTCACACAATGAGCAAACACTAGGGGGCAGTGGAGAGAAAAAAAGGAACAAATCTCTGACAGAACTAGACCCAAAGATGTGCGGTGATCTGCCTAGACAGGTTGTGGTGAAAGGAAAAAATGGAGGAGAGTGAATTTTGACAATTTTTTGACTTTATTCCAAGCTTTTTCTTTTTTCAAACAGTCTCTGTAGATTAAAGTTCAGGCGTTGGTATAAAGCGATGAGTGTCTTCTCCATCGTGAGTCTGATGGGGCAGCGTAGAGCAGCGTGACATCAGTTGGAAAGTCTCAACACTTACTGGTTTTCAGCGAGTGAAAAATGGGTTTATATTTTCCATCACTTTTCACTGATTACTTTTCATTCATTCAATCTAGTTGCTTTTTCTTCTGCGCTTGGAAATCGAACAATTATTGTCATAATAGATTTATCTTGCTTGATTGAATGAAGACGTTCTTGCTTTGTCCACAAATGTATTCAGTTTTAATGATTTCATTCTTACACGGAAGCAAAGAAACCAGAGAATATTCACGTTTAAGAGGCTGTGGAAAATCTGGGAACTTGTTTTAATTATTGGGAGAGAAAAAAAAGTTGTTTATTGAAATAGTTGACTTATTAAATTTAGTAAACAATGACAAACATGTCCTGCTGTCCATTGTTATATTATGTTACGTATGTGGATTCTGTGGCGATCACATCTGCGACGAAACAAGAGGAGCCTCAGTGTGACGAAGAATCACCGCATCCTAACATCTGTCGTCACTGCTGAGGTTTTTTTTCTTCTTTTTGCTTTTCTAGACAACACCAACAACATGTTGCTGAGAGAGAGAGAAAGAGAGTGAGAGAGCGCCTGTATCTGCAGGAGCAGGAAACAGAGGAGAGCTGAGGAGCAGAGCTGGGTGGGGGTGAGAACAGAGAGGTGATTGTATATGTAAGAATGAGGCAACACTGGTAGAGAGGTAGAGGCAGGAGGGAAGGCAGAGAGAGAGGGGGAGACGCGTTCCCCGGGATGGGAGGACTGGGAGAGGAGAAGAGAAGAGAAGAAAAACAGAAGAGGACAGAAAGAAGGATGGAGCAGTGACACCGGGGTCATGAGTCCAGACACAGAGGATGGAGTGAGTGTCAGCACGGAGAAGTAGAAGAGAAGAGGAAAAGTTAGGTTTGGGAAAAAGTACGAGCAGTGAAAGGGTGGAGGCAAGAAAGAATATGGGGAGTTCAGCAGAGAGGTGTTTTTAGAGAGGAGGAGGTGGTGAGAGGTGGGTGGAGGGGGGACAAGCGTGTATCCTTCCCTCTGTCCCTGCAGCGGCGTTGAAGCTGAGCCAGGAAAGGGGAAGGGCCTCCTTCTCCTCCTCTGTCCAGCTGACAAAAACAGCTGCCCGGGCCAGGAGCCACAGGCTGGAGCCCGATCAGAGGAGGACGAGTGCACACAGAGGGACAGACAGACAGAAGAAGAGGAGGAGGGACGACAGAAGGAGAGTAAACAGAAGGAGGACGAGGAGGAGGACATCCCCTCCTCGGCTGGGAGCCTGTCCACCTATATGGGTTGCGTCCTGAGCTCGGACTGGTGCGGGGAGGAAGAGGTGCAACCGGTGCCGGTGGTCAGGAGCTCGTCTATGAAGAGAAGGAGCCTGGAGAGGAGTGACAGTGGCAGGATGAGGCTCATGAAGGTCAGTGTGTGTGTGTTTCTGTCTGTTACCTCTTTAGGACATGTCAGGACCTGTAGTTGTCCTCATGGAGACCAAAACCTGGTCCTAATGAGACAGAACCTAACTTTTGAGGAACTGGTCAAACATTGGTGTCTCTATATGTGGACTGGCGATCTGTTCAGGGTGTGACCTCAGCAACCCCTGTGACCCCTCATGTGGATAGGATTTTTGCCTCACAGCAAGAACATCACCAGCTCAGATCCCAGGTTTTTGCATGTTCTCCTCGTGTGACTGTTCTCTTGGTTTCCTTCCACGGTCCAAAAACATGCAGAGGATAAACTTTCTAAATTGACCACAGGTGTGAGAGTGTATGGTTGTTTGGTGACCGGTCCAGGATGTGACCCCGCCTTTCTACCATGGTACGGTTCAGTTTGGAACAGTTAGACCCTGGGTCTCGCTTGTGTTTCAGATGGGGTGTGGGCAAACAACGACGGCAAGTTTTCAATCAAATTGATGATGATGATGATGATGATGATGATGATGATGATGATGGTGGTGATGTAATCTCCACACTGAGGTCACATCTGTGCAGATACCATGGTTGGGTTATTTTTGTTGTTGTTGTGATGTAAACAGACACACACACACTCGATGGGTGTGTGTAGACATTTTAAAGCTGCAGTGGGCGGGGTCTGCTCTCTGAGCTGTGCTGTGATTAGTCAAAGCCTCCAGTGACATCACAAATGTAGTGATGTGAGAGACTGTGAACAGAGGGGGTGAAGAAACATTGTTTACTTCCTCTATAAACACTTGATTTACACTGACGCTAAAAGGTTGTTATGGAATTATTGACCAAAGTAAAGTCAACATATAAGAAATAAAGGGATTGTTTATGGATTAAGACTTAGGTTATATTCTGTCATAAACACTGACCTTGTCAGGACCAGTAGTCTTCATGAAGACCAGAACCTGGTCCTAATGAGGCAGAACTTAATTTCTGAGGTTAAGTTAAGTTTAGGACTAAGATTTGGTCATTTATGGTTAGTGATAAGGCTTTGTTTTGTCTGTGCTAAATTATGTCATAAAAGGAATAATTGCCCAAATCTGTGTGTGTACTGTACATACAGTACATATTTGTGAGGACCAAAACCACTTGCTAACCACATTAAAGGTAAACTTGTGGACACTTTGGCTGCTCCTCAAACTTTAAAGGGCTTTTTGAGGGTTAGGCATGTAGTTATGGTATAGTCCTCATGGGGACCAAAACCTGGTCCTAGTGAAGCAGAATCTAATTTCTGAGGAACTGGTTAAGTGCAGGGCTAAGATCTGAGCTAAAGTTAACGTCAGAGATTAGATAAGACTTTATTTGTTAAGGTTGTCCTGAGTCCTGAGAAAAATAAGTGGACAAACTTGTGTGTTTATGTGTGTTTGTGCTTGGTTGCTCTAAAGCCCCCGTGGTTTCACATCACAAGCTGAGCAGTGTGGGAATGTTGATCCCTGTGGACGACGTCATCGCGCATGGACTGACCCACAGCATGAGTGTGTGTGGGAACCAGCTGGATCCCACTGTCCGTCATCTATTTATGGTCAAAACTTCTCTTTCACTTCTTTTCCCTCAGCTTGTTTTTAAATTTTAATGATGTGGTTGTTTTCCATCAACAACTGCAGACACAAATACTTCACTGCCACTTTATTAGGTACACATGACACCTAATAAAGAGACTCAGGAGTGGCATCTGGTGTGTTCTTCTGCAGCTGTAGTCCATCTGCGTGTTGTGTGGTCCAAGAAGATCTTCATATCTAAAATGTAATGTCTACAGAGCTCTGGATGTCACATGACACCGGAAAGCTTCACCAGTGATGTTTTCAAGCGCTGAGAGTTCACTGCTCACTTTAAATCCACAGAGATCAAGCAATATATGACAGAACCTGACTGACTGACGATATCTGACCTTTTTACTGCCCCCTGGTGCTTTTCACAAGTATGTATATGATTCCAGACCTACTGTGTTACGACATCTTAAACCTTTTAATGCACATCTACTCCAGAGAACACTTACTTATCTGAAAAAAAACACACGTAACATAAACACGTTTTTTAGGGATGCTGAAGTTAGCATCCAGATTCACACTTGTGTGGACAAGTGTGGACTTAAGGGAAAACGTTTTTATAATTGTCATAACGTGTCATTTTGACACCCGTAACAAGCACTTTCATTCTTAGTTTCCCTTAAGTTTCACCTTAACTGCTTAAATGCTAACTTGAGCGTTGTGATTTCATGACGGTGATAACGCTGTTGTCTGTTGATTCCCGTCACTCCATCTTCCCTGCTCACTTTGAGTATCTGACACAAGAATCAAAGTGAACAATGCTGAACCGTAGATCAGTTAAAAAGACTTCAAAAATCCTGAAAACATGAAAGTTAATCTCCAACTTTTAGCAAAGGTCAATATTTAACAGAGGAGTCTGGTGCATATTTAGTGGTTCAGTGGTATTTCAGTTTGGTGACTGTTGAATCGACTGATTCTTATGATTCAGTTCCACCCAAAACAACTGCTTTACATGTCGTTTGTCCCACGTTGAGGAGGAACTATGAAGTCATGGAAAACAGCCATGATACCAAACTGTGTAGAGCCAAGTCAATTATTGGTTAAACTGTATAATGGAAAAGTGCCATTATCGCCTGGTTTATATGCTGACTGTTACGGATGTGAACAGCGCTACTTCCCCTCAGCTCTTCACTGTTTTGGTTGAAAAGACATTGTTCTGAATAGAGATTGTGTCAGTGTCGGCGTTGTGTGTTGTCCTCAGCTCATCACAGGAACCTTCTCTGCTTTTATCTTCTACATCATCCACATGTCCTCAGTGTCTTCAGCAGCTGTTGACAGAGATCAGAGCGGCAACAATAAACAACATTCAAACAGAGGAATCCTCACATCAACAGCCAGTCACTGTCATATGGTTGTGGAAAGACTGTTGGACTCATGTGGGACAAACCTCCAAGAAATGTTGGGGGCCCCAGGCGAGAAAACTTGACGGGGCCCTCAACTTTTAGCTTTCATTTTTTGACTCTGAACTTCTTGTTCTTGTAAACGTCAACATGACACCGGCCAGGTTGCTGCTTGATCAATGCATAAACGATATGAATGGAAAGTGTGGAAGATATTTACTTTAGCAAGAGTTTTCCAAAAAATGTAGACGCCTATATCATGGTTTACTAGCTAGAACAGGTCGAAACACATATAAATAGCTATGTCTTCATTCATACCCACCTGTATGTGGACTGGACCTTGGTCTAGCACCACCAACAGGTGACAGTTTGCCTTTATCCTGTCAAATATCTGGTTGTTTCTGGAGAATAACAATGTTTTCTCTGTAACTGTTGTAACTGCTGTTGTTCCCAGTGTTTGTGGTGTGAGCTCATGATGCTGTTTATTTAGAAATCTTTATTTGTCTTTTATCACATGTCCCGCTCTATAGCAACTGTTGTTGACCCTGGGTTTACATATATGTATATATATATATATATATTTATATATATGTATATATATATATAATATAGCAGTGGTGTTGTCGCAGTGGTTTTCTGTGTTATTTGTTCCTGTTTGAGCCTCCATGATGAAGTTTCCCATGACCGACAGATTTTAGATTGGCCTTGAGCGATGCTGAGGCCTGGAACCGCAGGCAACCACAACACAGACACACGCAGACACACACACCCAACACAGGAAGTTAAGCCTGAGCAGTCAGGGTTAAATTTAGACCCCAGCGTCCAGAATAGAAGAGAATAGAAACTTTAAAAATGACTTAGAATGAAAAAGAATTACGTTGTCTATTTAATCTGAATTAATTTAATTTACTTAGGTTTTACTATCAAAGTACTTTTTTAAGTTTGTCAACACTTTAATTAAAAATGTATATACTGAAAGTGGTCATGCCTAAATTAATTAAGTTAATTCAAACTAAAGTAAGTAAGGTGTCTTCATATATCTTGGTATATTTAGTCTATATTTACGAAGTAATATTCTATGTTTGTCAGCCATTTTCCTCTTTCAGTGAAATCGAATAGAAGAGAAAAGGACAATTGTTGACAAACTTTAAAGAATTACACAATTAGAGTTAAACTAACTCAAAAAATTACTTCAATTGGTCATATTTAATTTAATAAATTTAGTCAATTGTATTGGATTTAATAAATTTAATACATTTAAGTTTAAGTTTTCCCAACCCAATTATTTTGCTTTTAGCCCAATGTAAAACCACTGTTGTTATAAATCTCCACTTAAGACTTAATCTAGTCTAACATAGTACACTTACTACACTTTTTTTACAGTGCAATTTACTTTTCCCCCTCAATTTACTATTCTACTATTCAAATTAGTTGTTAATAAGTTCAATATACAGTAGTAAGCTATATGAATGAACTAATTAATGTAGGTCTTTCCAACTGAAGTATTTTTTTCAGGTTTTTCAACTTAATAGAATAAAACAGAGGTTTTTCACACTGGCAGGAAAAAGGTGAATTCCTGTGTAAATCCCGGGCTCAGGCGGTGTCTGTCCATCAAGGCCCGGATTCCTGCGGTTTTAAAAACAATGATCTGTCCCAAACCCAGAGCAGAGTTTGAGGAACGATTGTTTTTCGTGACACGCACTTGAGCCGGCGGAGGGAAAAAAAGGGGGAAAGACATAAACCATTTCCTCTGCTCGCAGTAAGTCTCCAAAAACCCTGCGACAAATCCCCGGCCTGCACCCACCGCCCTCTCCTCGTAGTAAACTCTACTTTCCTTTTTTTAAACGCGCAAATATGTAGAGTTTGACTTTTGTCCAAGTTCTGAAAATAAGTAAGAGAGAGAGCGAGACTTGACGCTGACGGTGAAGGTTTTGATTGGACTCAGAATCAGAACAATAAGTGTGAACACGTGCTGCCTGTTTGTGTCCTCGATGTTTTTCTGTCTCTCTGTTGCTTCCACAGCTGCACCTTATCAGCCTTTGGCTTCATGCTGTCTTACACAATACTCTGTCAAACTGCACAGCCCCCTGTTCTTTTTTTTAGCCTCCTCCTCCTCCTCCTCCTCCTCCTCATTTCCTCTTGGCCTGGGCTCCTGCTCTGTCCACCTCTTTCGTCATTTACCTCCAAAACTTCCAAGACACTTTCATCAAGACTCTAGACAACATTTATTGGTGGACTTAACTAACTTTTCACAGACACAAAACCTGCTTTGCATTAACCTCTCTACAGTTTAACGTCATGTCATATTCTGGGTTGTCAAGACGAGCATCAAGTAGAGGAAGTTTGGAGAAAAAGTGCCAGTGTTGTGTTTACTTCCACCTGAGTAACACGGAGTAACGTTCCTCCCAACTTTGGTTCCTCTTAAACTGGTGTGAATGCGGCCTGGTTCACCAGAACCAGAACTGTGTCTGTCTGAAAGCTCTATGAGAGGCAGCTGAACCAATCCGGACCCAGACCTATTACTATAAATCTGTGATAACTGTTGTTTTGAGTATTTGAATAATTTGGTTTTCTTAATGTCATGTAAATACGTTAGTGCGACTAAAATCCAGCTACTCTTAGTCGGACTAACATACCGCGATGATGCGATTCGTAGTCCTATTACTCCTGCATGTATACGCTTAGTTGGACTGGAGTCAGACTTGTCGTTCTGTGCATGCACCAAAATGTCCTCCCCTGTCTTTGACCCCAAAGTAGAATGAGACGGCGTATAAACTACATCCGCATGTTTACTCGGGACTCTGCAAGTTGTCTGATTGTCTGACTTAGTCAGACTATGGCCTTAGCTCGATTATCTGTGCATGAGTGGAGTGGATGATAGATAATGCTGTTTTTTGGGGTATTTTAAATTATGTTTGACCAGTTAACGTGTGGGTCACACGGTGGTGTAGTGGTTAGCACTCTCGCCTTGCAGCGAGAAGACCGAGCCCCGGTTGGAACAAGGGCCTTTCTGCATGGAGTTTGCATGTTC
Organism: Solea solea; assembly: GCF_958295425.1. NCBI lineage: Eukaryota > Metazoa > Chordata > Actinopteri > Pleuronectiformes > Soleidae > Solea > Solea solea. Next base: position 23,939,839 of record NC_081144.1, on the reverse strand, counting down.
TCCCCGTGTGTGCGTGGGTTCTCTCCGGGTTCTCCGGCTTCCTCCCACAGTCCAAAAAACATGCAATGTGGGGATAGGTAAATTGGACACTCCAAATTGACCATAGGAGTGAGTGTGAGAGTGAATGGTTGTTTGTCTCTATCTGTGTGTGGCCCTGCGATGGACTGGCGAACTGTCCAGGGTGTACCCCGCCTATCGCCCGATGTAGCTGAGATTGGCACAGCACCCCCCGCGACCCTCTGGTGGAGGATAAAGCGGTAGATGATGACTGACAGTTAACTTGTTTTTCTTTCTCCCATCTGGGAAAATATAACAGTTTAATGATAACACTAACCCTATTGCTTAATTTAAATAAAAATTTGCTCAAAAACCATCAAATGAATTGAACATAAATTGATCTACAGTTTGTGTATATTTTCAATTAAAAAGGTACATAAGCAAAGTCTTAAATACATGACATTTTGTCAAAAATGTATATGCACTTAGCTATATGCTGTACAGTATATGAAGTTATTTAAAATAAAAATTCATGTAAATAGCATCCAAACAAACATTGAATGAAGGGCAACTGGACTTTAGATAACTATGATCTGAATGAATCTACACAGAATCTTACATAAAGAATTTTCTTCAGATTAATTTAAAATTAATTGGTTGATGCAGATAATAAAAGAAATAAAAGAAGAAAACTTGGACAGTACCTGGTGTCAAACTGATGGTCTGTGGGCCACATGTGGCCCTCCACTCCACAATAGAGTTTATTTATTGTTTCGGTTTTTTTATTAATAGATTAATTTTGCAACATAAATACATTTTTATCATGAACTATATATTGTTCCGTGTCATCACAGACACTTTTATTTTGAAATGTTTCTATCATTGTGATATCATTATAAAATAGTTTATAATGCCCCTACTTGTCAGACGAGATGCTCTGTGGCCCCAAGGTCATTTGAGTTTGAGAGCCCTGCTCTAAACAAAAATAAAAACTCAGTGCAGGGGAAACTTCCTTCTCTCTGTTTTAGTCTCATCATCCTCTAACACCTCATTTCTTTCTCTAACTTCTCTCACCTCCATCTTTCCCTCCAAACTCTCCATCCCCCCTCTTTGACTCAGCAACAGCTCCCTCATTCCAATCCCAACACCAGCTTCCTGTCTCTGCTGCTCCCTCAGGAGTTGATTTGACCTCCCTGCACCTCCTATTACCTTTATTTCCCCCCCTTCCTCCTTTACTAATCCACCTCTCCTCCTCTTCTCTTCTGCTCCCTCCTTTTTTCCATCCACCTTGTCCACCAATAGAAAACATTAACCCCCCCCCCCAACACACACACACACACACACACACACTCCACCACCTCCCTCAGTCCATTAGTTTTCTTTTTTCTGCACCATGAGCTGGAAATTCCTCAGTTATGAGTAAAGTGAACAAACCACAGCACTGCACACATTGTTTGGCAGAGGGATCTTTGTGTGTGTGTGTGTGTGTGTGCGTGCGTGTGTGCGTGTGTGTGTGTGTGTGTGTGTGTGCGTCATGACTCACAGGCTTCACTGATTGGAACTGGATATGTTTTCATATAATAGACGTCCACATCAGTCTCACATGGACATGAGTTAAGAGGCTGCAGACGATTGGCACGGAGCTGTAGAAAGTGGTGTGGTGCTGTGCCGACTGGTTATATTAAGGATGAAGGAAAGATGTAAAGCCCCTTTTCCACCTATGGTCCTAGCTTGCCTCGCCTCGCGGCATGGTTTAGGTTGGTTTTCCACGACAAAAAAGTAATGTACCTACTCAACGTGGGCGGAGTCATCACTGCACGGCTAGACTCAGTTCATTAAAAATGTCTAATGTTCAGTAACTTCCTCCATGACCAGAGCACAGACTGGCCTGAACTACACCAGACTCCTCTGTTAAATATTGAGATTTTAGATATTTCCCTGGTAATTGTTGGAGATTAACCCACATTTTTAGCATTGTTGAGTCTTTTTAGCTGATCTACAGTTCGGCATTTTTCGGCTTGTGTCGGACGTCTCTTCCTGTGACGGCACTCTGACCAATCAGTGGCCGGCAGTCTGGCATAGTATCGCCTCAGCTCACTTGGAACCTGGTACTAAAAAAAAGTACCAGGTACCAGGTACTATGCTAGTGGAAACGCAACTTGACCGTGCCTAGGCAAGGCGGTGGAAACACGCCATATCCTGTAGCGGCCGTTTGTCGGCAAAAAAATGTGTTCAACATTAATCTTAATAAACTGAACTCAATCAAACGACTGCATAATGTATACGCTGTATACCTCGCTAATTAAGTTTAAGTTTTTTGCGAATATAGCATTTTTGAATTGTTGTTATTTAATATAATAAAGTTCAGACATTCTGTCAGGTGACCAGTATAAAACCAGAATGCAACTTTTTCTCTACTTTTTGGACAATAAAAGCTCACAGCACAGCAAAATAACCTGGACTGGACATGAAGTTTCTTTCACTCTCATGGTGTAAAAGCTAAATTTAGTTTGGCTTCAAGTTTGTTTGATTTATTTCTTTTTCAAACATAAAAGGAGAAGAAGAAACTCTCAGCTTGGTTTGATTAGTGATGATCAGCAGCTCAGACAATGTTTTTATATATATATATTTGATTTTGTTGGCTCTTTAACACTTTACCATTCACTGATGTTTTTACAAATAATTTTTTTTATATTTATTTAATTTTTAGACCCTGAATCAAATCAATCAAACATACTTTATTGTCCCCACAAGGACAAACTTATGCTGCAACATCTGCACGACGACGACGACGACCGAGACGAGAAAACTGCAGAGTTCAAGTCTTTTTTTTAAATGTATTTATTAGTTTTTTGTTTGCAAATTACAGCATATCAAACAGTAAACCACTATTACATGCAACAAGGCAAACTTTTCTCCTGTTCTCCCTCCCATCCCCTCCTAAGGTGTTAAAACAATAAAATTATAAAATTGAGGAAAAAGTCATCTAATTCAAAAATAACTCAGAGGAAAAATAAATAATAAGAGTAAGACTGTGATACAGAAACACAGTGAAACAACACGATTTATTATTAAAAACTATAGAAATCTGTAGAAAAACAGTGTAAAAACTACATCTGTGGACATGACAGTTCCTATGTTTGACCACTAGGTGCTGCTGCTCACACATGTAAACCTCAGCAGCATCAATGCAGATGTTGATGTGGGGTTTATTATTTTACACTGTTGTTATTGACTGATTAAAGGCTGCAGCGATCATTCTAAAAAATTTATCAACTATTTTGATAATCGATGAATCAGTTTGAGTCTTTTTTTAAAGAATTAAAACCAGTTTTTTTTTCAGCTTCTTAAATGTGAATATTTTTGTTTTTTTTGCTCCGTTTAACAAAAGATCATGAAAAAGTCAAATCTTTGGTTTGAGCTAATCATTATTTCCAGATTTCAGAAACATTTTTCCACATTTTCTGGACCAAAGTACTTAAGTAATCAAGAAACTAATCAACAGATGAATCAATTATGAAAATAATAGTTAATTGCAGCCCTAGACTGATTGATTGATTATTGTGTCATACATAGTTTGGCCCAAATGACATCACTATTTACAGTTTACAGACGATTAAACCAGAGGTCCTGATGTTTTTTTTTAGACATGCAGACATCAAACTTATATATGCATATATAAAATTAAACATCTGTTTACTAGGATTTAAGTGGATTTTAAAAAGACTGAGTGCAGGACTCGTTCAGTCTGTTTGTTTTCCTTTCACTGAAATCTCTGGCTTTTCTTATCCAAACAAAGTCTGACGTCTGTAAAGAGAACCATTCCACAGATATGAGATTATCATATTTATTTATAGATTATAATATTGTTCTTACTTTGTCATAACGAGGACAAGGTAAAGATTTAGTGTTCTTAACTGATCAGCTACAGGACGCTGATGTCATGATGTTTCTCTGGTTGTTCTGCTTCTTACATTGAATTCCACATATGACTTGCTTTGATGGTGAAATCTGACTTAATGTGGTTCAGTGGTGGCATATTTTACAGTTTTAAGACTCTGCTGAACATGTTTCAGGTTGAGAGTGTATTGGATTTTTCATTTTAAGTCATTTTGATCATTTTTGGTACCAATATTGATACATACAGTATCGTATCAATCATCCCGCAGCAGGTACTGATCTTTTAGAAGGTGAGTTACGAGGAAAAAGTTCAATTAAATCATTTAAATGTTAAAATGTGATGAGAGACCAGTGTTGTAATGTAACAAAGTAGCCTACAAATACTTTGTTACATACTTACAAGTAAAATTTGTAATTCTAGCAACTTGTACTTTTACTCCGCTACATTTCCTCTAACCCTCTTTGTTACAAGTTACTACCAAATAACATCAGAAGAAGAAGAGTTGGTATTATGGTCTGTATTTCTATAGAGCTTTTCTAGTCTTCACACGCTGTAAGATAGGGGTTAAGTGCCCTTGAGAAAGACACTTAACCCCATGTTGCAGGATGTGAGTGAGTGAAAACTGTAGTGTAAAGCTAGATATATAAATACAGACCATAATACCGACTCTTCTTCTGATTTTATTTGGTAGTAACGAGTAACAAAGAGAGTTAGAGGAAATGTAGTGGAGGAAAAGTAGAAAGTTGCTAGAAATATAAATAACAAAGTAAAGTTACATCACAACGCTTAAGTGTCTTTGCTCAAGGAGGCAGGAATCGAACCCACAACCTTCCAGTTGAAAGACAACTCGCCCTACCACTGCTTTACCTCTAAAACTAAGTACATTTTATATCAGAAAATTAAGTTTAAATACTTAAGGACAGTAAATGTCATAAACTTTAAGACTTTTACTGAAGTAATATTATAAAAAAGTCATTTTCTGCATACATACTGATGTAAAGTACCTTTAAAGTACTTTAACCACAGACTGTGAGTTTCCTCACTGTCAAACCTCAGTGACAGGTATTTTAACGCCACCAATCCCGCTCCACCTACTCCACGCTCCCCTCCAGTTAGTGACCAATCAGGCGCCGAGGGCGTCAGTAACTTTACTCCAGACATACATGCGTAACATGCGCAACATGCGCGCGCGTGGCTCCGCCCCCCCAGCCTCAGCCTCAGCCAGGAGGAGGCTGGACCTGAGCAAAAGAAAACAAGTTATCTCACCAGCAGAGCAGAGAGAGCAGAGCTGCAGTCGTGTTCTTCTCACAGTCATGTTCCTCATGGACTTCCTCCTGAGCGCGAGCGTCTGAGGAGCAGCGGTGGGAATATGATGAGCGGGAAAATGAGCAAGGTAAAAAAGAGACGCTGTTGTTGTTGTTGCTGCAGGTTTTATGATGTCATGGTTCTGCTGCAGAAACACTGAAGTTCAGTTTCAGGAGTTTGTGTGGATTCTGGATGATGTGATGGTGATTTTTCGCGCGCGCGTAATGGCTGCGTAATTGCGCACTGGTTGTTGTGATTTGGGCTCCGTTTGTCTCTGTTTTGGCAACTTAATTAACTTCAAAATCATGTAAAGTTTCATCAGTGAGAAGAGTTGACTCTGTTGCAGTGTTCACATGTCATGACTCTAACAACACACGCGCTGTATTTACATTGTTTTCATGGCACCGAGGACGTTGTCGTGCGTGTTTCTGTTCATTCAGAGCTTCAGAACCCATGAGTGCGCGTGCAGTGACAGTTCACGCGCTCACTCACTCACTCACTCGCGCCCTCGGACTTGCGGCAGCTGTTAGATGCGCAGTCACGAGGAAAAGCGCGCACTCAGTGTTCGGCTGTTCTGCCGAAAACTGTGTCGCACTTAATCTGACATGAGTTCAAGTCATGTGACGTAAGTATAGTAGTCCCCCCCCCCCCATCATCATCATCATCATCATCATTACCACAAACAATCAGGGGCGTTTCAAAGGACTGTGGGGGCCTCAGGCTAAAGGAACCTGGGAGGTTTCGAGTAAAAGAAAATAACTTTGTTTTTCTCACTCACCTGCAGAAGAACTTTGTATCCAACTAAAAAAACAAAGACATCTGGTATTTTAGAATTAATTCAATAATAAATGAATAAGTGAATACAATGTAAAACAGGATGAAACTAAACAAGCATGATAAATCTGCTTCCATGAAACTGAGCTCCCGAGAACAACATGAAAGTGTCTTCTTAATTCAGAAAAACTGTGGAACTTTTAAGGAGAAGCAGCTTTATAATGTTATGCTTCCATATTCACTGGCCACTTTATTTATCTATACAGGAGACATCTATACTTAAATGGCACCAGGTGTGGTCTTCTTCTCCTGCTGTAGCTCATCATCTTCAATACTGATTGTGTTACATGTTTAAAGATCTTTTTTAGTCTTCGTTAATCTATTTTGACTGATTGGGTGAGGTGGAAGAAGCACATAGCGTGAGTAAAGTGAGGAAAGCTTCATACAGCAGCACCGAGGCTGAAAACACCCAATAATTGAAGTGAAGTGAATAACAACTGCTAAAGAAAGTTCTGCAGGAGCTCACAATCATACTTTACAGTACTGATATCAGTACATACCATACTCTAGTTTGTGATATCGGTATTCCGTCCATCTTCTCCCACTTATCTTGTCGGGTTGTGTGGGCAGCAGCTTGAGCAGAGAAGCCCAGCTCTTCTTCTGGGGGAACCCTGAGATGTTCCCCGTCCAGCCGGGACACATCGTCTCTCCAGTGAGTCTTCCCCGGGGTCTCCTCCTCCCGGTGGGACGTGCCCGGAACATCTCACCAGGAGGAACCCTAACCAGATGCCAGAGGAGACACCTCTCACCTCATCTGGCTCATCTCGATATCAGTACTGTACATGAAAAAGTGATATCCTGCCAACCCCAGTTTCTATAACGGACTGAACCAGCCAGATGTGTTTTGAATTGGAAGTCAACTCGTCTCAGGGAGGAGCGAGCAGAGGATTCCACGATACAGTAAACTCCTGTGTATCCTCAGCTGTAAATACAAACACGCCGCTGCCAAGAACAAGAGCTGGAGAAGCCATTCAGGATCAGGATCTGCTGCCTCAGACCTTTGAGCATTTGGAATCTTCTCCTTTATTTTTACTGGTGCACTTTTGTGACTTCAAGATATTGATTGGTGACATCATTGTCCTTCCTGCTCAAATGAATGAGGGAAACATGGGTGGAAGTGACCTGGCTGAAGACGAGGGAGTTTACAGCAGGATAAAGGTGGAGAAAGCTACGTTAAGAGATGCTCCATCCACGTTCAATACATAGACTTTATGAACTTTGACCTTTGTTCTCTATGTTGTGAATAAACAGAGAAGTCCTGCACTTTTAACTTTTCGCGATATCGTGATGTATCGCTATGTGTTTGTCTCACGATATATTGATTATCACAGAATCGTTGTATCGCGATATTATCGGTATCGTGGACGGTGTATCATATCGCGAGGTTCCCTGTGATTCACACCTCTACATGTAAACATTTTCACTGTTAGTGTGGTGTTTGGAGGCTGGACGTGTGCACAGTGGAGCCTTCTGTTGCGCGATGGAGCCTGAAAGCTTGCTTTCTTGTCACATGCAGCAAATTCAAGTGTCATTAACTCATAATGACTTCCTCATTTTAAATTCTTGCTTCCACCTTTTTGTCAGATTGTGATAATTGACTCGAGTTGTGTGTGTGAGTTTTCTGGCACGAACGCTAATAACCTTGTCAGGATTGGTCATCGTCATGGAGACCAAACTGTGTCACTAATGAGGCTAAGTGTCACTTCTGAGCTCCGGGTTTAAGTCAGACTCACCGTGAGAAAGAGGTCCATTATGAGATTCTTGAGGGCGTCTCAACGTCGCAGTTTACCGCACACGCACACACACACACACACACACGTCAGACCACAGCAGAAGAGACAGTGATGAGTTAATGTAAATGAGCTGTAGTGTCTGTTCTAGCAATTATGTAACGTAATGTAACCATCACAGCTCCAGACTGAGGAATTCCACCCTGATATTAACTCTGGTCTAATCTCCTTCTCCTCGCCTGAAGCCCTTTTTAGCCAAAGATCAAGCTTTTATTTTGAAGTAAATCCTCAGACTTTGAACTACTTTCTGCCATCTTTCTTTTACAAATGTGTGCAGAACTCAGCATGTTATTTACTGCTGTGACCAAACAGAACTGGAACAAGGACCTTTGTAGAAAATGGCACCATTAACCCTTTACCAGGCAAAGAACTATATTTGGTAAAGTCCACAGGGACATGCCTGAAACATGCAGGACAGGACTCCCCGAGGACCAGGATTCTTTGGATTTTATTTTTTCACCACAGACTGGCAAAGGAGCCAGATGTGGTGCCTTCGTGGACCTTGATTTTCTACAGGAGGGCTGAACCATTTGGAGTAAATATCTAATTGCAATCATGATATGATTCGTGATATCAGAGGGAATGGTCTTTTTTTTTTACATCGTTTGATGTAAAATGATCATGATTTTCAAATGATTTCCATTTGAAAATCATGTTTTAAAAGGATTATACTGTGTGACTGAGGTTCTCTTCAGTGTGTAAATATCGTTACAATAATTCATCTAAAACGATATTTCACATTTTGGCTTTAAAAGAATATTGACCCCCCTGCGAGTTGCGATTTTTATAAGATTTTGACGAATTGTTCAAATGAGGACAACTCGTCAATTTGAATGTTTATGTACATGTTAGCGTCATTTTTAACACTTCTGTTACCATCCCAGGATCTGGCATGAACTCTGAGACCTTGTGTGATATCTGTAAAATAAAAACTACCGGAAAGCAGAGAAATAGATCTTTGAACCTCAGTGTCACACGTTTCAGCGTCTCAGTATCGTCATTCCTAGAATAACTGACAGATATGGAAACTTGAAGTTATCTTGGAAAAAAGGACAATTTTGACAATTCTACAGCCATAAAATCAAAATAAATCCAGGCGATACCTGAATATCAGGATGGTCATTAGAGGGTCAACAGATCTGTAGGAGTTAAACAAAATGGTTTCATCTGACCTCAACAACCTTCTGTATAATCATCTAATCTCATATTTTCCATAAAAATGACCTGGAATTTCACACGTTTGAGCTCAGCTGCAAATACACCAAACCGTCGCTGCACCAGTTGTCCTCATGGGGACAAAGACTGTCCTTAATCAGGCAAAACGTCCACTTCTTACATTTTACAGTTCAAGGTAACGAGGACTGTGTGCATGTGTGTGTGTGTTCAGACGCTGATTAATGACCATGACGTACTTGTTCATACGTCGGCCAGTTAGTGTTGGCTCCGTATCACGACCCCCTGGCTTTTTCAGAGTCCCCTCCCCCTCCTCCCCCTCCTCCCCCCAGTTAAATTCAAACCTGACGAAAAGAGCTCTGGATTAGTGGCGTGATAACATTGTTTTCAGCCTCTCTGATAAGAGTGTGAACATTAGCAGTTTTTCTCTGATGTGAACCATTTTTCATGTGTTGGTCCATTTCCACCTTTTTTATCAGATTGGACGGAAAAAAGAAAAATCTGATTTTCTTGGGAAAACTTGTACAGGAAATTTACTTTTATTAATGCACCCCTTCCTTTTCTGACAAAAACACTGTTGCCTTCTGAGCCATGCCTTCTGGATTATTCCCAGATGACAGTTCCAGTATTGTGTTCTGGGAGCATGAGTCACTGCTCACCACAGCGTCCACACCTTTACCTCACTGAGATATTTGAGATTCTGTGCTGGAGAAGATTTAAAACTCTGTGGAGTTTAGAGCTTGTGTTGCTTCCCGCAATGGCACGAGTAAAGCGAGCGATGGTCGTACTTTGACTTAAAAAGACACAAAGAAATGTCCACGAAAACGTTCCAGAAGTGAATTCTGCTGCTCAAAAAACCCCCAGTAATTCAACAGGAAACGCTGTTGTTTTCAAAATAACTGCCTTTTGTCCCCGCCCACCCCTGCTCTGCTGCTGTATACTAGGCGTGCCATGGTTCCATTTGTATTTGTTGTTTTGTCTCAAGGTTTTCAGTTTGGTTCAGTTTTGGTGCGACCTGGGTCCAAGGACAGCAAAGTATGTCTCCTTGTGTATGTTATTGATTGTTGTAGAGCTGAAACAATTACTCGATTAATCGAGTACTAAAGTCATTTTTTGATAATGGATTAATCGGTTTGAAGCTTTTTTCATGATTTCAGCTTCTTAAATGTGAACATATTCTTTATTCTTTATTTCTTTTCGCTCCAACTAAGAAATCCTTAAAATCTGAATCATTTTGGTTTGTGGTGGAAAACAACATCATCATTTTCAGGTTTGACAAACAATTACTCGATTAATCGTGAAAATAATGGTTAGTTGCAGCTCTAGATTATTGATGATATCCCTTTTTAAGGTGTAATATGACACTTAACCCGTCGATTGTTTTCTCAATGAATTGATGAGAAAAATATGTTGATCGGTGTTTGTCAAACCTGGAAATGATGACGTGGTTTTGTCCACAAACCAAAATGATTGAGTTTTAATGATTTCTTTGTTTTATGGAGCAAAGAAGTTAAGAAACTATTCACATTTAAGAAGCTGAAGAAGCTGAAAACCTTGCACACCTCTGAATGTTGGTTGTGCGTGCAGTGGACACACCTGAGGAAAAGACTGACTGAGCAGATTTTGTCTTTAAATGACGATTACGTGGTCGTGACTCTGCCTCGGCACAATCCAGCGGTTGTGTTGGGAGGACGCAGACTACAGTAGGGGATTCTATATTTGCGATTATTGGGTGTAACTGAGAAGTTAAGACCCCCATTCTGATTCTGCCAAGCTACGGGGACGGCTGAAAACAGAACAGCGGCCCCGGCTCACAGAGGCTCACATTCCCCCGGTGCCATATTCAGTTACACTGAGTTCACGTCTACAGTAGCATCCATTCACTCGCAGCTGGAAAGTTCTCCCTCCTCCTCCTCCTCCTCCTCCTCCCTGCACAGGTTTTATAGACTCTTACAGTAAGTGTGTGAGGCTGCAGTTTGATCAGCAGGTTCAGGTCCATGACTTAATCATCAGGGTATCATCCACCCACTCAGGACCACTCCACAGTGAATGGGTGACTTTTCCAGGTGAAACAGATGGTGCTTTTTGTGGGTAAATATGGACAACTGTGTGTGTGTGTGTGTGTGAGGAAGTGTAACATGGCGGAGCGCTGACCTCACCTCAGGAACAGGCAGTCCCTGTCCCCGCCACTGCCTGTCCCGCCCTTCGGACACACGTTTATTAACAAGCACACATGCTGGACATGTGAGACACTGTCAATGCAGGGTGGGATTAAAAACACACACACACACACACACACACACTCACACACTCACAGACTCAGTGACTGTGTGTGTTGTGCTGCATTAGCAACAAAAACAAACCAACTGCGATTAAGTCGTTGCAGATTTGACTTGGATTATTGTCAATTTCTGACGGACTTTAAAGGGACAGTAACTTTCCTGAGACATAATCTGTGCTGACTCATCCCCAATTTAAGTCTACAAGAATATGTTTACCAGTTTATTTAGCCATTAAATGCATTTTCTGACAGTTTTCACTCCCCGTACAGAAGTCCATAGAGAAAATGAGCGATTTTAACGCCACAGCACACAGGAGCTGTTACACCGCTGCTGCCTCCATCACTAACTTCACATGTGTTATTTGGTGACTTCTGTCTTCACACACACACACACAGAGTTCCAGTGCTTGTGTTTCGTGACACAAAAACTTCAAATATCAATTATCAAAATATGCTTTATTGTCCCCGCAGGAGGAAAAGTGCTGCGACAACAGCTGCACAGAATAAAAAGCAGCACATAAGGACGTAGAGTATAAAAATAACAGCGCACCTGTCCTCACACGGAGAAACTACTTTACAACATAAACAGTTCTTAAAAGTGAACGATTTTTCCCCTGACGGAATTATTAAAGAGACCTTTTACGTTGAAAACGTCACTGAGGTCACTGAAGCTGAGGTCAGCGTCACACACACACACACAATGTCCATCATTGTCTAAATACCAAGACTAAATTTAGAAAGAAACAAGTGGGAGCGGCGGTGGCAGAAGAGTTTCCAGGGATATTTATGTGTGTGTGTGTGTGTGTGTGTTTCTGCACATTTGTTTTTACATTTGTACGCATTCACATCTCTGAGTGAGTGAGTGAGTGAGTGAGTGAGTGAGTGAATCCAGCCACTGTTCTGTGAAGGCCGGCAGATGTGTGGTGAAAAAAAGGGGGCGTGGCCTCTGGTTAGAAAGCGTCTCTTTGACTCCACTCCGTCCTCTGGTTCCCCCTTCTTTGTGCCAGAAGGCTAAAAATATGATAAAAAGAGTCTTTTTTTGTGTGTGTGTGTGAAACAGATGTTGTCGTTGTGGAGGTGGAGGCGCCTGGTCTGACGTGTGTGTGTGTGTGTGTGTGTGTGTGTGAGACGGGGGGGGGAACAGAGATGGACAGAGGGAATGCGGTAAAAGTGTCTTTATCTTCAGACTCTGTGAAGGGAAACGAGCGTCTTCTTCTGCACGTGAGTGAGCGACAGTGAGGTTTTCTTCCCGCTGTAATCTGTGTTTACGTCTGTTTTATAGATTAAAAAGTCATGGATTGTTTCTATTATGTACAAATCAGGGCTTCAACTAATGTTTATTTTCATTTAGTGATAAATATGTTGGTTTTTCTTGAATAATTGATTAGTTTTATCCACAATGAGCAGAAATATGTTGAGTTTACTGTAAAAGAATATACTTACTTTTAAGAAGCTGAAATCATAGATCTTGACTTATTTTGATCAAGAAAACACTCAAACTGACGAAGCATTGATCCAAATAGTTGGCATTTTAGTTTACTGAGAGGCACAGATAATAGAGGAATCTAAATCTGATTTTGATTGTGATTTGCTCTTTGTGTTTGTCTTTCTGTTTCAAATTGTGATTTTTCAGCACTGTTGGGAATCTTCCTTGCTCCTTAAAGGGATAATTAAGGTGTTTTGTTTTATTTTAAGGGTACCTCACGATACGATGCGCGATACATGGTCCACGATACCAATAATATCGCAATACAATCATACAGCGATACATCGCAATATCGGTCCAACTGAAGAAAACGCAAACGTTAACGTGAAAAGTTAAGTGCAGGATTTCTCTATTAAACAGATGATTTAAGGGCTAATCTCGTCAAACGAATGCCTGCTTTAGTCCACAGTATCGTAGGAATATATGTATGTTTATACGTATGTTTGAATATAAGTATGTTTACCTCTTTATCAAAATATAACACAGCTTAAAACCAAAGTTTATAACCTCTTCACTCTCCCACCAAAGTCCATATTGAAAATCTGCAATTTAAGCTTGTGGTGACACAGGAGCTGCTGCTCTGCCGCTGCCACATTTACCAAAGTTTTATCACTTGGGTAAATCTGAACGGACGCCAAACACCAAAGTCACAAGATAACACGTTTAAACTTAGAGAAGGAGGCAGCAGAGGATCAATGACTCCTGGAAGCTGTGATGTAAAATCGCTGGTTTTCTCTCTGGGATTTGGTCCAGGGAGTGAGCGGGTTACAAGCTTCAGTTTCTGGTCAGAAAACATTGTTCTAATGAGAAGAATAAATCTTCTTGGGGTGTTGAGGACTTAGCAGGTGTAGATCTATCAGTTTAAATTGATTTGTTCCATCATTTAATACATAATATTATATATTATAATAATATCAACACACATGCGAGACGATAAAGACACAGTTTTCTCTCAGAATGTACGTTTCTTTAACAGCTCAGAGTGATGAGAACAGAATAACACGTTCTACCGCAGTTTGTTATCGCGGGGACAGTAATGACTCTCCTCGAGGACCGGGCTCAGGGTTGTTTTTAGTGCTCGTACAGTGAAACTGGAGCAGCTGTTTTCTGCTGTAAACCTCCTCCGCTGTGGTTTCCTCTGCTGGACTCCCCAGGTTGAGTCGAGCTGAGCTGAGTTGTGTGTGTGTGTGTAGATTCTGTTTTGTGTTCTTTTCCTGAATTAAACTGTGGATATTTTTCATACTTGTCCTCTAAGGGGTTTTTGGTTGAGGCTGCAGGGTGTGGAGCTCGAACCTTTTGTTTGTCGCAGACTTTGTCTTTTAATTCTCGTCCTATAATTGCACACAGTAAAGGGACACTTCAGGTTTTTTGAAGTGTGGTTGCGTGAAGAACACCCCAAGCTCGCCCCATGAGAAACATGAGAAAATACAGTATTTTAACTGTGTAATAAAGTCAATTCCAGGTTAAGTCTACCATATTTTAAGAATGTTTTCACTATTACGCAGCCGTTTCAGGCTCAAACTGAATTTACATAACTTTTCACTTTTCTGTGCCAATCTCCATTCAGAAAATCAGCGATTTTTGCTCACTGCGACAAAGGAGCTGCTGCTCCACTGCTGCCTCGTTTGATGCGTTTAGGTCACTTAGGCAAATCTAAACAAAGAGTTTCTTCCGTCAATGTAACAAAACAGCTGAATTGAAGGATCAGCGACTCCTCTGCGCTGCGTTTTAAAATCAAAGATTTTCCCTATGGACTTTGGTGTGGGAGAGCGCTGCCAATTTTTACAAACTTAGAATCTCAGCCTTAAAAGGTTGTCGAGTTTAACCCCAACAATTGAACTGCTCTGCGGGTCGGCAGCAGCGGGGTTACCATAGCAACCACTCTGTGACAGCTTATCGCTCCCGCTTCCCCTCACGCGACCTGACGTTGGGCGGCTCTTATCGATGTCAGATACGCAGCCGCCGGCCGGCGAGCGCAGTCGCGTATCAGCGTCTGACCGCGGCCGCCTGTGGTCAGACCAGAGCGCGGTCTCTTGATTGTGTCTGAAAGTGGAGGAATGTTTGCCAACCTCTGCTCCCTGTGTGTTTATCTCTCAGCCCACATCACCACTGCGGTCCCACTAACAGTAACTGGCTGCTTTTTTAAACTCACACACACACACACACACACACATTATTGCACAAGTTCATAGATGACAGTGAGGACGTGCGAGTCCACAAATACACACACGCCAGAAAGAGTTGATGAAATAGTGTTTGTCCCATTTTGACCGCGCGTGTCTGTTTGTCTCTGTGTTTGTGTCAAAGTCTGTCGCGCTTGCTAAATCAGCACAAATGTCAAACCAAAGCTCAGTAGCAGGTGGAGTCATAAGAGGAGGAGCCTTGTTCATGTTCAAGGGTTCAGGAGAGGAGAAATAACATCAAGAGTTGAGTGAATCCGGATCAAGATGAGATACAAATGAAGGTTAAAAGTGATCACACGCTAAAAGGCTGACTGACGTGTAGTAACAGGCTGTGACTTTCACGAACGAGTCGAATCCTTTAACTGTGAACGATGAGAACCGAGTCTCGGTTGCGAACCGCTTGCTTGCGAGGCGACAAATTGTCCACACTGCCTTCACGCGACACGGCCCGTCACATCTTCTGTGTGAACTTGGGGGAGGAGCCGAGCTCACGGCCCCGCCCCGACCAACAGAGGGAGGCGAGCGCTGCGCTAAAATAACGCCCCGTCAACACGAGGAAACGTATAAGAAGTTAATTGTAGTCTGCTTCTTTTTTTTATTGTGCCACAAAGTTTTTGTTAGATGAGGAAAAAGCCAAAATAACATACACAAGCATATAATGTTGGTGGGACGTGTAAGTTTGAATCATTCTGATCCAAATTGAGTTGTCGAGGTTGATGGTCAGAACCCTTTCCTGGGAGAAAAAGAAACTCGGTCTTGTCAAGATTGAGTTTCAGGTGATGGTCAGACATCCACTGAGAGATGGAATTTTATTAATCCCCTTAGGGAAAGTATACCTCTGCATTTGACCCATCCTAGAATTAGGAGCAGTGGGCTGCCACACTGAGTAGCGCCCAGGGAGCATTGGGGGTTGGGTATCCCAGCCCTTTTTTTTGGCCGGGTGGGGATTTAAACCGGCGACCCTTCGGTTACAAGCCAAGTTCCCTTTCCACTTGGCCACGGGCTGCCCGTAAGCATGTTGGTCAGATAAGCAGATCTGACCTTAAAATTACAACCAGTCTTTATAAAAATGAGTCAAAAATAATTAAATATAAGAACGAGCCGAGTCTTTTGAACGACTCCTCGAGATCCGGCTCCTTTCAAAGAGCCATAAATCCCAGCTCTGGTTCTAGTCGTAGTCAGAAGTCGGGATTTCCGACTTAGAAAAGTCACAGCAAACCTTACCAGTTTCCAAGATAAAGAATAATGTCTTATTTGTTTGACATTAAGTTGGTCGTACTCGTAGTTCTGGTCTTCAAAGGTTTCTTTGATTTTCTGTTTTTTGCTCCATATAACAAAGAAAATCATTAAAACTCATGAATCATTTCGGTCTGTGGTGTACGCCATGATCTTGTCACGTGAGGAAGGACGATGATATATCACCAAATCGATATTTTGACCCACCCATACAGAAGGTGAAGTCTGTGGTATCAGTCAAATCACAATTTTGGAGGCTTCAAAAGCACAAGTTTAGATTTTTATGGGTGACATCAAGACCAGTTGGTAATGTCCAGTCACCGTCAGTGCTTTGGTAATGACTCATTATACCAGGGACTGTTCTCTGAAGACATTCTTTCTATGGTGAATTTGTGTTCATTCATCGTGTCGAGCATCGATGAGGTCAGGCACTGAGAAGGTTCTGGCTCACAATCTCTGTTCCAGTTCATTCTAACGTTGCTTCGCTGGGCTCGAGGTCAGATTAGTCAAGTTCTTCCACCAAACACCAAACTCAAAGTCCGACCATGTCTTTATAGTCCTTGCTTTGTCCACTGGGACACCGGGTCATGATGGAATAGAAAAAGGACCTTCCTCAAAGTGTTGGAAGCACAGAATTGTCCAAAAGGTCTTGGTATAATGAGTTAAAGTGTCCTTCACTGGAGATAAAGAGGTCCAGAGACCAAAGACCTGGATTCAGTGACCTGTGATCTGATTCGATGAGTTTGAGCAGGTGTACCTAACAAAGTGGTTGGTGAGTGCACGTAACGTCCACCGTCCTCGGTGCTGCGGTCACAGCACAGACGTCCCGCTGAACACAGCTGGCAGAGGGCGGTGCCAGTGAGGCAGCTGTCCAAACACTGTGCAGTCCAGAGGAGAGAGTCTGTGCTGATCATGGAAAGAGTGTGTACACAGCAGCCTGTCTTTGTTACCAGGGAGGAAACACACACAGTCAGAGAAACACCAGGAAAAAAGCCTGTTAAATCATGCAGCTCTGGAAAGATGGATTCAGATTAGCAATGTTTTATGGTAATGATATTGATCCAGTGTGTGTGTGTGTGTGTGTATTTGTGTTTGGGTCCAGGTTTCCTTTCCTTAGAGAAACACCTTCTGTCCCACATCCAACTTAGTTTTTATATCTTAGTAAGGACACATCGTTGACCTGGTACCAGGTACTATGCCAGTGGAAACGCTACTTAAACTGTGGCGAGGTGAGGTAAGTGGAGCCAGTGGAAATGCGCCATTAGTTACCACTGATCAGAAAATGCTAGAACAGTTATGGAGTATTTTGTGAAATACATCCAACATTAATATCAATGTCTTTGTGTAGATCAGTTCTCGCTCAGATTCCCACTGCTACTGAATTCTGGATGAAACTGTGAAGAAAAACTTTAAAGAATCAGATTTTTGAAAATCATCTTCTGGGCCAGATTCTGAATCTGGCGGCCAAATTTTGGTCCACGGGCCACCAGTTGCTGACCACTGATGTAGATGATTGACATAACATTAGTTTAGTGGTTAAAAGTTTGCGTTTTATGAGCTGAATTGATCAGGTTTTTCATGACCTTATGTTCACTGAGGTCATCAGAGCAAAGACTCCTGACCCTCTGGTTCCTGTTTTCAGACCTGGTTCTTTCCATGCAGCAGCCCCTGGTGATGGAAGTGAACTGTAAAAGTGCTTTATAAATAAACTTTACTGACTTACTGACCAGATTCTTCTGTGTGTGTGTGTGTGTGTGTGCAGGCGGGGAAAGGAGAGCCCCACGTGTTCAAGGAGAAGACCTTCAAGAAGAAGCGTCAGTGCAGCGTGTGTCGACAGAGCGTGGACCACGTGGGCTCCTTCTGCAGAGGTGAGACGTCACCGCCGTCACAATCTCAGTATCACGACAAACTTGTGTCGAATGAATTAATAAAACCATTTTTTCCTTCTCATCCTCCTCATGAAGTATGCAAGACGGCCACCCACAGGAAGTGCGAGGTCAAGGTAGGGGTCAAACTCCGCTCATCGCTTCTTAAGTGTCTGAAAAAAAAGGGAAATAACTGATAAAAAGTCAGATTTGTACGTTGCTTCCAAATAAACCTCCAAGAAACGTGAAAAATCTCCAAATATTACTCGTATCCTTCTCGTGATTTTCCATGGTTTGAAGTCTGCCGCGGTTTATTGGCAGCAGACGGGAGAACGAGATCTGCTGACGTCTCGGTTTGATTCGCTCGGCTCCCGGCGACAGAGGCTGGGAACACTTTGACTTTGTTTGTGGATGATGTTAAAAAATGAAAATTCATTCTGAATGTGAACCCAAGTTTCACCAAAATCAAACACAGACTTGTGAAGTCAGTGTTTCCCGACAGAGCCGGAACCTCTGTCCAAAAGTTAGCGATAGAAAAGAGACTTATGATTATTCATTTGCAAAAACTACATTCTCGTCAGTAAAGGAACAGACTGTAATCTGCCTCAGATTTTCCCCGTTGATATCCGACAAAATAATTGTAAATATCTAACGTTTAGAATCTGACAAATGTTAGATAATTATTTTGTCGACAGGGAAAACTTGGGGAACGAGTTCCAGACGGACGGCGACTCCAAGCATGTGACGTCCATTGAGCTGTCACTCCAAAACTCAGTAGCCAATCAGCAGGCAGTGTCCTAAGCCCCACCCACAAACAAAAAAACATGCAGCAAAGAACAATTGAGGTTAATTTATAATTGCAGTAATAGAGGAGAACTGTTTGAAGTTAATCTGATTGTTAATCTGCAACTGTTTTGATAAGCATTGAATCAGTTTAGTGTTTTGTTTGTGTTTAACTCACCTTGTGGTTGTTTTAGCTTCTTGTGAATATGTTCTGGTTTCTTTGCTCTGTATCACAAAGAAATCACTAACAGATTTATTCAGGTCAACACTTCAGACTGTGAAAACAATCTTTAGTTGCAGTGCTCTGGTCTTAAATCTGAAGATTAACGGACGTCCTGTTTGTTTGTTTCTGGTTTCTAACGTCACATCGTGGACACACGTGTTCTGAGTTGTCAGATCTGTGTCAGTTAGAAGCAGAACGTTAGAAAACTCTGGTGAGCGAAGGACGTCGTCAGTGATGTCGTTAGAGCCCGAAGTTTAATCCAGACCGGCAGAACTTCATGAGAACAGGAGCTTGAGAAAGTCCTGATGAAGAGTTGATGTTTGTTGAATATGCAGCTGTGACACTGAGGCTTGTGGCAGAAGCTCTGCGAACATGAACGCCACACATTCCTGCGCCGCGCTCCGACCCCACACTGCTGCCTCTTTCAAAGGATCATTGATGCAGGGACGATGGTGATGAATGGACAGAGGGAGGGCGCGGAGAGGCCAGACCAGACCAGACCAGACCAGGCCAGGCCAGACCAGACCAGACCAGACCAGACCAGACCAGACCACGAGCAGAAGCATGAGGCAAACACAGCACTCGTTTGGCACTCGTTCAGCACTCGTTCGGCACTCGTTCAGCACTCGTTCATCTCTCATCCCTCCATCCTCTCGTCCTTTAACGTCTGAGAGTCACAAGACTTTGAGTTTAGTCACAGGTTACCTGACGATACGATACACGATACCAATGATATCACGATACAGCGATACATCACGACATCTGTCTAAGTCTAAGTGAAATCCCGCTGTAAACTCCTCCCCCTCTTCTTCAGTCAGGTCACTTCCACCACGGGTTTCATCCTCATTCATTCACATGAGCAGCGCCACTGTGTGGAGACATGAAGTAGTGACACCCAGTGAGTGAAACTGGCAGACTGTTCACTTTAGAACATTTCAATTGAAATATCGATATTTTCGCTGGTGCATTGATTATCGTATCGCACGAGGGAGGACGAAGATATATCAGCAAATAATTTCATAATTTATATCTTTTATTTTCCTTTAAAATTAGAACTTAATTTACAAAATTGACTTAACGCTCTATTGAAGAAGGCTATTCAAATGCAGTATTTGTTGCCACCAGTGGAGTCGCCCCCTAGTAGCTATTTGAAAACACACACACTGTTCTCACTGAGCCTCAGCTGTCTCTATCCTGATGAAAACACGCTGACAATATTCTTAGTTTTTATCATTTATTCTGTTTTTTAACTCCTTCTTTATCGCAGGTAAATTCCTGGTGTAGAGAAATCAGATTAAGATTTTTGTTATTTCCTTAATTTTCTGCGCACTCTGGTCAGAGTTTGTCTGCTCCACTCAGCTCACACAGCAGAAGATGTATTTTGCTGCAACTAACGATTCTTTTCTAGATTAATCGAGGAATCGTTTGGTCCATAAAATGTCAGAAAATGCTGATCAGTGTTTCTCAAACCTAGAAAAGACGACGTCCTCAAATGTCTTGTTTTTGTCCAAAAACCAAAAACTATTCAGTTTTAATGATTTCTTTGTTTTTATGGAGCAAAGACACCAGAAAATATTCACATTTATTAGAAGCTGAAACAATCAGAAAACTTAAAAACACTGAAACCGATTCATCGATGGTCAAAATAGTTGACAACTAATCGATTTATTGAAAAAAAAATACTCGACAAATGAATCAATAAGGAAAATAATCATTAGTTGCGGCCCCTAAACACAACTAGATTACATTCACACCAGTCAAGTACGCAGTAAGATTCAAGAAATTCAACATTCAAGATTCTTTATTTGTTTATAAAACCAGTTCAGGCCAGACACAGAGGATTTTCTTCTCTTGTAGTCCAGCAAGAAACGTGCTTAAGACAAGACGACAATTTAAAAGAGAAAAATAAAGTAGAAGTAATACATGAGCTGAGTTGTAAAAACAAGGAACCAACTGATTACAATGATTTAAAAAAAAAAAAAACATGTTTAATTTAATACTGTTTAATAGTTTCGCACTGAAGCTTTACCAACTGAAGACAGGGACAGTAGGTTATGTTTTTGTTTTTTTATTCTTCTATGTCACTGTGTTCCCAACTCTGAGAGCACGAGGTCAAACAGCCACCAGCTGCACCGTCTCTCTTTTACTAAACACACACACACAGTTTTATTTCAGCATGTTCTCCTCTCAGAGAACAGTTCCTCCTTATCTTTGATCCCAAGTGGAAAATTCAGTCCACAGGGAATTTGGGAGAAAAAGAGAGAGAGAGAGAGAGAAGAGAAGGAGTCGGACCCCGGGGCAGAAAGATGGACGGACGGTTGGGGAAAGACACAGAGACAAACTGAAGTGAAAGAAAAAGAACAAGGGTACGAGGAGGAAAGTAAATATGAGTGACGAGAAATATCCATTTGGTGTTATACCGTCGTCCTTCCTCATGCAGTACGATAACTGATACACCGGGGCAAATATCTGTATTTTAATCAATAAATGAAGTCCTGTTCCCGTCATTTTGACTCATTTCTGTTTCAGCTGCTGCTCATTGTGCTTGTTGACATCATTTAGTAGATGAATGACAAGTCCTTTATGGTCGTTAGTTAACAGGGTCATCAGTTTTAAACGATATGTTTCTTAGGGGTGGGAATCACAGGGTTTCCTCACGATACAATATGCAATACCAATAATATCACGACACAACGATTCCGTGATAATCAATATATGGACGTGGATCTCTTAACGTAGCTTTCTCCACCATTAGCTCGCTGTAAACTCCTCCTTCTTCAGCCAGGCAGCAACTGTTTACTTTAAGCATTATGTGATTCGGTCATGTGTACTTCTCATTACCGTAACTCCTAGAGCGTTTGCGATATTTAGAAAATTCAAAAACGATGGACTGGCGATCTGTTCAGGGTGTGACCCCCACCTATGTCACCCCCCGCGACCCTCATGTGGAGGATAAAGCAGTAGAAACTGGATGGATGGTTTGGTTTGGTTGGGTTCCTTGTGTTTCTTGCTTGGTTGGTTGGGTTCCTTGGGTTTCTTGCTTGGTTGGTTGGGTTCCTTGGGTTTCTTGGTTGAATTCCTTGGGTTTCTTGCTTGGGTTCCTTATACTCATCCATATACTTGTCATTACGGTCTAACCTCGGGACTTCCCGCAGAACGACCAACATCCAATCACAGACGAGATTCACCAGCGCGTCAAACTTTTGTGACGACAGCTTCTCAGTACCGTGATTCCTAAACGGTTGAATAAGAGACAGATATGAAAATGACAAAGTTAATCTTGGAAAAAAGGGGCAGAAAGAACTCACATTTTACAGCTGCTTATTGATACTTTGGTATCGACCAGTGACCGGTTTAATACCTGTCCTTGTTACTCGTGTGAACTTAAAGACTTCAGTGCTGTATGCGTCATGGCACACACGGGTAAACAATCCATCAGATTGTGTACGTTGGCACCACCGAGCTGTTTACGCACAGTAATGACCAAGTCCCCTGCTTCCTCCCTCTCCGTGTAATCAGAATTCCCCGCTGCCTCTCATCCCTGTCACCCGACATGTTAACGTGAGACCAGGCTACGAAACTCCGCTTTAATGGAAGAGGATGTACAATCAAGTACAGATAGACGGAGCGGAAAGAGGGGGGGGGAGGCTGCGGGGATAAGAGGAAGAGCAGCAGAAGCAGCCTGATTTTGCTCTCAACATTAAAGCCTTCCATCCGGACAGTTGTGGTTCCAGTCGTGCCCAAGCTCAGCTTTATTTTTAGCAAAGAAAGTGCATTTAAGATGAAAGAACCCTGCTCTTTGTTTACTGAAGCCGTTTCCCCTCCAGGCCGTGCTACATACTGTATATTTACAGATCCTTATCTGGCTAACATCCTTATTGGTGGCAAGTAATGTCATTTATCCCAACTCTGAAATGTTGTTTTGCTCTTTTTTTCACTTTTCATTAAAGGGGGCGGCGGTTCTGTTTTGTGGACCCAGCTGTGGACACATGACTGCCAGCAAAGACTTCCGTAATAAAGTCTTCACTCGCTTAAATCTATGACATCTTTAGATGTATGTCCTCTGCGTTATCTCAGTGTTGGACAGCATGTTCTCTCCTGCACCGAACCCCATAGAGAAAATCAGCGTTTTTAGCCCGCAGAGACACAGCAGCTGCTGGTCCACTGCTGACGGCTTTTCTAACTTTGTGTCACTTGGGTAAATTAGAACAAGGATTTCAAGGCCACAAGTCACCAAATAATTGAATTTGAGTTGAGTAATATGAGCAGCCGTGGGTCAACAACTCCTGTGTGCCATGATGTTAAATTAGCTGGTATTCTCAATGGGGTTTGGTGCGTGAGGAAATCTCCCTTCCTGGTGGCAAGGAGAGTAATATAGCAAAGACATCAGGACTTAAAGAGGTCCATTAACGTGTTGTGCAGTCAGTTTTAACATAATGTCGTAAAAAGTAGTCGACTCCACAGTCTATGCTGCAAACCATGAAGCAAAAAAACCATACAGTAGGAAGTTCTGCAGAGATGGAATAATGGAATCATGTGACTATAGTTCATGTTAACATAACAGCTGACCCCCAGCACACATTACACACACTTCCTGTCAAACGGGAAAACTCCCCGTCTGCTGCCGCTAAAACATGTTTTAGATTTCAGAAAAGAGGCATCGCGTTGCTGTTAGATTAAAGTATGAAAGCGTTCATTTAAACGGGGGTTTACTGTAAGCCACGGGCTTTATCGTTTGCAGGGATCAGACAGTGACATCAGTCGTGAGTAAATCATCTGGTTGGAGCCCTGTGGCCTCGAGCCCAGACCTCTGGTTTCCTCTCCTGAAGGACGACGGCACTCCAGCAAGCGCTTGTGTAGTCGGTGAGTCACTCAGGAAGACGGCGTCCAATGGTTTTAACAGCAACAGCAGCAGAACTGTCTCCTCTGACTGAAGCAGTCACTATCGTAGCTCACTGCTGACCTTGTGTTTCCCAAACTTACCAGAGTAAAATTCATGGCTTTCTAGTGGCAACGTTTAAAGTCTTGAATACTCGCACACTCGCAGGTGTCTGTAATAACAATCATAATAAATCACAAAATGCTTTCCACGTTATTTTAGCGTGATTTAGAACACGGCCACGAGGGAACTTCACCGACTACTCGCTGAAACCTGAACCTAAACCTTTCAAAAAAATGACTGTGCCTCAGTCTGACAACACGTTATATTATAAGTACGATTATTGCCAGATCCTGCAGACGTGGGGATTTTTAGGTCCCTGAAAATCATGTTGCATGTCATCGTGAATAACAATCAAGGGGGAAACGATGACAGAAATCTGGCAATTTTATTCCTCCTCTTAACTGTTTAGTTAATAGTAAATAAAACAATCTAAATGACAAAGAGAAAGAGGAGCTTTTTGTTTGTTTGTTTTTTTGACTCCAGACGCCATTGTTTGTTTAAACGGCCTCATACTGTAGTTCCGCCCCTCTTTGTTCCACCATCATCACACGTCACATCACAATTAAGTCCAGGGAACAAATTCATGGCTTACATTCGAGATTTTTGTCCCTAAAAGAAAAATAATTCTCTGTTTTCCATCACCATCAAGATACTGTGAACCAGTGGTGTCCAAAGACTGGGTCATGGGAGATATTTTTTGGGTCCCCAAACTGTTTTTTACCATCCTTGGTCACAATTTATGCTGCGTTTCCATCATGGTACAGTTTGGAGTGATAAAACCCTGGTTCAGGCTGAGAAACAGCATCTGTTAGTTGGTAGGCGGGGCTTGCGCTGTGACCGATGGCCACGTTAACGAGGTACGTCTCGTGACATTGATTGATTGAGATAACAAAGGAGGACTACCAGGAGCTCTTTCTTCCTAAGACGTCAAACTTTGTATGAGGAAGCGTAAAGAAACACCGGTCACAGGAGTTAGGTTTTTCTGTCGCCCAATCAGCCGACTGCTGTTCCTACCCCAAAGGAAGGGTGCAAAAACTGGAACAGTTGGGCAGGTTATTTGGGTAGTATTAAAAAAAAAAATGTAATGTGGTGGTTTCTGAAGAACAAAACCTGGTCCTGATGAGGAACTGGTTCAGTTTAGGGCTAAGGCTTTGTTTAGACTGATACAAATGAATGGAAGTCACTGCAGAGTCCCAGGAAGAATAGCTGTGCAAACCCTGTGTGTGTGTGTTTGTGTGTGTTTACACACCGGTGGGCTTGGTCTGTCTTTAATTTAACAGGAAAACACAGTTTGGAGATCTGTGCTACCAGGGATTTTAAATATCCACACCCACGCCGGTGCAGGACGTGAGTCACAGATTTGACCGATATCCACCGCTCGCCGTGTTTACACCGGCTTTTCATTTAGACGATGAGGCAGTTTGTGAAAATGTGTTTGTAAATCCAGAAAAGACCTGAGGCCCCAGAGTCAGTGTCACTCAATCAACACTGAAAGTCAACTGTAAATCCTGATATGGATCTGACTGTGAATAACATCTGGCTGCACCACATGTACGTACGGCTCTGACTCATGGCCTATTCCCGTCTTACCATCTCTTTCATCTCACGTCCCGTCACTGCCATGAATCCCCCCCGCCCCCGCCGTGCCTTGATGCCGTGATGAAAAACCCTCACAAAGACTTTGACCGCAGTGTCATCTTGTTTGCGAGCTGTGGTTGACGTACAAACAGCTGACGGAGCACAAAGACCTGTCTAAAAGAATGTAAATCCATTTTTGTTGTGAACGTGATAAACAATGTTCAGAGCTGCTGCGAGTGTGTGTGTTGGGGAACCGTGTCTCCGCCTACTTTTTAACGAGATAAATGACAGACATATGCAGCCCGGCCTCAGAGGGAGGGACTGAAGGTCTGTGATGACGCCTCATATTTGTTGGTTCACATTCTCGATCTCGACCAATGCCAGGACAGCCTGTGTCTCCCTGCGTTGTTTATTTATTTATATACTTTATACCGTTATTTATCTTGTCCAGATTCAAGCTTTAGTCACATTTTTTGAACTTGAGACGAGGCGTAAACGTACAAAATGTGTAGAAGTTTCACGATCTCAACTGTAAATTGGATATCGATCGAAATCACGTCTCGTCCTTCGGAAGCAAAGGTGGAACAGAGGATTTAACCACGCCCCCAGTGTGACGTAAACACAGTGTGATGTGCGTGTAGCAAAGCACTGGAGCAACTCTTCTGTCCTCATTTGGAGCAAAAACGTTCTCAAAGTTCAACAAGCGCTAGAGCGATAACTAGCGCTTTAGCGCGTGTTTGTGACATCAGACATGAAAGCTTATTCCGTGGTGGAAAACCAAACATTTAATTAACGTACTCGGACCACGCTACAGAACGCAGAGCAGGTCCCACCCACCTAATTTGTCCATCGACTTCCATACAAGTGGAGCTCTTTTTTGGAAGCCCCAGTGTATATTCTTACTTTCTGTTTAGCTTAAACCAAAAAAATCAAACGACTACGTCCCGTTTTTTTACGTACAGTCTCTGGTTGACCTTTACTCTGATGGGATAGATGAACATTTTTTAGCTTGTACCTGAGAAATTGTACAAATCCCCCAAATGGACGTATGGTGTAGTTGCTGTAGTCACAACTGTCGACACCCAGCTCCTTAACAGGGATTTACCTCCCACCCGGGTCATTAAAGTCCCACCATGGGGACCCATGTGACCCGGGATATCTTCAGCCTCCCTCTCAGCTGCTGCAGCCGCAGACACAGAGACACTTTTCTTTCCTTTTCACGTGGAAATCAAGTGTGGGAACAAGAGACAAAGAGTAAAGAGAGGAAAACACGCTGAAGAGTGGGAAAAAATGTTGAAATGAAAGCAAACACATCGAGGCTTTGTTCGCCCGACTTATGGTCAGAAGGAAAAATGAAAGTGTAAGTTGAGTGGATCGACGTGTTGTTTTTGCTTAGTTGCGACCTGGACGTCGTCTTTGACTCCGGCCCCGCCGAGCTTTCTGCTTTTCTCATGAAGTCCACCTTGTCGTGATTAAGAGGCATTAGCCATGTGGGCCGCATTTGAGGGATAGTTACACGACTGAGCCAGGTAACTCTCAGAGCCAGTCCTGCGGGTCTGTGCAGAACACTGTCTGTGTTTAAACTGCCAGACACACGTTAAAGGAAAGAAGTATTTCTTGTGTATAATTTGATTTATTTGGTGTGTTTTGTTTTGTTTTGTAAAAAAACTCATTCCTGAAACATGTGAGTTTGTATCTTTGCTGGAAACAGACTTTATGTTCTTTCTTTGTTTTCTTTCTCACACCCACTGGGAAACTCCGCCTCACAGCTTCTGAAGCGCGTCCTGATTGGACGTCACGTGTGTTTTAAAGAGGCCGATTTTCATTGGTCCCTACATCTGTGTGTGTAGTAAATGACACAAGTGTGACACAGTACAGTGATGTAAAGCACAGTTTGACTAAGACGGGCAACCGGACACTCTTGCAGAGTCCGCGTATATAAATCGATTCATTGGCCGTGTACGTCTGACTCCGCCTCTGTAGGTGGCGCTGTATATAGGATGGTGCTGTGGTTTGTTTCTTATCTGCTGTTCATGTTCATCGTGATACAGATTAGATCAGATATGGTTCTTGTTTGCTTAGTTGTTCGAAGAAAGACGCCGTTACCGCAGTTTATACGTCGTCTACTTCTACTTCCGGGACAAAGATCGGGGAAGAGATTTAGGCCAAGATGCCAAGTCTGACTCCAGTCCGACTAAGCGTATCCATGCAGGAGTAATCGGACTATGAATCACATTATCCAGGTGCGTTAGCCTGACTAAGACTAGCTCGAGTTTAGTCGGATTAATGTGTTTAGATTTAGATCGAATTATAATTTCTTCTTCTTCTTCAGAATTTTGCGGCAGACGTTTGTCGCACAGTTTAGTGAGAGAAAAAAACACACCATTAATCATATATTAGAACATGGCTTCTCCATAAGTGGTTTGAGGAACAGTGGCAAAGAAAACCGCAGCAACCGATCAGTGTCCCCCTGCCTAATGTTGATTCTAAGACTGAGAAAACCAAATGATAGATATTTCAAAGTGGGATTTTGTCATTGTAACAACCAAGTACTGGTCCTTTAATGTTAGAGAAAGTAGGGTTATGCTTATTAGGACTGCAAGAAATGATTTTTTTGATCATCAATTAATCTGTTGATTGTTTTCTCAGTTAACTGAGTCGTCGTTTGGTCCATAAAATGTCAGATTACGTTGAAAAATGTTGATCAAACCTGGAAATGATGATGTTCTCAAATGTCTTGTGATTCAGTTTTTATGATTTCTTTGTTACATGGAGCAAAGAAACCGGAAAAATATTCTCATTTAAGAAGCTGAAAAATCAGAAAACCTCAAACGATTCATCAAAATATTGCATGATTAATTTATTCATCCATTAATAATCAGTTAATCACTCATATAACTGAACAAAAACAGTCTGGACTCACTTTTGTTTGAGATTCTTCGACAGTTTCCTTCGTTGTTCATGTGTATGGAACCTGGACGATGACAGAGAACAGGTGGAATGTTCTAGAGATGAACCACGCTTGTCCTCAAACAAGCATAAGCAACGTTTTCCTCCAGGGAAGAGTTTGGGATTAAAACACTTCCCTGGAGGTGAATGAATGAATGAATGAATGAATGACCATGTGGTCTCATGACGCCACAGTTCTCTGTTCTTCCTTCGTCTAAAAGCTCAGCCGCTAATGGCGATTTTAGCATCAGTTTTTCACGACTGATTCGTCGCGGCTTTCATCGCCGCTCTCTGATTGGCTCTCCCCAGGGGAGATGAAGGAATGAGGGGGCTATTAAGCCTTAAGGCGAGGCTTCAAAGGCAGAGTTGTGTTCGTGTGTAATCGCGGAGCAGATGCAGTTTGACCGCAAGCTCCACTTTGGTCACTGCTGCTAACTACTGCGTCTCTTCATTGTGTCCTGTTTAAGAATCTGTCATTCTTCTTTGTCCTGTCGTGACTCATACGTCTATATTTAATTCCACTTAGAAAGTTCAAGCTGAAAAATACTTAAACTTGTCATTTTGATGCTGGGAAACTCAAGTTTTTAAGACGTTCTGTGAAAACATGGCTTCCAGCGGGGACACGAGTGCGTTTTAGAAATTCTAATCAGATCAAGTCCATAATATGTGAAGCATATGTTATAGCATATGTTATACCCTGTGCGCCTTGGTGATAAAATCGCTGATTTTCTCTATGGGATTTGGTGCAGGCGAGTTAGCGGTTAGCCATCAAATCAAATATACTTCAGCTCAAGTCTGTAATATGTGAAGCATATGTTTGTTGATTTATTGTTAAACGGCCTTTTCCAACTGGAAATCACAGTTTTTTGAACCGCCACCCTCCCATGCCAAAGCCCATAGAGAAAATCTGCGTTTTTAGCATGCATGATCACAGGAGCTGCTGCTCTACTGCTGCTATGTTTGGTAAGTTCATGTCACGTGGATACACTTGAACAAAGAATTTTAAACACCAAGTTTACATAATATCACAGTTGAACTTGCAGATGGAGGCAGAAGTGGATGAGAAACTCCTGTGTGCTGTGATGGTAAAATCACTGATTTTCTCTATGGGGTTTGGTGCGGGTGAGTGATTTGGTTTCCATTACATTACATTACATGTCATTTAGCAGACGCTTTTATCCAAAGCGATTTACAATGGAATCAAGTACAATTAGCCAGGGGGGGAATCGAACTTGCGACCATGATGTCTTTCGTACACAAGGTAGGGTCTTAACCACTGAGCCACTCCACCCCCAGTTTCCAGAGCAAGATAAAGCAACAAAATTGAGCCTTTTGTTAAGTGACTAAACTGCTGACAGACACGTTTTTACTGCTTGTCACAGCATCAAATATCATAATAATTAAGAAGAACTCAAGAAAAAGAGATCTATTTTTAATTTTGTGTGTCTAATGGGAGTTTGATATTGACAAATGAGTCATGAGTGGACACTGTAAACAACAAAAAGGAATGCACAGATAAGCATGAACAGCTTAAAAATCTCTGTCACGTCCTGAATCGCTCTCTCACACACACACACTCACACACTCCCCTCACCCGTGTGTGTGTTCTCAGTAATAACATACCAGAGCTGCTGCCTCAGCCCACAGTCACTCCTCTCAGATTCTACAGCTGTTACGTCTCGTGTAGAGAGCACAGAGCTGTCGCTTTTCCGTGACTTTGCTTCTTTCTTTCTGTCTTTGATGCCTCAAACAAGCGTGCAGAGAGCCGGAGGAGCCGGGCCCACAAAACAAAACACATGGAGGACAGAGACAGAAGCACAGAGAGAAGGAGGGAGGAAGGAAGGAGGGAGGGGTGAGGAGATGGGAGAGAGATTTACGGGGGTCAGGGTCGCTCTAAGCGTCGCCAGAGGGAGCAACACCAGAGGAAGCTCTGACTGTCTAATGATGCTGATGTTAAGGCAAA
Source organism: Solea solea (assembly GCF_958295425.1). Taxonomy (NCBI): domain Eukaryota; kingdom Metazoa; phylum Chordata; class Actinopteri; order Pleuronectiformes; family Soleidae; genus Solea; species Solea solea. Next base: position 23,909,350 of record NC_081144.1, on the reverse strand, counting down.
GAGTTAGCGTATTTAAGTCTCTGTAGAGTGGGGGCCACCATCTCAAATGACCTGAGGGCCAATGAGAATGTAGTCTGGTCAGTAGGGGGCAGTATTGTGGGAAAAAACAACAGTTCTGTTGATGCTGACGATACAAGGTTAAAAATGATATCAGGATATTCCGTCACGGTAAAGTAATAGCAATATCTGTGATGATATTTTACAGATTTTCAAAATAAAAGTGACCCATCGTTCACGTTAGAAAGTTATTTATTAAGTATAATTAATTAAAAAACGTTTGAGAACGTCATCATTTCCTGGTTTGAGAAACAACGGTCGACATTTTCTGACATTTTACGAACCAAATGATGACTTTGATGATTATTGAAACGTTAAAATAAGGACCTCGGCTTTAAAATATGTCCATATATCAGCGTGGCAGACATTCGGTTTTGTTTTTTAATCGTATTTGTTTGTCTTCTGATTTCTAATCCACTCCGCTGGAGAGTAAACGGTAAAACAGACGTAACGCGAGTCTTTATCATTGTTTTTGTTTCCTAAAAACTCTTTGAAGTCACGCTCGGGGTTCAGACTTGTATCCAGGACGAGTCCAGACAGGCGGCGCTCGTCGTGGCTCTTTTGTCTTTTTTCAAGGATATTTGGTTACTTTATATTTGGACGCGGCAGAGGATCAAAGTCACAACGTCTCAGGGTTTAAGGGTTCTTCAAGGCCGCGGAGAAGAAGAAGAAGAATAACAATAACAATACGGCGGCGAACGATGAGAAGCGGTCGAGACGTTTTTTTGAGAGGTGACGGGAAGAAAAACAGGAAGCAGTATTTTTAGCGACGGATTAGAAGAAGAGATGGACGAGGAGGACGAGAGGAAGTGGCGGTGCTCGAGAGACGAGACGACGCAAGAGAGCACAGACGAGGAGGTGAAGGAGGTGAAAGGGAAAATGGAAAACATCTGAAAAAGAAGGGAGTGAACGAGTGGAAGAAAACGGAGCAAGTTTGGAAACGGAGGGCAGGAATTCACTTGAAGAATGGAGGGATGAAGAGATGGGTGGAGGTCTGTTGGCAGGAAGTTTGTGCGTAAGCATTGGCCCGAGGAGATGGAATCTGGTGTTTGTTCTGCCCTCAGCAGGCTCCTCCGCCGAGGGAGGGAGGGAGGGAGAGGAAGACACGGAGGTGAAGAGGGAAAAGGTCGGAGAAAACTAAGGAACAATGACCCGACCTGGCCCGGCGAGAGTGTCAAGACAAGAGTCACGCTGTGTTCAGGAAGAGGCTGCACTCGTGTAACAAGTGGACTCTTCCACAGTGAAGAGAATCTGGAAGCAGTGGATGATTCCACTCAGTTTTTTTTCCATGTTTCTGTTTCTGTGCTGAAACTCCTTCTTTTTACTGCTTTTTTCCACCAGACGTTTCTGATGAGATTTTTGGCGTTTCTGTTTCTGTAAACATGAAATCCAGAGCCGGATTTTGACTCTGACATCGGACAAATAAAAAGTGTACAATCCAGTACAAAAGTTAGTCAATAAATATATTAAAAATATGGATTAGGATTAGGTTTAAAAAAGTGAAGTAGAAATAAAGTAATGTATTGAGTTAGGGACGAAACAATCGCTTGTTTAATTGAATACTAAATTCATCTACTTTGATTATGGATTCTCATCGAAGAATTTCAGCTACGTGACTCATCCCGATGGCAACAGGTCAGCAGGTCACATGACGTCTGACGCTCTATTGTGTGAACTTATGAACTCACAATGGCGTGTGATTGCCGTGTAATGTCGATAATACTCACAGAGAGACAGCCCCAGTGGCCTAATGGATAAGGCACTGGCCTCCTAAGCCAGGGATTGTGGGTTCGAGTCCCATCTGGGGTGTCTACTACTTTAAGGATTTAACAATCTCCAACATTTAGCAAAGGAAATATTTAAAATGTCACTATTTAACAGAGGAGTCTTGTGTGTTTAGAGACAGCACCTATGAAAGAGTCCGTGAACAAACCTTTTTAATCGACTCATTCTCACAATTCAGTTACATCCAAAACAACTCCGCCCACGCTGAGGAGGAGGAGCTAGAGTCATGGAAAACCAGACCGAGTTGAGTCGAGTCGAGCTGGAACTGTGTCGTGGATCGCTCGATTTATCGAGTAATCCGTAGCCACGCGACTCGTCCTGATGGGGACACAAATTTCTGTGTCCAGTCGCTCACATAAACACAACAGGTCAGCAGGTCACATGACATTCTGGAGCTCTATTGTGTGAACTCAGACCTGCGTGTGATGTGTTGTATAATGCGCCCCAGTGGTCTAATGGATAAGGCATTGGCCTCTTAAACCAACGATTGGAGGTTTGAGGCCCATCTAGGGTGATGTGCAGAACATGAGTGACTGCTTTTAGGGTTTAAAAAATCTCCCTTTCAACCAAAACAACTCCACCCACGTTGGGGAGGAGCTACAGTCATGGAAAACGATACAAAACCGAGTCGAGTCGAGGTGGAACTGTGTCGTGGAAAAGAGCCTCAAGTCTTCCGTTTCCACTGAATTACCGATTAAAAACCCTGCGTCGTTGGACTCCAGATTAAGTGGGTTTTTGACCAGTGGGAATCTTTGGGTCTTTAAGTTTTAAAAACAGCTCGTTTGACATCAGCATCACGAAGGAAGATCTTAGTTTTGAAGCCGTGACTGTTTTGTTTTAGTGGGTTTGTGTAAAAGAAAGAAATCTGTGCGTACAATTTTGTCTATGAACAGACTCGTATGATGAGATCCTGGAGTTCTGGTCTCTCATGAAGACCACGTCTGTCTTTTCCTGTCATGTTCATACTTCTCAGTTCTCCTGACTTTGTACCATATTCCTAGTCCACCATTTAAGGCGCAGTAGTAGATCAATATTGAATCCATAAGAACCTTTAGGTGCAGTGAGAAAACAACACAAATACAAGGTTTTTTTAAAGCAAAGTTGCAGTTTTAGAGCGGGCAGCTGTAAAAACAGATAATGTATAATAAAACGATGGCCACTCACACACTCTTGTGCGAGGATTTACAGGACGACAGTGAAAATAAGACGTGTTTTTCTCCTCGACGAGAGCCAAAGACTTGAGTAGAGTTGGAAAGACGTGTTTGACTGAGACTCAGGGAAGGAAGCGATTGCTCATTTTGACACTTGGACGAGACGAGGACATAAAGAAGAGTTTGGAACCCGGAGAAAATCACATCCAGTCACACGACGACAGCGTAAAGTGCGAGGCCACAGATGATTTTCCTCAAACAAGGGGACTTTTTTAAGACGTGCACTGCTTTTGTTTCACAGGCTCTAAGTTAAGGGAAAAAAATGCAGACACATTAAATGAAACTGAACTGTAAAGGGAGCCCAAAGGGGAATTAAGAGAAATTAGAGCCTCGCCCAGTCCAAAGCTATCTGCTCACCATTTTAGGTTTAGGCTGTGAATGAACAGCGACCACAACATGGGATGCTTCTTTTTTTTTTCTGGATCCATTTCCCTGTGGAGTTGGAAATAAATATGAATTGTCAGCATGAGTCACACAGAGACCTCGTCCACTCGGACATGTGATATCTCCAATGTTCTCCTCAAATCTGTTTCCAGCCACTTCTTTTTTTTGACAAAACACGGCAAGTCTGGATTTAGCTCATTATCTGTTCGTCTGCCTTCCTGTTGATGTCTGTGCTGCTTGTGTGGAGGAGACACACACACACACACACACACACATTCTTGTACAGGGAGAAATCCCCTTACCCTCAAACCAAAGTCTTAACCCTCAAAAAGCCATTTACAGTTCAAAAAAGGCGACAGGTTAGAATCAAAAATGTGTCCCTAAAGATAACCCTGACCGTTAATCGTTCAGGTGGTGCAGCCCATGGCCAAGCGGAAGGTGTTTGGGCTTGTAACTGGAGGGTCGCCGGTTGAAATCCGGGGACAGGTCAAGGGCTTGGGTTTTCCCTGAGCAAGACTACCCTGTCCCCCCATTGCTCCCTGTGCCCGGAGAGATCAAATTCACAATCCCCAATGAAAACAGTAATTCAAATCTTTACCCTAAACTTAAACTGCCTCACTAGGACCAGGTTTTGGTCTCCATAAGGACGACCGGTCCTGACAAGGACCCTGCCCTTAACCTAAACCCAATTTACCTTACCCTAACCCTTAAACCATAAACAGGTCATTTAAGGTGTGACATTGTCCTCAATTCTTGTGGTTTTTCCTTTTCTTCTAGAAGTTTTTCGGTCCTCACAAACACGCATGTACAAGTTCACGCACACACACTGTCCTAGTGAAGATACATCATGGACATTATGTATTCCCCTAGCCCCTTACCTTAACCTTTACCTTAACCCTAAAACCAGTACAAAAACAAAATGTCCTGACAAAGATAGGTTTGTATGTTTCTTTGGACCTCATTAAGATATAAATACAAGCACACACACACACACACAGGAGAGTGTGTAACTTCCCTTATGTGCACAATGTCATATACACAAGTCCTTGCCCTTTTCCTGTATCCAAATAAACAGTCCAAAAAAAGGGCCGTGGAGCTGTAACCGCCTTTTCGTGCATGCACACGCGTGTGTCCACGTGTTACATAAGCATGACTTTGGTCCCCCCCCCTGTCAGGGCCGCTGCTGTTGCTGCTGAGCTCCTGCTTCCTTTGGTCACAGCCCATTGACCTGTGGGTCCGTGACAGACATGGGAATCGGAGGATGTGTCACTCACTGTGTTTCTGCTCCAGCTGTGGAGCCGGACACTCATACTTTACATACGTCTGTGCACGTGCAACATGGACGTTGTTTTTAGTTTGCACTTAAAGCTGTAGTGTGTGGCTTTTAAATGTTCAAAAATGAGTTCATGCATTGTCAAGACAGACGGAGGTTTGGAGTTCGCCCGTCGCTGCTCTGCTGGTGTTTTGTTTGACTCTTATTCAGCTTTGTCTTTCTGGAACCTGACGTTTGTTAAGTGCTTTTTCTCCTGCACCAAATTCCATAGAGAAAATCAGCGTTTTTAGCTCATGGAGACGCATGAACTGCTGGTCTACTGCTGCCTCGTCTGATCAGTTTGTGCCACTTTGGTAAATCCAGAAAAAGGTTTTCAATCCCTGAAGTCACAAAATAACACATTTGAACTCACTGATGGAGGCAGCAGTGGATCAACAGCTCGTGAGAGCTGTGGCATAAAATCACTGATTTTCTCTATGGACTTTGGTACAGTGTGTATACCCTGATAGAATCACGCTTTAAGAAACCTCTAATATCAATTTAAAGGCATGAAAGTAGCTGTGCAGACTGTCAATTCATCATCATTTGACTTTTAAGAACCGTATACCACCTTAATTGGCCTAAAGATATTAAAAAATGCTTTGATTTGTCCCTTTATGCAAATCCAAAGACGAGGAAAATACTAGCTAATGTAAAAATATGGACAAAGGTCACTAAGACTCAGTTAAATTATGAAATACAAACAAAACAAAATGAAGAAGAATGAGAAGTTCTTGTCTCAAACTAAAACAGTCTGGGAAAGCTGTCACTCCATCACTCCATATATGTTATTATTTTCAGAGGAAACGGTCGTGTGTGTGTTTGAGTCTCATACTCAGACATGGCTGCTGTGTTTTTTCTAGGTGACCTCTGCGTGCATCCCGGTGCCTTCCAATGATCTGGTGAGTCCCCTTTTATTTCCATTTCTTTTCCTCAAGAGCGCTCTCGTGTTTTTCCAACTGTCTATCCATCGCATGAAAACCACCGTCACATGATTTCCTCCTCGCTGAATTCCTGACGCGAGGCCGAAACCCTCGGCACAGTGAGAACCCGCTTCATTCCTGGAGCGCTGGGGCATTCCAGCCCCGCGAGAAAATAAGAGGGTTGATGTTGCTGTAGGAAGTCGTCATGTTTATCCATTAGAGAGTCTGTTTGTTTAATTAACTCTCCTTTCCTTCCTCTGTTTCCCCCTCCTACCCTTACATCTCCCTCTCCTCCCTCACCTCCTTCCAACCTTCTCCCTTTGCCCCACTTCCTCTCCCCTTGTCTCCTCTCTGCCGTCACCACTCCTTCCTCACATCCAGCAGCGTCGGGGGACGGCGCCTTCTCGACACACACAACACCTGGTGAGCACACTTTCACCTCCGTCCGTCCGTCCTCCGTCTGTCCTCTGTCCACTGTCTTCTCTTCCATTTTCCTGTCTTTTTCCGAAAAACGTCCCCAGAGTCACGCCGTCTGCGAGTCGCGCACATTTCCAGACGTGCCAGCGAAAAACACATGTTCGCTGAACTTGATTTAGCGCATGCTAAACAAACCCATGTGCCAGACATGGGTCTCTGTCCTCAAGTTAAATGGAAAGCCTTCTTCCACTGGAGAGGAAAGAATTAGGATTATATTTTCACCAAAACATTCACCAAAATCACCAAGAGTTCATGAAATGTTGTGCCTCTTTAGCCGCGTTTCCACCAATTGGAACAGTTCGGTTTGGTACGTTTCCAAAAGGGATTAATACCAAAATTACCAGACCCTACCATTCCATTCTTTGGCATCCTTCCCTTGAGGAAACCAGAGTGAAATGGTACGGTGCCGTCAGGGTGGCGCTAGACCATCACGCCTACCAAGTAAATCTAGTGTGTTCTCAGTTTAAACTCAAGCCTGAACCAAGGTTTTACCATTCCAAACTGTACCATGATGGGAACACAGCAGTAGCACTTTCTGGACTCACGTTAATTTGGTTGCAGATGCCGTTTGGATGAGATCACTTGTAGAAACAGAGTCAAAGAAAACTCCAAGGCACTCTTATTTCCAAACAAATTAAACATTTTTGGTTGGGGGAGATTCTGTCGTTGGCCAAAACCTGGTTCCTGCCAAAGACGTTTGCTGAGTGGATTCCACCCAGGCTAATTCTCAGCCATTATCTGCTGGAAGCTTTCTGGTTCCTGTTTTCTAGTTTGACCAGTCACATTTGTTCTTATTTATACTTGTTAATGGAGATTAACCTTTCTCGTAGTCGTAGATGTCGTCTCTAAACTGCAACTCTCGGAGTTCCCACAGTTCCTTGAAACTTTCAGAAAATCGGCCTAAATGACATGGCTCGTTGAAAGTTCTTGAGTTTTGTGCAAGAAAGAAGTGAAGTTGATGTTTAGGTAAATGTCTTCCATTGTTACGACGCCTCCTACTGTTTCATGCCCTGCATTGCTTGATGTACGTAGACGAAGCCTACGCAGGACAAACGTGGAGTCGTAATCACTAGTGGTGTTGTGGACTGTCTACTGTCTCTCTCTTACTGTTGACGTGAGATTCCGTGCAGAACAATGAGCAAGTAAAGTTGAGCAAAGAGAGAGAAAAATGACGACGTGATGTCTTGGAAATGAAATTCCAACATCTCTGTCTCACCAAAGACAAATGACAAAGACTGACTTTGACCCAAGGATCACAAGGACAATCACTTGTCCAGACGCCATGGAAGAAGTTGCCCTCCCATCTTAAGCTGTGTCCACACACAGCTTAAGCACATTCGGTCCTTGAGTTTGAGGGAATAGGTCCTGGAAAGTCCTTGAAATTGGTGTGGGAACCCTGAAGTCATGCATGTCACATTGTGTTTTATTGATTGAAGTGTTGTTGTTTTCCTTCCACAGGGATCCACCAAGTCTCTGACCTACACCAAACAGAGAAGCACTCTGCCAAGGTAAAGGTCACTTCTCAAAAGTCATTTCTCATTCAGCAAAATGTTGTGTTGATGAGCTTTCACTCCAGAAATCAGTCCACACAAGTGTGCGTCCTCACTGTGAAAGTGTTCCGTGCTCTGCTCTGTGTTTCTGCCTCCTTGCACTTGTTACTCAGACTGATGGTCGCCTCTCCGTCGTTCCGTTTCCAGAAGGTTTAGCTTCAGCCGCCTGGAGAAAGTTGGCTCTGGTTCCAGCCCACATGTCACACTCCGTATCCAGTTTCTTTGCTCTCCTCTCTCTTTCCCCTTCTTTCCCCACAAATCCTGCCACAGTGTGGAGTAATATGAAGGGCCATGATCACGTTGAGCTGCTAGAAACTGCTCACATTCTGACCTGTGTTGACCTTTCTCTCTGCGTGATCACCTGACCCTCCCCCCTCTCCTCTCCAGGAGCTTCAGCGTGGACCGTGTGATGGAGAGAGTGATGGAGCGTCACTACGACTTCGACCTGACCTACATCACCGAGAGGATCATCTCTGTCTTTTTCCCGCCGAAGCTGGAGGAGCAGCGATACCGGCTCAACCTGAAAGAGGTGGCGGCCATGCTCACGTCCAAACATCAGGACAAGTTTCTGGTAAGGGAGCCGACGTTTAACCTTCAGCTGATAAAACAGTGACACAGGTTTAATGATTTTTCTCCTGATGATTACAAACCAAAACTTCACAATCTCACAAACTCTTTTACAAGCAGCTATGAGATGCTTTCAAGGACCCTCGTAAATGCAGGGACCGCAACATATTGTGCTTACAGGCGTAGCTACGAGATGCATTGAGGGAACCTTGTAAATTCATATTACTCCTTTGGGGTCCACGGCATGTTGTGCTTACAGGTGCAGCTATGAGATACTTTCAGGGAACCTCGTCATTTTCATACCAGATTTTCAAACCCGAAAGGTCATATTAAGCCTTTTTTTAATTCAATCATTGATAAAACTTTGTTTAGTTATTATTTTTTATCTTTTTAATATTATTATAACATGTTTGACAGGTATTTGAAGGTAGGGCATTACAATGTTTCTGCTTTTAACTTTTAAATCTACTATCAGTCAAGTATTAGTTTTACCATGTAGCATTAAGAGACAAAAAATACACAGTTTCTTCAGTGTCCCACTCATAATGAAACATCTTTTGTGTTTCAGCTCCTGAATCTCTCCGAGCGACGCCACGACATCACCAAAATAAATCCAAAGGTAGAACTTTTTTTTCTCCAACTATTTCTCACAACACAGAATCCATTTTACAACATTGACTTCTTAATCTCCTCGCATCATGTGATCTTTCCTCCGTCTGACCACCAGGTTCATGACTTCGGCTGGCCTGATCTCCACGCCCCACCGCTGGATAAGATCTGTGCCATATGCAAGGCCATGGAGACGTGGCTGATCTCTGACCCCCAGCACGTGGTGGTCCTGCACTGCAAGGTCAGAGTTCAGGGAGGCGACGGCTGGGTGTTTCTCAGGCTTTAACCTGAGCAGATCAGAGAGCAGATCATGAGTTAACCGCTGTAGTGAGGCCAGTAGCAAATGTGGCTTTAGAAGTAGAGCAGCACAGTTGATGTTAATTGTGTTAAAATGGCAGGGTTTTTTTTGTTCTGACATCAGCATGTAGACTAGCATAGCTGAGGTGTGACCCACCCTTTCCACTGCACCACAGCCACCCCCCCAATAAATCTTTGATGTCATGTGGAAGACAAGTTATTGAACGATTCTGTGAACACACCTTTTTTAATTGACTGATTCTAATGATTCAGTTACACCCAAAACAACTGCTTTACAAGTCACTAGTTTGTGTGTTTGTGTCGCGTAGATAACCATGATATCACGGCAGTTTCACGCAGCCGTTGCCACGACAACTCCGCCCATGTTGAGGAGTGGAGTCAAGCTAGAACTGTATCATGTAAACGTTGTCAGTACCACACACACAAAAAAGCCGGAACTGTCCCTTTAGGCCGAGAAAGTGCATTTAAAAGCGAAGTTGACAAAAAGCAGAGTGTAATCATGTTCAGTAATTCAATAAGCCGTTTGCTCCTTTGCCAGATCAAACTCTGTCAACTCAGCGTTTAACGTCCTTCGTTTCATGATTCTCTGATGACATCATCGCGTGAAGGCGCCGGTTCAATTCCAGCCCTCACCGAGCGAGGGACGGACGGACGAGCTCCCACGGCCTCGTCAAGAGCTTTTATTTATTGGCTTTGGTCAGGGAGAATTTAAATCCTAAAACCAGACTACTCCAGCGGTTTGCACGGCGCTCCAGCACATTCCTGCTACAGGAACAGCGGTTCTGTTTTTCCCAGCTGCAGATCAGACTCTGGGGACGGGAATAAACAAGATTTTGTCAATGAAGAATCTTTCACTGAGAAAAATACAAGCTGGTCACTTTAGGAATTCCAGGCTAAAATGTCTTTGGAATGTGTCGAAACAGCCGGTGTGAGGGAAGAAAACTGGACTCAAAAACTGCTCGTCCACGTCTTTCTGAGTCTCTGTGTGTGTGAGTGTGAACCACACATGTCATCGTTGTCTCCTCTCTGTCCTCCAGGGCAACAAAGGGAAGACAGGAGTGATTATTGCGGCCTACATGCACTACAGCAAGATCTCAGCAGGGTGAGTGTGTGTCTGCGTGTGAGTGTGTGAGTGTGTGAGTCATCCAAAGCCACAGTTTGACATGTTCTTGTTCTCCAGAACACGCACACATGGAAGACATTTGAACACTGATGAGGGAAAACCTGCTGCATGTGCATTCTGACCACTTAACAACACGACAACACAACACTGTTTACTGTGGCTCTCCCCCTGCACCAAAGCCCATAGAGAAAACCAGCGATTTGAACCTCACATCACACAGCAGTTACTGACCCACTCAAACGTGTTATTTTTATGACTTTGCAGTTGGAAACTTTCGTTTGGATTTACATAAGTTAGTGTAAATAGACTAAACGAGGCAGCAGTAGTTAAGCAGCTGCTGAGTCCCCGCGAGCTAAAAGCGATGGTTTAGTCAATGGACTTTGATGCAGGAGAGTGAGCGGTTTAACAAACTTCTGTTTTTCTTCAGAAAACATGTTTTTTAGATATCGTAAAATTCAGCAGGCTTTTTAAATGTACTGCACTAAACACTATATGTTGTTTGTGTACTAACTGTTTATGATGGAACTGTTGCTAAAGGCTGAGATTCACATGACCGTAGATTTACAATGTCCTGTTGAAACTGAAGCAGTGACAGCTCGTCCTCAGGATTCCATTCCCATTAAATATTATCATCAAGTTTCTCGTCTCTCCTTCTCTTCTCGTGTACGGGCGGCAACAATGATTTCCTTTCAGACTTTTTACAGATAAGTCATTAGATGGATTAATCCCCTTGGATTACACACAGGAACGCTGGAAACTGGTTTGTCCTGCGGTCGCTGCCAGCTGTATCCTCTCCATGTTCTCTCTGGCATCAACAGAGAGAGAGAGAGAGAGAGAGAGAGAGAGAGAGCGCGGTGCTGAAGTCACATGATGGAAAGTGTTGGCTTATACTGTGTGTGTGTGTGTGTGTGTGCAGGGCGGACCAGGCTCTCAGTACTCTTGCCATGAGAAAGTTCTGTGAAGATAAGGTGTCCTCGTCTCTCCAGCCGTCCCAAAACAGGTAGAGGCCACAGGATGATGGGGGGGGGGGGGGTGTAAAGTGATAATAAACATAAAGTCAATTTCTGCCATTCAACCCTTTTACGTGTTACATATGAGACCTTGATTTAAAGTCTGTGTGACGTCCAAACCAACATGTTAGTGCTTTAAATATGTATATGTTGCTTGAAATGTCACCTACAACCTAATTATATGGAAATATTGCCATTTTTCTATATTTATATTGGATTTTAGAGCTTGTAATGCCCTCAAATCAGCTTTAAGATGTTTGATGACTTATCTTGTACTCAGAGGGGAGTTTGCTAAAGCCCAATTCAGACAGGATTACATGTATAGGTCGTGTAAAGTGACGTCCATACTAATGCATAAGACACACAGAGGTATGTAGGGTAGTGACGGAGATTATGTTTGGGATGGACGGACATAAAACGGACAAAAATTAGTATAAATGTGGATAGAGCAGCAGTAAATATTCAGTTACATATAAAGTTTACAAGTAGTAGATTCAAACCCCTGACCTTCCAGTTGACAGAGAGCTCATTCTACCACTGATCCACCTCTTTTCCAGGTATATCTATTATTTTGGGGGTCTTCTGTCTGGAGCGATCAAGATGAACAGCAGTCCTCTGTTCCTGCACCAAGTTCTCATCCCATCACTGCCCAACTTCCAGGGTGAAGGAGGTGAGTGTGAGTGTGTGTGTGTGTGTGTGTGTGTATACTGGTATTTATATCTTTGTGAGGTCCATAAAGCAACTTTAAAAGGTCTTTTTTCAGGCTTAAGACCTGGGTCAGAATTAGGTTTAGGTTAAGGTGAGATGTGATGGTTAGGGTAAGGGTCCAGTGAATGCATTATGTCAATGATGTGTCCCCACTAAGATGTAAAAACAAGTGATTGTGGGTTTTCATCCCACACTGTGGACCGAGTGTAACGGGTGTCACCAGATTTGTTGTCCCCTCACATTCACACTGGAACCTCTGTCTCTTGTAATAGTCGTGTGAGGGTGAGGGTGAGGCATGACTCAGCAGTCTCACCCTTATCTTAATTGTAACAACCTAATCTAAGCCTGATCCTGAAGTGTCTGACCCCTCAGAGAAAATGTCCTCATAAAGATAGATTTGAATGAAAAATGTGTCCTCGCTGACACACAAACACACAAACACATCTCATCTGTTTATCTTTAATCACATGATCAGGTTTGGAAGGAGATCAGCACATTCCTCCACATTCCTGGCTATGTGTTAATATCTCTCCCTCCCTCTCTCTCTCTCTCTCTCTCTCTCTCTCTCTCTCTCTCTCTCTCTCCAGGTTACCACCCCTTCTTGAAGATCTACCAGGCCATGCAGCTGGTCTACACGTCAGGCATTTAGTGAGTACAGTGAGACTGACGACAGTGGAGCTTTAGTTTTCAGGCAGAGTGAATGAAAACAGTTTATAAGTCTGTAAGGTTCCCACAGGACATTGAAAGTGCTTGGATTTTGTGTAAGAAAGAAGTGAAGTCGACGTCACAATGACTCGCTGTGTTGTGGACATGTGATGCCTGGGAAATGAAAAACTCTAAAATCTCTGTCTCACCAAAGACAAAAGACTAACTTTGACCAGAGGACAATCACTTGTCCAGATGCAGACGCCATCATGGACGAAGACAAGCTCTTACAAGCTGTCCTTGAAGTTGATGTCAGCCCAGGTGTGGGAACCCTGATCTTAACACCATATCACCTGTTGATCTTGCCATTAGGGGTTTTTAGACTGGAAGCTGAGCTTTTGTAAACCGCTCACTCTCCCACACCAAACCCCATAGAGAAAATCATCGTTTTTAGCTCTCTGTGACACAGTAGCTGTTAATCCACTTCTGCCTCTGTCAGTGACCTCTAATGTGTTATTTTGACACTTTGGTGTTTGAAATCATTTGTTCGAGTTTACCTCAGAGGCAGAAACTTACTAGATAATGCAGCAGTAGACGTGACGCGTCTGTGTTCCCACGAGTTAAAAACGCTGATTTTCTCTATGGAGTTTGGTGCGGGAGAGTCAGTTGAAAGCTGTGGATTTTATTAGGTGAGACTTTTGTTGTCCTTCATATGTGTCAGTCACTCTTTAGAGAGAGCTTTTAATCCTTGTCTCCGAGCTTTTTATTTCTTTATCTTCAGGCCTTTTTCCGAGTGAATGCAAATGTGAACGTGTCTGTTGTCGAGTGAAAACATGGTCCCAGTGGTGCTAAAACAATAGATTTTAGTCCTTGTGATGACACACACACACACACACATGAATCTTCCCCCTCTGTGGTCACATCTCCATGCCGCCCTCATGTGTTCTTCATTATCTAATATGTTTGTTTGTCGTCTGCAGTGACCTTCAAGGCACCGGGGGGAGGCGTCTGTGTGTGTCTGTGGAACCGGCGCTGCTGCTGAAGGGTGACATCATGGTGAGTCACATGGGAAAAAAGGAAATAACTGAACCCCCAAAACTTAGAAATGTGTCCTTCATGTACTGCTGAAGTTTGTTTAAAGGTCATATTTCATGTGTGAAATATAAATCCTGCTCTCGGTTGTTGTCACTTTGTTAACATGGAATCATAATTTGTCTGTTTAGTGCACTCAGTCATTTTGAAAGTGTAGGCGACACCCGTTTTCGAACGCACAGCCTTACATTTACTCTCCGTCCCAAACCTTTCATTATCCCACAGGCCTTTTTCATCTCTCTCTCTCTCTGTCGCCCTCTGCAGGTGAAATGCTACCACAGGAGAGTCCAGAGCGCCGACAGAGACACGGTGTTCCGGCTGCAGTTCCACACGTGCACCGTCCACGGATCCCAGCTGTGGTTTGGCAAAGGCGAGCTGGACGAAGCTTGCAGCGGTGCGTTCATGTTCAGGAGGAGCAGAGAGTAACAATCACAGGCAGAGAAGGGTGTTAGGTGTGGAACACAGTACAAGCTTCACAGGATTTATTTGTGGCATTATTGAGCAATAATTCCTTAATAAATATAAGAATATATTCACATTTGTCTGGAAGATGTGGTCGAGGGATGGCTCTGTACCATTTTTACTGTATGGTTCTTTAAACACCTTCACAGGGGTTTTATCGACCATCACATTGTTGTCATACATATACATGTACATGTTTTGAGGGGTTTAGATTGAGGATCTCTCTTTAACAAATTCCTTTTAGCTTTTATATTCTGTTATTGTGAGTTTTATATTTAGAATTGTCTCATTTCTGGAACTACTTGTTCTATCTGTGCTGCTGATATTGACCAGGACTCCTCGGAGGAAGAGCTCTTGTATCTTAGTGGGATCTTCCCGGCTATACAAAGCATGACCACCTCACTGTAGCTGTAACAAGCCAATGCAAAAACCTAATGTTCCAACCGTGTTCCACAGGATTGGATTCTAAAAACATGGGGGACCACAGACACAACAACGTTTAATTGTGAGAAAGCACAGACGAGACCAGGGCTCTCAAACTCAGATGATAATCTAGTCTGGTCAGGAAGGGGCCGGTCAAGTGAAAAAAAGGTTCCATAGCGACGTTTGTGATGATATTTCACGCAATTTCAACACAAATGTGTGTTTTATATGAAATTATGCAAAATGAATTGATAGACAGGCACAAGTCACATGAAATCAATTGGAAGGCCGTATGTGGCCCATGGGCCGCGAGTTTGAGACCTCTAGACCAGCAGAGTTTAATCAAAAGAATTTCAGGGAGGAGATTTCCCAGGGATTTGGGAAACTCTCACAGAAACTCACAGTGTGATATAACATGACTTCTGGTGTGTGCGATGTTTTGTGATGGAAGACGGAATCAACTTTGTCTCGTACGACTTTCGGCCTAAATTCCGAAGACACCCACGATTGTTGGGAAGAGCCAGATTATCCTCTACTTTTTCTGTTTGTTCAACTTCCCAGCATGCAAATCCACCAGCACAGATCACGTTTGGGAGAGTTCACCGTCATGTGATAAATGCTGAAATGTAAGCTTTAACTGTGAAACATCAGTGTGTGATGTTTGTGTGTGAGGCAGCAGCAGGAGACTGTTAGAGCCACAGTTGCATCATCTTTTCTCGAACAAATAAGTGTTTCTGTCTTCGGCCTGGAGTGGATTCCACTTTGATTTCTTTTAATCCCCTTTAAACGCCTGAAGTCCTTAAGGATGGAGTTGTTAATTGTGGCGATGGTAATCACCACGTACTGTACTTTCATTGGCTATAATAGCAGCTCTTGAACTCGGCATTGTGGGAACGCATTCAACGTGGTTTTTCTGCTCATAACACCGTGGTCACATAAATCCCGAAATAATAGAAGCATAATCTCCTCATTCTGGACGTAATAACAGCTCTGCGGAGGCGAGTGGAGTGAAAATGAATTGTACTGTGTGTCGGAGTCTCTAACTATCCCCATGAGAGAGTAAAGTGAGCCTGCTGAGAGCTCATGGATTCTCTAATTATATAATGAATATGCTCATTACTTCATTTCCTCGCGAGTTTTCACTTTCTCTGAGATGACAGAGCTGGTTTTTACGTACATGTACTTGGTCGCCAGTCCTCTAAAAACAACCATTACACATGTACTTAAACTCACCGCTGTGGGGTCATGTGATGCAGGACACATCTGCAGAAAATATTAAGACATTTGATACGTGTATGATTATGGGGTTCCCCCACATCACTGCAGAGCTTCCGCTAATCTGGATCTCATGTAGGGATTACATTTACATCAGTAAATTTTATAAAAAAAAGGATTCTGAAGTTTTCTGTCTCTTTCTTTCCGCACAGATGAGCGTTTCCCATCTGACGCCACTGTCGAGTTTGTCTTCTCCTCTGGACCTGAGAGGGTCAAAGGTGGGTTCACTGCTCTTCAGTTCTTCTGTTTGATGAAGGAAACGAGGAGAGTCCACTGAATGCAGATGAATTGAAAATGAAAACGTGTCTTCTCTCAGGTCGCGAGTACCTGAAGAACGACCCGGCTGTGACGGTGGACTACAATACCGCTGACCCAGTGGTGCGCTGGGACTCCTACGAGAACTTCAATCAGCGTTACCAGGACAGTCTGGAAGGTAACACACACACACCAACTCACCAACACATCTCAACTTAATCTTAAAGGATAATCCACAGGTTTTACTTACTGATCTACTGATGGAGCCAGTTTTAGTTGCCTTGTAAAATCTGCACCTGCTTTTCAAACCCCAATTTGTGTTGCTTTGTAAAACCGCTCGCTCTCCTGCACCAAATTCCATAGAGAAAATCAGTGATTTTACATCACAGCACACAGTTGTTGATCCACTGCTGCCAAGATCACAGAGTTGAAATGTGTTAATTTTGTGACTTGAGTGTTTGAAATCTGTTCACATTTAGTGAAGCAAAACTTAACAAAAAGAATCTGCAGTAGACGAGCAGCTCCTGTGTCCCCCGAGAGCTAAAAACGCCAAAACAGTAAATAACTTAATAATCCTCCTTTTTCTGTTGTTGTAGATATTGCCCACACCAGAGGTCCACTAGATGGCAGTCTCTACGCTCAGATTAAGAAGCGCCGTGGCGCCGGCTCAGGTTCTCTCAGCTCTACTAACGGCAGCAGCCCAGGAGCTGGCCTTTGTGAGGACAGGCACGATCATCTCATCCCTCACGGTTCCGACTCCGCCCTTTCAGGCCATTCCATGCATTTGAACCAATCATCAGTCCACTGTGACCGGCAGGAGGAGCTCGTCCGTCCCCCGCCTCCGACCAGACAGGAGCGGGAGGAGCTTGAACGTCTTCTTGGCGGCATCGAGGGAAATCGCGACGGAGAGCGAGAGACGGCGATCCTGGATGACGGAGATTCTTTGCCCTCGGAGCGCAGTGGCACGCTGAGGCTTAGTCGCTCGTGTTCTTGCCGCGACGGCTACCGGTCCCAGCGCTGTGCAGAACCTGGCTGTGACCGCACCCTCCTCATGCCGAACGGTTACTGCCTGGACCGGGCCCCCGGCACCAACGGGCACCATGGGGCGACTCCTTCCGCCAGCCCAAACCAGACTGCTCCGCCGTCACACATGGATCTATGCCAGCACTACCACCAGTCTCTTCCTCCTCCAGATTTGGTGTGGGACCGACAGAGCGGCCCGCCGCACTACCTACACCGCTCCTGCTCGGAGGCTCCCTCTTCCCGACACATGTGTCCATACCCGTCACCGGATCTCACCCCACTCTCTCATCACCCTCTGTCTGCACCGGGTCGCCTCTGCTGTCGAGACGATGAATATGGCCCCTTCCATCACCCTCCTCCTCCTCATAGCCACCACCATCCCCACGCACACCGCCCAAAACCATCCACCAGCCCCACCTATCATGACATCATGCTGATGGACGGTCTGCCGGCCCCTGGCTGCCCTTGTCGGGACTGTGCAATCAGGAGAGACGACTATCACGGCATGAGGTTGGACCGAGGAGACAGCTTTCACTGGGATAGAGAGGTGGAGCTTCAGCAAAGGGAGGTGGAGCTTCGGAGAGTCAGGGACGCAGAGTTACCCAGAGGGTCAGAGGTCCACTGGGAGCGAGATCCTGGACCGAGGCGAGGCAGAGAGCTGTCCCTGCACTGGGAGCACGACAGGGCGGCGGAGCTGCAGTGGGAGAGGGACAGAGAAGCCGAATATTGGCACAGGAGGGCCACCGTCGCCGCGTACGGCCCACAGGGTCACGACCTTCCGGCGTTCACTTTCGACCCGTTGCCGTCGGGTCACCCAGCGTATCCAGAGGCGTCGAGGTCTCACGCTCACTCTCACCTGGATCTGAAGTACAGCAGCAGCAGCAGCGGTTACCAGACGCCTCGGCAGGTCTGCCCTTGCTCGCCCTACCAGCCCTCGCCATCTGAGAGCAGGGGCTACGCTTCGGGCTACCAGTCTGAGTCCACGTCCCCGCTGCCTCCGGCCTCCTCCATGACGGGGCCCTGCGGCCACAGCAACGGGCCGGCGGAGCGAAACCAGAATCACCATCACCATCCAGACTCGCAGCAGTCGTACAGCTCTGACTCACACACTGGTGAGTCGCACTCAAACAAAGATGCTCAGAAATGCCTCTAATGGGAAACAGGAGTGGATAAATGATCCGTAATCAACAACTGCGTCCAGGGGAAATTCATGCGAAGCGAGACAAATACCCGGCACATTAGTCACAATTGAATGTTGAATTTTGTCCATGTAATCCTTTCCTCTTCTCAGATGGCCTTCGTAGCTCTGGTGAAAGTGTGGGCTGGAGGGATCACATCACCCACGGGTCATTTAGGCGGGTCCACAGAGATGCCCACGCCGCATGCTCCACGCCATCTGACATGTCTGGACCGTCCACTCCTGTCCACACCAGCAGCCCTCTGCGCACAGAGGAAAGGTACTCCACCTTCAAGCCTTTAACAGACAAGAGTGTTACCAAATATAATCCAAGTCTTCTTGAGTCTAAATTATCTTCAGAATATGTTCCCTATTTTTTTTTTGTCTAGTTTTTTGTCCATAGAGAAATGCAAAAACGCAATGCAAAATGCAAAATGCAAAACATTTAACATGTGGAGGGGGGATTCAAAGGAGCTTCAACAGGACAGTGTGTAGAATCCGTCCGGTGTGCACCTTTAGAATTATACATGCTTTCATGTCAGCATCTCCAAAAGTCTCTAATAACACAAGAAAAGGTCACTAGATATGTCACCAGTAGAGGGGTCTCTAGAGGGGTCTGAATGCTCACCAGTCAGCATACTTCACTACAAAGCCCCGTCCCTCTAAAGTTGTTGGTAATCTGAAGTCTTTCGGGGGAAAGTTTGGGATCGAAAGGAATGATTTTCCATGGGCAATTTTGGTAAAAATCCAATCAAAATTACGGGTAAATGAGAAAAGTTCCTGCGGCGGAAAAGGAGCTAATACATGTATTTGAGGGAGTTGGCTCTAATCTGAACAAGTTCATGACTTTGCCTGTGGTTAATACTCATGTCTGTCCATTGAAGCCCCAGTCCCGGAGGAAGGGAGGACGAGATTCGGACAACCGACATCATCGATAGCAACTACGAGGCTTCCCAGCCGCAGGACAGACAATATCGAGCTGATAACGTCGTCCAGAAATCCTCGGAGAGCCAAAAAAGTAGCAGCACAGAGTCGTCGTCCGCCAAAGACATGCAGTCGCACAGGACCACGACTGTTCAAACCGAAGCCCACAATCACTGCACTGCACAGATGAACCAGTGTCCTACAACACCCGTCCAGCAGCACCGTAGCCCGGACGTGCCCTTGGCTTCTTCATTTGACTCTGTGACACCGTCCACATCAAACCAGGGACACTGCCAGGCACCACCGTCTCCTGTTCGCGTCCCGCCTTCAGTTGACGCACACCCCCAACCTGGACCTCTCACACTTCAGACCTCACACCCTTCAGAGGCTGCGGCTCTGCCTTCCACTGTGGCACCGGCAGCGTCCCAGCCTCAGAGCCAGACCCCGACCCAGGCCCCTGGTTCTGAGAGATCATCCCCGACCAGGAAAGCTCTCCCCGAAAGTCCGAAACCCTCCAACAGCCTAGCCCCTCCCACCCTAGCTTCGCCATCATGTCAGCCAGCATCCAGCAGCATGGAGGGTTCCCCTGTCTCAGACGCCCCTGTCCCTGGTTTCGCCACCCTGGGTAGGAGGTTGATGTTGAGTGGATCTGACTCCCAACACCTGAACCATTTCCAGCATCAGGTGCCCCAACACCATGCTTACCCAGCCATGGAGCACAGTCCTGCTCTGGACAGGAGGCCCTGCTACTCTGGTCACACACCACAGCTTCACCCGTCTTCCTACTCCAACTACTCCACCATCTCCATCCCCCTGCCGCACCCACAACCTCCACTGCCGGAGAAGCGCCACCCGCCAGCCCAGGCGGTCTCGCCCAGTAACGGGACAGGGACTCTGAGGTCAGCTGAGGGCCATGTGGCTCACTCTTCCTCCAGCTCCTCCCAGCATCACCACCATGTCACGTTCTCCCCTGAGGTGGGGGAAATTGCGCTTCCTGCAGACCACAGCGTGGAGTCGGACAACACAAACAGGGTCAGTGTGAAGTTTGTCCAGGACAGTTCAAGGTTCTGGTACAAGCCTGGTATCTCCAGAGAGCAAGGTAGGTCTTAAAAGACGTCTTCTTCTTGCTTTTCCAATATTTTTAGCGGGAGTAAGCTAATCAAGTAAAACAATCCCATATTTTGGTGGTGTGTGTGTGTGTGTAGCGATTGCAGCACTGAAGGAGAGAGAGCCAGGAACTTTCCTGATCAGGGACAGTAATTCTTTCCAGGGAGCTTACGGCTTGGCCCTGAAGGTGGCGACGCCTCCTCCCAGTGTGAACAACCACAGCAGCAAAGGTAAGACATGAGCTGTTTTTGTAACTCATATCCACCTTATGCTACTCTGGAAATGATGATGGCTGGAACCTCCGGAGTAGCTTTGAGCTAGTTCTTTCCAGGGGGGTGACAGTTACGTTAGCTACAGAATCACGCTAGTCTTGCAAAGTAGAGCAGTTTGGGAGAGGGAGGCGGGACATAAGTAGATTATGCCCCGCCTCCTTAAACAGAACACGACCAACCTTTTCCTGTTGTAAATACTGACTTTCAGGTTGTTGATGGCTTTTTCCTTCTGTAGCATCAACATTAATAAAGTGGCTAATTATGCTAGTGTGCATTAGCTGAGGCCCCTTCTTTAGGTTGTCCTCCCATCCCATAATACACACCAAGTCTATTGTGAATTACATGTACAGTAAAGCAGTCTAATAGTGTTAAATTTACACCAACGAGGTCTTTATGTTTAACTTTTAGTCACAAATCCTGATTGTATCTTGTCCTAGTTAGAATTGGTGTTAAATTGACACTTTTATTGATACTTTAAAACTGTACAATTTACTGTATAGACATCCTCTCTTATAGGTTAATTTAATTTTAAGTTAAATTTCACGGTCTAGTTACCCTGGGAAAACGCTTGTTCTGCTTCAGTGAGAGAGGAATAATGTGGACATCTTTTCTTTTTCTGTTTAATTTTACACTTGTAGTTGTTGACAGTGATGTATTGTAACATGTAAACATGTGCTGTTGCAGTGAGTGATCCTCTGGAACAGCTGGTCAGACACTTTCTCATAGAAACGGGCCCTCGAGGAGTCAAGATTAAAGGATGCCAGAATGAGCCCTACTTTGGTAAGTGGTCCTTCCTCTCAGCTTAAGGGAAACTTTTTTTATTCATGGCAGCGTTTCAAGAACAATATTAACATTTAATGTGTTCAAGATGCGGCGCAGCAGAGAGCATGTGTTGTACGAGTGGGAATCATGATTATGATTGAGTCGCTGAAAACAAGGCTGTCAGCAAGTGAAAAAGGTTTCACTTAATAAAAATCTACACCTGCTTCAGTCCACAATATCTTGAGAATAATGTTCCCACGTTTTTTCCTCAACATTACTCAGCTGTGTCTGACTGTTAACTCTGAGTTTCTCTCACAGCACCAAACTCCATAGAGAAAATCAACCATTTTACGTCACACCACACATCGTTCATTGATCCACTGCTGCATACTTTAATAAATCCAAACGTGTTCCTTTGTGACTTTAATGTTTGAAATCCTTCGTTCAGATTGACCTCAGTGACACAAAATGACCACACGAGGCAGCAATAGACCGGCAACTCCTGTGTACCCCGAGAGCTAAAACACTGATTCGCTCAATGGGCTTTGGTGTGGGTTTACAAACTTGATTTTCCTGGCTCTAAAGACGATTTAATGCTGAAATAAAGCAGAGAATATGTTCTTAAGAATGACTTTTCTTTCCTTATAGTTATTGAACTGTCTGCACATTTTTATGATGAGGGACTTTAAATATTTTCACTCTTATTTGCTGTCCACAGGGAGTCTGTCTGCCTTAGTCTACCAACACTCCATCACACCCATTTCTTTGCCGTGTGCTCTGAAGATCACAGAAAAAGGTAAGACTAAACTATGACAGTAACTAACTAAACTAGCTAAATATGAGGTTTCTGAGGTTTTTCTTTGGCAGGATGTCAAATAGAGGTTCTTCTGGTAGTGACTGATGAATTAATTATTTAAAGAAATGCACTTAAATGATAAGTTCTAATGTGGATTTTTCAGATCTGATGGGTGAAGTGCAGGAGCTTCAGCCAGTGAGTAACATCAGCACGGCTGCTGACCTGCTCAAACAAGGAGCAGGTGAGTTTTCTCCATTTCATGTCAGTGTTTACACACCTGAGTTCATTCATTCATCCTCATGTAATGTCGCCTACAGAGCTACAGGTGTCACATGACTCAGTGTTTTTATGCTGCCATGACGGCAGGAAAATCCTCTGCAAAAAATGAGAACACCGGTATCTGTTACTATACTATGATTTTTTTGTCTCATTTTAGACGCCTTACTATACTATGACTTTTTTGTCTCATTTTGGACGCCTTACTATACTATGACTTTTTTGTCTCATTTTGGACGCCTTACTATACTATGATTTTTTTGTCTCATTTTGGACGCCTTACTATACTATGATTTTTTTGTCTCATTTTGGACGCCTTACTATACTATGATTTTTTTGTCTCATTTTGGACGCCTTACTATACTATGATTTTTTTGTCTCATTTTGGACGCCTTACTATACTATGATTTTTTTGTCTCATTTTAGACGCCTTACTATACTATGACTTTTTTGTCTCATTTTGGACGCCTTACTATACTATGACTTTTTTGTCTCATTTTGGACGCCTTACTATACTATGACTTTTTTGTCTCATTTTGGACGCCTTACTATACTATGATTTTTTTGTCTCATTTTGGACGCCTTACTATACTATGACTTTTTTGTCTCATTTTGGACGCCTTACTATACTATGACTTTGTTGTCTCTTTTTGGACACCTTACTATACAATGACTTTTTTGTCTCATTTTGGACACCTTACTATACTATGACTTTTTTGTCACATTTTGGACACCTTACTATACTATGACTTTTTGTCTCATTTTGGATGTCTCACTATACCATGACTTTTTTTTCTCATTTTGGGCACCTTACCTATGACTTTTTTGTCAATTTTGGATGTCTTACTATACTTTGCTTTTTTGTCTCATTTTGGATGCCTTACTATACTATGACTTTTTTGTCAATTTTGGATGTCTTACTATACTATGACTTTTTTTGTCTCATTTTGGACGCCTTACTATACTATGACTTTTTTGTCAATTTTTTGACGTCTTACTATACTATGACTTTTTGTCAAAATTTGACGTCTTACTATACTATGACTTTTTTGTCAAAATTTGGACACCTTACTATACTATGACTTTTTTGATGACTTTTTTGTCTCATTTTGAATCTAATTTAAAAAGTTTGACCTTCTCAACTTAACTTTCCCCCGTTAGCCTGTAACGTCCTCTACCTGAACTCCGTGGAAACCGAGTCTCTGACCGGCCCCCAGGCAATCGCCAAGGCGACGGGCGCCACGCTGGGTCGTAACCCTCGTCCCGCCGCCACCGTCGTCCAGTTCAAGGTGACGTCGCAGGGAATCACACTCACTGACAGCCAACGAAGGTAAATATTGAAGTTTTATTCACTCTTAACACGACAATGTTCCCACATTAACCAAGTTTTATGTCTGTGAGCCTTTTGTTAAGTAACAAAAATGTGTTTTTTTTCTTGTAGGGTTTTCTTCAGGAGACATTACCCTGTGAGCAGCGTGACCTTCAGCAGCATCGACCCTAAAGACAGGAGGTGAGAAGTTATAACTAACTCAAACATAACTAACCCCGAAATGAGCATCAAAAATCACCTCATTTTCACGACATCTGTGATGATTCGTCCTTTGCATGGATCCATGGATTTGTTTTGACGCATGAGAGACGAGAGCGTGGCGATGTTTGCTAGCATGTCGTACTGCAGCGGCTTGATAGTCAGCTCGTGCTTGTGTGTGTGTGTGTGTGTTTGTCTGAGTCTGGTTTCCTCTCTCTCTCTGCTGTAGGTGGACTAACTCAGACAGCACCACTGTTAAGTAAGTTCTCTGTTTGTGAGCATGTTTCTGTGTGTCATATATATAGTAAAGATTGTGTAGGTTGACTCTGATATTAAAGCCTCTGCATGGCACTGGACTGTGAATGTGTGAATGTTGGGAAAGTAGTTGAAGAATGAAATCCAGACACAAAACAACACAACACCATTTTTTTTTTTACATCAATACTAATTCCGTCATTAGAGTTTTAACCCTGCACGTACAGCGGTGGCCTGGAATTGCAAACCATTATTATATGTTTAAAAAACACTTTTACACTTTTGAAAACACATTAACAAAAACATGTAACGTCATAAAAAAGTCATAGTATAGTAAGACGTCCAAAATGAGACAAAAAGTCATAGTATAGTAAAAGTCCAAAATGAGACAAAAAGTCATAGTATAGTAAAACGTCCAAAATGAGACAAAAAAGTCATAGTACAGTAAGGTGTCCAAAATGAGACAAAAAGTCATAGTATAGTAAAAGTCCAAAATGAGACAAAAAAGTCATAATAAAGTAAAATGTCCAAAATGAGACAAAAAAGT
Source organism: Solea solea (assembly GCF_958295425.1). Taxonomy (NCBI): domain Eukaryota; kingdom Metazoa; phylum Chordata; class Actinopteri; order Pleuronectiformes; family Soleidae; genus Solea; species Solea solea. Next base: position 23,884,497 of record NC_081144.1, on the reverse strand, counting down.
CATAGTATAGTAAGATGTCCAAAATGAGACAAAAAGTCAGAGTATAGTAAAACGTCCAAAATGAGACAAAAAGTCATAGTATAGTAAAACGTCCAAAATGAGACAAAAAAGTAATTGTATAGTAAAACATCCAAAATGTATATGAGTATAGAAATTTTATATCAGTAAAATTACTTTTAAATACTTAAATATAAATGTGATCAACATTAAGATTTTTACTTGAGTAATTATTATAAAAAAGTGACTTCCACAAAAGTTATTTTCTAGTAAAATACTTTTTCTACTTTCACTCCAGTAAAATACCTTTAAAGTACTTTACCAGGACACATTTAATGCCAGGTGTGAGCGGTCGTACGTAACATCGCCCTCTTGTGTTTGAATCTCTCAGGACGTACTTTCCTCCTTCTTCTTCCTGACTTTATTTTTAATTTTTTGACCTCTCAGGGTTTTCGGTTTCGTAGCGAAGAAGCCCGGCAGCCAGGCGGAGAACGTGTGCCACGTGTTTGCGGAGCTGGACCCCGAACAGCCAGCGTCCGCCATCGTCAACTTCATCAACAAGGTCATGCTGTCGCAGCGCCGCTAGAGACTTTTGAAGGGGAGAGAGTAAAACGAAGAAGAGCGCAAAGGATCCGCAAGGAGTTTGCTGGACAGTTCTAAAATATGTTATTGTTTGGTGTAAATACATTCATATAAAGTCACAGGATCCGTACTGATGTTCATTTTTCTGCTTTACACTCACTTTTTCCCAAAGGTCGTAAATGAAAATATGATGCTATGATTTTACAACTCCTCCAGGGACGAGGAGGACGCTTCGGAGGACAAACGTCAACGATAAACCGTAGATCATCATCTCTACTCTTATCGGTTGTAAAGGTTCACACATAAATACAATAATGTCATTCTCTGACTTCACAGCTACGTCATAACTCGACCTCATGATTGATATTAAAAATCTTTTGCTCTCTTTAAACATAAAGGTATGACGTATTGACCTCCATTTTACATTTGTCCTTGTGGGGACACGAGAAAAAACTTTGACGAAAGACTGAAGTAACTTTTCACTCTCCCACACCAAAGTCCATAGAGAAAAACATCGCTTTTAGCTCACAGAGACACAGGAGCTGACTTGTTGGGGTAAGTTATTGTCACTTAAACAAAAAATATAAAATCAGACGAAAGATTTAAAGACACAGAACGCACAAAATAACATGTTTCAACTTAACTGATGGAGGCAGCAGTGGATCAACAACTCCTGTGTCCTGTGATTAAAATGCTGTTTTAAAATCACTCATTTTCTCTATGGGGTTTGGTGTGGGAGAGTGAGAGGTTTACGATCCTCCAGCAGGAAAAGACTATTCAGTGGTAAATGAAGAAAAAGCAGCAAATGTGTTATTTAAGTGTAAATTTGTGGTGTCCAGCAGAAAAAAAAACTGTCTAGTGTTTAAAAAAGTTGTTTTCAATTGTTAAGATTTTATAGATTTTATTGAGCTGGTGTAGATTTTACTAAGTGAGAAATCCACAATCTCTCCTGAACCAAAGCCCATAGAGAAAATTGTTGATTTTACATCACAGCATGCAGGAGTTGTTGATCCACTGCTGCCTCCATAATTACACTCAAATGCATTATTTTGTGATTTCAGTGTTTGAAATACTTGGTTCTGATTTAATATAAGTGACACAAACTTGGTATATGAGGCAGTAAATAACTGCAGCTCCTGTGTTGCTGTGAGCTAAAAACACAGGTTTTCTCAATGGAGTTTGGTGTGGGAGTGTGATCACGTGTCAATACCTCATACACTTTAAAAAAACAACAAAAAACTATGAACTATGCCTATAAGAAAATTCCATTTTGTGTAAAGGTTAATAAGTGCCTGTTTTTAAAACGCAGGTGTTTATGTTGTGACAGTGTTTTTATAGTTTGTCTATCTACAGATGTTCAGGTCACACTATTTACCACCAACCACACACACACACACACGCTTTTACTGTACATACACTTTGTAATCGGAGCGTGAGACAATAACTGTCTCACAGAAGCAAACAGGAACGTGAGGTTTTTTGTAACTTTTGACGAGAAAACGTGCGAGGGGAGTTATGCGTGTGTGCGTGTGCTGATGTGGGTACTTCCTGTGGGCGGCCATGTTGGATGAAGGAATTGTTACGTGCACTTTTTTAAAAAAAATTAAATAAAATAAGAAATGTATGTGAAAACAAGGAAACAGACGAGCGACGACGTATGAGCACGCCACTGCTGCGAAGAAACACTTAGAATGCACGACATCGGCAAACACTAGCGCCCTCTACAGCTGGTATTGCGTTATGTTTATTTATTATTTTACAGTGAATAAATATGAATATCAACATCTGCTACGACATACGTATTCAGGGCAGGAATCGTCCACCAAAGACACCGCACAATACGATATTTAAGTCACAATAAAGTGAAGGAGAGTGGAGTTTGTCAGCTGCACCAAAGTCCATAGAGAAAATGAGCATTTTTTAGCTCACAGGGACACAGGAGCTGCTGGTCCACTGCTGCCTCGTGTGGTCACTCTGTGCCAATGAGGTACATTTCAAGGAAGAATTTCCATCAGTGCGTGAAAATGACACATTTTCACGCACTGATGGAGGCAGCAGAGGATCAACAACTCCTGCGTGCTGTGATGTTAACATCGATGAGTTTCTCAATGGAGTTTGGTGTGAGAGATTCTGTCAAAACTATGTACGATAATATTGCAAAAATATTTTTGCAGTATTTGCTAAATCATATATTGCAATATACTCACACAAAACAGCACTAGTGAGCGTGCGCACTCGGCGCCATCTAGTGGTCGTTTTAAGCAAAAATATTGTGATATTTCACCCTAATACGTACGCAAAAATATGTTTATTTCACTACAAAGAGACTAAATGACGTCTGCGGAGGAAGGCGAACATCAGTCGCTATCGACCAAAAAACTCCCGATATCGGCAAAAAAAATCAAATATGGTGTGAAACAGAAACACAAAGTTAACCAAAGACAAAGCACTCTTGTATTAATAAGCTTCTTCTGTTTTTATATCCAGTTATATTTTTGTACTTATTGCTTCTTGTATTTGTTTTTATTATTTTTATTATTATTATTATTATTATGCATCATATTTACTGTGTTTGTTATAAACCAAAAGTAGGAAGAAAAAAAAAACACTACTTGTGTATCACAGCGTTAATATATTATGGTCTGTTTCTGTTGATCTCTTATATAATATGATGTAGTAATATATTTTCACATGCAGCTATAGGAACCGTGTATGAGACATTTAAATGTGTATGCAGATGCAAATGAAGAATAAATAAAAGTGAAATGTGGTACCCAAGTATTCTTATCAAATAATCTCATTCTTTCCTTATTTATCCTTCCATAAAAATGTAATTAATTAGTTTTCCAACTGTAAAGAAAGAAAGAAATCATTTAACCGGCCACTTTATTATGTACACCCGTTTCTTCAAGTACAGCCAAAACATTACTATTTTTGCTCAGTTAAAATCTAAAATCGCTGATTAATTTCAAGTTTCGGTAGTTAGCAAATATAAAAGGAAAGAAAAATCACATAAAGCACTAATTTTGTGCCTAATCAGTGATTAATATCTACATTTTTAATCAATTTCTCCCCACACAGGATGTTTCTCAACTGTAGACAAAGAAATCATTTAACCGGCCACTTTATTAGGTACACCCATTTCTTCTTATTTACATAATATTTTCAGAAATTGCTGATTAATAAAAAAAATAAACCCTTAAATCTCTGGTGTTCGTACAATCTCAATTTTATTTATTCACAATTCCCTTTAATATATTTTTCCAACATTTAAAAAACAACAAAAAAAAGCCCTTGTAAAAACCATTCATTTATAAATTTACAAACTCTTATATTTAAAAAAAAGAAAGAAAAGTTCTCTCAGTGATTCTGTCGCCATGGCTACACTATACAGAGACAATACTGTAACACAAGAAATATGAGGAATACTTGATAAAGTTAAAGAGATAATTCAGACACATGACAAATGTCTCACCCAATAAAAGTCCACGATTTCTAAAGAATATGTTTAATTTTACTGTTTAACTGCTGTTTTAAAACAGGAAAGTGACATTTGTAAACTGCACCAAATCCCATAGAGAAAATCAGCGTTTTTAGCTCACAGGGACAGAGGAGCTGCTGCTCTACTGCTCCCTCATGTGGTCACTTTGTGCCACTGAGGTACATTTCAAGGAAGAATTGCACATGCTGAATTCACAAAACGACACATTTTAATGTTCTGACGGAGGAAGCAGTGGATCAACTCCTGTGTCCTCTGTGAGCTTAAAACTCGGATTTTCTCTATGGGGTTTGGTTTGTTTTCTATCGACTGGACTGGTTTTCTTACGATGTTAACGACTAAAAGAGGGCATGGATTTTGTCGGGTGAGTCGTTTGTGAGCCGTGTTTTCACTGAGAGCAAACAAACAAAAACAAACTAAACACAGCTGCAACATGTTGACAGTTCAAACTGTGGGACACAAGCTTATCTTTTGTGTGAGTGAGAAACAATGCGGAGAGAATGATATACCACAGTGAGGGATGACGTCGTCGCTGATAACGTTAAATTAAATCAAGTGTGAGAACAATAATCCACTCTATATCACACACACAATAACCCTGAATGTAAAAAACCAGTGTGTTCAGACCAGATTAGATCATTTCATTTAAAACCAAAAGCAAATCAATGTGGAAATGCCAAACCTTTAAATAACACAGCAAAAAAAAAGAAAAGAATTATCCGTCTCGTTAAATTCCCAAAAAATATCCTTTTTTATAAAAACATCAGCAGCTTTTACTCAGTAGTAAATATATATATAATTCTGTTCCTTAAAGCTTCAGAACGTTGTTTATTTCTTCTATTTTGCACCATTCGTTCTACCTTTACTGATTAAAATGTAAATACACGTCTGAAAGTTGTGGGAAAAGTTTTAAATGTGCTACAAAGTGAATATTGAAATGAAGGTTAATCAGAAAACTCACCCCTTTAATATTTTCCCCCCCAAGATTCAGTTGAGTTGAGTTCAGCCTCTTCTCTTCCATCGCAGGCGTCTTTAAGAGCAGTAAAAACCACGAGGTTCAACTCTGTTACTGACCTCAGTAATTAAAACTTAATGTTTTTCAACTGGCAACCTCCGTCTCCTATGGAATGTCCCACTGTGCAGCCACCAGGTGGCGTCGTCGCCGTCACTCACACAGAAAACTGTGTTTGTCGAAATAGTGGTTAAAAAAAAACAATTGTTCCTGGAGTTTAATCTGACAGGATTGGATTGGGATTAGAGGAGTGTTCCACTCAGAGCAGAGCGAAGCCGGAGGACGCCGCAGAGGAGCGGCGGCCGCGAGCCGCGTGGTGGTAAGTGGTGTTGGTGCCGCAGTCTATGTAGCGATACGCCTCCAGGCTGTTCTGAGACGTTCGCACCATGTACGAAGTTTTCACCGACGTTCTGAAAAAACGGGGACAAATGGACAGAGGGATTAAAGCGCTACGTGGCGACAGACACGCGGTGGGAAATCACAATGCAAGGAATCTATTTGGTTCCAGACACTGCAGTGCGCTACGTTTCTGACAAGTCAGTCCTTCCGGGATTTGGCGGTTGGTTTTCGTGAATGCTGCGATAAAAAAAACCAGCTAATTTCAAAGCATGTTGCAGTGATTTTAAGGCTTTTCCTGGGATTCATTTCCTAAGATTCTTTGGAAGTAGGGATGGGAATCAGTAACGGTCGGTATCAGTCAGTAGCGGTCGGTAACGGTCGTAATCGGACAGTACCGGTCAGTAGCGGCCGGTATCGTATTGGTCAGTAGTGGTCAGTAACTGTTGGTATCAGTCGGTATCGTATCGGTCAGTAACGGTCGGTATCAGTAGCGGTCGGTAACGGTCGTAATCGGACAGTAGCGGCCGGTATCGTATTGGTCAGTAGTGGTCAGTAACTGTTGGTATCAGTCGGTATCGTATCGGTCAGTAACGGTCGGTATCAGTAGCGGTCGGTAACGGTCGTAATCGGACAGTACCGGTCAGTAGCGGCCGGTATCGTATTGGTCAGTAGTGGTCAGTAACTGTTGGTATCGGTCGGTATCGTATCGGTCAGTATCGGATGATATCGGTCAGTATCGGATGATATCGGTCAATATCCATATACAATCCAAAAATCTTATATATCTGTAAAAATGTAAATAAAAAAATCAGCAGAAGAATTTTAGCTGAGTCATGTTTGGTGCTGTTTATTTCTTCTTCAATATTTGTGACACCGTTGGAGAATTATGTCTTTGAAATGACTCAGCACAAATGTGCTGTTAAACAGCTTCATACGTTCATAAACAGTCTAAAGGAATAATATCAGTATCAGTAGATACCTGAGTTTTAGATATCGGTATCAGACAGACGGGTAATAGGTTGACTTTGCATTGATTGTTGAAATCTTGAAATCATGAAATCACCAAATCACCAGAGTCCTGAAGGGACTGACCAGCCTTACATACGTGTTTCACCACCTTTAACTCGCTTCTTATATATATATATACATACATATATATACACACACACGTATATATATATATATATACACACACACACACATATATATATATATACACACATATATATATATACATACACACATATATATATATATATATATATATATATATATATATATACACACACACATATATATATATATATACATACACACATATACATATATATATATATATATATATATATATACTATATATACTTTAAGTATATATACACTATATATCACTTTAAGGGACCAGTAACCTATTATATGGAGAACATTTGGAACTATTTGCTGTTTTGTGAGGGATATATAAAATATGTATATTTTTCAGTACTTCTTTCAAAGCTAAAAGATACAAAAACAACAGAACAAAGAGCAGAAACAAAACAAAACTAAATAAAATAAAATGAAATGAAATGTTACAATTTACTTACTGCAAAAATATGACAATGTTGTGGACCTTGATGCTGGGCATGGTGCAGAAGGCACTGAAAAGACAAAGACGGTTTAGTGAGAATTCACTGCTGAAAAAAACGCTACATGTTTTAGATGCAACAACAGTGATGACACTTACTAGACGTAGGGGGCGCTGCTGCCAATCTCCACGCTGACGGTGTAGTTCACCTGCGGAAGATTTAGACCAGGTCAGACGTTGACAATGTCTTGTTAATGTTTATAAGAGTAAAACTCAGACGTGTCATTCAACAACACTTTATATTCTCTCAGCACAACAGAGATAAGTTCAGCTCGGACTGCACGCAGTGTGATGTGTCTCATTTAATTAGGGTGCAAATTCAAAATGGCCAACTTCCTGTTGAGTTGAGGCCATGGTTACGGTCGACTTTTTTGTTCGTCTTGGTCGATAACTTCTTTACCAAGTTTCTGGGAATACAGTTGAACTCAATTTTGCCTGTTTTCACCTTAGGGGGCGCTATAGAGCCCTTGAGCAACACACAGGTCTGGGAACTATGCCAATATCGCATTTTTGCCAGACCTGACCTCCAATATTTTTGTGCATGTTAACGCCCTCAAAAATGGCCGCAAATCCACAGATATAATTATAATCTGAGGGCTAACGACAGGTTCCTCTCATGAGTTTGTGCCAGGAGCCGTTTCCGCCTCTGCCTGTCACAGCGCATGCACTTTGAGCATCTTCGTGTACCTGTCTCTGACTGAGTGGCAGGATGGTGGTGGCGTCGTCGAGCTGCTGAGTCCCAATCACTGTCTTCATGTACAGGACCTGAGAGGTGATGCTCTGGACCAGCACGGAGAAGAAGTTTGGGTTGCTGAAGTTCAGCGTGCTCTGAGGAGAACAGAGAGCACAGTCAAAACCAAGAGACACTAACTAACAGAACAACTATCTACTCAATCTGCTGAGGAGTTCCCTCTCCTGAGAGTGAGCACTCCACACCATCTAGTGGACTAAATGTCAATAGATTTTTTTTTTTTTTTAAATGATAATCCAGAAAAACCCGTACCGTCATGTTCATCAGGACCTTCATGTTGGGGTGGTCAAAGTGAACAGTCACCGAGCGTATCCCGTTGTCCACCACGACCACCGGGCGAGGGAAGAGGAAGAAGGCGACAAGCGAAGACGCCAGGAGGCAGAGCACGACGGACAACACCACGTACAGCTTCCTGGAAGAGAGATGGAAGTTTGACTTCTACTAATCTACTTAAAGTTCAGAAAATCTACTTAATTCAACTTATAGTTCCAAAATCTACTTATAATTCTGAAATCTACTTAAAGTTCTAAATTCTACTTATAGTTCCAAATTCTACTTATAATTCCAAAATCTACTTAAAGTTCTAAATTCTACTTATAGTTCCAAATTCTACTTATAATTCCAAAATCTACTTAAAGTTCTAAATTCTACTTATAGTTCCAAATTCTACTTATAATTCCAAAATCTACTTAAAGTTCTAAATTCTACTTAAAATTCCAAATTCTACTTATAATTCCAAAATCTACTTAAAGTTCTAAATTATACCTAAAATTCCAAATTCTACTTATAATTCAAAAATCTACTTAAAGTTCTAAATTCTACTTATAGTTCCAAATTCTACTTATAATTCCAAAATCTACATTGAGGAGGGACTATAAGATAAGATAGTCCTTTATTTGTCCCACAGTGGGGAAATTTACACAGTTACAGCAGCAAGACAGTAAAGATAAAGATAATAAATAATAAACATGCATTACCAAAAAAGAAAATTTCAATTTAAAAAGATATTAACACTTAGACTATAAAAATTTGATAAAATAGGATGTATGAAGTAGGGCTGGGCGATTAATTGATTTTAAATCGAAATCGGATTTATTTGTTTGGATGATGTTCAAAAAATTTAAATCGATTTTTCTGATTTGTCCTTTTTACAGCGCTCACTCACTCATCTCTTGTTCCCTCCGCTCCATTCCTCTCCCCCTCCCTCCACTAGTTCTCTGACAATATCAACATGGCAGCGTGCGCGGAAAACAGCGAGAGTCCCGTCACAGGAAGAGACGTCCGACACAAGGATCAAGCCGAACACTGCTAAACTGTAAAATCAGTTAAAAAAGACTTAAAAATCCTAAAAACGTGGGTTAATCTCCGACAAGTACCAGGGAAATGTCTAAAATCTCAATATTTAAGCATCACACTGCCGCTGTATTTCAGTCCAGAGTATGTGCTCCGGTCATGGAGGACGTACTGAACAAATATTTTTAATTAACTGACACTGAAAACAACTGCTTTACAAGTCAGGAGACACTCGTTTGTGTGTGTGTGTGTGCAGAATGTCATTCATTTGCATAACTATAATAATAAATATAATAATTATTTTGTATTTAGTAGTTAGAAAAATATAATCGATTCAAATCGAAAATCGGATCTGGTATAAAAAAATGGGGGATTTTATTTTTTTGTCCATATGGCCCAGCCCTAGTATGAAGTCATTGAAAACAACGTGACTGATACCAAACTGAGTAGAGCCGAGTAATTCTAGAACTGTATCATGGAAAAACAGCTCAAGTGAAGTTGTATGTGCACCAGGAACCATTTTGAGGTTTGTTCACATCAGCAGATTCTTCTTGTGAACAGAAACTCTACAATCTGGTTCCATTGAGTGGACTCATTGTTTATCGTCTCCTGACTCCACTTTTGTTGATCTCATTAGTTACACTGCACATATTTGAATGACGGGTTTTAAAACAATACAATGACTTTGTGTGTAAGTGTCTCTTAAAGCTGCAATCGCTGGGAAAAATAGCTCATTGTTGAGTTTAATTCACAGGTTTTTAAAATACAAATGTACTGGGTTAGAGTATGTTTAGATTTAGGTTTATTTGCAGTGTAGGAAGACGTGGCCACAGCTGGAGTAGATATCTGTGCAATAGGAACGCCCACTCGCCCTTAACTGTCCTGTGATTGGACAACTTACATTGGACATTGGACTATATTTATAAAAACAAATCTTTCCACTCCAATGACGACCTTATTTGTGACGCATCTATTACCATGTGGTGGCCGTGAGGGCTGCAAAGATTATTTGATTAATCGATTTATTAAAACTGAATCGTTTTGTGTTTGTGGACAAACCGCTACATTATTTCCAGGTTTTTGGAAACTCAGCGTTTTCTTAACATTTTCTGGACAAAACAAGTACTCGATTGATCGATTATCAAAAAAAATAAACATTTCTTTGGTCGTTGTTTACTTACGTTCTTTGTGGTCGCAGTCTTTGGTCGCTGTATGGGATCAATGCAACCAGTTCATTCACTTGACCTGTGAGGAGAAAGGTAACAGAAAAGATGATGATCTGTGTATAAAACAGTAAAAATAAACAACCACAGAAATAATTGGAGAGTGGTGGTAACAGGCCAATATTTGAACAATGACTCAGTTTTTATGTCTTTAAAACATTTGTGTTTAATAAGAATTTGCAGAATTAGTTTCTCTAGTGCGGCTGTGAAGGGAATTATCAATAGTGTGGTTTGGTCTGAGGGGAAAACACTGATGCATCTGTGCAAGAACATAGAACAGCAATGGATAGAACATAGACGATACTACAATGTCACTAATATCGTTAAATTCGTCCACCCATAATGTGAAGGCCACCGTCCAATCACCTGAAGGTATCCGTCCCGTGCCTTGACACGTCGGACACGTTATGCTGTCCCTCCCGGTGAACTCCACGTACGGGAACTGTGCTATGTCCTCCCGCCTGATGAGGCCGTCCAGAGAGTCGTCGTCGCAGTTCCCGTCTTCCTCCCACCGCTGACAGCCCTGCCTCTCCGGGAGGAGCGACATGCTGCTGCCGCTCCGAGACCACCGTGTCCCCATGGTGCCGTGACGTTGACACCTGACTACAGCCCGTCTGTGGGTGAGGGACAAAAATGAGCGCGAACCCACTCATGAGCAACAGATCAGCTGTGATATACAACGCTGTGCCCACTAGGGTTCGCAATAAATCAAACATTTACCATAATTGAGATGTCAACATGTATATATAAAGTACATTCCTGCTATGTGATAGTGCTTCGGGGTTTTGAGCATACGAATAAATTGTGAAAATTGGAAACACTGGAAATAATTCTAAATGTTGCTCCCAGAATGCATTTCAAAATCATTTTTACTTGTTTCTAAAGCTTTCACTGGACTTCCATAGCTAACTAATAGCGGTTTGGGAAATACTGTTGATCAGTGTTTCCTAAATCTGGAGCTGATAATGTTCTCAAATGTCTTGTTTTGTCCACAAACCAAAATTATTATTGACATTTTTCAACATTTTCTGACATTTCAGGACCAAACAAGTACTCTGTTAATTGGTTATTTCAGATCTAATTTTCACTCTGACACACTTTTCCATTGAAAACGTACATCTTATTATTAACTTATAATTTATTTACATACCTATATCGCCCGGTCAAATCGCGGTGTGGTGGTATCGGATGATAATATTATCGCGTGTTGTTATGCTAATATCGCTGTCTTGCCAGTGTCCGCCATTTAATCCAAACCGCCTCGCGTGAGGTTAGAGTTTGATTTTCTGACTCACGCAGAAAGACGAATCTTTTAGACATGAAAACGTAGTTTACACTAAACGTTAAGCTAACTCCGGCTGCTACCACGCTAACAAGAGCGGGGGGTGAAAGTTTGCCGCTAGCTGCTAACTTTAACCGCAATGTTGTCACGATAGTTAATGCTAGTTAGCTCCATTAAACAAACTTTAACTCACCTCTCAGGGTGTTAGCGAGTCAACGCCGCCATCAATGACTCATTTATTGACACCGCTTTTCACTCTGTTATCCGCGTGAGTGTCCGTGTGTGTGTATGTGTCTTCCCGCCGTGGTGCCTTCACGTACCCTGGAACTTATGAGTACTCCGCCGCGTTCAAGTACCTGTAACTAAATCTGTTGTTGTACTATTCTGGTTTCATTTTTGTGAAATTACAGTTATTCCCAAACGTTTAAACACATTTTTACACTTCGTTACTTCATTTCTCAAAACGCTAAATGATAAGAGTTAAACTCCACTGTTCTCAATAAATAAACGTCATATTTAACTTATCGGACGTATCGGTACTGTCTGAAACCCACTTTTAGTTATTTTTAAAAAAATAATAATTTTAGTTGTAAAAGGTGGTAAAAACATGGACATTTCACTCCCTTTTCCACACAGATATCAAGTTAATGATGTGGCGTTTTATATCACGGCTTTTTGACTTGTTTTAAACGTTATAAAACACAAAATCGAACTAGTATGCACACAATTCTGAAAACGCCATGAAGCTCTTGTGTTGATAACATTGACTTCAAACTGTTAAAATACTTAACATAAACCCACTGGTCTCAGAAAAATATCTTAAATGTATTAACATGGAATTCTACGGAAGAGGATTATGGCCACAACGTTTTTTTTCTCTGACTTTTGTCTCCAAATTTTAACTTTTTTTCTATGATTTTCTTTTTTCAGACTTTAATTTCAAGTATTCTGGTTTTATTTATTTTTTTATTTTGTTTCCCAAAAATAAGTGATGTATTTGCGTCTGTGAACTGATTTTCTTGGTCGTGTTTCACATGATTAGAGCTACATTAGTAGCCCGTTGCTGCCATCTACTGTTATGTGTGTAACAGTAGGATTCAAACGTAAATATGCAGGAAAACCAACAACACATTTTTATTTTTTTTCCATCAACAATTTTAATTCACACCTTACAACACAACAAATGTAGTTTTCTTTATACATTCCAAGTATTTTCTGTGTGAAAAACAGGTGCAGCTATTATGCGTCAGTTTTTTCTGCGAGTCTTCTCTTCAGCTCAGTATTTTCTCTCTGCAGCATTTTATTCTGAAAGACAGTGGAGAAAAGAGACCTCATTAAATAAGAGTGGTGTTATTTTTCCTTTAAATTCAGCCATTAATAAATAAATCTAATAAAATCTATGCCTGCATAAGTCTATGATGTCTTAAGAATGTCGTTTAACATTTTATCTCATTATCTCATCGCAATAAGACAGACATTTCCTAATATAAACTGAAGTTTGTAATTTTCCTCACTCTCCTGCACCAAAGTCCATAGAGAAAATGATCATTTTTAGCCTGACGGGCCTCAGTGTCTACTGGTCCACTGCTGCCATGTTTGCTAAGTTTATGTCACTCAACCAAAACCGTAGGAAGGATTCCAAACACTGAAGTCACAATATAACATATCTGAACTGATTCATGGACGCAGAAGAGGATCAACTCCTGTGCGCTGTGATATAAAATTGATGATTTTGGTGTGGGAGAGTGCGTGGTTTAGAAAGTGGCCAAAACTTTGGTATAAAAGTTTTTATCGAACAACATTTTTGTAATAGTTTGTTTTTGGAAGAAATTCATGTTTGTCTATTTCTCTACTCGTACAAATATATCTTAAAAACAATTTTATCTTTTATTAAAGTTCAGTGTCACCACACTTAGTGCTTTTCACTTTGAATACAAAATTGCAAATGAATACAAGGCCACTTGTAAATAAGTGTTCGTCTTTCGTTATTTGGTTTTATTTAAAGAAAAACTGGTTTATTTGTTTTCAGCAAATACAATGTCTGCTGTTGTATTTTTATTTTTTTAATTCAAGTTCAGGGACACCACGCCCCAAAATTACATTCTGCCCCATAAAGGCTTGGGCCGGTCCTGGAAGCAGCAGACTTAAGCAGACATAGATGTTACTAAGTGAGTCTCTAGGCTAAAATAGTCCAATAAACAGGACTAACCTTGTGTCTGAGGGCCTCCACTATGAGGTCTCGTCCCCCTCTGGTGGTCTTCTCCTTCGTTGATGCTCGAAGGGCATCGCCAATCACTGACACCAGCACATGAGACTGAAGACAACAAGAAATGAATTCAAAATATGAGTAAAGAGATTATTCCAGTGTTTTTTCACGGTAGAAATCATCATGTCACTCACAAACTTCTTGCTCTGGAACAGGTAGCAGTGGTACATGTCGGCTACAGGGTGTTGCGCCACGAAGCCGAACACTTTGGCCGAGGACGGCAGGACGCCACAGAAGGACACGGTGGAGAGGGGACATGTGTACAACAGATACTGAGGAGCAGACAGAGGACGTCAGTGAGAAGACATGTCCAGGTTGTGATGTTGGTGACTGTACGACACGACTTCAGCCTTGGCTCACCTTGGTTTTGTTTTCCAACAGGTCAATCCCATTCAGAGACAGGAAGAGGTGGACTTTACTCTTCTTTGCCACCTTTTCTGAGGAGAATTGATCGGGCGTCTAGTGATGAGAAGACAAAGAGAGGAGAAGGACAACATGAACTCACTCTGCACCACAGTCCGTACTCAATGAAAACATGGCTGAGGGTGGGAACATGAGGCAAAAACTGATTTTAGCCACTTAACATAAAGCTCCACTGATCCACATCCAAGTTTTCCTCCTGCACCAAAGTCCATTCATAAAACCAGCAATTTAAGCCCATGCTGACACAGGAGCTGCTGCTTTACTGCTGCCTTGTTTGGTAACTTACAGTCACTTAGGTAAATCTGAAGGAAGGATTTCAAACACCAAAGTCACAGTATAACGTCTTTGAACTGACATGGAGGCAACGTTGGCTCCAAGACTTCTGTGAGCCGTGACGTAAAATTGACCATTTTCTCTGTGGAGTTTGGTGCAGTTGTAATGCAGTTGACAAAAACCTTGGGTTTACAGTGAGGAAAGGGCTGTCAGACAGCGACATAAAGCAGCAAACGTATTTTTAAGATACCATAGACTCGAGTGAGCTTTGTTTTCATCAGGTAATCTTTTTATTAAAGGTCCAGTATGTAAGATTCGGCAGAAATTTGATGTCAAAGAATTATAGTGAGTGAGCAACCTGCTGAATGACCATAAATATAATGTAAATCCCCTCAGTGATGACTGACCTTCAGGGTCTGAGCTGCTTCTTCCAGGATCTGAACACCAGCAGCACGAACAACCTCCACTCGCCCGATAAACTGCAGTTTATGAGAAAGGAAACACAGATGAATCCAACAGTGAACGTGACCACAGCACACGGAGAACGCCTCACGTCCTGCTCAGCTGAAAAAGTCTCTACATACACACCTTCACCTTAAAGGAGATCTCGGAGTCGTCGTCTGAAATGTCGCTCATCTCTGCACAACAAGACGTTAAAAACCAACAAACATGAAGAGATTTCTCACCCTTTCCCTTTGTCTGTCAGGTCTGACTGTATGAGAAAATAAAACGAAGGGTGTAAAGTCTGTTGGAGTTAATATGTCACTTTCACGTCTTCCTTATTGCAGCCTTATCAGATATCCAACCATCATTTCATTTGTTTTTAAAGTCTAACCCTCAAACCACTCTTTTCCCCACAGGAATAAACCAGTGTATGTGTGTATGTAGTTCATGCTGTTTGTTGATCCAAGTGCAAAATCGTCACAGTTTGGTGTCAAGTATTAAAAAAGTGTGACATCTACTGCCCCTCTGTGGTCAAACACCAGCTACTGCACTCACAGTTTGAAACTTTTCCCCTTATACAGGTCAACTCGACTCCACTCATGTTTTTTGCTTTTCCATTAGGGAAAGTTACCTGGTAACTGGTGTAAACCTGGTGTTGCCTGGTGTACACCAGGTGTATATTCATGTGAATAAATCACATAGAGCAATAAATCAAGAGCAAATTAGTGCATCATATACAGCTTCTGACTATTTTTACACCATTTCTACTTCACCTTAATAACATTTTGAATAAGTAAACCAGGCATTTTCATGAATCCATGAATTGCAACTACGTTTCATGAAACTTTTTTACTTGTTGAGCCCTGACCAGACTTTGAGAACGACTGGTCTAAAGGTAGTGACCTGGAGACAGTATGCACTACACACCTGTTAAGCACTGAATTCAGGTGTTTCAATCAGGTTTTGGGTTCTAGACTCTTAACTCTTGACTTTTGTTTGTTTGGTGTGGAAGAACTTGACTGGCCCCGCACAGAGCCCTGACCTTAAGGATGACCTGGACCAGAGATTGTGAACCAGAACCTTCCTGTCCAAAATCGCTCTTGAGGAAAGTCCACCAAGAAGAAGAAGAGTGGAAGCTGTTACAGCTGTGAGATGAGGGGAAAAAACAATCACAAAGAGAAGACCTTTATATCACCTGTATTTATTGGTTAACAGTGAACCACTTCATCAATCATAGATACTATAACTTTATGTCATGATTATATAATGCAGGTTTTTTCAGCCATAATAAGCCAGTGAACAACAGTGTGGTCAACGCTGATGACATCATCGAGCCACGGAGGTTGAAAACAATGACAGTGATCGGAGAAACCACAAAAAGCCTAAAGCGAAAAGTTTTCAGAAGGTTTTTTGAATTTTTTTGTCACAACGACGTAACCACAGGAGAGAAGCAGGTTTTTTTGGTCTCGACAAAAAAAAAAAACGATGGACAGCAATCGATGAGCAAATATTTGGAAACCTCACTTTTTTAAAAACATAATAAGAGCAGGAAAACATCGCACTCTCGGAGAAGAATCCAGGTCATTTTTTTATTTTCATTTTAATCTGTTGGGTTTAGGCTCAGTGTGGTTGCAGATGTGAGGTGGATTGAAGTTGGTGAGAGCACAGAGCGATGTCTTCGTCTCATGTGAGAGGAACCATCTGAGATGAAGAGATGAACAACGGTCCTGGCACACAGACACGCACACACGAGACGGAGCCAGAACCATTTAAGTGTGGATCGTTTTCAGTCCCATGAGTTTGTGTCTGCGAGGTCGGCGAGGTGAAGCGTGCTGGAGCCTACGAGTCGTTGACGGACATGTTGTCCATGGCGTTGGGCAGGTTCTGGTCTCCTCCTCCTCCCTGCTTCTTCTTCTTCTTCTTCCCTCCTCCTTGTCCTCCTCCTCCTCCTTCCTGTTTCTTTGCTTTCTTCAATACTTCCTCATCGATCGGCGCAGGCTTCACGAACTTGATGATCTCTGTCAAACCTAGAGGACAAGACGAAACATAATTACCATCATTTAAAAAGGTTACCAGTCCACTTTTCTAGGTGTAAACCAGAGCACATGTGTAAAATTATTCATGAATCTACTGCCCTCTCTGGTCAAACACTGGCTACTGCATTCAAATTGTGTCACCCTCTTGTACAGTCACAGTGAGGCTCGTTATCCCAGACTCCTCCCCCTTTTAATAACTTTAACTTGGCATAGCACTTATTATTTTTCTGTAAGTGCTGTAGGACTAAAACAATAACTCGATTATTAAAATAACCGTCAACCATTTTGATAATCGATTAATCAGTTCAAGGTTTTTTTTACATTTTTAAAACAAGTTTTCTTTGGGAGAAACATGAAAATATTTACATTTAGAGAGAATAATCGACAGATTACTCAATTATGAAGAGTAAAAGGCTCATGTGATAAAATGTACACCTGTTTTTAGTCTGTGAAAGTTCAAGATTAATGTCTGGAAACTGAAGAAAAACAGCAAAGTTACAACACAGCACACACGAGAGCGGCTACTTTTATCCCTTTAACACTGAGCGTATTGCAGACGACTACTGCACTTACGTAAGCGTTTGTACGTACAGTCGGAAGTCAAAACCAATGTGTGGTTATTAGGGTAATTTCACTCAAATCAGTGTCTTTTTCACCAGAGAGGAGAGAGTCAGAAAAACGCTTGTACATAAGTTTCACAAAATCTGGTGTCCGTGTACAAATACAGCAGGTTTTTTCTAAATAAAAAACGTAAGTTTTCTGTCATTTTAAATTGTTAATACACTATTTTAACAGGCAATAAATTGTGAATAAGTGCCAGATATTGAAAGTTATTCTGGGGAAAAATGGGCAAGAGAACTTAGTTACAGGATCATTTTCTGACCCTTTTCTGGTAAAAATAAGAAATAAAAAGTCCAGACGGACATTGGGCATTCTTAGATGTTGAAGGGTTAATGACACTTCTGCTGTTTTTGTTTCACAGTAAACCGGTCGTACACGCAGTACTGTTAAATGTTTATCCATAGACGTGTTGCTGCACAAATACATCACGCAGAGCGCTGTTATCGACTGGTATTGGTAACAAAGATACGTTTGTGTTTCTGATTTCTGACGTCCGAGTTTCTGAGAAACGCAGCACAAGTCCTGACTAAAGTGAACTTTAATAGTCCGAGTGAATCACATGTTTACGGTCGGCATCAGTGACCAAATGTTTCCCCTTTTCCATGGAAGTCGCAGTTGAGCAAAACATGTGTGCACATCATTGAGACACTTGACTGTCAAACATTTAGTGGACGCCCAGATTTCTGGAAGTGTTACTAATTTAAAGAATTCTGAGATTAAAGTCAAAACTCAGAGAAAAGTGAATCATCAGAAAGTTGGAATGGAAACTCTTAGTCATTCAAAAGCCACGTGTTATTAAAAACACACTTGCGTGGCATCTCTGCAGATTAGCATCACGTCAGAGCTCAGCTAACTTTACTCCTGAGTGAACCTAATCTGTAACTACCTGTGTCATTTGACACTTGGATCAGGTGCTCACGCAGCCTGGAGTCTTAGAATAGAATAGAATAGAAATACTTTATTCATCCCCAAGGGGAAATTGTTTTAACAAAGCAGCAATACAAACAATATTATAAACATAAAATGTAAAATGTGCAACAGTGAGAAAAGAAAATGTATTTGTTATCAGACCGAGCGACTCCCGATTAAAAAACATCTCCAAGACGTTCACTTAATTCCAAACAAAACAGTTTTCTGAGACTCGCGTACCCATGGGAAACCCCGGAGTATAATCCCTCAGAGTGAGTTCAGTGTCGTTTACCTGGAGGCATGAAATCCCGGAGCTTTTCTGGAATGACGATGCCCTCCTCAGTCTGGTAATTCTCCAGGATGGCGCACATGACGCGCGTGGTGGCGCACATGGTGGCGTTCAGCATGTGTACAAACTCGGCCTAGACAGACAGACAGACAGACAGACAGACAGACACACACACACACAGTAAAGTTGTAACGTTAATGATCATAAAAGTATTTATTTAGCACTTTTCAAAACACCAAAATCATTCTGGTAAAAAGCCTTCCTGCTAAAGTGATTCGACTCTTATGAGTTCAATGAGTGACTTTTTCTGCCCTCTTTTTCCAAGATAACTTTCACTTTTACAATTAACGGTACTGAGAAGCTGACTCAGTGAATCATTGGGGGAGGGGACTGATGTTCTTGCTCTCTTGTGATCTGTTAAAAGTCTGAGCAGCTGAGTTTTGCACAAGGTTTTTGCACGAGGAGCGGTCTTTTGACCGACAGAGGAACTGCAACTCTGGGTTCGTCTTCTGGGCATGCCCCCAATAAAGAGAGTCAAAATGAAAGCATGAATCAGCAGCTGAGATAAAAGTGTTTCCCTTTTCCAGTCAGTCCGAGTTGAGCAAAACAGGTCGTGCACAACACGAGGGAGTTCACGTCAAACCTTTAGTTTGAATCAAAACTGACGCCCAGATTTCTCGCAGGGTTAGTGAAATGTTTTTACCAAAAATAATTAAGAAAAGGTACATTTATCTTTATAGATACTAAGTGAAATTGACAGAAGCATTCAGGTGTTATCATGTAAATAAATAACATGGACCGCAGCCCCAACACAGACTGAAGGCCGTCCCAGTTTCATACTAGACTTTGAGGACATGAGGGTGAGCTCAGGAGCTCGTCTGGGTTAGCGTCGATTGCTCACCTTGTCCATCATCTTCTTGGTCTGTCCGTAGCGGATGCGGAGGCGCCGGGCCTGGTAGTCGGTGCAGTTTGAGCAGGAGACCAGCTCTCTGAAGGCCGACGAGCCCGGGAACCAGGCCTCCAGATCCAGCTTCTTACTGGCCGCGTGATTCAGGGCACCTGTGACGACGGGAAGAGGCGGAGCGTCACGGTCAGCTGACGACGGCTATCGTTGTTTTCTGACTTGTCGGCCTTCGCCATTAACTAAATGTGATTTATTTAAATTTAGATTTGAAAATGCTAAGGTCTACTTTTGTAGTTTCCTGGACATAAACTACACAAACACCAAAACGCAGTGTGTCCGTCCTACCGGACACGATGTTCACGATACGATAAGGAATTCCCAGCGACTGGTAGAACTCCTCTGCCGTCCCGATCATCTCATCGAACATCTCCCATGACTTGCCGTCGTGAGGGGAGGCGTACACAAACTGCTCGATCTGGAAGAAGAGAAAACTCAACAGATCAGTTTCAAACATCTAAAAAGGCTTCACGCCAGTATTACTGGTTGTCATGTCGACCTTTGGTGTCTGACCTTTTCGAACTGGTGCACCCTGAAGATGCCGCGGGTGTCTCGGCCGTGGGAGCCCACTTCCTGTCTGAAGCAGGTGGAGTAGCCGGCGTAGCGGATGGGCAGGTCCTCGGGCTTGAGCCACTCCTCCCTCAGGAAGGCGGCGATGGGCTGCTCCGAGGTGGCGATCAGGTACTTCTCGTCGATGGCACCGTCCTCCGACTTCTCACTGCTTTTACCGATGACCTAATGGAGGGGTGGATTAAAACTAATCTGTAATCTCCTGATTAAGCAAACTGGTGTAATATGTTGCTTCATAATTCAAGTTTTATCTTGTTTCCTTTCTTTACTGTACATGCACTGTAAGTTTTGAATTGTGTGCCCGAGGGAGAGACGCAGTGCTTTAGGGCACAGTTAATGGGGATCCTAATAAATGAATGAATGAATCATTAAATAACATTTGTCTGACTGAAAACTGCAGTTTGGTGTGGGAAAATGAGTGTTTTACAAACTTCATTTACAAACTTCAGTGGGGGTGTACGTATATATATATACATATATATATATATATATATATATATATATATATGTATGTATATATATATGTGTGTATATATGTATGTATATATATGTGTGTATATATGTGTGTATATATGTATATGTGTGTGCATATATATATATATATATATATATATATATATATATATATATATATATATATATATACACACACATATATACACACACATACATATATACATACAAAAGACATAATCTAAGCCAACGGAATGAAAAAAGTCATTCAGTGGAGAATTTTCATACCTTGTACAGCTCCTCGTCAAACTGGCTGAGCTGAGCCACTTCCTGCATGACCTCTTTCCTCATGAAGAACGGCGTGTAGAGCATGGTGTACTTCTTGCTGTAGAGGATCCTCATGGCATAGTTGATGAGTGCCTGCTCCAGGAAAACCAGCGGCCCCTACGTGACGAAAACACAACAATATAATGTGAGGAAGGCGGCTAGCACATTATGGGCTTAGCTGTTTGATATCATACAGCTAAGCTGTGATACGGCGTCTGTGGGGACTTTTATATTTATTACAGGGAATAAATGAGTGAAATACACACAAAAAAGTCACTTTTAACTCCTTAATTATTTAATTACACTTCTTTAATTAGAAGCCTAATTATCTATGATATAGCAGAATGTGACTGTATATTTATAGTCAAACATGTAAATATGCTTAATTTTCATCTGAAAATGAAAAGGCAATAATAAGGGTATTTTAGGATCATGTCATACAGACCATAAACAGTAGATTCTAATTTATATTTTATTTAATATAGTGTATTTACAGTGTATTGTCACTCTTTGAGAAGCACAAACATCTGAAAATCCATATTGAATGATATAAAACAAGTATATCGTAATAAGATTTTCTCCCAGCCCTCATTTAGATGCATCTGTTCCAAGTTATACGTCACTATCTTTCATGTTTGTGCTTCTTTATTGCTTGAATACTTCCTCACACACACACACGTGTCAGTGGCTTGTATCTGAACTCACCTTCAGAAAGTAGCCTCTGCTTCCGGCCACGATGGCTCCCCTCTCCCCGTCAAAGCCGTCGATCATGACTACCAGGTCGACGTGGGAGTATTTCTTTTGGACGGTGCAGTCGCCCCAGGTGCGCTCCACCCTATTGTCTGCATCCTGTCAGTGGGAAAACACCACACATGATACTGTATATTAGTTATTATCTAGAAAAGTATTCCAAGTAATGTAATAAACTACGGGTGCACAGACGAAACATTTATTACTCAATTTCAATAACTCTTGTGTCACCTCATCATTGCTGATGGGCACAGACGGGTGCAGCAGGTTGCCGATCTCGCGCAGATACTCGAAGCGCTCCGCCTCCAGCCTGATCCTCTCACTGTCGCCCTTCTCAATGGCCTCGTCCACCAACACACGCACCTTCTTGATCTGGGTCACCGTCAGGGCCTTAAACAGAAAACCGAAAGAAATGTGAAGAGAAAATAAAAAATAAGGAAATGAGAGTTGTAAAAAGCAGACAGACGGTCATACCGATAGTGTTTCAGCCGTGAGAGATTCCAGGTTCTGTGCTTCTTCGGGTACAGAGTCATCGTCGCCAACGGGTTCCTTCTTCTGCATTCACACGAGAGAAATGGACGTGAGAAGGGAAATTAAAAACTTCCTCTTCTGCACATAAACTTTTTGTACCTGTTACAGTAAGTGAGTGTGGGAATCACAGGGCACCACGCGATACAAATAATATCACAATATAACGATTCTGTGACAATCAATATATATTACACGACAATCAGATACAGCGATACATCACCATATCTGTCTAACTGAAGGAAAACAAACACGTTAAACATGAAAAGTTAAAAGTGCAGGATTTCTCCATTTACTCACAACATAGAGAGAGGTCAAAGGTCATAAAGTCTAAGTTCATGTAGCTTCCACTTAAGCCTCCTGCATGACCACGCCAGACATTGTCTCTCTCCTGGAAACCTCGCCAGAGACCTCACGACTCTCGTGAAAGCTACTGTTGCTACCAAGTTATGTGAACTTTGCGTCTGAGGCAGCTCTAGCATACCTTCATTTTATCCCCAATGCTCTTGCTGCAGAGGTTCTTTGCTTTGTTGAGGTTGTCTGCGGTGAAGCGACCTGTTAGGAGCAAAAGTTACAAATAAGACATGGATTAAGGTTTGTAAAAGAATCCCTAAACATTCAGATAAAAAGTTACCAACTTGGAATATTTCCAAAAGTCCCGAACCCTAGTCAGGCGATGAATCATGGGGATTGAGCTAACCTTGTGTGTGTGTGTGTGTGTGTGTGTGTTCTTGTATTTGTTGCCTCTTTAGGACCTTTCTTCTGTCATAAACACTGACCTTGTCAGGGCCAGTAGTCGTCATGGAGACCAAAACCTGGTCCTGATGAGGTAGAAACTAATTTCTGAGGAACTGGCTACACTTACGGTGAACATTTAAAATGTGTGATTATGGTTAAGGTTATGGATAAGGCTGTTTAAATAATGGAGGTCAATTGTATGAGTATGTGTGTGTGTGTGTGACAGACAGTGTGAGAGAAAAACAGCTGCAGTAGCAGGACTGTGACCAGGTAACACCCAGATGGTCTGTTGTCAGTAGCAACCCACACTTAAATACACAATTAGACACATAAACACACTTTAACTCAAACAGGGACAACAATGTAGAGACAAAATAATTCAATGTGATCACGTAGTGGATCAAAGTGACAGTTTTTGGCTGCAGTGCAGGGCGAGGTTAGTTTGACATGTCGCTGCCTGGGATTGCATCAGATTGCATGGTCGCTACCCGGCATCGCTAAGCTAACCTAGCATTAACGTTAGCCACCACTTAAGTAAACAGCCATTTCTTCTCAGTGTACACATACTAAATGTATAAAACTGAGACAATACACATAAACAAGTCGAGTTTAACCATTCGGCTCACTTACATGGTCTGAATAGTAGCAAGATACGCTAGCATTAGCGTTGCAGGTGCCCCCTTCCTGTCAACTCATATAATGGAAATGCATTAGAATAACTGATTGGCAAGTATGTACACATTGTACGAGGTTGTTTTTTGCAAACTGTTAAAAACCATGTTGTTGATTAATTCGGCATGAATTTTAGCCCTTTTTTTGGACTCTAGCGCATAACATTTCCAAATTTCGGTTTCGCTCTTAACGTAGCAGTCAAATAAATGAATCCTAAAAAGTATATTCACAAACACTGTTTGTGTACGTCTGTGAGCGGTATTCAAGATTTGCCATTGAGTAGTCAACGAGTCATTTGAAATCCCAAATGTGATGTAACCAGGACGATATTCCAGTGTGATCAACATAAATAGAGCAGATTCACCAATGGACAGTGGCGTTAGCTCTACTCCAGTTCACTGCAACACTGACGTTACGCTAATATTAGCATGGTTAGCAAGCGCGCTAACGTTAGCCACTTTTTCTTCTTTTTTTAAAAAGGGCAGAAACGCTTACATTTTCTCCACGCTGTGTCTGCGGCGACCAGTTTGTCCACGAGCTCCACGTCTTTAAACCTCTTCCTCTGAGTCTCGCGGATGACTTCAGGGTCGCCGCCTTTGTCGGTACGAAACTGGTCCAGGTCGAGCACCATGTTTCCACGCTGTCTTTCTCTCACACACGCCGGGAGAGACTGAATGAGCTCGCGGCGTCAGAGATGACACACGACTACTCTACACACACGGTTACACCCGGGTTACCAGATCAGGTCGTCGAAAGGTACGGTGTGAGTGAAACTTAGTGACATCTAGTGGTGAGACAGCGAATTACAGCTCCGTTGATGGCTCAGCCCTATTGCTGTACAATAAAAACTTATCAAATAATGATTCATTATTTGGGAATGCTGAGTCAGAATTTCTCAATTATTGCTTTCCTGTTGCCTTTATGAGTGGGTGGTAAATTAAAGGCCCAGTGTGTAATTCTCAAGCCCATGAGGATACTATTGCTGGGTTCCATCTGTTGTTCATCCATCCATCTTCTACCACTTTATCCTCCACATGAGGGAGGGGCACTGTGCCAATCTCAGCTGACATAGGGCGATAGGCGGGGTACACACTGGACCGCATATAGAAACAAACCCTAACCAACCTATGGTCAATTTAGAGTGTCCAA
The DNA here is from genome assembly GCF_958295425.1 of Solea solea. Taxonomy (NCBI): domain Eukaryota; kingdom Metazoa; phylum Chordata; class Actinopteri; order Pleuronectiformes; family Soleidae; genus Solea; species Solea solea. The sequence continues at coordinate 23,859,489 of NC_081144.1, read as the reverse complement.
TTGACCTAATCCCCAACTCTGCTGCAAAGGCAAGAGTGCTAACCACTATACGAATTCCGCCGTATATGGAACACAGCACACGTTCACCTCCACATACCACACAGTGTGTTGTTTTTGTATGCATAGTAACCACTCATTCACTCACCTTCTACTGCTTTATCCTCCACATGATGGTTGCGGTGGGTGCTGGTGTCAATCCCAGTTTACATTGGGATGTCCATGTTTATTTGTATTAGTAACTTTGAGGAGCATCTTCAGGAATACTCCATAACCATTTGCCGCCATTTTACCTTCACTACCTACCTTACCCTTTGAGATTTAGGGAGATTTGTCATAGTAGGTACACAAAAATGTTGTGAATGTATGTAAAAATGTTATACAACAAACATGCTACTAGCATTTAGCTATTAGCTATTAGCATTCGCTTTTTCTGCAACTTTTTCTGGACAGACTGAGGTAAAACACTCACAGGTCAAACACAAATAAACAGACAGACAAACAGCATTGCCAGCTACATTATCTGGAGAAATGTCCATGTTCTAATTAGTTTTCACATGATTTCAATAATTCATACATCAAAATATTCCTACAGTACCTGCCTGCAGGTACAACTCGAGTACGGAAGACCTGTTATAGTCAGGGGCAATTTTGAATTCCCTAATTTCACTGAAGCAAGGCAAGTTGCCTCGAGCTAACTCCTGAAGAGCCATCATTTTAAGTGTCTATCACAAATTTTGAGCTACAGACCTATTGAGAATGTTTAAATAGCCTATTTGACATTAAGCAGTGAGAGTGTACTCTTTTAGGTTTCATACTTCGTCTTTGGAGAAAAACATCTATGGCACAATAAAAATGTCCTGTTTGTTGCTCAATTCTCGTCTTTCTTTCCTTGAATCTCCGTTTTCTTTCTTCCCCGCTGTGTTCCCTTTCCCGTCTTTCCTTTGGTCTTTTCACCTTTACATTCAGTATTTGTTGGTAACCTTTTGACGAGCTGCGGTTGATTCTCACAAGGATCTTTTCCTCTTTGACTCCGTCTACATGCCGCTAATGCTTCCATATCTGCAGCTTTCTGCTCTGCACTTCTTTCTCCTGTGAAAGTCTCTTGCTCAGTCAGACCTGATGAATATGAAGCAAAGTGTGACTTGGTTTTGCCTCCTGTCTCGTGCGACGGCATATCCATTTCAAAGGTTTGGTCCATGTCTTCGCACTTTTCAAGGTCTTCCTCAGCCTGTGCTGGTGTCAGCTCTTTAGCTCTCTTTGAGTCTACCTCTGCCTCAGCTGTTTGCTTTCTTTTCAGCGGCCTCTCAAGGATTTCTGATTGTGTCTCCGCTTTTTCCACCTCGCTCACACTTGACTCCCTAGAACCATCAGGTTCCTGCCAGTATGGCTTAATTTTGCTGTCCTTTGACTTATTACGTCTTCTTTCCACTTTGTCCACCCTCTGTGCTGCCGTTTGGCTTTGTCGTGGATCTTCCAGAACAAACTCCTGATGTGGAATTGAGGATAACTTTGGACTCTTCTCAGAAAGCAGCTTTGGTTTCAGCAGCGGATGGTTATCTTGCAAATCTTTCTGGCTGAAGTTATACGTTTTCATCTCTGTGATTTCACCCTTTCTTTCTGCTTTGTCTTCCTTTGGTGCTGCCGTTTGGCTTTGTCGCTGATCCTCACGAGTCAACTCTGGATGCAGAATCAGGGATGATTTTGGATTCTTTTCGCAGTTCTTCTCTGGGCTCATCACCGGATGGTTCTGCTCGGCGCTGTCACCCAACATTGCCTCTGCTGAAGCTTTCTTGCCACTTCGGTCAACCTTTATGTTGTCTTTTGTTGATGTCTTAAATTCTAGGCTCCTCTGAGACATCAGTAGTGAGATGGGACTCCAATTTTCAGAAACCATACCTATGTTGGCCGGACATTCTGTCAAATCTTTACTCTCCTCGTCATCTCTTAAGCTGCGTTTGGCCTTGATTTGACTTTTCTCCTCCTCCAACTGTTGGATTTTTGTTTGAGCAGCACCCACTTCTTGTCTTTTCACTTTACACTTGTTGCTCTCACTGATCTCTGGTGGTGTTTCAGTTAAAGCTGCTAATGCAGTCTCCAGTTTGGTGAAGAAATTAAAGTCAATGGTGATGCATTGTTCTCCTGCTTCCTTCTCCAGTGCGCTATCGTTTCTCAGCCCTGCTGCTGTCTCTTCCTCTGTACCATCAGAGAGCTGCTGGCAAGTTGCTCTGGCAGGTTGGATATTGTCCTCCTTTTCGAGTGACAGTTCTCTCCACATCTCATCAAACAGCTGTAAAAACCAAGAGAACAATGGAAATAACAGATTACTTCAGTTACTTTTATTACAAAAAATAACCCCCCTTGAGCACAATATACATGTTATTCTCTTTGCAATGTTTCTATCTTGGCAAAATATGTCCCAATTTTCAGTAGTTCAGTAGTTTGTATTATGTTTATCATCAAATCACTGATGCTAGCCTACAAAGTGCTTCATGGGTCTACTCCCACCGACTTAAATGCTCTCCTAAAGTTATCCCTCGACTGCTGCGTTCACAAAGGATTGTCGTCTGGCGGTGCCAACACCCCGCACAAGACAATCCAGACTCTTTTCATGTGTCGTTCCACGCTGGTGGAATGACCTTCTGGGCGCTACCAGAACAGGGGTGTCCCTGTCTATCTTTAAGAAGCTCTTCTGTCCTGGCACTCACCCTACCCCCCTCCCTTGCACTATCTACTTCTGCACATGGATCCACCTCCACACCCTCTATCAGTCCACTGTTCCTATCACACATTTAGCAGACACTCCCTATCAAAGTGTCTGCTAAATGCTTAAATGTAAATGTATTTGTACACAGAATTATGACTTTTGTCTCAAAACCTTACCCCATTCACCCACCCACCCCCACAAATCACTAGCCCAAAACTGAAAAACTCCATCGCAGTACCCAAATCTTGGGCTGCAACTGACGCAGCATCACATGTTTGGCAAATTGTCTTGAGAATCCTTCTCTCTGTTGGCACGACTGTGGTTCAGCAATAAATCTGTCACATACAAACTGGTGCCCTTAGTAAGTCACCTGGCAAGATTGCAACCTGTCAAACGAGTCAACTGACAGACATTGTTATCAAAGACAATGACCTTTGATCGGCAAGTCTAGCAACCCACACAGACGAACAGATAAATGATCCTTGAATAAATAGAGAGATAAGTCGTGTTACCTGTTCGTCTGGATCAGTCAGTGGAAGAAATTCATAGGGCTCTGGATCAGAACCATTAGCGTCATCCAGCGGGGTCTCTGTCGTCTGTATCAACTCCAGCTGAGAGAAAGACCATAAAACCATGACTATTTGTTCACTGACTGAGTTTTTGATTGATGTATTCATGTGGTTGTTTTTAACACCTAGAATAATGACTTCATTCTCAAGACCTAAACCTTATTTGTTTGTCCTGTAAAGCACTGGCCTGAACGCTGAAACGTTATCATGTTACCTGTTCCTCTGGTTCAGTCTGTGGAAGAAGTTCACTAGTCTCCGGTTCAGAACAATCAGGGGAATCCAGCTGGGTCTCTGTGATCTGCTTCAGCTCCAGCTGAGAGAGACGTTAATCCATAACTATATAGTTCTTGACTTTTATAAACTTTCATAAAGCTTATATTCAGATATTGTGTCCAGGTGTGTGGGTTTGCTATATCCCAACTGGCATGAAGAATAATGACAAGGTTTTGATTTTTCCAACTGATTTTAAGGAGGAGACCTACAGTAAAGTACAGTTTGATTGACATGTCTTGCCCTGACAACGTACGTTTCTCAAGAAGTCGTCGGTACAGAACAGTTTGTCCAGATACTCCCAAGGCGAGCTGCTCTCCGTCTCCGGCGTCTTGCCCTCTCCTCTGTCCCGGTCTTCTTTGTCTCCGTTGCCTCTCCCATCAACATTTTCATGAATCTGAGTAAAAAGTCAGAAAGGGACAAATTAAGAGATGGGAGAGACGGAGTGGCAAGCACACTACGCGTCCGTCGTCTACTTCGTCATCTTGTTACGCAATGCTACCTTTTCAGTAATGTTTTGCACTACTACCTTTTCTTTCTTCTTCCAATAGGTTCCAAAGGCTTGCACATTAAGGCTGCATTCACACAGCGCCTTCTTAATCAAAAAAGTTTGGCTTTGTTTTGTGTAGTTGTGAATGCGCAACCGAACTCTGATCCGCACCAAAGAAGCGAACTCCTACAGTGGTTCTTGATGCAGCGCCGCCTCAGGTGAGGAGGGGGAATACGTTATTCAAAAGGTTTGTGCAGTGTGAAAGCAAACTCGGACCAGCTGAATGTTGCAATTCCCCAATTGTACCGAGTCTAGCAGAGACTATTAGGTGTGAAAAAGACCGAGATACAAAGTGCAAAGTTGCCCTCCACAGTTTGAGGGCAGCATCTGTTCATAGTCAAACGGGTAGTTGCGAGGTCGACTGTAGATCAAATATCGATTGAAACGGTGCCACAATCTTCTGAAAGCAAAGGTGGAATTGAGGATACAACCCTGATACAACCCAGGTAACATATACTGGGGGTATATGTTACCTCCTTCCACTAACCTGAAGCTGCTGCCAACTAATAGTAACCATAGCAACTGCTGATTTGGGCAACATACTGACCAAACTCGAACCCCCTCCTGCTTCTCTGAAATCCGGTGTGGAAATATTTCGCACTCCTCGTGAGTGCGCGTGTAGCAAAGCACAGGACGGCTCCACATGCATCATAACGACGTAGACGTAACTACGAAGAACTCTTTTGTCCTGATTTGGAGCGAAAACTTCTGCATAATTCTAACTTGCGCTAAAGTGATAACTAGCGCTATAGACGTGTTTGTAGTACCACACATGTGAAAACCCTGGATTTAAACATTTAAAAACGGACTGGAACCACGCTACGGAATGCCAAGCAGGTCACTTCTTACTACTGAGGGGTTTCCTTCCATTTATGACATAATGTTACTGGAGGTCAAGAGGATTGCTGGACCTTCAGAGCGACACAGAGCTGCATGATTCTCTAGGACTTCTCTTCTTTTTACACTTATTTTTGAAAGTTCTATTTTTGCCGGATGATTCGTCAGAATTGACAGTTTTGCTCGTTCTGTCCTCAGAAGTGAAGCAAGTTCCAGTACAAACGTTTGATCTGACACGGATTCTGAGGTCAACTGTCAGTCAACCATTGTTTTCGGACTTATTCTGCAATTTTATATTAAAAACTCTTTCACTATTCCACAGTTCCTTGAATTAATCTCCTTTGATCATCTCTGATGTCACACAAAGAAATTCTATACTTTGATTTTTGTAAAAACTTCAAAGAAATCTCCCCTTTGATGACTTTGAAGCCGTAACATCAGAGGACTATGCCAAGCGACCAGGATAGACGATCCTCGAATTAATAGAGGTGAATTAATACATTTTAAAATAAGTATAATACTGTTCAAACCTGGGGGATTGTTGTTTTATTATCTGAGTTGTTTTCTTGTATGTCATTCTCTTCCTGTTTTTCTGTGAAAATGGAAAACAACACGAAAAAAGTTAGAAACATGAGTCAAATCTTGTTTAAGCGTGTTTTCCTTTTTTCTCCAGAATAGAGTGCACGGACGCCGAGGCAAGGAAACTTAATCTGCCTTTGATCTTTTTCTCAATGTTTTGGTGGTTTTCTTTCACCATGGTTACTCGAACCGTTAGAAAAGTTCTAGCCCAACATTTCCAGTCAAAATGCAAATTCTGATGTATATTTTTAGTCACCAGGGCAACGGAATTTCATTTGCCTTTGATTTGTGTTCCAATGCAAAAGAAAACTGCCTTTTATCTTTGCTCCCCATTCATTCGTAGGGTTTTTTTTTCCCCCCAGTTTTTTGCAATTTTCTTGACCACGGCTACTCGAAAAAAACGCTTGGAAAAGTGATCGTCCAACTTTCCCAGTCAAATAGCATATTCAGATGTATGATTTGTGGGGGTTTTCTCAAATGTTTGATGGGAGAGGAATAGTAGACAAAGAGCTCTCCTTTGATATTTGCTCCCCATTCATACATCCATCCATTTATTGTCTACTGCCCTGGACAGGTCGCCACGCAAGAATTCGACCAACATCTCTCCCTCTGAACCTTACCTTTACTACTCCTTGTCACTTGATATAACTGCATTCCAACAGGCTCTCCTGACTGCCATGGAAACCTGAGGTCAGACATCAGATACAGCATTAAACCAAGTGGCAACCGGTTGTTAAGTCACCCATATGATTCCGAATTCCTGTTTTAAAGCCTTGAGATTTGCGATTTGGCATCACCTGCAACATTGGTCGATACTAGCTGATTACCGACGCTATAAATCGAGTTCTGTTCTCAACCAGTGGTCACCCCCCCGGTGGCTATTCAGTATATTCTCGCTTCTGGGTTGTCCTCATCTGGCAAACCAGAGGACGATGTCCACTTTTTGTTTACATTTTATGCATTAAACTCAGCATTTTGTCATGAACCGGTTTATATGAGGATATTTTTGTGCAGTTCTTACAATCCAGGGTAGCAGGGGCTGTGGAAGGACACGGTCAGTGGATGAACGCCTTGATTAAACTCGGCCACGATAAATTCATTGGGTCGGATCAACACATTGTCACTGTGAGCCGAGTTTTGCTGAACACATGGGGTCGCTGTGGGGTTCAGTAACGGAGCACTAAACTGAGGGAGGACTAAAGGCTGGAAGTTGGGTGGAATGGGATAAACACCGGGGATCTCAGGAGCCTGTATCTGGTGTTGCATTGGGGCCATCATCAGGCCCGGGTGGAGGTGCTGCTGCTGCTGTAGAAGCTGCTGGTTTGAGATTGATTCCCTTTCTGACACTGTCCAAGTCATTGCTGTCAGATCAGCTGAACTGCCGGGCATTTCTGCACCGGTGGCATTTCTCAGTGACTGATTTTCATCCATCCTCATCTCAAACAGCAATTATCTAGTTATCTGTTAGTGGACTGTACACGGTATACACCTGTAATACTGCCCCTCACAGTTCAAAGTTACTCAACGCAGTTCAAAGCTCGCAATCGCAGTTCAAAGTCTTAGTTCCTCCACATCATGTTCCCCGAACAATGTACCTGATGTCTGACTCCAGACTCCCATGAAGTCCCTGTGACAAGACGGAGCCCCAGACGATGCTTTAATCCCCATCAAAGCCTCCGGCACAAATATTAAAAATCTATTCATTCAATTAATTCTTTCTGTTAATCATACAACCGTCCAATGGTTCGGGCACCAGTGTGTGCAACTGATAATACTTTGATAAAGCACTTATCAAAAGTGCTTTATCACTGTGGGGGGCAGCATTATTATTATTTTAATTAATTAATTAATTAATTAATAATTATTAGAAGAAGAATACTTCTCATAATAACTCCAATTTGTTTACATCTTCTATGTAGCTCATTCTTCTTTTAAAAGCTTAAATCTAATGTAATGTACAGTCAGGGTTTTCAAGAGCTTCTTCAATATAGACAGGGACACTGTTCTGGTAGTGCTCGGTAGGTCATTCCACCAGTGAATGTTTGAGAGGATGGACAATAGTATACGGTGATCAACCGTGTCAAACGCTGCTAATAAGTTGAGCAGGATGGAGAACTGAGAACTTAGTTAGCGCTCTGGCTTCTTTTAAGGCTTCTGTCACAGACAACAGATCCGTTTCAGTGGAGTGGCCACTATTGGAGCCAGGTCAAGGAGGTCATTTGGGGAGAGGAATTCAGTGACCTGCTTGAACACCACCCTTTCAGTGGTCTTAGAGAGGAACGGGAGGAGAGAGACCGGCCGATAGTTTTCCACCCGTGTGGGAGTGAGGGAAGGTTTTTTTGAGCAGAGGCAGGAAATGTTCCTGATTTCAGTGAAGCATTGATCACATGTGCGATTGCTGCTGTGACAGTAGGAGCTATACTGTAGATTGCAGGAGGTTGGTTGGGATGGGGTCCAGTGAGGATGTGGTAGGACAGCTACATGCAAGGAGTTTAGAGGCCTCACTCTCTGGGAGAGGGGTAAATGAGGACAAAGATGAAATAGAACTAATGCATGTTGGAAGATTGGTGAGGCCCTTTACTGGAGGAGCAGTTTACTGACGGCTGATAGCTGTCACTTTGTCAATAAAAAAATTACGGACAGGTGTCTGCCGTCAGGTTGGTAGCCAGCGGTGGAGGGTTGAGTAGAGTTTTTCCCGGGTGTCAGTGGTATTGTCAGTCTTGTCATTGTAGAAAGCCTTTTTTGCAGCACTGACACTGGATGAGAGGAAGGTCAGTAGTGACTGCAATTTGTTTAGGTCAGAGGAACCTTTTCATTTTGTGCCATTTTCATGCCGTGCAGCCTGGATTTAAAAAAGGACCCATGGGAACCCTGTACAACACGAACACACTCAACACAGTTTACTGTACAAATGTTTTTAATGATTTACATGTACAAATGTTACAGTCATAAAACATTCACAATAAAAACAAGAAAAGAAAAACCACACACACATATCCAACAACCGCATTGACAAGAATGCATCGTCTCTACACTTAGCTGCTATATAGCTCCTTTCCCGAAGCCAAAATATATTCGATAATTCAACACATCCCACTGGATGTATCAAACTCTACAGTGAGCAGTTTCGGCGCTCACTGTGAATATTATTTCAGTTCTGACAACAACAATTTAAAAAAAAAAATACAACATCGACAGGATTTACACACAGAAAAAACAAAAACATCACCATCAATATTCAAATGACACATACAGAATGTATGAGTACACGTCGTCCCCAAATCCAGGCCTGTAGTTTCATAAAAGAAAAGAATCGTGATGACGAGCAGTCCTTGTGACAGTACGGATTTAAAAAAAAAATTTACTTTTAAAAACCTGATAGAGCCGACAGAGTCTGTGGGTGTTAAAAATCGTTAGTGCCGAGTCATACTTAACATGTTCCACGCGTCCATGGAGAGCAGCTTCTTTGCCCTGTGGTTCCCACTCATATAAATAGTGCATTCCGTTTATGTCAGAAGTCGGAACTGGGAACTTAGTGGTGTCCCAGTTGAGTCACGGGGACACACACACACACAGACGCAAACGTATCTCAGGCTAGCAACGGTTATTTTGCACTCAGTCCACGAATAAAAAAAAGTTTTTGAGAGTTGGAATCTGAATTTAAGGGTGTGCCATTTCAACTGGAACGCCCCACTCCCCCCCTTTCCGACTTCCAACTACAACCGGGCAGTGCCAATAAACAAGGGGTCATGCCAGGGTTCCAAAACATCAAATTCAAGGACTTTTCCAGGACCAATTCAAGGACTAGAATGTGCCGACAGAGCTCAAGATGGAAGGGCCACTTGAAAGAGCTGCTTCGCCCTTGATGGCGTCCACTTTTATTGATTTGTCCTTGGGATCTTGGTCAAAGTCAAGTCTCTTGTGAGACAGAGATCTTGGAATTTTCAATTCCCAGGCATCACGTCGTCATTTGCGCTCTCTCATCTTTACTTTACGCGCTCATTGTTCTGCGCGGAAACTCATGTCAGCGGCGGGGGGAGGGACAGTGGACAGTGTCCACAACCCTGCTAGTAATTATGACTCCAGCACTTTTTTCCTGCGTAGGCCTAGACTATGTACATTAAGCAACACAGGGCATGAAACAGTCCGTGGTGTCGTAAACAACGGAGACATTTGTATGTAAATATCAACTAAACGTAGGGTCTATTAAGGACCCTGGCATGCATACTCGATCTGACATTCCAATCCCGTGGTGCCGTTTCTCACCAGGAAGTCACAAGTCATCGATATGTCCCGTGTTTTATTTTGAAATGTAAATGTGAGAGTATAAACAGTATCCTCACACGACCTCGAGCAAGGTTCCATGTTTATCGTCTTCTTTGGCGTCTCTCTTCGACCAAAGTGTTGTGCTACAGGGAGTACGCTCAGTCGGGGTGTACGGTGTGCTGCTGGTGGCGGTCGCCCATGTAACGCCCACGGAATCCCCAGAATTTTAATATCATGCGGACACAGAAAGTATGACCCAGTCTTCACAGCATGACCTTTTGAGTGACAGGGCAGTTGCTTTGCATGCGACTTGGCAAAGAAAAATAAATAAATAACAAAAGCTTGAAATACAAAAAAAACGACTTTGGGAAGACGACTGTGACGATCACTTAAAAGTGATAGTTCAGGTTTTTTTTGTGGAACCAGCCTGACACAGGAAAGCTTGCTCTCCGTGAAAAGATGGGGACGCAATAGGAACAACAAAGAAAAACACTCAACAAAAGACTCACCTAATAAAAATCTACACTGATGGTTGCTGCTATTTTCCTTACTTTTAAACAGCCTTTTCTGTCTGGAAACAACAAGTTCCTTCCCTCTCCCACACCAAAGTCCCTAGAGAAAATCAGCATTTTTAACTCTCTGGGACACAGCGGCTGCTGGTCAACTGCTGCCTCGTGAGGTCATTCTGCGCCACTGACGGAAATCCGAAAGAAACCTTTCAAACACCGAAATCACAAAATGACACATTTACACGTACTACTAGAAGCAGTGGTGAATCCACAACTCCTGTGTGCTGTGATGTAGAATAACTGATTTTCTCTATGGACTTTGGTGTGGGAGAGCAGTTCAGAGGTTTCCAGACAAAAAACACACAAAAAAATATTCTTATGATAACGTTGACTTAAACTGACATAGATTTTATTGAGTGAAACGTTTGTGTCGTGTCTAAAATCATTTTTTTCCTCCGTCCGGATCAGCAGCTTCATAAAAACACTAAAACCTGAACTTTCCCTTTAACATTTTTACATTATTAGGGACAGTTGAGTTAGTGTATGTGTGTGTACCACTCTCTTTAGTCATCCTCGTCCTCGTCATCTTCTCCAAACGACAGAAGGCTGTTGTTCTTCACTTTCTTTCCGGACGTCGCTGTCACCCCCACCACCTTCTTCTCCTCCTCCTTCTCCTTCTCTCCATCCTCGCTCTGCTGCTTCTTCTTCTTGCTGGAACTGGCCGTGATGCCCTGGAACTTGTCCGAGGAGGAGCGCTTGGCTGGCTTTTTGAACAGGATCTTCCCGTCAGGGGGAGGTTCATCGTCTACAGACAAAGACACACAAGCGTGATTTGTGTGTGTCTTATCACAGCAGGGATAATTTTGAAACTTTGGTGGGTAAAAAATGTTGTTTCTATTTGCATTTTTACAGTGTGTGATATTTATATTCACTCCTACCTTTATCTGCAGCTCCCTCAGTGTCACCTTTGATCTTCTTCACTTCATCTGCACTCAGGTCTCCGCTCTTTAGAACCACAACCTGAGGCAGCTCGTCTTCTTGGTCGCTGCCACTGTCGTCGTCCAGTTCGGGCATCACTTGACGCTGCGTGAGGGGGAAACAGACACCGAGGTTTTGTTTTGTTTAAAAGTACAAATACGTTTCTGGGTTAGTCGGAAATAAACGTTATTACACAGCTGTGACGCAGTACAAAGAGATTGTAAAAGGAAAGAGTAACTGTTATTCAGTTTATACCAAGAAGTCTGCCTCAGCTCAAGTCTATAAAAACACACAAGATTTTTTTTGTAATATATTTTTTAATCTATACAATATACCCAAAACACTGGCCCACATTTTAAACTACAAAACAAAAATAAGTTGGTGTTTTTATGTTTTTATGACGCAAATGTGCAAAGACAATAAGGCTTTCAGTTAATTGAACTTATTTTGGTTAATTTTGAACTGAAAATGATCTTTAAAAAACACATTACTTCCATCAGGTTTTACAATATGGTTTATATGCTGTATATTGTTATATGAATTTAACGTTTTTAGTGATCGCTTTAAAGCTTTGAGTGTGAAACAACAACAAAAATAAGTTTTACATTAATAAATACAAATGATAAAGTGCTAAATATTATAATATGCAAAGCACACCGACTAAACCACAAAATTTGCAAAAGATTTGTAAAAAATATTGGACTGCAGCGATTATTAGTCTATTACTAAATTAATCGTCAACTATTTTGATATTCGGATTGAAGTTTGTCTCTATGTGGCCCTGCGATGGACTGGCGGACTGTCCAGGTTGTACCCCACCTATCCCCCTATGTCAGCTGAGATTGGCATAGCACCCCCCACGAACCTCCGGTGGAGGATAAAGTGGTAGATAATGGATGGATGGATTGAATTTTCTGAATTTACTGCTTCTTAAATATGAATATTCTTCTTAAATATGAATTATTTTTACATTTTCTGACAAATTATGGACCAAATGATAATCGATTGTTAGCTGCAGCTCTACCTTAATGTAACAATGAGAATTTAAAAACAAAATATGAACTGGTTACGTCAATATATTATTTGAATTGACACAGAACAATAAATAATAATTTACATAGTTTCAAATTGTGATTTCATTTTGAAAACATTTGTTTCTTCTTTAGCCCTTTATGTGTTACACAACTAAATGTGCCATTGCCTAAATATAAAATATATGAAAACAGTTTAAGTTCAGTGTTAGATATTTAAGTCAGTGATTGATGAACCTGTCTTTTCCTAGCTTGTTTCCATCAAACTACAAGGGCTGGTTTAAAAGACGGTTTCTGGTTTTCTTTTAGTATACTGCAAGTTTTAACAAACATAATTTATTTTTATGTCATTTTAATGTTATTGTACAGCACTTTTATGCAACTGTGTTGCTCCATATAACAAATAACTCATTAAAGATCCAATAACTTTGGTTTGTGGACAAAAACAAGACATTTGAGGACATCATTTCCAGGTTTGGCAAACAATGATCGACATTTTTTAACATTATTTTTAACATTTTATGGACCAAACGAATACTCGATTAATCTAACCGACAGATTAATCGATTATGCAAATAATCGTTGGTCAATGCTAGCCTTGGGTTAGCATTAGTGGACGAGAGCGAGCCTGAGTGCACGTTGTGTTCTGCTTGAAAAATACATTGCTTGACACGTACTAAATATTTTTATTTTAATAACTTTAATTGTTAAAGAGTCTAATGGACATGTCTTGTTTCTATTTAAAACAAACACGGTGAATCCATAAACAAACCAAAACACTTGGCAACGCTAACGTTTACGTTAGCTCCCCGTTAGCTCACGCGCCGTTAGCCAGACCCATTCGCGTACCTTCGTGTCCACGGTGGGCCCTTCTTTGAATCCGACGTCATTTTTAAACTTCTTTAGAAAAGACGGCTCCGCTGGTTTTACCCAAGACACTCCGCTAGCTTTACTTTTATTCATTTCAGAGCCGGAAAACAACAGCTACTGCTTCTGTTGTTACCCCGGTGCTTCTCTTCGTCTTACGATTTATAGGTAGACAGGCACGCTCAAAGGTTCACTGCTGCCATCTACTGGTGGAAATCTTCTTCTTCTTCTTTTCTGAGGTATAATGGCGGTTGGCAAACAACGATTTGGTGCATTACCGCCACCATCTGGTATGGAGTGTGGATCGAAATGTTAATCCAACTGAACTATTACTTAAAAGTGAAAAATAAATAAATAAACAACAAAAAAAATGAAATATAATATAATACTAATAATTATATCTATATATATTTATATATATACAGATAATACTCTACAAAACACAAAAAAACAACAACCTATATACATATACATACACCTATTCATACACACACTCACACATCCTATATCCTCCCAATCCACCTTGTTGTTTTATACTGGTGGAAATCGATAGTCACTTTTATTTATATACTGTTTTAATATTTAATAAATAAACAGTGAACATGTTTATTTCAAAAACAAACATGTTCACTGCTTTATCTCACTGTTAGATAACCGCGTCACTCTTCCACATAACACATTTTTTAACAAATCCTGTGTGCTGTGATTCAAAAATCGCTGGTTTTCTGTATGGACTTTGGTGTGGGAGAGTAAGGGGTTTATAAAGCTCTGTTAAACTTGGCTAGGAAAACATGTTTATTTTAAAGATTTAGGATTTAGAATAGGGAGACAGACAACATGTTTTAAATTGTTTTTATTACATGAATATATAATCAAAATAACATTCTTATATCGACATAAAAAAACAACTTAAACATGAAATAACCACAAAATACAAAGTGCAATTAAAAAATATGATATATGCAAACATGCATGTATAGTATACAATGGGTTCACTGACTCTACTTCAGGGTGAACGTCCTCAAAGAGTCACTTCACTTACTCATTCACAAGGTGATATGATGACTGTGTACAGAGCTAATATTACTTAAAGGGCTTTACTTAATACTTTCTTATTACTTAATATTACTTACGAGCTTAACAAGGAAAACGTCACAGGAAAATAGCTTTATTGACCATTATGATGAGTAATTATGTTTGTTTATTAAAAAAAAAATCCTTCTTTTTATGTGTGAACACATTTTCGAGGTCACAGTGCTTGGCTGTTGCCAACACGCTGCTGTAGCACAGCTGAGGTACACATACGGCTCATCCACCAGCTTCTGCTTCTTCTTCTTCTTCTTCTTGCTCCTGGCTGAGCAGATGCACCAGCAAGTTTTTGGTCAAACTTCAGGTTCAGGCTCTAGAACTCAACTATTCTCTCCCATACTGAGCTGAAAACTATACGAGTAAAGCTGCGGTAGGCAGGATGTTTTGAATGTTTATTTTGTTGTGTTTAATTATTTAGGGACAGGCTTGAGTATTTGATTATTCTCTTGTTAATATAAAAACAAAACAAATGTATTTATCAATGATTGCATCTATTAGCACAAGGTGGCAGCAGCAAGCATTTAGTCAGTGGACTTTAGTCATTAGTGGTGACATTTACAAGGTGTCTTGAATGCATCTTAAAGCTGCTACTCTATGTTCAACACCCTGTAGGTCAAAGGTCTCAAACTCATGGTCTTGTGAGCAAATGAAGCCGTTAAAACAAAGAAATTATGTAAAATATCTCCACAAATGTTGTTATTCCTATACTATGATGGAATATTGTGATAAAATTTGGACTTTTAGACTTTCCTTAGTGCTCATGTGCTGGAGTTTAGAATAGTTCCGTAGCTCTCGCTCGATGACAAGACATACTAATTTCATACGTGAAAGATTATGCGAGGCCTGTGCCGTATTGCGTTGTTTTCGCGTAAATTGGTTAGAAAGTCTTAGCAGCTCGCAGAACACGGGAGCCGCTGCTCACTTTTGTAAGTTTTTTAACTTTGGTTGTCTCAAATTTAAAGTTACTGATGGAGGCAGCAGTGGATCAAAAACAAGCAGTTTACAGGGTGACACAAACTTCGGGACACAGTGGAAATGATATTGTAGAATCGGTTCAGAATTGGCCAAAGCTGAAGAAGAAGAGAAGGCCTTAAAGTTTTATTTTGCAGGGTAACAAAAGCTGGGTTTCTACCGAGTGGAACGGTTCAGTTTGATACAGTACGGTACGTATTATTTTGTGTTTCCATTAGGAATAGTACCAAACTAACCAGCCCCTACCAATCCATTCAGAGTAAAATGGTATGGTCTAGTTCAACCCACCACAGTCAGTTAATCGGCAGTCTATTCTCATACAAAGCTTAACGTCTATGTTGAGACAAATGGCCACAAACCGTCTGCCAAAAGTCTTTAGTTTGGGGGAACCTCGTACAGTTATTTAGAGGAGCAGCTATGAGAAGCATTCAAGGAACCCCAAAATTTCACTTCCATACACCACAGACAAAGACCCTTGCTGATTGGTCAGTTCTGAGTGTTTTTGACTTTGTCATGAATATCTTTAGTGCACATTTATCTGGAATATAAAGTGATACATTTCCTAGACCAGAGACAATCGCTCAATTTTTGAAATGCTCCACCGACACTGACACATAATAATGCGTTTATTGTCTGACTCGTTGTTTTAGGTTCTGTTGCAGCTCATTGTGACAGCCACGAGGAGTGCTCGCTCTCTCATAGGCCAGATTTCTAGATCACTTGTGCTGAAAGGGTGCATCCCACCTACTGCAGCTTTAGGTCAAGGTTTAGACAGCCCCCCAATTTTTAGTATTTAGACCATCCCTTCCACAGAGTGATGTCTTTTGCCTTTCATTGCCATTCCAGCCTCAAAGATGGCCAACTGGAGAGCGGCTCCAGCTGGCAACTTGGCAAAACCTTCCTCCGAGATGTGGTTTATCTTCACGTAACCCCCAGGTCTGTGCAGTGCCACCCCATGCAGGTGGGAGAAGAGCAGCGGCAAGTCACTTGTTAATGTGTAGTGAGAAACCAGCCTCAGCTCGGTGGGGATGTCCGTTTCCTCAGAGTACTCAAAAATGGCCGCCATGTACTTGGACAGGTCCTGGCCGCTGGCCTTGGCTCGGCCCACCTCCTCTCCAATAAGCTGGACGGCAGTGTCTGAGCTGAAGGCGTTGGACGTAAAGTTCAGCCACCTGCCTTCCTCCACATTTCCTTCATCACCTTCTGGCTCTGCAGGTAGGTGTTTTTGGTTGAGGCCTCGAGAGCAGACCACCAAGACAAAGTCGCTGTCGCGGATCTGCCGGCAGTGCCAGGCCATGCTGCCCTCCTGAGCCATGCTCAGAGATTCCCACATGTCCAGACACACCTGGACACACAGAAAAATACAACAGTTTTGCACAAATAACCATTGTAAATTCAGCATATGAAGCCCTTTAAAGTGATAGTTCCGGTTTTTCTGAAGTGAGGTTGTATGAGCCACTGAGGCGAGGTAAACCGCTCCCTGTTCCCTGCGCTGTGGAGAAAATGTGTGGACGCAAGAGCTGCTGGTCTGCTGCTGCCTCAAATGATAAATATGTGTCACTGAGGTAAATCCAAACAAAGGATTTGAAAGTTACAAAATAACACATTGGAATTTAGTGACGGAGGCAGCAGAGGATCAACAACTCCTGTGTACTGTGATGTCAAATCACGGATTTTCTCTATGGACATCGGTGTGGGTTTAAAACACGACACAAACTTCAGTTTCCAGTCAGAAAAATCAGCCTAATGGTGAGATAAAAACAACAAACAAGCTTGTTCTGGCTCCGGTGCGCAGCGAACAGTCAGTGCTGTGGTCAGACCTTATATTAAAATCCGTCCTGAGTTATTCGATATGGTATCTGCCATAGCAAAGCAGATATCAGTCGACCTCTCGTTAACACCAGGTTTCATTTTGTCAGAGCCTCATACAACCACACAATAAAAACCCTGAAATTTGCCTTTATTTTTATATGTATTTATATGTATATGTATATATAATATATATATATACATACATACACATACAGTATATATGTATAGTCCCATCTGCTACCTTAGTGGCCATGTGCTGCTGTATGAAAGCTCCCAATCGCATGACAGCTTTGACATGAGCGGCACCGTCGTTGCTGCTGTAGCAAATCAGAAGACGGGGCGGAGTCAGTCTGCTTCTGGGTAACGACACCACTTCCTCCTGACACATGCTGTCTTCATACTGCTTGATAATATCTGATGGATGTCAAGGACAGGAACCTGGTGTCATTTCACAAGCCAATGGCGACCACAAGAAAATCCTGAAATGCTGATGGAAAGTAGATTTATTTGCACCTGGTTTTATGTCCAGCTTCTTCATTTGTTGCTTGGATCGTCTCCAGGTAAGAGCAGCCAGTACGATCACCAGTATGACTCCCACAGTCAGGCAAAGAGGGAGCACCAGAGCCAAAGAGGGAGTGACGCTGAGCGGCGGGTCTGTGGAGTTACCGAGACATGATGAATCACCACGATGGCACACACACACACCATAAAGAAAAACTTCATTTATTTACTACTGAGTGGCCAGTACCTTTGTGAATCCTCATGACATGAACACTAAACGCTCGTCTGACTGCGTCCACCTCGTTCGCCGCAATCTGTGACACAGAAAGGTTGAGGTTTGTAAATTAACTTTTAAATAATCGACAAAGGAAAAGATTGTATCGTGAAAGTTCTGGTTCTCTGGTTCTCGTCAAATTGTTTAAACAGTTTTTGAAGGGGCAGAAGCAGCTCTTTTAGCATTTTGGGCATTATGCCTCTGGACAGGAGAGTAAATGTGATAGGTGGGAGGAGAGAGGGGGGGAGACATGCAGCAAAGGCACTCGTGTCTGTCGCATCTCTATCGATATCTCTTACATTTCTTATATATATATATATATATATATATATATATATCAGTATATATATATATCGTATATATATATATACTGTATATATATATATATAAGATTTATTTTTACCTCACAGGTGTAATTGGTTCCCTCTTGCAGGTCCGTCAGCTGGTACGTGTGGTGGGTTTTGTTTTTGGTGGGCGTCTAAGGACGATGAGTGGATGGTAAACAAATCAAACATATTTGTGATAGCACTGATGATTAGACTGAGTGAAAGGAAGCTGACGCCACTCACAGGCACGATGTCAGTGTATTTCTTCATTCCATTTGCATAGCAAAGAGAGAAGTAGCTGGCGATGCCCAGATCTGGCGGTGCCAGGTTAAAGGTCACCGTGATGGCAGTCCCTTCCTGCTGTACCACAATATGTTCAGGATACCAGTCTGGAACAGGACCATGAAGTAAATATCAACAGTGATGTCAGGCTGATCATGGAAGCAGTGGTGAAGATTAAGACGTTTAAGAAGTAAATAAAAAAGTCAATTTCTCTCACCCTTTTTACACTTTTCAAGACCGTTCTTCTCCGCACAAGCTGCAAAACCACAAATACAACATGTTACTGTATATTTATCATTAAGGTATGAAAACACATTTGTGTGTGTGTGTTGACAGGCGTCTTACAGCGCGTGGAGAAGATCTTGCTGTGGTAGAATTTGTCCCACTTCTCGGGAACTGGCAGAGCCATGACAGTCACGGCGAACTGGGAGCCGAGGGTGAGGCCGGTGAAAGGGTCCGACTTATACACCTGCAGAAAACAACATCATCATCATCATCATCATCATCATCATCCACAGCAGCAGCAGCAGGTTCATGACCTTTATTGTGTTTAAACAAACTGGAGCTCTTAATCTCGTCATAGGTAGTTAAAGGGATAGTACAGTGTTTTTTCACATGTGGATGTATGAGGCAACACTGGGAAAAACAAACTTTACAAAAGGCAAACAGCTTTTCTGTCCACACCAAAGTCCACAGAGAAAATCAGCATTTTTAGCTCATGGGGACACAGGAGCTGCCGGTCTACCGCTGCCTCGTGTGGTCACTTTGTGTCACTGAGGTAAATCTGAATGGAGACATTTCAACTTAGTGATGGAGGCAGCGGTGGATCAACAGCTCCTGTGTCTCTGTGATGTTAAAATTGCTAATTTTCTTGGTGTGGGAAAGTGAACTGTTTACTTAGACACCAACTAAGTTGTCACGACCCATGGATTAAACCCAGCGCTCTTGGTTTGAAAGGTTGTCTGGTTTCCAGTTTTATTTTAACTTAATGCTTAAAAATAAGATGATTCATTTAATCCCTCTGTTTAAACCTTCCACGTCCCTTTCGCGGAGATACGAGGACATACAGTAGCTTCACAGGTGGTAAAAATTCACAAATGCGACGACACAAAGAGAAAAAGGATAATAACGTGAATAAATAAACATTACATTGTAAATAGCTGTTACATTAAGCTGGTCAAATCTCTTGTTTGAGCAGTTATCGTTTTGTTGTTATTGTATATGAAAACACGTACGATACCTGAGCACTGTGAGTGAGCACGTAAGGTGTGTACTTGTACATACAGACAAACTCACACTATGGGATTTCTGTAAATAAAAGTCACGTAGGCCAAGAAACACTATTTTTCGTGTGTAAAAACCTGTGTTACATATGTGAACAATGTGCACCTGTAAAAGTATTTTGTACACAAAAGTGTAAAAACCTGGTAGAAACAGTTATTATGTGTCAAAGTTTTGTGGCTGTAACAATATCTTATACATTTGGCAAACTGTACACTCTCCCACACCAAATCCCATAGAGAAAACTAGCAATTTTAACATCACAGCACAGCAGTTGTTGATCCTCTGCTGCCTCCATCAGTGACTTCAAATGTCTTATTTTATGACTTTGGCGTTTGAAATCCTTGTTTCAGATTTACCTCAGTGACACAAAGTGACCACACGAGGCAGCAGTAGACCAGCAGCGCCTGTGTCCACATGAGCTAAAATCACTAATTTTCTCTATGGGGTTTAGTGTGGGAGAAAAGTGCCTAAAACTTAATTTTCCAGTCGGAAAAGCTGTTTGCCTTTTGTAAAGTTTCTATCGAAGGATGAGACTGAACTCAATCAGACAGATCAATCTGCTTCCTGCTGCTTTAAGCCGTCCCAGCTTGTTGTTTTTGTGGGTGTGCCCAGTGAAGGATTATAACATCATGTACGATACGCTCGTGTGCTAAAATGACTGACAGCATGTAAACTTCCTGCTGAGGACATGCTTTTTAGTTTGGGAATGAACGCAGATGCTGAGAGCCGGTGTGTCGTGACAAGACGGCTGCGGTAAAAAGAAAATAATTAAGAATCTGCCGTTGTTATTGTTCTACGTCATCTCAAGTCATTGTCTGCGACATTCCTGCGAATGTGTTCGTGTTGTCAGACAGCATACCAGACAGAAAAAGAAAAAAGAAGAAGAAGTAGAAGTAGCAGCAGAGATCAGAGGCAGCGCGCCTTTTTCTCCTTACCCGCTGTGCATGTGACGCAGACAGGGAGAGGTTGCGATGGAAGAGAAAGAGCTGACAGGTGAACGTCGACCCTCCCAGCGCCTGCAGCGACACCTGAAATCCTCGCAGGAAGGCGATTCCTGCAGCAAACGAAACAAAACGACAAGTTCACGTCAGTGTCACCAGCAATAACAACAACAACAACACCACCCGGCTTTCTGTCTGTGCATCACCAACATCTGAGTCCATGTTTACAAAAGGTTACGGTGTCATATCACATATCACCAGAGGTTTGAGGACACAGATCATTACAGAAAAAACAACAGAATAGGAGAGAGTTGAGCAAATGTGATTTTAAATGTGTTTTATACTGTTCACACATTTCAAATTTAACTCCAATGTGGTGTTCGTGTTTTTCAGTTTTTATTCATTTTGACTTCTACGAGAATAAAGTTGTAAATCTACGAGAATAAAGTCGTAAATTTACAACTTTATTACATTATATTATATTATATTATATTATAACAACAGGTTATTCTTGTAAATTAAGACTTTATTCTCGTTAATTTACGACTTTATTCTTTCATTTCATTTCTTTTTCTCAATGTGGCCCTTCAGGTGTTAAAGGGTTAACTTTGCTTTGTTCATTGTACCGTTTCAAACAGAAGTAGTAATAATAATAACCCCAGTACATTTCATTACATTTAACTAACAACAATATTTTTGTGTGAGTGAAACTATTCTCCCTTTGGTAACTCCGGCGTTCCAAAAGTTCTCACCGTGCAAGGTGAGTCATTTTGACCTTTGACCTATGATTTACTATCTGTGACGAGACAGTAAATCACGCTCACACCCAAACGCGACGTGGAAAATTAGACTGGAGGAGGAAACTCACGTCCGGTGTGATGAACGACATCTGCAAGACCCGGGCTGGAATCTCCACAAGCAAGAGTGTGTGTGTGGTGAAGAGTGTTGTGAAAACAGTGTGTGTGTGTGTGTGTGTGTGTGTGTGTGTGTACATACCATAGTAACTGGGCTTCCAGGAGACGACAACAGTGTCAGACGCTGGATTTGGCTCGTGGACAAAATCGATGGTCACGTCGGTCGGAGGATGAACATAGTGCTGACAAATCTGAGGGTTTTCTTCTCCCAGCAGCGCGAAACAAGGCCACGGGACACAACCTGAGGACACACACACACACACACACAGACACAGACACACACACTGTGTGTTAGACACCAGAGTTTTAGATTTACGTCACAATCACAATCAGAAAGACTTGATCCCCCGGGCCGGGAAATTGCTTTTCATGACAGCTTCTCTGACCAAGAACAGGAGATTTGCAGACTAATAATAACATACATATATGAAGACTGTGGTTCTCAAACTGTGGTGCGTGTACCACCAGTGGTACGCAAGTTTCCTCTGGTGGTCCTTGGAGCGAAAAATCAGAAATACTCTTAATACGATAATGTAGGGAGGAAGTGTCTTAGTCACAAATTGAAAGAATTACAACACAGAATATTTCATAGACGACACATATGTAAAGGTCTGGTCCAACAAAAATGGATCGACGAGAAAACGCCCAACTGTAACTCGGGATGGGGATCAGTATTGGTCAGTATCGGTGATATCGGTCCAATACTGATGAAAATCACTGGATCGGATATCGGGACAGATGAAAATGTAGAATGCGATATGGTCTGAAAATCCCTACATATCGCATGTTTTCACGATGCACGGACTGTAAAAATGTAAATAAAAAAAAAAAAAAATCAGCAAACGCATTTTAGCTGAGTCATGTTTGGAGCTGTTTTATTTTCTTCTCTTTTGGGGGAGAACAATATTTGTGACACAGCTGGGGAATGATGTCTTTGAAATGACTCGGTACAAATGTGTCGTTAACAGCTTTGTACGTTCCGAAATGGTCCGATCGGAATAATATCGATATCGGTAGATACTCTGGTTTTTATATATTGGACACAAAAAAGTGGTATCGTCTCATCCCCAACTATAACTGAGTGGTACAGTGAGGCTTCTCGCTCACTAATATGCTAAGCTAACATCAGGTCGCTAACCAAACATGACTTTACGATGGCGTTGATTGTCAGAGGGCGGCGGCGGCGGCGTTAAGCTCTCCACGACTTTGTTGATGTTTGATAAATACTTTGGTATGTCTATGTTTGGGTTTGTCGTCATGTGACATTACACACACGTGACTTTTTAAACATTTGTTTAAAGCTCCAGTGTGTAACAACACAACGAGTGTCTCTCACGTGTCTGGGTAAACTGTCACGTATCTCTACTTTACTTTATTATTTGTATTTCTAGCAACTTTGTACTTTGACTGCACTACATTTCCTCTAACGCTCTGCGTTACTCGTTAAAAATTAAAAGAAGAAGAGTTAGTATTATGGTCTGTATTTATTCTAGTCTTGATATGCTGCTTTAGACAGTTACAGTTTTCACTATTTTTTGTGTTTGAGTTTCATCGGTCGTTCATTTCCCAAACAGAAACTCTCTGCTAATATTAACACAGAATTATTATATTTATACAGAAAAGAAAACGACATGTTGTTATTGTATATATTATTATTTCTGTTATACGTTTTATCTTATGTTTTTCTGTATTTATACTATTTCAATTCTTATTTATCTGGCAGGTGATCAATTAAAATCCATCTTGTGGAATAGAAACCTATATTTAATCTCATGTATGTCTTCTGGGTTAGGGTTAGGGTTAATGAAGTGCTTCGAGAAGCTCATCAGGAACCACATCATGACATCAGAGTGGGCCCCCGCCTCTCCACAGCCATCAGCCTCAGCACTGGCTCACCACAGGGCTGTGTGCTGAGCCCCCTCCTTTACACACTCTACACCCACGACTGCACCCAGACCCACCACAGCAATACCATCATCAAGTTTGCTGACGACACCACAGTAGTGGGGCTCATCTCAGGGGAGGATGAGTCCGCCTACAGGGAGGAGGTGGAGCGACTGACAGCGTGGTGCCGCGACAACCTGCTCCTGAACACAACCAAGACCAAGGAGCTGGTTGTTGACTTCAGGAAAAAGAGACACAACATCCGGCCACTCCACACATCAATGGAGTCTGTGTGGACAGCGTCTCAGACTTCTGCTTCATGGAAGTTACCATCAGCGACGACCTGACCTGGGGGGAAGGCCCAGAAAAGACTCGACTTCCTGAGGGTTCTGAGGAAAAACAACATTGCGGAGAAACGTCTGGTGTCCTTCTACCGCAGCACTGTAGGGAGCATCCTGAGCTACTGCCTCTGTGCATGGTTCTCCAGCTGCACAGTAGCACAGAGGAGAGAGCTCCAGAGGGTCATACGCACGGCCCAGTGGATAGTCGGAGGCTGTCTCCTCCCACTGGAAGATCTGCACAACTCCCACTGCCTCAAGAGTGCTGCTAGGATCGTCCAAGATCCCTCTCACCGCGGACATGGACTGTTCGAACGTCTATCCTCAGGCAGACGTTTCCGATGCATAAGGTCACGCACAAACAGACTTAAAAACAGCTTTAAGTCTGCTTTAATACTGCTAAATAAACATGTGCAGTATTCTCTTTCATTCATTCATCCTTTTCATTCTTATAGCATAGTAGGTTATAGTATTGTATTTATATATATATTTCTTCTACATTTTATTTTTATATTTCTTTTACATTTTATTTTTACTTTTTCTTCTTTCTTATACATAATTCCATACCAGCACTGAATGTGAACACTTTCAAATTTCGTTGTGCAATGCAAGTTGGACTATGACAATAAAGTTTTCTGATTCTGATTCTTATGTCTTGTATCTTATCTCATATAGCTTGACTTTTATTATGTCTTTTTTATTTTATGTTATAGCTTGTCTTGTATATTTTCATGTTTATATCTTATGTATTTTATATCTTATCTCTCATATCTTGTTTTTCATACCTTATCTCACATTTATCTTATCTTATCTCTAACATTTTGTCTTTTCTACATTATTTCAATATTTTATATTTTATATCTAATCTATAATACCTAGTTTTTTATATATTATCTTAGTCTCATATCTAGCCTTTTATACAAAATATTATACATAATTATCTTTATATATCTAATAATTTTTATACATTATTTCATATATTTTACATCTTTAATATATCGTTCTCTCATACCTTATCTCATATATTGTATATTTCATACCTTATCTCTAATATCTCGTTTAAAAAAACAACCAAAAAACCTTATCTCGTATATTTCATAACTTATCTCGTATATTTCATACCTTTTCTCTAATATCTCATTTAAAAAAACAAAACAAAACCCTTCTCTTACATTTCATAACTTATCTCCAATGTCTTGTTATTTTAATACCTTATCTTTTATAACATACATTACATTGTATGTTTTATCTCATACTTTTTCATATCTTATGTCTTGTTTTCTCTGGTATATAGCTGGTGTATCTCTTATATATGATCTTTTACTGTTTTATCTTTCACCGTGTCTTTATGTCTTATGTTGTAAATCTTACCAGAAAATGGAGAACAAACAAACAAACAAACAAACAAACAAACAAAGGTTCCTGGGTTTGACCACAAACCCTCAGAAGAGAAGACTGGTCCACTCGTCCAGCTGAGAAACAAAGACAGAGCAGCTCGTTTCTTTGTCACTTACTTCCAAACCTTGGGATGGAGTTGAACCCAAGAGCCCCTCTGATGTCACTCCTGGTTATTCTGCAGTATTCACATCCTGCTCGTCCCTGCAGAGGAAAAAAAAACATTCAGATGTTCACAAGTTCACTTTCTGGTACGTCTTATTTTGCATTTTCAATAGGAATAGAACCAAAATAACCAGACACAACTGTTCCATTCTTTGGCACCCTTCTCTTTGGGTACCAGAGAAAAAATGGTATGGTCAGGGTGCAACTACCATTCCAAACTGTACCAAACCGAACCGTACCATGATGGAAACACGACTTAAAAACCACCAGGACAAGTCACACCTTAAAGAAAGATATTCATGCTTTAAGACCTGGTTTTAGGGTTAGGGAGTCACTTATTATGTCCATGAGCGTCCTGACTGGAATCACTTTTTACAAGAATTTGTATGTTCTTGTATTTGTTACCTATTTAGAACCTCTTCTGTCATAATCACTGACCTTGTCAGGACCAGTAGTCCTCGTGGAGACCAAAACCTGGTTCTAATGAGGCAGAACCCCATTTCTGAGGAATAGGATGACCCATTTAGGGCTAAGATTTGAATTAGGGTTGGGTTAAGGGTTAGGCATATTATGGAAAAGTGTCTTCTCAATGTTCTAAGGGCTTTATGAGGGTTAAGACTTGATTTTAGGTTTTAAAATTGGGCCTCGGTTAATGTTATGTTGGACCGTCAGCATGGAGTTGAACTCAGGACATCCTCCCTCCATCTGCTGCTGTGACACTCTGTTCTGAAAACCATCACACACTCCTCTTTAAACAAATGTTCTGTCATCAGTCTGTCCACACGTTACCAGAGAACATGTGCTTATTTGAAGTCATAAAAGAAGAGGCCAACTCTAGAAAGCAGCCAAGTATAGAACCAAAAACATCTGCGTGTACTTAAAGTCTCAAACAACCACAATAAATCGTAATGAAAAAACATAATTTACCTAAGTTTCTAAGAGTTTAATGGTGACATCGCAACTAATCAATGTTACTGTTGACGTGAATTACACTGATGCTTGTTTATTTCTAAAGGTGGAGCTGGAACATGAGCCAGAAGAACCATCAGCATGACACCACCGATCATTTGGACTCCATCAAATGTCTGTTACTACACGTCCCATGCTAAATTTGGATTAATTGCCTTTTCCTTTTATTGCGGCAGATTTGTGGAAGCAAAATGTAGACGTTTTACTGGAATGTGCGAGTGCTTTACAACATGGTGTGCTCTGATTTCATTGTTTGCCAATGTTTTTGTCACTTTCACTCCCAGTTTTTATTGATATCATTGTAAACCAGGCTCAAAAATCAAAGATTACTACGACAATTTTTTATAATACTTTAAAGGGGTTTTTCTCTGAAATGCAGCTGATTTGTGGAACATTCTTGAATTAAGTTGTGTTTGTTTTTTATTTGGGGACATTTGAGAAATTTTTAGCTACTATTTAACGACTAAAACTGTCTTTTATTTAATATTTTGGCATCTTTAGGACTAAGGACAAAGTCTCATTCTTACTTGGGCTGAACACTCTCTTTTTTTCTCGTTTTTTTCACTCATTATGACATAAATTCACGTTTACAAAATATAGGTTTTCGTGTGTGTATATTGTGCGTGAAAGTGTAATTACTGCTTCAGAGTGTGGACTTGTGTATTTCCATCACTCCACACTTATTCATTCTGTGTGTGTGTGTGTGTGTGTAGATGACTCACACAACGACAACCCTGAATCATACCAGGATTTAGTCGGTTGGGACAGCTCGAGGAGTCAGGTGACATCTTGTGACACTTACTGCCATCAATGTCAAATTATCAGGGTCAGGATTTTGGTTTTAACACAAAAACACACACCCTGTGTGTGTGTGTGTGTGTGGTTTGTACACATGTTGCAGTGCATGTGATTTATTGACTGACTTGACATCAAAAGCAAGGTGTAACGATCATTACATTATTACATTAGTACACGGCCTCATCTCATAAAACTGGAAATAAAATGCAGACAGGCCCCACCCTCACCTGCCTGGTCCATGGTCGTAAATTAGACATATAAAATATATAGATCAGAGAGCGAGAGAACATTAGTGTTGTTGAATAATTGGTTACTGAAACAAATACTGGTTGACCTCTAATTGTTACAAAAGGTGGAGTCACATAACACTTTCGTTCTATATTTTACCCAATCAACAGTGACAAGAGAGACAAATACAGTGATGAAGGTCTAAAATAATGCTCACAGGATATGAGTGTGAGTCGCACTGTGAAGCAGTTCACTGAGACCTCAGACAGGATCAGGCATGTGTACTTCTCATTAACATAACTCGTAGACTGTTTGTGATACCTAGAAAAATTCAAAAACTATGGACTGACGATCTGTGTTACGACCACGCCTTTCACCCTATGTCAGCTAAGATTGGCACAGCACCCCCCGTGTGACACTAATGTGGAGGGTTAAGAGGTAGAAAATGGTTTCTTGGGGTTCTTGGTTGGTTTGGTTGGGTTTCTTGGGTTTCTTGGTTGGTTTGGTTGGGTGCCTTGGGTATTTTGGTTGGTTTGGTTTGGTTGGGTTTGGTTTCTTGGTTTGGTTGGGTGCCTTGGGTTCCTTGGTTGGTTTGGTTGAGTTCCTTGGGTTTCTTGGTTGGTTTGGTTGAGTGCCTTGGGTTTCTTGGTTGGTTTGGTAGGGTTTCTTGGTTGGTTTGGTTGAGTTCCTTGGTTGGTTTGGTTCCTAAGTTAGTTTAGTTGGCTGTTTGGTTGGTTGATTGGTTTGATTGTCCCTCGTGTGCAGGATAAAACGGTAGACGATGGATGGAGGATGGATGGATACCGGAAAGCAGAGAAATCATCATCCCGCCCAATTACAGACGAGATAACTGCCAAATATGGAAAGTGAAAATTATCTTGTTAAAAGGGGCAGAAGCATTCACTCATTTAACATTTTTTTGGACAATTCTACAGCCATGAAATCAAAATAAATCCATGCTATACGTGATTATCATGATGGTCATAGGAAAGTCAAATGAGGGTAAAAATCCTGCATGGTTCCACTTTAAGCAACGTTGTGTTTCCAAACAGCTCTTAACTGAGACCAGATGAGGTTCAAAAGCATTGTTTCCTCTTTAGGCTAAACTCAGATTTACATTAGACTGAAGAGTGACAGCTTTAAGTGTCCAAGTCGTCCATTTTTATTTCAATCCCTCTCTCTTTCAGCTCTCTCTTCTTAAGATACAGTAGCAACTCGCCCTGCAGGTTTACAGACCATAACTGGACAAACAGGTGGAGAAAATGAGAGACAGAAAACACTCCACTTGCCTCAGGCATGAGAGAAAGGCTGTGTGTGGCTGTGTGTGTCTGTGTGTGTGTGTGTGTGTGTGTGTGTTCTTGTATTCATTTGCTTTGTGAGGTCCAAATAATTGAAGAAAAAAACGAACTTTCCTCACAACTTTAAGGGGCTTTTTTTCAGGGTTAAGACCTGGTTTTAGGGTAAGGGTTAAACTTAGGCACTATGTCATCACTAAGATATATGAACAAGTTTGTGTTTACAAAGTGTGAACCTAATTTAATGCCCCTGTTGGGATTAAGAGTAAAGTGTTAATTGTGGTCAAAGTTGGTGTTAATATGTTATAATTAAGGGTATGGATTAGACTGTACAGTTATTCCAGTCTCACATCCTTACAAGAATAGCAGCACAAACATCTGTGTGAGTGTGTGTGCGCGCTATACTTCAAAGGGCTTTTCGTGGGTTAAGACTTTGTTTTAGGCTCCAGATGTAGTTGGGTTAATGTTAAGGATTGGGATTAGGCGATTAGCTGTGATGGTGAAGGTTAGGTTAAAGGACTCAGAGGCAGTATTTCAGAAATCCTGGTCCTGTGGGACCCACTGCCCTGCATGTCTTAGACGTTTCCCTGCTCCAACACACCTGATTCAAATGAATGGGTCGTCATTGGCATGGGCTTTTGGCAGAGCTTGATGATGAGCTGACGATTTGG
Source organism: Solea solea (assembly GCF_958295425.1). Lineage (NCBI taxonomy): Eukaryota > Metazoa > Chordata > Actinopteri > Pleuronectiformes > Soleidae > Solea > Solea solea. The sequence goes on along the minus strand of NC_081144.1, from coordinate 23,830,191 downwards.
ATCAGGTGTGCTGGAGCAGCCAAACATCCACAACAACATCATCATCCCTGAGGACCAGGACTGAGAAACACTGGGCTGGGAGATGTGTTACGTCAATGACGGTCCTCACTGGGACAGCTGTATAAGAATGCGAGTGTGTGTGTGTTCACATCGTGGTAGTTAAACTGTCAGGTGAAGTAACAGCAGTCACAAAGTCTCCGCAGCCTAAACACTTACTGGCACGCAAACGGATGATGAGGGAGCGCAATCAACATATCTTAGCGTGTGTGTCACAAACACTCACACACTTGCAATGCATGCTAGTTACTTACACACACGCACACGCACACACAACATCAATTTTTAATATTAAACTCTGTGGTGAGCCTTAGTGGCTCAGTCATCAATCACTCTGTCAAAGGGATCTGTGTTGTTACGACATGTGACAGCAAAAAAAAACAACCACTTCATTAAAAGGCTCGCCTCCATTTAATCCACCTCCACCATTTAATCTGCCTCTCATTCACCTGATTTAATCTACGTCTCGTTCACCTCATTTAATTTGCGTCTCATTCAACTCATTTAATCTGCCTCTCATTCAACTCATTAACTCTACATCCCATTCACCTCATTTAATCTGCGCCTCGTTCACCACATTTAATCTGCGTCTCATTCACCTCATTTAATCTGCGTCTCGTTCACCTAATTTAATCTACATCTTGTTCGCCTTATTTAATCTGCGCATTGTTCACCTCATTTAATCTACGCCTCGTTCACCACATTTAATCTGTGCCTCATTCACCTCATTTAATCTATGTCTCGTTTACCACATTTAATCTGCGTCTTGTTCACGTCATTTAATCTGTGTCTTGTTCACCACATTTAATCTGCACCTCGTTCATCTCATTTAATCTGCGCATCATTCACCTCATTTAATCTGCATCTCGTTCACCACATTTAATCTGCGCCTCATTCACCTCATTTAATCTGCGTCTCATTCACATTTAATTTGCGTCTCATTCACTTTATTTAATCTGCGCCTCGTTCACCACATTTAATCTGCGCCTCATTCACCTCATTTAATCTGCGTCTCATTCACATTTAATTTGCGTCTCATTCACTTTATTTAATCTGCGCCTCGTTCACCACATTTAATCTGCCTTTCGTTCACCTCATTTAATCTATGTCTCATTCATCTCATTAAATCACATAATCAGTGGTTTATACAGATAAATAAATAAATAAAAAGGTCCTCAGCTCCTCATTCTGTCCCAGTGGGAGCAAGTATCGCACTCCCCAAGATCCTGATCTTAACAGGACAGAACACTTCACAAAGACCTGAACTAAACCTTTAGGTACAACAGCTGACTCCCATGTTCCTGGTGATTCCTGTTTTGTCACCGTTAAAGTGTAAAAACACAACATGAGGACGCAGCTGATGTTACATAATATCATTATAAACAGATTTTCTGTATTTAAGCGACGAGATACCAGGTGTTATATACGTGTAATAACATAATATATGTGTAATGTGACTCAATTCGCTGTTTTTCAGCGTAAAAACCCGATCCTGGATGACAAGAGAATAACCATCACCTTGTATTCTATTCAAACAGCCTCCAGAACTTGTTCATTTACTTGCAGGGGCTCATTTTCTAATGTCGCTTAAGGCTCTGTGTGACAAAGACCAACGTGTTGTGTAATTAGTCTTTTAACATCCTAATGGTAAAGAAAGGAGGTTCCGCCTCATTAACACCAGCTTTTGGTCTCCATGAGGACTATACTGGGTCCGACAAAGTCAGTGTGTATGGCAGAAAAAGGTCCCAATGAGATATCAAATACGAGACTAAACACACACACACACAAGTTTGTGCAGCTGTCCTTCTTAGGACTCAGCAACAAGGCTATTATAGCTCACAAAAAATTGACAAAATAACAAAAACAACAAGGACAAAGTTTGTGCAAATACCATTGGTGCAAAATCGCTAAAATCGCCAAAAAGTGAATGTTTGTCTTCAACAAGAAAACTTTGAGAAAACTTCAGCTGACTGTTGTTGGTCTAGCTCCACCCATACTGGACCGTACCATTACTCGGTTGTTCTGGAATGTTGGGGCCGGTTATTTTGGTACTATTCCCAATGAAAACGCAAAAAATTATGTACCGTACCAAACCGTTCCAATCAGTGGAAATTTTTATTTTTATTTTCGAATTTTGTGGGGGGGTTTTTGCACTTGATCGGCCCCCTTCTGGCCAGATTGGACACTCGGTGGCCCCACAGGTCATTTTAGCGACAGTTTGAGACCCCTCCTGCCTTCAACGTTCCAGATCCATGTTCTGCAGACACTGAGAGATCAGAGCGATCTGCGAAAACCCTCGGGAGGCGGACATTTTCTTTCTTTTTTCTATCACATGTTGCGTAAAAAATGTCTCGGAGGCACTGTTTTTGTCTTTTTTGTCCTTTTCTCCTCAGTAACATCAAGTTTGTTCAAGTCTTAACTTAACGACCCTCTGGATTGACCCAGCTCCCCCCTGACATTCAGCCTCAGGGTTAGAAGCAACTCAAACAGCTGAAACAGGAGATTTAGATTTATCCCTTCCTTGTCATTTTTTCTTTCTCTTTTTTTTCTTTTTGGGTCAAAGTTGAGATGAAAAAAAAGCAAAGACCGAGGACAGATTTCCTCAGCATTTACGCCCAAAACTGCCCCAAAATAACGTCGGTGCAGCGACACGTGAAGCGCGTGTCACTTCAGTTAAGTTAAGTTCACCTCATCCTGGTGTGAGTATTAAATGTCAGACGCTGAGGTGTCAGTGAGCTCCTCCAGTGTACACAACGGCTAAGACACACAGTGTAAACAGAAGCTGCAAGTTTTCGCAGCGCAGCGAGCAGGAGATGTCCTCCTGGGTTAGAAAACAGATGAAAATAAACCCATTCAATTGTACTTGGCAGCTGCAAATGTCGATTCCTCTCACTGTGTGTGTGTTTGTTTGTTTGTATTTGTTTGTATTTGTTCATATTTGTATCACCGAGACCAAAACCTGGTCCCAAAGAGGCTTTTTTCAAGTCAACACAGTGTCCTCAGAAAAAGAGCTGCACAAACCTGTGTGTGTGTGTACAGTATATGTTTATCTGTGCTGTTGCCTTTGATGTGTGTGTATGTGTGTGTGAGATCGACCTCGCCTGACATTTCCCATGAGAACAAAACAAAATAGTTAAACATTGCAATCTTTGCACCTTTGGGCACAAATGTTCTGGTTTTCTACCCCAATTTTTGAAGCGTGCAGTGACAAAAAAACAAGTTATTGTTTGAAATGCTGACTCTGCACTCAACTATTAATGATATACACATTTAGAAAAAAAACAGATATATAAGTGTTGGTTCACCTGTCGGATGCAGTCCAGAGTGCAGTTCTGAGGCGCGATCCCAGCGGCCGTGACATCATCCTGAGCCCACGCTGGCCGACAGAGAGCCACGAGCTGCAACACAACAAGAGCTGCGGTCCACATGATGCCACAGCCAGCATGACACTGTCCCACTGAGAGCCCACACACACACACACACACACACACACACACACACTCTCAGAGAGAGAGAGAGAGAGACTCTCCCGAGGAGCAAGAGGAACAGCTACCACTCGGCGTGGAAAATGAATTCTGATGTCAAAGTGTCTGGGATACTGAGTGACATGAACCTGTGAGAGAGGGAGGCGAAGAGGGGAGTGGAGTCTCCAGGCTATGGGTGGAGGTGGAGGTGGAGGTGCAGCCCAGCCAGCTCGCTCTGCATGTTTTAACACTTATGCAGCAGCAAGAGATAGGCAGGTTTTGGCTCTCCCTGTGGAATTCATTATTTACAGCCAAGACAACACACACACACAGAGCCGGATTAAATAAATGGACTATACTAGGCAGACTGTATTTTTTGGGCTCCCCTCCATCGATGTTATTTAAGAATTGAAATCTGAAACTTACCAAAGTTACTAATAAAAGTTAATTCACATTTTACAGAGCGTAGTCTTTGGTTACGACTTGGTTCTTTGTATGCCAAAATAAGGCATGTGTCGTATAATAAACAGTCAATCAGACTATTTTTTGATTTTTATTACCATATGTATACGTTACTACAAGGCTCTATTAAATGCTATTAAATTATCCTTATCTTATGAGTGTCATTGTTAAGGCAGTAGTACCAGTAAATCACCAATAGGTGTCAGCATTGCTATGTAAACAGAGCAAATAAGATAAATGTTGTAAGCTATTGCATTTTGCAGAAAATCTTAATTAAATTGAATAGTTTAATAAGTAGTCAAATATACAAAGACCAATAACATTTGCAGTAAGAGAAACTGTGCTGTCGTGGTAAAGAGGTTTATTTTCATGGACAAGCATCACCTCTCTTCCATTTTCTGGTATTCAACACTCAGCAGCTCAGCTCCTGGTCTGGACTGTTCAGCAGTTTTCTCCACTGGAAAACTGCTAAAGGTCGAGGCGAGTCGAGGCTTCATCCTCCAAGTGTGCAGGTACAGAAGAAAAAAAATAAATAAATTTGGAAACAACATAATTAAATTCGCACTTTTTCCCCCTCAGAATTCTGATTTAAAAAAGGCAGAGAATCTGATAAAAAAAATGTTCTCCCAGAAGAGGTCTTAGAAAAAAGCAAAATTCTGATATTGACGTCAGAATTTGACTTTTTTTATTAAATCACTATTTTGTTGATTTTCTTAAAATTCGGACTTTTCTCAGAATTATAAAAAACACTTAAAATTAGTTTTATTTTGTCTTATAAGACTAAAAGTTTTAGACAAAAACACCAGTAAAAAGAAGAAGAAAAGAGGTCTGCTTACGCACATTCCAGTTGTAGTCGGAGGTTGGATTTCCCCAGTTCCTGGTCGGAAGTTTCAACAGCCACGCCTCCTTGAAGTTGGATTTCCACTTCTGAAAGTCGAAGCCCCCCCCCCCACATCAGAATCCAACATGGCTATAGATGGCACTATTGTATTTATTATTACTGGTTAATGAGACGATAAGTTAATTATATTTGAAACCGATAAAATATATTAAAGGGACGATAAAAACAAATTGCGGTGCATCGATTACATAAGGTGGTAGCAGCAGCAATTGGCATTTCATGAAATTTGCGAGATTCCTTGACTGCATCACGCTGCAGATTCTGCCGAAGTGAAGTGAAATTTACCCGGCGTCGCTGAACGCATCTCGTTTAGCTTGACGTACCATGAACCCTGCGCGGTCACATTTGTGACATTTACATCTGTTTTCAAAGATCATTTAAGAACTACAGGGAAGCATTAAGAGAGAAATTTATAGCCATCAACAGTTTAGCGTTCAGGTAAACACAAACAGCTGCTGCACCGGCGCAGTTTCACTGTGTGGGTTTTTTTGTGTTTGTTTATTGGTTTGGTTTCTGTGTTTAATCCTGTGACTTCACTCCAGTGTTTTAAAGAAAGGCTTATGTTCGGCCTGAGGAACGGGTTCTGAAAGTTAAGATGCACATGCAACATGAAGGCATGACACTTTTTCCGTTTATTTTTGATTATAATTGACAAATAAAATAATCAAATTGAAAAACCTGAATTCTGAGGGAAAAAGTGAGATGTCATAATCTGACAATTTTTTTTTTTCAATTTTGAGGAAAAAGGTAAAAATAGGTGACTTTTTCCTCACAATTATGACTTTTTTCTCAAAATCATGACTTTTCTTTGTGGAATTCTTTGAAAAAAGTACATTTTAAGGAAATAAAGTCAGAATTCTGAGATTGATGTCAGAATCTGCTTTAAAAAATGTCACAATTCTGACCTTTCTTCTCGGAATTCTTTGAGAAAAAGTCATAATTTTGAGAGAAATGATTCTCAGTTTAAAGTCAGAATTCTGAGATTGTGTTTTAAATAAAGGCTTGCGTGTGGCCTGAGGAACGGGTTCTAAAAGTTAAGATTCACAACATGAAGGACATTTGTTTTATTTATTTTTGATTGAGGTTATGCCTTACATTCACTTAGTATTTGTATCTATTTCATTAAAATGTTTTTTTTTTTTTTTTCCTGAAATGTGCAATAAAACTATTGAAATGTATGCTCTTTCATGCTTTTATCCAATCCCTTGATCAATGGATGCTATAATGGGTAGTTACAGCTCGAGTTATTTTGGTAAGATACCTCATGTAAACACAAGAAAGAACATCCCGTGCTGCTCCACTCCGTGGAAACACAGCTAATTTCTGGCTCCCCTGAAGCGGAATGCGGAGTGGAACTTCCATTTTGGGACAAAAATGGAAAGCACCAAACAGTCTGATTTATCCACCATCGCATGAAAACGTCGTGTGGAGGATCTTTTTCCTGATGTGGCAGAATCAGACAGATCTCACAGAGTCAGAGCCAAAACAAATGAAAAAGACACACGAGTGATCTTTTCAATAGTGGCAAAAGAAGCCAAGTGTCCGTGCCAAGTTTAATGAACCGTGCTCATCAGTCCAAAGAGGCCCGGGCTGCTTTATTAAGCCCAGACACCCAGAAACAAACTCATCAGCTTTAAAACACATGATCGCAGGCTTGTTTTTCACAGGATACACGCACACGCACACACACACACTGGCAACTAAGTCACATACGTTTGGTGAGAGTTGTATAACAAATCAAGTGACATTTGTATATTGAAACCTGATGAAGCACAGAGCGGAACAAGATGGAAATTAGCAAAAGAGCGTTTGCACCAGGGACCCCAGGAATCTCCGGTGAGATCAGGCCTTTTCATCGGATCTGAAAAAACAAACACAAACGGGGAAAAACACACAAAGTTGAAACACAAGCGAGTCCAAACTCAACAACAGCAGAGCAGACAATCTGATTATAGCGAAATTAGAAAGGTTTATGTCCCGAAAAATCCTCAGGAAATGTTTTGATCCACTCGGCTGTTGCACGCTAATAAATGGCAGCGGCACATCTGGACGGACGGATTATGAAACCGACCACGTCTCATGTTGCTTTGACACATGAACGTCTGTTCTGTCGTTAGTCCGGTGAATGTTTGTGAGGCTGCTTTTTGTTCGACGCTGATGTGAGAACATGAGTCAAAAACCTGTAAACCTTGTGTTTGTCCAGTGACGTAAATTTTGTTTTCTTGTGCTTAAACGTGTTGTGAAACTCTTGTCTCTTCTTCGCTCCCGAGGACAGATTTAGGACGACCACTGGGACACATTTTGTTCCACTTCACACCACATGTGTGCTCCTCTTTCTCCGCAACATAAAACAACTGGCCTCATGCTTTGGTGTCACTTTTTCTTTTCCACCTGAGCGGCTTCTCGTCTCCCCTCTAATTTATTAGATCTCCCCTGTCATTGCATTCCTCTTCGTCATGCAAGGGTTTTTTGTTGAACGTGAACCAGATTTTCAGTTTTCAGAGAGTAATGAAGTGTTAGAATAATGATGTATTTTTTTGTATCTCTTAAAAAAGAAAAATACAGAGATGTGGACGAGTTTAAAGTGAGGCCAATTCCATGACTTTTGGTCAGACGATAAACTCAAGATGAGAGTTCAGTGTTTTTTCAACCGCAGTGGAAGTTTTTTGATTTCCCCTGAAATTATCTGGGAGAAAAACTTTCCCTCGACCCCAGACTTTCACCCAAAGAAGAACCTTCTCGTGACTGGGGGGCTTTTCAGATTACCAAGAACTCTAGAGGGGCGGGGCTGTGTGCCAAAGATTGCTAATTGGCGGAACACATGTTGCAGCTGTTTCGCCGACAGGATTTGGCAGACACGTGTACTTATTCCGAGAACGTTTGTGATATCTAGAAAATTCAAACATTGGACTGGCGATCTTGTCTAGGGTGTGACCCCGCCTTTCGCCCTATGTCAGCTGACCCTCATGTGGAGGATAAAGTGGTAGAAGATGGACGGATGAACGACCGTCCGAGGTCCGAGGCGAGATTCTCCAGCGATGTCACACGTTTGCGAAGTCAACGTCTCAGTACCGTGATTCTTAAACGGTTGAATAACTGCCGGATATGGAAAAGTGAAAGTTATCTTGGAAGAAAAGGGCAGAAGAACCTCAGGACTTCCTGCGGAAGGACTGTCACAATCACAGACGAGATTCACCAGCGTGTCACACGTTTGAGTAACTGCCGGATATGGAAAAGTAAAGGGGCAGAAGAACTCACTCACCGACACATTTTTGGATAATTCTACAGCCATAACATCAAAATAAATCCAGGCGATACTGGATTATCATGATGGTCATAAGAGGGTTAAACAAGACCTTTACAAGAAGACGAAGAAAGATGAACTTATCCATTTTGCTATCAGTCACTGTGTCGACGGACGATGAGGTCCAGGCTCTTTTGAGCGTATTTGTTGAGCAGGAACTTCGAGGTGCAGTGTAAACGCAAAAACCACGCAGAGGCATTACCAGGAATTCTTTTCTCCACGGAAGAATAAGCTGCTGGTAATAAAAGTACTCCTGGAAATGGTATGGTATAAGAGGAAGCTTTTGAGACATGTTTCACCTCTGATAATCAGGTATCGCCTGGATTTATTTAGATTTTATGGCTGTAGAATTGTCCAAAAAAATGTGTCAATGAGTGAGCGCTTCTGCTTCCTTTCTCCAAGATAACTTTCCCTTTCCATATCCACGTTCCGCGGGAAGTCCAGAGGTTCTACCGTAATGACGAGTATATGGAGCGCAATTAAAGCTCTATTTCTCTGCTTTCCAGTGTCCGTCTTCGACCGCTTTAACCTCCACATGAGGGTCACACTATTTGGGTTGGCTGTGCTAATCTCTGCTGACATCGGGCCGGGGTCATACCCTGTCCATAGTTTCTGAATTTTCGAGATATTGCAAACCGTCGGCGAGTTACGGTAATGAAAAGTACACATTCCAGATCCTGTGCGTTCACACCAGCCTCGTTTAGTGTGGATGAACAGAATCTTGGTGAGTTTACCCGCTTTAGCACGGTTCATGTGAATCAGAGTTAGCGTAGTCCAAGACCTCTGATGAAGACCAACCATCCAAACGATGGTCCGCTTGAAAGAGGTGGTCTTAGGTCGTTTTCACACCTCATAGTTCGCTAGCCAGTCTGGGTTTGCTTTTTCACACTTTCACACTTTAGTCAAACGAACCGAAACCATTTGAGTAACGTATTCCCCTCCTCGCCTGAGGCGACGCTGCATCAAGAATTACTGAAGACGACGACACAACAATGAACAAGAAAAGTGTCTTATTAACCTCACTGAAGCGAACCGAGACCTACGTTTTTGGTAGGACCAGAGTTCACATCTTTGGTGCGGATCAGAGTTCGGTTGCGCACTCACATCTGCCCAAACGAACCGGAATAGGATTAACTTTCGAAGGTCTGGTGTGAATGAACCCTTCGACCGCTCACAAGTGAACTCTGGAAGCAGCTAATCACTGGAGGTGTAGTATTAAGAGCTCTACAGGCAAACCAGCACATTTAGTACATTTTAAAAAGGAGCTCTCTATCCCTGCGCAGGAGGACGAGGGATTACGAGCAGATCCTTCCTCTCATCACTTTGCTCAGAGGTTCATCTTTGCCTCATCACTACATAAACTTATTCCCTAGAACATTTGAGCCTCATCTTGCCAAATTCCAACGTGGCCTTTCTATTTTTTTTTTATTGCTAATGGGGGTGGTTTTGCATTTTCTGTACTTTGGTTCCGGCCGTCTTCAGCGAACAGTGGATTGTGTTCCCTTCACCCCGGCCGTCTGGAGGCTGTCAGTGAAATCACCGACAGTTGTTTTAAGGTTTTTTTCTCTTTACAGTTCTCACAATGTTTCTGTCATCGACTGCTGATGTTTTCTTTAGTCTACCGGTTGGACGTCTGCTGCTCGGCGTGACACTTATCTCTTTCGTTCTGAATACGTCCCAATGCTTGTTGTGTGGCCTTTGGTCAACGTCTGTGAAACTCATTTTCCATCTTCCCTCTCCCAGTGCACTGTTTTTCATATTGGCTACAACGTTTAACTATAAATACAAGAGCTGAAGCAGAACAGTCAAGAAGAATTGGTCTGTTTTCATTTAAAAACACATCAGTTAAGCTGTGGATACGCCTGTCGTCCACATGACAATGGCAGGATTAAAAACACAGCCGGATGTTTTATGCTCTGATTTGATTTACGCATAAGGAAAAAATAAAATAAATAAAGGAAAAGGAAACCGAAAATTCCCAAGTCTTAACAGTCTTAGTCAGTGTGAGTGGTTTTTAAGGGAAATTCAAATTTTTCAGTGAATATTTTCTGGTTTAAGAAAGAAATAATTCAAATGGAATAATTTGGGTTTTGGAAAACACACAAATCAACATTTTCTGGCATTTCATTTTCAAGTCATCAGTTCGTTCAGAAAGTCACAGACAGAGAAATCGAGTAAGAAGAAAACATGTGGCTGCAGTGTAGACAGTAAAGTCTGAAGGTTTGCAGGAAACAAACTTCATTTCTTGGGATGATTGAATTAAAGTGAAAACTACACAAGGTGCCTTAAAGAAATAGATTAGATTTTCAGCTCAGATTAAGACTTGAGTGATGCCTTCAGGTCATTTGCTGCTAAAATGAAGAAGCACATGGACAGAATGAGCCTCACCGTGTATTTGTCCCACTTTTTCTCCGGATCGTAGGGCTCCCAACGACTGGCGGGGAAGATGTGCTTGTTCTTCTCATACCAGCTCCTCAGCACCACTTTACCTGCGTGAGACTGGAGGCAGAAATGTGCACAGTCAAGGACTTTCCCAGGTCTTTCATGGACTAATTCCCTCAAATTCAGGGACAAAATGTGCCAACACAGCTTAAGCTGGGAGGAGAAACTTGTAAGAACCTCTAGGGCGTCTACTTTTATTGCTCTGCATCTGGACAAGTGTGTGTCAAAAGTCGATCTTTTGTCATTTGTCTTTGCTGAGACAGAGATCATTTTCATTTCCCAGAAATCACATCGTCATTTTTCTCTCTCTTTGCTTAACTTTACTTGTTCATTGTTCTGCACGGAATCTCACGTCAACAGCAGAGAGAGAGAGAGAGAGCGAGACAGTGTCCACAACACAGGACATTTGTCCTGCGTAGGCCTAGACTATGTACAGCAGGTGGCATCGTAACAAACAAGGGAGACATTCACCTAAATATCAACTTTCACTTCTTTCTCGCATAGAATTGTGTATTTTTTGGGGGTGATTTTCATAAACTTTCAAGGACCCGTGAAGCTTAACAGCCTGATGCGTTCTGGGTTATTTAAGTTTACTTACAAACATCTAGGGATAGGAGTGACCAAAGTGGGGCTTGTGGGCCAAAATTGGCCCACTGAAAGGTTTTATTTGGCCCACTAGACTTTGTGGGTGTGTTATTTGTTTGTTTTCTCCACCAGACTCATGCTTTTGAACACAAAGTGTACTTCGGTTTATCAGTGTTATCTTCTATTTTATTAGAATTCATATTCATTCATCCCATTTTCAGATACTGTGTACAGCAGGTGATGGAGTCAGTGGAGGTTTGTCTGTGAGACTTAAATGTTTCTCCTCTGTAAATCCTGTTTAATTAACATTTCCTCAAGTAGAATGGGGTTTCTGTGCAGGTTTAATGTCTGCTACTGTCCGTCATGCCTTTCTTGAATGTTCATTTTGAATATAAACGTATATATATTAAAAATATTGCATATAAGGCTTTACACTAAAAAAAAAAAAAAAACAGCAAAAAAGTACGATAATATAACATTTGTTGTATAGCTGGACGAATCAAACCTCACCTCATCTTTCTCCACCGTGGCGTCGTTTACAAGTCGAATGTCGTCGTGAACGTCGAAGCTGAAGAGAGGACCTGAGGGGTGAGGAGAAAAACACATAAACCTAAAACTTCACTTCACAAATTACATTAATTCTTGTATTTCGCAAAAAACAAACAAAAATCCGGTTCACTCACCTGATTTGCCTCTGGCTTTTGTTACGATGAAGTCGTAAAAGCTGTGGTGCTGAATGAAACGAAAAGAAATGTGTGTTAAAAAAACACACACACTCTGTTGTCATAGCAACAAGACAAACTCTTATGACAGAGTAAAAAAAACAACTGATAATGGCAGTCACTACAAGTCAAACCAGGAAAAACATAAAACTAAAATCTACCAAGGTTTAGTTCCACTTTATCATGTCCAGCACCAGTATTAGAACCCTGACGATCTAAAGGTATTCTACATTCCACGGAATTTCCTGATACTTGGTGGGAAGGTGCTATGGCCCAAGACGAACAAAAAAGTTGACCCTAACCACGGCCTCATCTCAACAGGTCATGTTGAATTTTGTCATCCATTTTGCCCATTTGCACCCTACGTAAATGAGCAAACGTCCGAGCACGTTTGCTGTACCGGCATAAAAAAACACGCCAAAGACACATCAAAGGTGAAAAGTTGTTGAAAGGTTTCGCGGATTCAAAACAGCGTGGCGACGGCAACCCTCGGCGTTTTAGCCAATTTCAACCAATCGCCACGAAACAGGAAGTCTGCCATTTTGAAATTTTGGCATCCATTTAGTCGATTTGCCCCCTACGTAAATGAGCGAACTCGTCTGAGTGCGTTTGTCGTACCATTAGTGTATTACATTGCGTCTCGTTCCTTTTTTTGTGTACAATATGAAAGTGTGACTGACTTACTGTCAAACACATATCAAAAGGTGCAGAATCATCCACTTAAGACTTAGCTTTAGAGATGAAATGAAGATCATCAAAACAACACTTAAGGTACACCTTCTGTGTTTTCACTGGTGTGTCACGGCTGCACACACAAATACATTCCCAGAGCGACAGCGGCTGCCAAGACAAACAGCACAAGGGAAAGAAAAGCGTCCAAGACTGTGAAGGCCAATGTACACCGGCTGAGACAAAGAGATGAGACGTGCTTCAGTGTTTAAACAGTGGTGGGTGTGAACGTAATTACACAGGCTTCTGCTGCTGCTGTGATGTTGAGTCATGGCATGAAAAGGAATGGTAATCAGTTATCATACCACCAATGTTTAATTATAGGTTTTAAAAATAAAATGTGAGTGAGCAGAAAACCAAAACCGGTGACACGACAACAGCGAGGCATCGTCCCTGTTCAAAGTGCTTTAAACGTTTCCAATTGGGCAAATGACTAATAAATTAATAATAAATTACTAAGGACTTTATTACTCAATCGATTTGAGTGTTAGTTTTAATAAGTTCAATCACACTGTGAAATGTAAATATTTTCAGTTTTTTTTTCTCTTTTATATGACTTTTTTATGAGAATTCGTTTAAAACTGATTACATTTTGTGGACAAAACAAGACGTTTGAGAACATCATGAGATTGAGGTTTGGTGAAATCACAGGTGGACTAAATGACAGATCAATTAATGGAGAAAGAAATTAATCAATAGATGAATCCACGATGAAAACAATTGTTAGTTGCAGCTCTAATGGTAGAGGGTTCCTACACCTTAGTTGACATCAAATTCGGGGACTTTTCCAGGACTAAATTCCCTCAAATTCAAGGACTTGAATGTGCTGCCACAGCTTAGGATGGGAGGACAAACTTGTAAAAGCTTCATGATGAAGTCCACTTTAGTGACAGGAATCCAGAGTCAAATGTGCGCCGGATCTTTGGAGTGTGATGACATTTTTTGATTTGGTCGCACTTACAATTTCCAGAGTTTCCCCACACATGAGCGACATGTGGCGACAGAATCAGCACCGACCGCTGCCAACTGACTCTAATACAGTGTCGTGGCAAATTCTTGTGACTAAATACTCTTGGTAACATCTGACATCTCTGCATCAAGACATCATACTGCAAATAGTTGGGCTGGAGTATTGAAAACCCAGTGCATGTAGTCACTTCACACACAGTACTTACATGTGGGATGATCAGATCCTCTTTGATGTACATCAGCTGTTCTACTCCAGCAGATCTGCACAGAGGAGAAAGTTTCACATTATCTCACAGTCCATTCACTTCCATGTGGAAAATGGACTCATTCTCGATTTAAACTTTCTTTTTAAAACGTTTTGGTCTAAACTTGTCATCATTTCCTCTGAAATCGTTTAAAATAATGATACAAAATGTCCCGATGGTGGGAACTCCAGGCAGAAAGCGAAGATTAAAATCAGAGGGTCAAAGCAGGATATTGGGTGTGTGGGGGCAGGTGTGTTTGTAGTTGGGTGAGTGTGCGCGTGTGTGTGTGTGTGTGTGTGTGTGTGTGTGTGTGTGTGCATATTTGGATGACGCCTGTCATTTGTTTACCACTCTCTGTTGTGGTTTCTCCATTTGCAGCTCATGCCAAGGTCGAGGACAGAAAGCTGTTTGTAGATGAGTTGGATTAAATAACACAGGAAACAGTCAATTGTCCTTGTTGGCAGATAAACAACGCTCTTCTTCAATGACCTCAACATTTTAAAAATAAATTGTCTGTGAGGGTTTCTGCACTGACAAACCAATACAAACAAAAGTAAAAACAAGGTCTTTGCACATTTGTTTGTGTGGTTGACTGGATTCCGTGGTCAGCTGGCTGTGTGGTAGTTTTTTATAGGGTTCCTTTGTTGATTGGGTTTCTTGGTTAGTTTGGTTGATTGGTTTGGTCGGCTGTTTGTTCGGTTGTTTTTAATGGGGTCCCTTGGTTGCTTGGGTTTCTTGGTTGTTTGTTTGATTGGTTTGGTTCCTAGGTTATTTTGGTTAGTTGGGATCCTTGGTTAGTTGGGTTGGCTGTTTGGTTGGTCAATTGGGTTCCTTGGATTCCTTGGTGGGTTGGTTGGTTTGGTTCCTAGGTTGCTTGGGTTTCTTGGTTAGTTTGGCTGGTTATTTGTTTGGTGGGTTGGTTGAGTTGGTTGATTGGGTTGGTACTGAAGGTAGTAACTTTATTGATCCCACAGGGAAAGTAAAACAAAATCTGGTTTCAAATCATACATTTTAGCAACATTCTCTGCTCTTAAATGCTGGGGGGCGTGTCCAATTTGGTGGGGACAAAAGCAGCTGGACGTCTGTTTGTCAGTGTTTTCACTGAATGGTAACAAACAAGTCAAACTACTTGTTGAACAAACACGTCAAGAAGCAACATTTCCGAATGTCTCAATTTAACAATGAGGAGGAGTTATGCTAAACATGGCTCTGGTGTGTCACTGAGTCATATTTTTACACACAATGAAAAAATCCTCAACAGAAGACTGGAGACAAGCAGTTTTTGCTTTACAGGCATTTCAAATGAACTCATTCCTGTTCATGTCTCACCTGAGCTCACTGAAGTCCTTCCTCAGGACCTCCAGGGCCCTCTGCAGGAAGTTCTGGATGGTGTTCCCCTTCTTCATCTGCAGGACAAAAAACACACACACCGGGCTGATGATGGTAAACCAAATATGTGTAATATGTTTCCCCTGTTATTAACAGCCATAGACACATACCTTGACTGTCTTACGATGACCTGAACCATCCCAGTAGCTGAAAGTGATTTCAATCTCCTCACCTGAGAACAAAGACAAACACACACACTGATGTTACACTGACAGGCCAGAATATCATGACTGTAGTAACCCAAATAATGCTGATCCACTGAAATCACTTAATCTTCAAGATTATTAGAGGTCTTAAAGGAACTTTTCTGGCATAAACACCGACCTTGTCAGGACCTCATGGAGACTAGAACCTGGTCCTAATGAAGCAGAACCTAATTTCTGAGGAGCTGGTTAAATTTAGGGCTAATATATTGAATATGAAATGTGGTTTGGTTAAGGTTTGTTTGCTCTCTCGTCATCCTCCTCTTCCTCCAGAGATTACGGGAGTACCACCAGAGGAATCTTGCGTGCCACTGGTGGTAAAGAATACGTACAGAACCATGGTGTTAAGTGTATTGGTAGCATCCAGCCCTTAGTGGAGCAGGATGGAACAATCCTAAAAACAGCTGAAATAAAATGTATTTAAAGCCACTGCATTTTCGGTGTGTGATTACAGCTCAAACGTGAATGAAATAATATCAAATTAGGAATAAAATGTGACAGGCCAGTGTCCTAAGAAGAATAGCTGTGCAAACCTGTGTGTGTTTATGTGTATGCATCCAATAAACGTACAAACCTACTTTTGTGAGGAAATTTTATCTTGGTCCCAGATCTTTAAAGGGCTTTTTCATGGATAAGACCTGGCTTTAGGGCTAGGGTTAAGCACTTAAGGTTAGGGTAAGGGGCTAGGGAACGCATTATTAGACTCTAGTGCTTGCGTTCCATGTTACAAACGGATCCGGTCCAGCCTACATCCAGGACATGATCAAAACCTACACCCCAGCCCGCCCACTTCGCTCTGCATCGGCAAACCGGCTCGCTGCCCCCTCACTGAGAGGATCGCAGAGGCATTCACAGAACTCGCTCCCAAATGGTGGAACGAGCTCCCCATCAACATCCGGACAGCGGAAAGCCTCCACATCTTCCGCCGCCGACTAAAAACACATTTCTTCCGACTCTACCTCGACTAAGACGATGACGACGATGACGACGATGACAAAAAAAAAACCTTTACATCGCACTTACGACTAGCACTTCATAGTTTGGTTTACTTGAAGCTCTTACTTACTTCTAGCTCTTATTTGTACCAAAATGTTTAAATGCACTTATTGTAAGTCGCTTTGGATAAAAGCGTCTGCTAAATGACATGTAATGTAATGTAATGATGTGTCCTCACTAATATATAAAAACCAGTTTGTGTGTGTGTGTGCGGAGGTCACTCACTCTTGATCTTCTCTTGTTTAAGCTCCCACTCCTGCCTCAGCTCCTCTCGAAGACGATTCTCCTCCTCCTGAACACGAGACACGGACAAACCGGTGAGATAAAAATCTAATTCTTTCAAAGTCGGCCTGAACTGGACACTCTATTTTAATATATTACCATTTAATTGATTAAAATTTGCTCACTGGCTGGGACCCAATTTCCTTCTCTTATCGTGTTCAAAACGACAGTAGGGGAACAATTGAGCATGTCACTGTATCAAAGTCAAAACCAAACAACTAAATTATCACTCACTGACATCTGTAGAGTGAAATTAGGACCAATTTTCTGGTATTTCTTCTTCCTCTAATCATTTCCAGCAGGTGTCCTGTTTATCCTCCTACATCTTGCAGTGATTATGGCTTAATTTGTTGCCGTTTATTGTTTTTTGTCCTCTCTGCAGCAGAGCCAGGAAGCTAATGGATAATATCTGCTACCACTAGATGTCCCACTAGCACCGGCTTCTCTGAGCAAAAACAGACGCCTCTTCAGCCAAATCACCACATTTCTCCCTTTGTTTTCTCAGTTTGTTGTTGAAAACCAAGACGGGTTTCTAACTTCAGTGACTTAACAGCTTCATGAGCTCACCTCTCTGTCACGATCTGGAAGGAAACTTGTGTCCACATCTGGATTTTTCCCCAGTTTCTTCTTAGGTGGAATATCTGTGAGGAAACAATCACACATTCATTCAATTTACCGTCACCACCAACATATTATTTCCTTGTTTGTTTAATTTTCAGCAGCCGCTCTCAATTAGTGGATCCTTTGATACTTTAATCTCACTTTTCATCACGTTTGTCACGTCCATGCTGTGTGTAAGATGTTTTTGAATTGTGTCTCTGTCCTCAAACGGCAAAACAAATCTGCTTCCAGGTTTAGATGAAGTGCTTTCACTTGTCAAAGGCAAAATAAACAAATCAAAATGTAAAAATCCCTTTAAATTCTGGGTGGTGCCTTATAATAATCCACAACAGATGATTAACCATCATAAAACACAAGAGGACGTTCAGAACAAAGCTAAAAGTCATATGTTGTATAAATACTTACAGTCCTGCTCGTCTTCCTCAGATTCTTCCTCCTCCTCTTCCTCTTCCTCCTCCTCCTCTTCTTCTTCTTCATTATCCTCTTCATCATCAGGATTAAAGGATAAACTGGCGATTTTCCTCTTCTGTTCCTCTTTTCTCTTCTTCTCTTTCTGCTTCTCTAGTTTGCTGCAAAGAGAGGAAAAAATGACAGAATTAATGAAATACCTTTGTAGATTTTTTTTTAACCCTCCTGCTGCCTTGTGTGGCCCACACAAGGCAGCAATAAAGTGTAAATCGTGTGTGCAAATAAAAGGATGACGTTCTTCTATATCCATGGGCAAAAAACAACATCAGCAGCAGGTTGCAGAGATTTCTAAGAATATCTAAAGGAAACTCTCACTAATATTAAAAATCGCATTCATGAGAGAGTCTGGGGCCAAAGTCAGACAGCAGCGCATTTAACGACATGTGGCAAAAGATGAAAAACCTAGTGTGTGTGAAAGTAAATCAATCAGCCAAGACTCACAGCTGGAGTTCCTTCGACTGCTCCTTCTTGGCCAGCTGTTTTTCTCTCTCCTTCACCAGAGCCTCCTGCTTGGCCTTCATGTCATTCAGCGTCACCAGACCTGACAAAAACATCAGACAACAGACTTATGTATAGATAAAGTAAATCCACCAGTGATGTTATCAACAACCAAATAATTTATGTTAAAGGGGACATATTATGCAAAATCAACTTTTTAATCATTTTAATACTTATATTTGGGACTCTGGAGGCCCTTCCAGTCGCCAAAGTGTGAAAAAAGAATACTCAGTCCTTTTTTCGTAGTCCCCCTTAGTTTAAGTATAGGCGATAAAACACGCGATGTTGAATTCCCTGTGCTTATGACGACAGAATGCGCATTTCACTGCAAATGTTACCCCCCCACCAGTAAGTTTACTTCGAGAGCTCCACCTTAGCTCCACCTTGTCCCTATAAAATGCGAGGGAGGAAGAGCGGTATTATGTCAAGTGTGCTGTTCGTGGCTACACAGTGGAGCACAGTGTCTTCCAGCCTCAGAGGATTTGTGTGTGCAGTGGATAAATTTTATATATATGTAGCTAATGAGCCGGATAATGTCAGCAAACGTGTGTTTGTGTGTTCGCATCAGACTGCGGCCAGCGGTCGCCGTATTTAGTCAGCGACCATATTTCACCGACGTACAAACACACAGACCAAGAAAAGGTCACATAGAGCTCATAACTGACCATTCTGACGCGTCCTAATTAAAAATATTTGTTCAGTACGTCCTCCATGACCGGAGCAAAGACTCAGTCTGATACAGTCACATACAGCGGCAGTTTATGCAGCTTGCAGCTCGCCGCTGGCGATCAGTGGTGCTGTCCTAAGTGTTTTTTAACTGATTTACAGTTGGGCACTGTTTGGCTTTATCCTTGTGTCGGACGTCTCTTCCTGTGACGGCACTCTCGCTGTTTTCCGCGCACGCTGCCATGTTGATATTGTCAGAGAACTAGTGGAGGGAGGGGGAGAGGAATGGAGCGGAGAGAACAGGAGCTGAGTGAGTGAGCGCAGCGAAAAAGACGAATCAGAAACCCCCTGGAAGATGTGGGTGTGTGTTTGACTGTGTCTCATTTGCATATAAAGGGACCAGGCACAAAACCGAGCGTTCTGAAAGGGGCGGTTTTGGCAGGGTTATTGAACTGCTATGGTGCTTCATCCTTATGGTATTTTGACCAAAGCATGTCACAGACATGTTCATTAGGACACCAGGGAACTATTTTAACTTGGAGAAATAGGGTATAATATGTCCCCTTTAAACTACAGAACGTGGGTGACACTTTAAGTTGCCCCCTGTGCTTCTTCATGACCTTCATTTTGCTGATCGTGTCCCCACAGTGAAAAAATACTCACCAACTGTGCTGGATTTCAGCTCTGCCTCAACAGCGTCATAGTGAGCTGAGAATTTCTTGTCAATGTTGGACTTGACCATGTTGTCCTGCAAAGACAAACCACAAATTTGAGGAGTACACAGATAAAGGATTGAGGAGTGTAATCCTACAAAAGAATGTAAACAAGCAACACCAAAAAGAGGACACAGAACTTTTCCTATATAATCCATGGTGTCCACTTTTATTGATTTGCAGCACGCTCTGCATCTGGACAAGTGATTGTCCTTGGGATCTTGGTCAAAATCGGTCTTTGTCATTTGTCTGGTGAGACAGAGAGAGATCTTGGAATTTTCATTTCCCTGGCATCAAATGTTCATTTGCTCTCTTGTCTTAATTGTACTCATTCATTGTTCTGCACGGAATCTCACATCAATGGCACAGAGAGAGAGAGGACAGTGGACAGTGTCCACAACACCGCAAGTAAATATGACTCCACGTTTGTCCTGCCTAAGCCTAGTTTACGTACATCAAGCAATGCAGGGCAAGAAACAGTAGGTGGCATCGTAACAAACAAGGGAGACATTTATTTAAATACCAACTTAACTTCTTTCGTGCACAAAATTCAAGCACTTTCAATGACCCATGTCTATTCATGGTCCCATGGGAACCCTGATAAGGTCGGTGTTGTACACATTTTACTAGAGCTGCAACTAACGATTATTTTCATAATCGATTAATCAATGAATTGTTTGGTCCATAAAATATCAGAAAACCTTAAAAAATATTGATCAGTGTTCATCAAACCTGGAAATGATTTACTGTTAATGAGTTCTTTGTTATCCAGAGCAAAGAAATGAAGAAAATATTCACATTTAAGAAGCTTAAACAATCAGAAATCTTGTTTTAATCATGAAAAAAAACTTCAAACCGATTATCAAAATGGTTGTCGATTAACTTTAATCGATATATATCGATTTATAATCGATTAATCGATTAACGGTCTCAGCTCTACATTTTACTTTACCAAATCTGAATTTCCTCGGTTGACATTATTGATATGAGCAATGCCACACAAACTACTTGTTCTGTCATTGTAAAAGGTTATATTTTTTACTGAAGTTTACTTTGGACAACCTGTCCAGCATGTCTCTGTTTCTCTGAGCTCCACACACTCTGATGGTTAATGACACTGTTACTAGAGAAGAGGGGATAGTTGGTAAAATGTGAAACAGTGCGTGACTGAAAAGGAAAACACGTTTTTATCCGTGTGAACAGCCACAAACCTCTGCAATCTTCTGCTTCAACTGTTCGAGCTGTTCTCGTTCTTTCTCTCGCTTCTTCATCAGCTGCATGGCTCTGCCGGCCTCGCTGGCTGCGCCTTTATATTGCGCCATGTTTTAAAAATAAGCTTGTTTAACCAAACAAATAGCAAAAAGTATGTTTCACTGAAGTTTGAGGAAAAACGCGGATTAGTTGCCCACGTCTGTGTGCAAGCTAATCTCCTAGCACTTCAGCCACAACAACAAAGATGGCGGCGGCGCAGTGCATGCTGGGTACTTCCTGTGACGTCTTCAGGAACCTCCAGAAACTAAAGCTTTTTTTGATGAAGAAAAAACATAAGAATATTTCGCATCTAGATATGGACGTGAAGATAAAAAGCA
This sequence comes from Solea solea, assembly GCF_958295425.1. NCBI lineage: Eukaryota > Metazoa > Chordata > Actinopteri > Pleuronectiformes > Soleidae > Solea > Solea solea. The sequence goes on along the minus strand of NC_081144.1, from coordinate 23,808,886 downwards.
CACACAACAAGAATATACACACATTTATTTTAAAGAATATCAAAGATAATCTAAAAAATAATTAAATAACTCGTCACACTGAGTGAGAACGTTAAAGACTCAAACAGAAACGGAAATGACAATAAAATAAAATGTTCTAAATTCGATTACATTTTCTTCACAGATGGAAAAAAAGATAATGTTTTATTTTTATATAATTATTGTATGAAACAAAGGCAAATAATGGACTACAGTTTCGACAATTTAATGCAATGGATATGATATTTATTTATTTATTTATAAGATACGAGAAAGTTCACAAGATGGTGTATTTTAAGTCACTTTTTAAAAGATAAACAATTCTTAATATAACACCAAAATGTTATTGACTTAGGTAAGAAACAAGAAAAAAAATACTTCCAAATGTTCAACGTTTTTTTTCACTGTCCCTTACAGAAGATACAGAAGGGCAAACAGTAATAATAATAATAATAATAATAATAATAATAATAATGATAATAATAAATAATAATAATAATATAATAGCTGGTTTTAAATATAAATCATATTGAACATCAGTCACATTACTGGGTTATAGACATGTACCAATTCAAAACTCTTAAAACTATAACAAGAAGATATGAAGTTAATTACAAATGAACAACAAATTAAAGTTACATTTGCAAAAACAAATTATACAAAAAAGGAAAATCAGTTCACAGCACTAAAAATAAGCAAACGCGATGGCAAATAAAAGAATAAATATACAGAAGAGGAAAAATTCTGAGATTAAAGTCAGCATTCTGACTTTTTTCTCAGAATTGTAGTTTTTTTATTTTATTTTAATTTGTAAAATTAAATTTCTAATAATGATAAATACACTAAGTTATAAAAACAAGAAAATAAAGGTAAAAATAAAAAAGGAAGACATCACATGAAGGCACGTGTGTAAAAATTAGTTTTAAGAAGTAATGTTAAAGAATTCACTGGATCTGAGAACTTGATCTCTTCAGGTTGGTCGTTTCAAAGTAGAGACTTACAGTAAATCTCCTATAAATTTAAATCTCAATTTTGGGACAGAGAAATAATCTGTCTATAAACTGGCTTCATGTAAGATCATCAGGGCGTAAAACACTTATTAAAGTGTGTTTATTTTATTCATCTGATTGTTTCTAGGTGAGACCTTGTCTCCAACCTTTGAGTCTGAATGCACTCATTCAGACTGCACTCAATATTGACTTTCACAGGTCAATAATGTGTGTGTTTAGTTTCAGGTTACACTGATGCAGCCTCTTTGTTCTTCAGTTGTTGCCAGTCTTTGTTAGTCAGTGAAATGGCGATCTGGCTGCAGCAGAGGGCGAAAGACGCGCAGACGGGCGAGATGAAATCGTTCACGGTGCACAGACACAAGGATCGCAGGCAGGGGAGGAAAGTGTTACTCAGCTGGACGCACGGCACCACAAACCTACAGAGACACGGGAAGAGAATGAGTGCATTGTGGGCTTGTTGCTTCACTTTGTGTACAGCAGAAGTTGAGAAATGTTCAATTTTTCTAGAGTCAGTGAATCAAATCACATTCTATCTCTACACGTTTTTTCTCAGTTTGGTATCAGTCACCTCATTTTCCATCAAGTAAATGTTTCTTGTGTTGGACGTCACATTCATGACTCTTCCTGTGATGACACTCCCTGACCAATCTTTGGAATTTGAACTTATAAGTAGATCTTTGAACTATAAGTAGATTTTGGAATTCTAAGTAGATTTTGGAATCATAAGTAGGATTTTTAAGTCTTTTTAACTGATCTGCAGTTCAGGATTATGAGCTTTGATTTTTGTGTTGGACATCGCGCTCATGACTCTTCCAGTGATGACACTCTCTGACCCTTCAGTGGCCGGCAATCTGCTGACGTCACAAAAAAAACACCAGGTACTATCACTGATGGAAAAGCAAAAAAAACAAACAATCGAGCTGAGCCGAGTCGTGCTAGAACTGTGTAATGGAAAAGCGCTAATAGTATTGTTCAATTTCTATCTATGTACATGTTGCTACGCTGTTTGTGTGTTCAAAACGTGTCGAGCGTTGTTAGCAAATGGTATTGAGACATGGAGTGTGAAACTGTTAGCGTACCACACATGCAGACAGGCCAGAACAGCCAGTAAAAGGCCGCAGAGGAACGCGAAGGGCACAGCGAGCAGCAAGGTAAGGCAGCGGTACGTCCAGGTACGAGTTGTCTCAAAGCCGGTGACGCTGTAAAACCAGACCTGGTCGATGCTATGGGGCGTAGCCGGCTCTGCTAGCACGTCACTGACCTCCACCTGTAAAACAACAACAAACAAACAAGCAACAAAGACAGTCGAATTAGGGTTATTTATAGAGTCAATTTAGGCTCACACTGACTGATTCTCACTTAAAGTATTGGATATTTTTCAAGTTAATGGATGCTAGGAAGACTCAGAATGTGCCCAACATGCTAACAACTAGCTACTTTTTCAACATGTAGGTGAAAATTGGGGACATATTGCTACCTAATTTAGTGGATTCACTAAATCTAGTGCTTGTATTCGACTGACTAACGGCCGCAGTTTAATATATTTACATATTTTACATACAACTGCTTTAAATTATTATAATCTGCTCTTGGTTGGGATTGTAGCTTTTGTTTTTCTCCTCTCTGGTTTAAATCTGCCATTTTGTTTGTGTTGATGCTCCGGAAGAAGAACATCTCAAGTACTAACCCGTTTAAACCCAATATTTAAGTTTATTGTATTTAAACAGTAGTTTCTATCAAGGATCAAGCAAATTTAAGACCTACGCTTTAACTTGACTTTTATTACTTTATTACTGTTTCACTGCACCTATTATTTTATTGTTAACGGGTTACTCATTGCTTATAGTACTTCTTTTATTTATTCATTTACTTCTATGTCGTGGTTAACGATCTATTTCATTTTATCTGTTACTATTTTTATACTTTTGAAATTTTCTTTTAACTCCTGTTTTTAGTATATTAGTATTTTAGTCTGCGGCTGTGTTTCCTCACTTTCTTCTCATCCTCACTTCTTTATGTCTTCATTTCTTCACTTCTTCACTTCCCCATCACTGTTTTAATACATCATACATAATCAATATGTCGGCTGAGACGGTTGTTGGTCGGTGGATTTGATTGATTGACTGAACGACAGTGGAGTGGAGGGGGTGAAAAGTCACTCAGTGACACACAGTAGATCCGTTTTGGTGACAGGAAATTGATTTTCAGACACTAGTGTTAGACGATAAGCCTGTCATGTGATGGATGAAGTGACCTGTAAGTGCTTGTTGATGCCATGAGGGTCTCTGCTGACAGGAGGGGTGGGTGTGGGTGTGGGTGTAGGGGTGACAGGGGGCATCGGTGGGGTCGGAGGGGTCGGTTTGGGTGCCGGGGTCGGGGTTTTGGACGCAAACTCTGGAGGAGGAGGAGGTGGAGGAGTAGTGCCCATCATCCGTTCTCCTCCTGCGTCATCGTCGTCACTGTCGTCATTGATCTTACACTCCACCAGACAGTCGTCGCTCACCATCATCATCGTCACTGCACGACAGAGAGAGAGAGAGAGAGAGAGAGAGAGAGAGAGAGGGAGGGCACAGCATTCTGTGAAAATATCTGTGAAAATATTCTGTGAAATATCGTCATATAATTTCAATAATCATGAAGTGATATAACTTTAATCTCGTATCGCCACCCTGACAGAACAGTTGTCTTTTTCTCCGAAAATATGACTTTTTTTTACTTGACCCGCCCCCTCCTGACTAGATGCTCATTGGATCATCTGAGTTTGAAACCCCTGAGTTATACACAGTAACACACACACACACAGATTGGGTGTGTGCATATGTGTGTAGTGTAACAGTGATCAGCACTCTGCTTCCACCACCTGTTTTTCAGCCCCCGGAAAAAGAAGCCACGCCAAAATCCTTAAATAGCAGCTGGTAATTTTAAAATTACCTCATAAAAGTTTGAAACACAATCAGTTCAGTCGAGTTTATAATCAATGTGTGTCCATATTTAGCTGATTATGTGTCGTGTGGGGACTTCCCTTTCAATTAAAAATAACATTAAAGAAGATTCAAACACGTGTCGGATGAAGTTCTGCCTTGAGTTTCATGGATGTATAAAAAGAGAGTTCACTGAAAATAAAATGGTTGATATTAGTTTTTAAATTTAAATTGACTAGTTTTAAGAAGATAACTTGCTTACTTTAGTTTGACTGAACTTAAATCTGTTCAGGTGCAACCAATTCATGTGATTCTTTAAAAATTTGGCGACTATTTTGGGAGGTTTTCATCGCAGCAAAAAGCTCAAATGTTGTTGCGAAAATGTTGGATTTTTTCATCTAAAGGTGACGTTTGACTGACACGACTATAGCATCACATCCATGGAGCCTCCTGATTTCAGATGTTGCAGGTGATCATCAGTTGCACAACAGATTTTGATTGCATCAACTTTTTCGACACAGTACTTTTGGGGTCACATTGCCCGGCTAGCTCAGTCGGTAGAGCATGAGACTCTTAATCTCAGGGTCGTGGGTTCGAGCCCCACGTTGGGCGGAGCATTTTAGGCAAGAGGAAAGCATTGGTCCAATCCAGGCAGGGGTTTCCCTGAGCAATCCCCAAACTGTTCCACTTCAGACGAGGACCTTGCTTCAGGAAGGCCGCCATTTGTCTATGGCAGCTGAAATACTGTGGACAGAACAGCCAAACAAAAGGCAAGAGCGTACTATGCAAATATTGTTGCGCTTTCTTCACTGTAGTTCCCCGTAGCATTTTCACAAAGGGTGCTACCTGGGTGCAATGGGGAGTGCTGTCCACTGTATAAGATTTAGTGACATCTGGTGGTGAGACCGCAGATTGCAACGAATATCCTGTTGCCACACACACTGTAAATATGCTAATTTTAAGACAATGTCAATTTTTAACACAGACCGTGATTCCATCGAGTGGACTGTTTGTTGGGGTGTCTAGCTCAGGGGGAAACCAGCCCGTCACAAGCCCAATTCCTTTCCTCTTAGCCATGTGCTGCCCAAAAGGCTGCGCCCAACGTGGGGCTCGAACCCACGACCCTGAGATTAAGAGTCTCATGCTCTACCGACTGAGCTAGCCGGGCTGTTGGACCCTGAAAAATAACCACCCACAACGTTTCAATTTTTGGCACCCTTCCCAGAGTAAAATGGTACGGTCTGGGTGGAGCTAGACTCCGGCTCTACCCACAACAACACAGCTGATTTGGGACAAACATATGAAAAACATCGAGCCATCGGGCACAGGCCACACCCAGTCAACCAAGTCATGATCCTGTTCTCAGTCGAAACGCAAGCCTGACCCATTGCTTTACCATTCCAGGCCAAACCGTACCATGATGGAACACAGCATTATATATATATATTATGACAGCACATTCAATTCTTGCCATGGCATCCACTCGATGCCATTCCATCGAGTGGATTGTTCGAGGATTGGGTGTCTTGCTCAGGGGGCAACCACCCACAAGTCCAGTTACAAGCCCAATTCCTTTCCCCTTGGCTATGTGCTGCCCAAAAGGCAGCGCCCAACGTGGGGCTCGAACCCACGACCCTGAGATTAAGAGTCTCATGCTCTACCGACTGAGCTAGCCGGGCTGCGGAACTCTGAAAATAACCAGCCAGAACGTTTAAATTTTTTGGCACCCTTCCCAGAGTACTCTGATACTCTTGGGGTACCAGAGTAAAATGGTACGGTACGGTCTGGGTGGAGCTAGACTCCGGCTCCACCCACGACAACACAGCTGATTCGGGACAAACATACGAAAAACATCGAGTCACCCTTTAAAGAACATAGAGAACAGTCAACCCAGTCAACCAAGTCATGGTCCTGTTCTCAGTCGAAACGCAAGCCTGACCCAGAGCTTTACCATTCCAGACCAAACCGTACCATGATGGAAACACAGCATTATATGAACACGCTTATGTTGACAGCACATTCAATTCTTGCCAATAAAACCCTCCCAAAATGTCACACACTGGAGCTTTAAATGTGATTCAATCACTTTAGCAGATGCACGGTGTACAATAAATCACTGCAGCAGAAAAACTCACCTCACTTTTCTTAATCCCGTGTCAGAGAGAAGAGGCAGAGGAATCTCCTGCTGAGTGTTAATCTAAAACGTCCACGAGCGGTCGTGCTGATAGACGCTTAATCCCAGAGTCCCTCAGAGCTAGATTTGGTACACGAGACACACACACACACACACAAATATACACACACTGAGAAGCACATGTACAGTGTGTGTGTGTGTGAGGAGGCAGTTATTTTAGGAGGAGGTGTGGATGAGTCCAGATGATCATGTTACAGCACTGGGGTTCATCTGAAAACAGAAACTTAAACAATGACACATGCATTTTTTGTGCATTTTTATTTCACTGTTTAATTTCTTCCATTCATTCTTCCATTCATTTTTTCATTCATTCATTCATTCATTCATTCATTTTCTACCACTTTATTGTCTACATGAGGGTCATAAGTGGAGCAGGTCACCAGTCCATCACACCTACAGTCAATTTAAAGTGTCCAAATAAAAAACATACGCACTTCTTGTTGTGAGGCAACAATGCCAGCCAATGCACCACCATGGGGCCTGCTTGTATAAAATACTGTACTTACATTCACTGGCCACTTTATTAGGTACAACTGCAAGGGTAATGTTTTGAGATTATTATTTCTCTTTTACTCTGGATTCCATGTTCCAGAATTAGAATTTTTGCGTTCTACAAAACGACAAACAGCAAATTCATATATGTGTGTATTAATATACACACACACACACACTAAATTTTTATATATATATATATATATATATACACACACACACACACTTTGCACATTTTTGTATATATGTATACACACACACAATTATATCTAGATAGATAGATTCGCTTTAAGCAGTTCTGTTAGAGGGAACACAACGGTAGAGAAGTTCTTAGATAAACTCCTATAGTAACCCACTAACCCCAAGAACTTCTGAAGTTCTTCTTTGTCGTGGGTTGTGGATATTTGGCAATGGCCGTAACCTTGGCCTGGACCAGAGCCACATGACCCTGCCCCACTACACGGCCGAGACACGTCACTGTAGCCATCGCAAAATCGCATTTAGCCAAGTTCACCATGAGCCGAGCTTCAGCCAAGCGTTCGAACAGCGCCCGAATGCGCTGAAGATGCGAGTGCCAGGTATCACTGTAGAAGACCAAATCGTCCAGATAAACTGCATAACCTTGTAACCCTGCCACAACGCGGTTCATCAAACGCTGAAAGGTCGCAGGGGCCCAAAAGGCATCACCTTATAGGAATAAAAGCCAGACGGAGTGATGAATGCAGACATTTCTTGCGCACGCTTAGACAGTGGCACTTGCCAATATCCTTTAAGCAAATCAAACTAGCTCACAAACTTTGCGGACCCCACCTGATCAATACAGTCACTTTTCATAAATCGGTGCAAAATCAAGGTGTTCCATTCTGTTTTGGCACTAGAATGCACAGAGAAGCCCAACTGGACGATGATGGAACAGCAATATCATTTTGGAGCATGTATGTGACCTCCGCCTCCGAATAATCACGTTTACCTGGGGCCATACGGTAAAACTGTTGTTCAAGCGGTCGAGCATCTCCGACATCGATATCATGTTTCGATCCAGTCAGTCTGCGAAGGAATGTCACCAAACAAGCAAGAAAATGTATGCACCAACTCGGACGTTACCAAGTGATTCTGAATTTTTTTGCCTCCCATACAACAAGCTTTCATCAGGCTCTGGTACCCCATCTCCATCATGCCCCAAACCCTCTGAAGCTACAGCAAGAGCTGGACGCACCCTTCAGGTGGCAACCCAAATCTGCATCAACTTCACGCTTGTAATATGGTTTCAAGAGATTCACATGGCAGAGACGCTTAGTCTTCCTCCGTCCGGGAGTTGCAACACCATAGTTCAAATCAGAGACTTTCTCAGTGACCGCGTACTGACCTGCAAACTGGGCCTGGAAGGGTGAACCAACTATAGGCATAAGTGAACTCATGGCGCTCTGTATGACGGTCATACAATTCTTTCTTTCTCCTCTGGCACAGGCCCAGCTTTTCTCTCGCCATGCAACCAGCCACAAACAAACGATGTCTGAACCCATTCACATATTCCACCAGGTTAGTAGGTGGATCCATATCCACACAGTCTTCCTTCAGCACAGCCAGGGGACCACGCACAGCATGTCCAAAGACCAACTCATTTGGGCTGAAGCCTGTACTCTCCTGTACTGCCTCCCTAGCAGCCAACAGAAGCCTTGGCAACCCCTCCTCCAAGTCTCTATCTAACTCGGTTCAATATGCACGCAGAAGAGACTTGAGAGTGTGGTGGAAGTGCTCCAAAGCACCCTGGATCTGCACATGATAAGCCGATGATTGGTTCTGCGTAATACGCAGAAGCGTCAACACTTGCCGAAACATTTTAGATGAAAATTTTTAACCTTGGTCACTTTGGACCACCTGAGGAATGCCAAATATCGAAATGAACTGAGCCAATGCCTTAACCACAGCCTTCGTTGTAATTGACCTCAAGGGATACGCCGCCGGATATCTGGTGCTCTGACACATCACTGTGAGCAGATATTTACAGCCAGACTTGGAAGATGGGGTGCGTAAACGGTTCACTCACAACCGAAATAGGCTGCAGTGGTGCAGGCTTGACCTTCTGATTAGGCTTTCCTGTGAGCTGACACACGACAGGTTTTAATATACGTGGAAATACGTGGAAAAGAAGTGTTTAAGGATGTTGAGGTACGTCTTGCGCACACCAAAGTGTCCACACTCATCATGTGCCACTGTCAAGACAAGAGGGCGGAATTTAACTGGCACCACCATCTGGAAAACATCAGCATCCACACCGTTTTCACTCACAGGAACCCACTTTCTAAACAGCAAGCCATTATACAAGAAGTATCCATTTGCAGCACTACTTATATCCGAGGCCGGCAAGGCACGCTCAAATAGTTCTTTCAAGGAGGGGTCATTACTTTGCTCCTGCACCACCTCGCTATGTGACAGTGACACAGGGAGCTCTGACAGCGATGGAACCTCCAACAATATATCACTGTCGCCGTCAGATGACGCGTCAGGGTCCGACTTCCTCATAGCGTGCGTAATTAGGCATAATGGCAAGACTTCTGGAGTGCAACCGGAGCCTTCAGACACAAAATTAGATGGACAAGATGTAACCACAGGTGAGGGAGGAGTGTCAGTCCACACTCTGCCACCAGCCAAACCGTTGCCCAAGATAAAATGCACACCTTCCATAGGCAACGCTGGCCGCACACCAACAGCCACCTCACCATTAACCAGCTCACAGTTCAAAATCATCTTATGCAAAGGAACAGGAAGAATTTTCAGCAACTCTCCTGAAACCACGGACATGCTCCCAAGCAAAGCTTCAGCCACGTTCGCCACAACACTATCCCCCAACCAGCTCAACGAACTCAAAGGAAGAACGTCGCTACAGCCTACCAGGGAAAACTCCTCGCCAGTTCACACACAACTACGCACGGGGCAACACAGTATCATCAGGCCCTGCTGCTTCCAGCGTAAACAACGAGCAAACAAACTAGTCTCTCTACAAAATCGGGTAAGAAACAACACAACAAACGCCATACACAAGTGATTCAACTTACCCTACAAAGCCATCCCTGAAGAATCGTCTGTCACAACCGAACAAGGACTTGAACCCAATAGCACGACTCAGAGACAACTTCCAAAAATACTCCAATTTATTGGACAAAGTAACAAATAAAAATCACTCTCAAAGGGAGGAAAAGTATCAACAGAAAATCACTCTATCGAGGAATCACTAGATAAGCAAAAGGCCAAAGTAACAAATTATAATCACTCACTGGGAGGAGACAAAAGGTCTAGGCAAGGTGCCAAATCAAAATCACTCTTCACGAGGAAAAAACTCTGATGGCTCAAAAAGGGACAAAACAAAGTAGCAACTAAGAAAAGCAAAAACCTTACAAACAATTGACGTGGCATGGATTGGCGTGGGTTCTCTGGCATGACAGACAAGACGAACTGACGCAGGGCAGAGGGAAGCACAGGCTATATGTAACTCAAAGTAAATGGGGAACAGGTGGAAACAATCAGGGCGGGGAAGATAATCAGACTGGCGGGAAAACTACAGGGGAAGGGCAAGTTATCTGAAACAAGAGGAAAGAGAGATGTCAAAATAAAACAGGAAGTCACAAAACAAATAGAAGGCAAAACTAAACATAACTTAACACAACTTTCTGGATATGACAGTACCCCCCCCCTCTAGGGACGGCACCTGACGGCCCAGATAACTGAGGGTGGCGTCTGTAAAAGTCTGTGATGAGGTCAGGATCCACAATAAAGCTAGCAGGAACCCATGATCGTTCCTCTGGACCGTAGCCCTCCCAATCCACCAGGAACTGCCTGCCCCGGCCCCTGTTGCGCACAGCCAGCAGAGCCTTGACTGAGTAGACAGGGCCGCCGTCGACCATCTGGGGAGGTGGAGGGGGTGCGGCTGCGGGCACCATGAGGCTTTCCTTAACCGGTTTCACCCGGCTGACGTGGAAGGTGGGGTGGACTCTCATGGACCGGGGCAAACGCAGACGGACAGCGGAAGGGCCGATGACCTTGGACACTGGGAAAGGCCCCACGAACCGTGGAGCCAACTTCCTGGAGGCGACTTGGAGAGGCAAATCCCGCGTAGAGAGCCAGACCTTCTGGCCAGGCTTGTATACAGGCGCAGGTAGGCGCCTCCGATCAGCAGCCCTCTTCATGCGGTCCACACTGCGTAGGAGTGCCTTACGGGCGGCTGCCCAGATGCGGTGGCATCGCCGGACCATGGCATGGGCCGACGGGACGATGATCTCCTTTTCTGTCTCGGAGAAGACAGGGGGCTGGTAGCCGAAGACGCACTGGAATGGAGACATGCCAGTTGCCGAGGTGAGAAGAGAGTTGTGGGCATATTCCACCCACACCAGCTTCTTGCTCCAGGAAGCCGGATTCTGCGACACCAGGCATCGAAGACAGGTCTCTAACTCCTGGTTGAGACGTTCCGTCTGGCCGTTGGCTTCTGGGTGATAACCAGAGGTGAGGCTGACGGTGGCTCCGATGAGCTTGCAGAACTCTTTCCAGAACCTGGATATGAACTGGGGCCCCCGGTCTGAAACAATGTCTTTGGGAAAACCATGAATACGAAATACTTGAGTCATCATAATCTCTGCCGTTCTTTTGGCAGATGGAAGCTTGGGTAATGCTATGAAATGAGTCATTTTAGAAAACCTGTCTACCACTGTGAGCACAGTGGTGTTTCCTTCAGAGACCGGGAGCCCCGTGACGAAGTCGAGTGAGATCTCAGCCCATGGACGAGTGGGAACAGGGAGTGGCTGCAGCAACCCCATCTGCGCTCTGGAGGAGGTCTTGTTGCGGGCACAGATGGAACACGCCTCCACATACTCCCGAACCTCCCTCTCCATGGAGGGCCACCAAAACCTCTGGGAAATGACGTACATGGTCCTCTTAACTCCTGGATGGCAGGTGAGCAGTCCGGTGTGAGCCCAATGGATCACCTGTGGACGCATAACAACAGGGACAAACAAGCGATTCTCCGGACAACCACTAGGTGTCGGATTCTCACCATTAGCCTGCTTCACCTGAGATTCTATCTGCCAACTCACCGCTCCTACCACACGGTTCAGTGGTAGGATGGGCTCCGGTTCCTTGGCAGTAGGCTCGGGGTCAAACAGACGGGACAAGGCATCGGGCTTGGTGTTCTGGGACCCCGGCCTATAAGACAAAACAAAGTTAAATCTGTTAAAAAAAAATGTCCATCTGGCTTGGCGAGAGTTCAGTCTCTTTGCTTTGCGAATATATTCCAGATTCTTATGATCTGTCCATACAATGAATGGGTGCTGTGCGCCCTCTAACCAATGTCTCCACTCTTCCAAAGCTTTTTTCACTGCTAATAACTCACGGTTCCCAACATCGTAGTTTCTCTCTGCCGGCGAGAGTTTATGAGACAGGAAGGCGCAGGGATGAAGCTTGTTGTCCTTCTCAGAGTGCTGGGAGAGTACTGCCCCCACTCCATTATTGGAGGCATCCACCTCCACCACAAACTGCCGGCTGGGATCAGGAACTGTGAGAATGGGGGCAGTAGTGAATCGCACTTTGAGCTGCTGGAAGGCCTCCTCAGCTTGAGGGGACCACAAAAAGGGAGACTGAGGAGAGGTAAGTGCATGTAGAGGTGCAGCTGTGGCACTGAAGTTTCGGATAAACCTCCTGTAAAAGTTAGCAAATCCTAAGAATTGTTGAACCTTTTTGCGGCTATCAGGTGTTGGCCACTGAGCCACAGCGCTAACTTTAGCCGGATCCATTTGCACCTTTCCAGGGGCTATGATAAAGCCAAGGAAAGATACAGTGTCGGCATGGAATTCGCTCTTTTCTGTCTTGACATATAATTGGTTCTCCAGCAGTCGCTGGAGAACCTGCCGTACATGATGCACATGAGAGTCTAAATCTGGGGAGAAGATCAATATGTCATCTAAATACACGAACACAAAGTGGTTCAGGAAGTCTCTCAGTACATCGTTGATCATTGCTTGGAAGACAGCAGGAGCATTGGTCAACCCAAACGGCATGACTAGGTACTCGTAATGACCACTAGGAGTGTTAAAGCCTGTTTTCCATTCATCCCCCTCTCTGATCCTAACCAGATGATAGGCGTTTCTGAGGTCTAATTTAGTGAAAACCTTAGCTTGCTGAAGCTGATCAAAAGCTGATGACATTAGTGGCAGAGGGTACCGATTCTTAACAGTTATGTCATTAAGTGGTGCATAGTCTATACATGGTCGGAGTGTCCCATCTTTCTTTCCCACAAAAAAGAACCCTGCCCCCGCTGGAGATGAAGAGGGGCGGATAAGACCAGCCTTTAACGAGGACTCAATATACTCGGTCATAGCCTTCTTTTCGGGGCCAGAGATGGAATATAGTCTACCCTTAGGAATAGGGGACCCCGGGATCAAATCAATGGGGCAATCATAAGGCCTGTGGGGAGGAAGGGAGGTTGCCTTCTTTTTACTAAATACCTCACTCAACTCGTGGTAACATCTTGGGACTGAAGTCAGGTCAGGAGTTTCAGAGTCTGTGACATGAACAGAGGCAATGTTATCACTAGTTTTCACATTATGACAAGACTTTAAACACTTGGTTTTACATTCTTCTGCCCAGTTCAAGACCCTCCCAGTACTCCAGTCAATGTGCGGGTTATGTTTCTTCAGCCAGGGAAAACCCAAAATGAGAGGATACTGGGCAGAGTTATATAAATGAAATTGCATAAGTTCATAGTGGTTATCAATGATAACTGTGAGCAGTTCAGTCTTGTGCGTCACTCGAAAAATCAGACTGCCATCGAGAGCGCTGGCCTCTATAGGCTGAGATAATTGTTCTGTTTTTAGCTTGAGTCTCATGGCAAAATCCCAGTCCATGAGACTTTCATCAGCCCCCGAGTCAATGAGAGTCTCCAAACTAAGTGTGGTGTTGTGATGCCTCACCTTAGTCTGGGTTAAAGCTCGAGGAGGGAATTCCGTGGAGGAGAAACGTCTCCCCAGTACCCCCCTGTCGACTGGTGAGCCTGTGCCTTTTGCCGGACACGCTGCTAGCAGATGCCCTTGCTGTCCGCAATAGAAGCACCTGCCTTCCTGCAGGCGACGACGGCGCTCCTCTGTGGACAGTTTGGTTCGCCCCAACTGCATGGGCTCCTCCACCTCCTCGGATGGCCTCTCCCTCCGGGTAATGGGTGATGGAGCACGTGAGGAGCTCCGCCAACTGGGTGTAGTGACAGCAGCGCGACCCTGATGACGACCAGCTGCAGAGGCCATTCGGCTTCGTTGTAGCTCCTGTAAGCGGTTGTCTGTTCTTATGGCCAGAGTCATTACTGAGTCTAGATCAGAAGGCAAATCTAGGGGCACTAACAAGTCTTGAATTTGATCTGAAAGTCCCTTGAGAAAAACATCATACAGGGCCGTGGTATTCCATCCGCTATCCGTGGCTAGGGTGCGAAAGCGGATAGCATAGTCACAAACAGAGTCTCTATTTTGTTTGATGTTGCTCAACTCACGTGCTTTCTCTCGGTCGGATGAGAGGGGATCGAAAGCCTTCCGCAGAGCCTGTTTAAACTCCTTGAGGGATCCGCAGATCATTGAATCCCGAGACCATTCAGCCGTAGCCCATGCCCTCGCCCTCCCGGTGAGGTGGGAGATCATGAATGCCACCTTCGATCGTTCCGTAGGAAAGGCTGAGGGCAAGTGTTCATAATGCATATCACAGTCCACAATAAACGCCCGACATCCTCCTGACTCACCAGAAAACTTTTCTGGGGGGGAAAGGCGAAGAGTCGTGGCATGGGGAGCTGAGATCAATGAAGCTCTGGTATCCGCCGGAGATGGTGTGGTCATGGTGTCTGAGGGAGAGGGATCCCTTGTGAGATGAGCAAGGACTTGATGTACTTGGTTTGCCAGGAGGTTAACTTGGGCTGTCATAGAGGCTTTGAACTCCTCCTGACTTTTAGCCATCCCCTTCACGCCACTGTGCAGAGAGGCCATGTGCTCCTCCTGCTGAGTCAGGCGGGTGTTCTGGGAGCGAACGGCCGCTGTCAGTTGTTCTGAGTCGGCTGGGTTCATGCTGGTCAGTTCGTAATGTCACAACCGAACAAGGACTTGAACCCAATAGCACGACTCAGAGACAACTTCCAAAAATATTCCAATTTATTGGACAAAGTAACTGTGAGCTTTTCCCACTCACTGGGGTTCGGGAAGGACGAGGAGGCGGCGTTGAGGGAGTAAATAGACCGGTTTATTGTCAACTCAAAACAATCAACCAAACAAATAAAAAGAAGTCAGCTGTGGCTGCGATGTCAGCGCTCTGCTGCGCTGCGCTGCGCTGCTCTGACTCTCTCTCTCTCTCTCTCTCTGACTTTCCGTGTCTGCGTGCGGACCCAGCCTACTGCAAGAGATCAGAACCAGGTTACAAACATGCTTATATAGCTGACTAATTACCTGATTCTGTCCAGCTGTCTGATCACCGGCTGAGCCACTCCTTCCTTTCCTCCAGCAGCCGTCGCTCTAACCAAGCCCCACTGCCACATACCCCCACCGCCCGACTTAGGCCGGGACCCCGCCGGCCGCAAGCCCACTCCCCCCCCCCTCCGCAGAGCGGGAGAGAAAGTCGGCCACGGCCATGCGGTTCCCCGGCCTATGGATCACCTTGAACCGGAAAGGCTGCAAAGCCAGATACCAGCGAGTGATCCGCGCGTTGGCATCTTTCATGCGGTGGAGCCATTGGAGCGGGGCATGGTCCGACCAGAGGGTGAATGGGCGCCCCAGGAGATAGTAGCGGAGGGCACCGACCGCCCACCGTATGGCGAGGCACTCTTTCTCCACCGTACTGTAGCTCACCTCCCGCTGAGCTAGCTTCCGGCTAACGTACAGTACGGGGCGGTCGACCCCCTCCACCTCCTGGGACAAAACGGCCCCCAGCCCGCTGTTCGAGGCGTCGGTCTGCAGGATGAAAGGGAGAGAAAAGTTAGGTGTGTACAAAAGTGGCTCCCCACAGAGGGCTTGCTTAACCCTCTCAAACGCCAGCTGACACGGCTCCGTCCACTGGACCGGATCTGAGGCACCTTTTCGGGTCAGGTCGGTTAGGGGGCTGGTCAGCTCCGAGAAGGCCGGAATGAACCTCCTATAGTAACCGGCCAGCCCCAGAAACCTCCTAACCTCTTTTTTGGTCTTGGGTCTTGGGCAGGCTGCAACCGCTGCGGTCTTTTGTATCTGTGGCCGCACCTGCCCTCCCCCCAAGTGGTACCCCAAATACCGTACCTCCCTCCGTCCAACTGCACACTTCCCTGGATTGGCCGTGAGCCCCGCCCTCCTCAGGGACTCCAGCACTGCTCCCACCTGCTGCATATGCTGCTCCCAGGTCTCACTATGAATGATGACATCATCCAAGTAGGCCGCAGCATATGCAGAGTGAGGCCGCAGCACCCGGTCCATGAGGCGCTGGAACGTGGCTGGGGCCCCGAACAACCCAAATGGAAGCGTGACAAATTGGTACAAACCATACGGAGTGGAGAAGGCCGTTTTTTCCCTGGACTCTAGCGACAAGGGAATCTGCCAGTAGCCCTTGGTCAAATCCAGTGTCGTAAAAAAGCGAGCCGTGCCCAGCCGATCCAGGAGTTCGTCGACCCGGGGCATTGGATAGGCATCGAATTTGGACACCTCGTTGACTCTACGGTAGTCCACACAGAACCGTATTGACCCATCAGACTTGCGAACAAGAACAATGGGGCAACACCAGTCACTGTTGGACTCTTCTATTACTCCCATCTCTAACATAGCCTGAAGTTCTGCCTGAACAGTTTTCCTCTTATGTTCCGGCAGGCGATAGGGTCGTGAACGCACTGTCACACCCGGGGAAGTTTCTATGTGGTGGTGTATGAGGTTTGTGCGTCCTGGCAGGGGAGAGAACACGTCGGCAAACCGCCGCTGCAACGAGGCCACGTCTGCTCTCTGGCCCGGCGAGAGATGAACGTCAACGGGGACCGGCGCCGACCTGTTTGATTTAGTCACCTCCGGTCCCAGCTCATCTCTCTCAATCACCGTGGTGGCCAGAGAAACAGACGCCACCTCCCTCCAGGCTTTGAGGAGGTTAAGGTGGTAAATCTGTGTTGCTCCACCCCTGTCAGAACGCACAACCTCATAGTCAACCTCCCCCACCCGCCGTGTGACCACAAAGGGCCCTTGCCACTTGGCGAGTAATTTGGAGCTAGACGATGGTAGCAATAGAAGCACTTTATCTCCCGGTGAAAACTGTCTAAGTTTAGCCCCTCTGTTGTACAGCCGCTGTTGACGTTCCTGGGCCTGGAGCAAATTCTGCCGTGATAACTGACCCAGTGAATGGAGTTTTGCTCGCAGGTCCAGTACGTGCTGTACCTCATTTTTACTGGTGCTTGGACCCGCCTCCCAGTTTTCCTTAACCAGGTCCAAGACACCCCGAGGTTTTCTGCCGAACAGGAGTTCAAAGGGCGAAAAACCCGTGGAGGCCTGGGGCACCTCCCGCACTGCAAACAACAGAGGGTCCAACCATTTATCCCAATTACGACTATCCTCGTGTACGAACTTACGAATCATGTTCTTTAGCGTTTTGTTAAACCGCTCCACCAGGCCATCAGTCTGGGGATGGTACACACTAGTCCGGATTGAGCGGACGCCCAGTAATTCGTATAGCTCGCGTAGTGTACGTGACATAAACGATGTGCCCTGGTCAGTCAGGATCTCTTTCGGGATCCCAACTCGGGAGATGACCTGAAACAGTGCCTGTGCAACACTCTTCGCCGAGATGTTGCGCAAGGGTACTGCCTCGGGATATCGCGTTGCATAGTCCACTAGAACTAATACAAAGCGATATCCCCGTGCGCTCCGGTCTAATGGCCCGATGAGGTCCATGGCAAGTCTATCAAAAGGGACCTCCATCAATGGTAATGGGCGCAAGGGCGCTTTTGGGGTGGCCGGCGGGTTGACTAATTGACATTCGCGGCAGGATGCACACCACCGACTTACATCCGCCCGAATGCCCGGCCAGTAAAATCGGGCCATGATCCGGTTCAGTGTCTTATCATATCCGAGGTGACCCGCCATGGGGTTGTGGTGAGCCGCCTGGAAAATCGTTTCTCGGCGGCTTTTTGGGACTAACAACTGGGAGAGCTCTTCCCCTGTTCGAGTGTCACGACTCACTCTGTATAAACGGTCTTTAACGACAACAAAGTAGGGGTGAGAGAGTGCTGCGTTAGGGTGAACCGGACAACCATCAATTTCCATCACTTGGTCAAAGGCGTGGCGGAGGGTCTCATCCCGAGACTGTGCTAGGGGAAAATCTTCCATGGGCGCCATCTGTGCCCCCCCCCCCGCAGCAGCGTCGGGATGCGGCACCTCCGCCTCACCACTAAGGACAGCACATAACTCACATTTCCCTGACTTACGTGACCGCACCCCCATGGTTTCCCCTGCTAAGCTCGTAAACCCCGGCCAATTTGTTCCCAAAATTAGAGGGTGCGTGAGGCGAGTACTAACTCCAGCCTTTACTCTATGTTTTTTCCCTTTAAAATAAATTTCCAGAGCCACCACAGGATAATCGTGAATATCCCCATGCACACACCTCACCCTCACCCACGATGCCTCTAACAATGCCCCCGGTCGAACCAAGCGCTGATGGATCATGGTCTGTTCACAACCAGAATCCAGCAGAGCTTGATGTGTACCCCCTTGTATACATACCGGTATACGGTACGTCCCTTCCGAACCGGGGGAGGGGGCCGGCGGCCCGGCAACCCGAACCACTTGCCCCACTTCCATGAGCGGGCACTCCGCTCTGATGTGGCCGGGCTGCCCACACCGCCAGCACACCTGCCCTGGCGTCTGAGGAGCCCCCCGGGGTGCCAGGTGATCAGACGCGTAGGCTGGGCCCTGAGGGAAAGACGGCATAGGGTAGTTAGACGACCGGAGCGATGCATGCTCCGGCTGTGTGTGTGTGTGTGTGTGTGTGTGTGGGTGTGGTGCAGGAGCCGATGCCGCTGGGAACCTCCTCCTCGGGGCTGGAGTGGGACGGCTGGCAGGGATCGTCGCTGGCCTGGTCTCCTCCCTCATGCTCCGCCGGGGAAGAGAGAGATGGTCCTCCGCGAGGACGATCGCTGCCTCGATGTTGGCCGGGCGGTGGCACTGGACCCAATTGGCTGTGGACGGTGTAACCCAGCGATGAACTGCTCCAGCGCCACCTGTCCAACGACGTCCTCAGCGGAGTGGGTCCCCGGCTGGAGCCAGCGCCTCGCGGCGTCCAGGAGCTGCTGCGCGTATGCAAAGGGGCGCCCGGCTCCTTCAAAGGAGAGCCCCCTGAACCGCCGCCGGTGTCCCTCCGACGTACTGCCCAGCCGGTCCAGGATGACTCTCCTCAGCTGTGTGTAGTCGTGGCGCGCGGCCGCCGGCAGGCTGTGCGCGGCCAGCTGCGCCACGCCGGTGAGCAGGGGAAGAAGCCGAAGCGCTCTCTCCTCCTCCGGCCACCCACACGCTTCCGCCGTGCCCTCGAAGATGTCCAGGTATGCCTCCGGGTCATCTTCCGCGGTCATCCGCTGCAGGGCGACGGGCGGAGACCGTCCTCGACCGGGCTCCGGGTCGGCGCCGTGGGCAGCCGGGCGTTGCAGCAGCTCCCGCAGGAGAGCACGATCGTCCCGCTGTGACGCCGCAATGTCCGCGAGGAGCTGGGACTGCTGCTGCTGCAGCGTGGTGGTGCTCTCCTGCATCGCAGCGAGGTGCTGAAGGGCCAGCGACAGCGGAGATTGTCCTTCCATGAGTCCCTGTTCAGGCGCCACTGTGAGCTTTTCCCACTCACTGGGGTTCGGGAAGGACGAGGAGGCGGCGTTGAGGGAGTAAATAGACCGGTTTATTGTCAACTCAAAACAATCAACCAAACAAATAAAAAGAAGTCAGCTGTGGCTGCGATGTCAGCGCTCTGCTGCGCTGCGCTGCGCTGCTCTGACTCTCTCTCTCTCTCTCTCTCTGACTTTCCGTGTCTGCGTGCGGACCCAGCCTACTGCAAGAGATCAGAACCAGGTTACAAACATGCTTATATAGCTGACTAATTACCTGATTCTGTCCAGCTGTCTGATCACCGGCTGAGCCACTCCTTCCTTTCCTCCAGCAGCCGTCGCTCTAACCAAGCCCCACTGCCACAGTAACAAATAAAAATCACTCTCAAAGGGAGGAAAAGTATCAACAGAAAATCACTCTATCGAGGAATCACTAGATAAGCAAAAGGCCAAAGTAACAAATTATAATCACTCACTGGGAGGAGACAAAAGGTCTGGGCAAGGTGCCAAATCAAAATCACTCTTCACGAGGAAAAAACTCTGATGGCTCAAAAAGGGACAAAACAAAGTAGCAACTAAGAAAAGCAAAAACCTTACAAACAATTGACGTGGCATGGATTGGCGTGGGTTCTCTGGCATGACAGACAAGACGAACTGACGCAGGGCAGAGGGAAGCACAGGCTATATGTAACTCAAAGTAAATGGGGAACAGGTGGAAACAATCAGGGCGGGGAAGATAATCAGACTGGCAGGAAAACTACAGGGGAAGGGCAAGTTATCTGAAACAAGAGGAAAGAGAGATGTCAAAATAAAACAGGAAGTCACAAAACAAATAGAAGGCAAAACTAAACATAACTTAACACAACTTTCTGGATATGACATCGTCCTTCACCTCAAACCCACACACAGTCCCACGTGAGCAGATAATAGCTTACCTGCACCGGTAAACAAAGGAACAAAGGCCCTGAGCGCACAAACTACAAACTCACAACTCTTACACAGAAATGCAGACAAAACGGGAAAAAAAAAAAAAAAACAGCCGGACGAGCCCCCAATATATCATAACCCGGCTCCTAGGCCACGACATATATGGGAAGGGACGCAATGGATGGCAGGAAAGTAAACAAAATAGACAACTAAACAATAATTTGCAAATATGGAGTGTGTCAGTCAGTGATATCAGCCATGTAAGTGTGGGTGTGTGAAGAATGAAGTGTAGGGTGTTGCGGAGTGAAAACAGAACCAGAATCAAACAAACAAAAGGCCTGCAGCTGCTGGCCGGTGGAAGCGTCAAAACCAGAGAGCCCGAACAGCACTGGGGGAGGGCCTTTTATCCTCTGTTGCGGCAAGGCACAGGTGCTCTAAATTCAGCTGGCTGCCACACCCACACTCTCCCAGGTACCCATAGATCTGCGGGGCAAATACACACGACTCATACCAGCATTTACATGCTTGAGGCTTGGCGTCACAGGAGGAAAAAGGGGGGAAGCTTGCAAGCCTGAGAACACCATCCCAACTGTGAAATACGGGGGTGGCAGCATCATGTTGTGGGGTTGTTTTGCTGCAGGAGAGACTGGTGCACTTCACAAAATAGATGGCATCATGAGGAAAGAACATTATGTGGAAATACTGAAGCAACATCTCAAGACATCAGCCAGGAAGTTGAAGCTTGGGCGCAAATGGGTCTTCCAAATGGACAATGACCCGAAGCATACTGCTTCTGAATCAATCTGGAAACTGCACCCAAGAATGAACCAGACTTGTGCAAGTCCACAATTCTCTTCCTGATATCTTGGCTGATTTATTTTGACTTTCCCATGATGTTACCCAAAGAAGCAGTGTGTTTCAGGTGTGCCTCAAAAAAATAAAATCCACAGGTGTGTCTCTAATTAACTCAAATGTTGTCAATAAACCTATCAGAAGCTTCCAAAGACATGACATCTGCATTTGGGCTTTCCCAAATGGTTTAAAGGCATAATAATCTTAGTGTATGTAAACTTCTGACTTTGAAGAAAATAATAAAAAATTGTCTAAAAAAATCCTTCTCTCATTATTCTGACATTAAGCAAATAGAAATAATTCTGGTAATCCTAACATACCTAAAACAGGAAAGTGATTGTATGATTTCATGTCAGACAGTGAGAAAAAAAGCAATGTGTCCTTTTATATAGTGTATGTAAACGTCTGATTTCAACTGTATGTACGTACACAAACTTTTGTATGTACACACGCACACACACAATTTTATATATACAGTATACACACAATTTAGCAAATTTTAGTATATAGGTTTACGTGCACACCATTTTATATGTATATATATATATATATATATATATATACATACACAAAATGTTGTACATTTTTGTATAGATATGCACACACAATTATACATATATCTCCCAAATTGAGCACATTTTTGTACACACAAAATTTTGCCAATTTTTGTACATATGTATCAGATTTTCTTTAAAAAATATCATATTCATTTTCTCTGTCTTGTATTCAAAGTATTGTGTTTGTTCTACTCCTTATTATACATGATATATATATACTTATTTACTGAATCACTTTTTTCCGTCTCTATTTAATGTCTTTAAACCGGTTTGTTATGAACTGTAACCTTTAACTTCATATCATGTTTTTAAGTGTTTCTACAAAGCACCTTGAATCTGCCCATTTGTATGAAAAAGTTGCTCTAATTTTGTCCGAGCATCAAAGTTTGAAACACACAAAACAATCATCTTGAATTCATTCATCATCTTTATTATTTTTTAACCACATTTACACTTTGACACAGTAAATCTTGTGACATCTTCAGACAGTGATCCAAAAAAACAGAGGTTATTTCATTATTTTATTTATTTTTTTAAATCATAGAAGCAGAATCTGTAAATTTCTATGATTCCAACACTGAAACACGACAGAGAAGAGATGCCATTCATATTTAAAAGAAGATCGATGCACATGGAGTCAAAGGAATGGTTTCATCTCACCACAAATGTCCGGAAACTTATTGGAATGGGACCCGTGGATGGTGCACAGTCGAGTCGGGGGGCGAATGAGACAAGAAAGAGTTTTCGATGGCGGCTCCACAACGTCGCGGTTGCATTCACAGTTTAACCCTCTCTGATCCGGGGGCCATTTTGGCTCTTGAGGCTGTCGTGGGGGGGCACAGTTTCCAGCAGGAGAGGGAAAAAAAATCCACCATAAATCCTGAGTGAAAACAAACTTGCACTAATTCCCTCGAAGCCAAACCTGAGTCAGCTCGTCTCTAACTCTGCTAAAGCCCTGAGATTTGGCCTGAGCTTCAGGCCGTGTGGCACATATGAGCGGGACAGTGTATGTGTGTGTGTGCGCGCGCTAACACGCCGCGAGGATCTACGGATGCCCACTAGGTTCAGAAACAACGCAGCTGTTCAAGCAAGAAAAACGTCACAGGGAAAACATGTATGAAATATAATTATCTGTAAATATACAAAACTTATAGCCAATAAAATAATGTTAGATGTTTTGATTCAACGCTAACAAGGACATAATTATGTCTTATTTTACGTAATATCAATTTTATGTAAGATCAAGCAGAGAAGAAACCTCTCAGGTCATCAGAGGTGAAGTGAATGTTTTGAGTTTGGTGACTGAAGGCCGTTGGTATACTTAGGCGCACAGTGCTGCACAGATTTTATGGAGCCGCGCGCAAAGAGCGCATTAGGTAACAGAATTAAGCCCCGCCCACCAAGCAGAAAAAACATTTCCACAATAGAAGAAGTTGTCGCCGAGGATCGACATCCGAGCCTCGACCTGGCGACCCTCGAACCGGCGGAAACCCCGACTCCTCTGCCCGCTGTCCGAGGGAGCTGTGGCGTCGTTCTCTTCTTCTTTGGTAGGAATGCGTCCGACTCCCTTGCTTGTACCACCACACGATGGTGAAGTGGGATACTACAGGTGTCTGACGCACGAGTATACCAGGGTCTGCATGTGCACGGAAGTATACCACAGGCTTGAGTGAAGGCACTCCTAGGCACAGGCCCCAGATCAGGTTTGTTATTGAAACTCAAACAAACATTGCAAGGAGAGCTGATCTCAGACCTGCCACTAGGGTGCAGCTTCAAGTCTTTTTTCTTGTTGTTTTTTTTTTTTTTAAATGTGTACCATGGCGACCACATTTACACACAAACGTCAGTCTGGCGATGTCACGTCCCTGATTCTCCCCCCAAAAAAACTGCAAAAAGCCTGGTAAACGAAATAAAAAGAGAGGAAGAGACAGGAAAGTAAACAAAACAAAAAAAACTACAGCTGGAAAAACAGACACACTCGACGGACGGTAACACGGCACGGAGACTAGTGGCACTATGATACGCAACTATTATACACGTGTCATAAAAATAAGTTGTCATCGGCGTACGCGCTGAGCGGTAAACCGGTGACTGCAGTCACGGTGTCTCAGTCCACCGGTCTGAAAAGTGCTCGTCCTCTCAGGCCAAACCCGACCTTCTTGCCGGCTGGCGCGGCCTGAGGAAGAGAGGAAGGTAACGAGGAGGAGGCGGGAGCTGAGGTGGCGGCGGGAGCAGCGAGCGGCGGTACCGGGGCGGCAGGCTGCCGCGACAGGAGCTCTTTGAAGACAGAGTTCATCTGACGGCTGATCATCTCCTGAGGAGACATGAAAGGAGATGGGGGAGGGGAGATAATGGCAATCAGTGACCCCTGACCTCCAAGGACACTTCCTGCTGTGGGTGGAGCTACAAAACGTGGTCCAATTGGCCACACATTCTCTGTTCCTGACGCTCTCGTTCTACTGAGAGGTCCACAAGGGGGCGATAGAGGTTCTGCAGTGGAACTTTAAGTCTACGACATCTTAAGAATAGGTTTGACATTTTGTGGCGCTATTCTGCAGCCGAAGTTTAAACTGAAGTGTAACTCACTCACTTTCCTGCACCAAAGTCAGCATTTTAGCCCATATCTGCCCCCGTGTGGTGAGTTTGGGTCACTCTAGTCAATCTGAACAAAGGATTTCAAACCCTGAAGTGAACGATTTACGTAGGAATAAAAAAGAAAACTCCAGTTTCGTCAGAAAAGTTTGATAAAGTTTGATAAAGTTTTACATTTTTTTTTTTATTAGATTAACATTTTGTTTGGTGGCTATAATCTGAAAATATCACATGACTTAATGTGTAAAATTATAACTAATGGTTGGGATTTTAATCCGTGACACATCTGAAGCACTAACCTTGTCCACTACGGTTCTGTCCGCCTGAATGAAGGGAGGCCTGTCCGGGGGTTTGAAGTTGCCCTGTCTCAGCGTGTCCAAAGTATGTCTTCTCTCCTGAGACCTGGAGGACACACACACACAATTATATCTTTGTTCACTTCTCTTTCTCGTGTGGTTGTTTTTGTTTGTTTGACTTCTTTCAACTTGTATCAGTTGTGTTAATTTTCTATGCACTAATTTACTATGTTTCTTTCGCGAGGCCCTCTCAGCCACCACCCTGCCAGCAGGTGGTGCTATGCCCTTGACTCAGTTTATGTGCTGAGTCTTCTGGCCGGGTCTCATGTCACGTGTGAAGTTTTGTGCAGATTGTTCAATGTACGGTAAAGTTACAGCCCACTTCCTGTTTCGTGGCGCATGGTCGGAAGACAGACAGACAGACAGACGACTTTATTAATCCCTTTGGGAGGTTCCCTCGGGGAAATTAACAGCTCCAGCATCCACACACAGCACTGTTAAAAATAGAGAATAGAATAAAATAAGATAAGAATAAAAATATAAAAATGAAAGTGACCCATGCTATATATATATATATATATATATGTATGTATACCTACATACACACAACCCATGTATATATATATATATATATATATATATATATATATATATATAAATATATACATACGTACATACTGTACATACATGTATACATATGCACACATATATATATATATATATACACATACACATACATACATACATACATACATACACACACACACACACACACCTACAGTTACCCCGTAATGCCCAGGGTTTTATTGCACATGTCTTTATGGTTTTATTGCACATGTTATTATGTTATTGTTGTGGTTGTTGTTTGTTTAGTTCGTACTGTTTGTTTTGTTTGCCCTCCCCCCCCCAGTGAGGAGTTGTACAGTTTGATGGCCCGGGGGACAAACGAGTCCCCCAGCCTGTTGGTCCTGTACTTTGGGAGGAGCAGCCTGTTGCTGAGGCTTCTGTGGCTCCTCTGGCTGCTGATGACAGTGTGCAGAGGGTGGCTGGCATTGTCCAGCCTCATTCCTACCACAGAGCCGGCCCGCCTGATGAGTTTTTCCAGTCTGTGGAAGTCTGCCTTAGTTGTGCTCCCGCCCCAGCACACCACAGCGTGGGAGAGAACACTGGCAACCACAGCCTGGTAGAACATCCACAGGAGCTTCTTGCAGATGTTGAAAGATCGTAGCCTCCTCAGGTAGTGCAACCTGCTCTGGGCCTTCTTGTACAGATGCCTTGAGTTGCTTGTCCAGTCCAGCTTGTTGTCCAGTCACAGCCCAAGATATTTGTAGGTCTGAACGACCTCCACCTCCTCTGCTCCTATTAGAACTGGTCTCGAACTGGGTCTGTCCCTCCTGAAGTCGATGACCAGTTCCTTGGTCTTTGAGGTGTTGAGCTGCAGGTTATTAATGCGGCACCAGACAACAAAGTTCCTCACCAGGCTCCTATATTCCTCTTCCTCTTCATTGTCTCTGATACACCCCATGATGGCCGTGTCGTCTTCAAACTTGAGTTGTAGCAGAAGTCTGCAGTGTACAGAGTGAAGAGGATGGGAGACAGCACAGTCCCCTGAGGAGCTCCGATGTTGCTGACCACCGTGTCAGACGTGATGTCCTTCAGCCTGACATACTGTGGTCTGTCTGTGAGGTAGCTGGAAATCCAAGCAACCAGGCAGGGGTCCACTCGCATTCTGGTGAGTTTTTCTTTTAGTACAAGGGGCTGGATGGTGTTGAAGGCACTCAAAGTCCAAAAAGAGGATCCTGACTGTGCCACTTCCCTTGTCCAGATGTGAGTGGGCTCGGTGTAGGAGGTAGAGAATGGCATCATCTACACTGACCTCTGCCCGATAGGCAAACTGTAGAGTGTCCTCAGCGTGCTGTACCTGAGGCCTGAGGAGGTTGAGGAAGAGCCGCTCCAGAGTCTGGAGCGCCGAAATTCCGACGGTTGCCGTGGCCACGCCCTTTTGAATCTGCAACACCCCATGCTAACTCATCCTCAATGATGTGTCGAGGACAAATTTACACTTTTTTTTATGTTGGTGCGATTAACGCGCTGAGGCGTGTTCGCAAATCGCCAAGATGGACGAAATTGGACCAAATTTCAAAAATGTCCGACTTCCTGTTGAGTTGACGTCATGGTCCCAATGGACTTTTTTGTTCGTGTTGGGATGTGATAAGTTTTAACTAAGTTTCGTGAAATTTGGTGCAACTTAATTTCGACTGTGCCTACCGGGGTTTCACCTTTGGGGGGCGCTACTGAGCCATTTTGCACGACTTTTAAGTTTTTCCCTAATAATATAATTTTTTTTTTTGCCAGTTCTGCTGCGTCCGTTTTCACCGGCGTTTAGTGCCTCAAAAATGAACACCACTGTGTGTGTGTGTGAGTAGTATAGATATGATCGGAAAGTTTTGCTCATTCTCCTGAACTCACTTCCTCACTTGAGTGTGTGTGTGCGTGTACGGACTCTTACACTGGCAGGTGTCGTGTAGCCGGAGAGGTCGGCGGCTGCTGCTGCTTTCCACTTGGGCTCCCTTCACTTCCTCTCTGTCGCCCCGGCAACGAAGCACTGTCGCTGTTCACTCGCATCCTGTCGGGGACAGACAGAGGAAACGGGGGTGTGTTGCTCTGTAACTCTCTCTCTCTCTCTCTCTCTGTGTGTGTGTGTGTGTGTGTGTGTGTGTGTGTGTGTGTGTGTGTCCAGGTATTACTAATGTTGTGGGGATCTAAACCTGTTTACACAGTCACATTATGGGGACTTGTCTTCCTTGTGGGGACAAAAAGCAAGTCTCCATAATGTAAATTACTGCATTTTAAGGTGAAGATATGTTTTAAGGTTAGGTTGAGGTCAGTAGTAATTGTGGTTAAGGTTAGAGTAAGTCTCCAGGAAATGAATGTAAGTCAATGCAATGTCCCCTCAAGTCATGAATGTTGAACGTGTGTGTGTATGTGTGTGTGTGGTCCAGGTATAACTCACGTTGTGGGGACCTAAATCTGTCACATTATGTAGACGTTGTAGTAGAAGTTATGGTTATGGTCATCGGAAGTCGTGTTTCTTGTATTTATATCTTTGTGAGGTCCACAAAAACATAAAAACCCTATCTTTAAACATCTTTAAAGGACCTTCTTCAGGGCCAAGACCTGGTTTAAGGGGGTAAGGGGCTAGGGAAAATTGATTATGTCAATGATGTGTCCTCACAAAGACATAAAAAGAAGTGTGTGTGTGTGTGTTCAGACTAGTATGTCTGCCTTTGTGAGGACCAGAAAAAACGTACAAACTATAGGAGGCGAGGACATTTTGTCTGCTCCTCACAAGTTTAAAGAGCTCTTCAGGGGGTGAAGACTTGGTTTTATGGGTTAGGGTTTTTACATTAGGCTCAGATTAAGATTTAGGATTAGGCTTTTTTAGTTGTCATAACAGGGATGAGGAGAGTCTTTATGGAGACCAAACACTTGGTCCTATTGAGGCAGAACCTAATTTCTGAGAAACTGGTTTAGTTTTTTAGGGCTAAGATTTAAATTGAGGGTAGGTTAAGGTAAGGGGTTTCAGGCATTGGCTGGTTATGGTTAAGGCTTTTGGGGACATGGCCCATATTTGTGGAACAGTCCTCCTGAAGATCTGAACGCAGAGAAACTCGAGTACTTGCTTTTTTTAGCATTTATAAATGCTTTTAATAACATGGTGTTTTTTCTGTCTATTTTGTCAGTTTTATTGAGATTAGTAGTGTGTGTGTGTGTGTGTGTGTGTGTGTATGTGAGTGTGTACCGCGTTGTGTTCTCCGTCTGTGCGTCTTCCACTGTCAGGTTACCAGTGCTTCCTCCTCCTCCTCCTCCTCCTCCTCCTCCACCTCCTCCCTCATCTCGTTTGCCTCGCTCTGACCTGAAGAAGAAGAACACAGAGATCTGATGAGCTTCTGTTTCATTACACAAAGAACAAACAGTACAAGTTTAAATAAAAGTGTGAGGTGAAGACAAAGTGTTTTTCTTTAGTTCTTTGAGTTATAATAAAGTGGGTGGACAAAATAATCCAAAGTTTAACAGCAGTGTCTCTCTGTGGATGTTTAACTGCTGAGTCAGAGTGACTTTGTGTTATTTTGTCCACCTGCTGCACGAGAAACGACTCGAGTCACTGTTTACCGTGGAAAACATGAAAATAAATAATAAGTTTTTCATTAAACAGTTCCAAGAACTCGGCTCCAGTTAAAAGTGTAACTAAACCTTTAAACTACTGTTTTTTCAGGTAAAAACCTGAGTATCTGAATATTTACTGATGTTGTTGATTGATCCAGGTCCAAATCTTTACAGTGTAGTGTAAAGTATTTAATACAGAGGTCTCAAACTCAAGGCCCGTGGACCACATGTGGCCCCCACACAAGTTAATCTGTCAAATTTTTTAAATTTTTGTATTATATCGTTCCATGTCAAAAACAAACACTTTTAAGTTGAAATTCTGTGAAATATTGTCACAAATTGTCGTTTTGATATGATAATGGGTCCAGAAATGATTGTTAGGTTCACGACGAGTTCAGTAAAGTAAAATTATTTTATTATTTAACTTAATATTTTTTATTTTTTTATATTAACTAAAGAAAAAAAAGTTATATTTCATCTTATTCTCTGGCATTGAAAGAGTCGAGTTCGCGTTTGTGGTCAAAGCAGAGAGACGTCGCTCACCCGTCCAGCACGCTGATGTACTTGTGGGGGATGAGACCTTTGACTCCTCCCACCTCGCCTCTCCACCAATCACAGGAGGCCTTGCTGTGGAGGATGAGAAGCTCTCCCTGTTTGAACGACAGCTCGGCCGGAGACCGGGCCACATAGTCGAACATGGCCACTGCCTCCCACTCTGCACACACACACAAACTTGTTTTTACATCCTAGTGAGGACACATCATTGACATAATGAACTCTCTCGCCTCTTACCCTTACCTTAACCATCACAACTAAGTGCCTAACCTTAACCTAAACCCATTTCTAACCCTAACCCTAAAACCAGGTCTTAACAATGAAAAAACCCTTTAAAGACAGGTTTGTATGTTTTTCAGACCTCACAAAGACATTAACGTCTTCTTTTTATTTATTTAATTAATTAATGAATGAATGAATGAATGAATTAATTAATTAACTTTGTTATTTGATCATGTTCTGATAAATTAGACTTAAACATAACGCAGGTTAACTGTAGAGAAAAAACTAAATGGCTCTCACAAAAAAAGTGACAGTTTGATTTTTTTAACGTGTTTTTTGCAAAAACCAATTCAGGTGCCAATGAGGTCATAAGGTCAGTCAGTCACAAGTTGGTGTTATTTGAATTTAAAAGTGTGATCACAACAAATTACACATCAACTGGTTTGAACAAAAACACAGTGTGAGTCGAGTTTAATTTTTTTGTTTAATTTCGGACATTGTGGTTGAGTTAAGGGCTAATTGCGGTTAGGTTAAGGTTAGGTTTAAGCATTAGCTACAGTTAAGATGTGGGTTAAGGCCTTGGCTTGTTGGCTGTCCAAATGCATCTTAAAATGAAATAGAAATCCAAGAATGTGTGTGAGTTGTTATGCTGTACTGAACTCACCGTCTTCACTGGGCAGAGGCTCGGTCTCTCCGTCTCCCTCCTCTGTGATCGGTTCACTGTAGAAAAGAAGTAGAAAAATCAAAGTCGAGTGTCTTTCCTTTCCTCACTTTGCTTTACTTTCTCTGACTTTACATACGATGTAATAACCTTCAAACCATCAAATCTCAGATTAAAAACCACGTGAATTTAAGATTTGGTTTGATCAGTCAACATGTAGAATAACAGTGATCTTCTCAGCTATGTCTTAAATTCTTAAATTCTTAAAACACATGACAGTTTTTCTAATGAACTTTCACAAACTTTTAGTTATTTTTCCATCATATTTAACCATATTTCCATGATTTTCCATGCCTCGGAAACAATCTCACTAATCATAATTGATGAACCTGTATTAACCTGTATTATATTCTCGATTAATAGATAAGTTGTTTGGTCCATAAAGTGTCAAAAAAATGCTGAAAAATTTTCATCAGCTTTTCCCAATGTAAATAATAATGATCTCAAATGTCTTATTTTGTGCGAGAGCAAAAGAAATCCTGAAAATATTCACATGTAAGAAGAAAACCAGAGAAATTGTTTTAAAAACTGATCCACGACTTGTCTCACCAGTACTCCTGCTCCAGGGTCATGTGCTTCTCGTAGACGGGGCCCGGCTGCTCTGATTGGCCGGGGTAGATGGCGTCGTGTTGCAGGATCATGGTCTTGATGAGGTCGTTGACCTGTGGTTGCCTAGCGACCGCGTCGTCGGACTCCAGCCCCCTCAGCAGGCTCGGGCCGAAGCAGACGGCCAGGTTGTACGGCTGCATCATGTTCTCGTCGCTGTACTGAGACACACTGGGGGACAAAAATAAACAAAGATGTTTTACAGTCAGAGAACATGTGTTGTTGTTGTTGTTGTTGTTGTTGTTGTTGTTGTTGTGTCTTACTGATTGAGGAAAGCGAAAAGGTAACGCATCACGATGAGAAGCGGCCGTGGGAAAGTGGAGATGATCACTTTGATCTGAGCGGCTTTCTCTGACTCGTCTTCAATTTCTGAGCAGGATATTTAAAGAAAGGAAGAGGAAAAACAATTAAATTCAGCTCAATTTAATTCAATATACTTTGTCTGAGACTCGTGCTGTGCATATTAATGCCCTCACAGCACAATAAAAGCAATAACAGTAACAATCGTGACATAATGAAGGCACTGACAGAGCAACAAGTGTTAAAAACACCATTTAAAACCAGAAATTATACATGATTCAGTCACTGACATTGACACTTCAGATATTACTATAATCAATACAAGAGCAAATGCTGTGACAGAAGTCTTGAGACATTTACTTCATTTTTACTCATCTGGAATTAATTAAGAATTTACAACAGGTACATGTTTTTATTCTGTTTTTGACTCATTTTTAACGACTTAAAAGTGTCCTACAGACAAAAGTTTCCTCATATTTTCCCAGATTACACGTCAAAAATAGTCTTTAGTCCACAGAAATGACTATTTTTGAAGAACACCCAGTTTAAATTAAATGCTAATTTGTCAGTTAACTAACTTCTCTTTGAACTATTAATGTAAGAACATCAAATGTTCAAGTTATTCTGGGTTGGTAGGAAGGTTTTTGTCAAATTGGATGTGGGATTAAACCTGTGGTCGCTTTAAGAGCTTCAAATGAAAACATGACTAGCATCGCAGCTGCTGAGCTAACATGACGGTTGGCTTTTTACTGTATGTCATTATATGTAAATGTAGTCATTTTTAAACTCATTAAAATTTGGCTAACTGGTTTTTAATCCACATTTCCATGGCGTGATAAACACATTTTTCGAGAACCCTAAACTTAACTTTAGTTAGCTAGGAACTGGTTATGTTCGGCCTCATTAGGACCAGGTTTTGGTCACCATGAGGACTGATAAGGTCAGTGTTTGTGTCAGAAAATGCAGAAAGGGAAAAAGGCAATAAACACAAGAACTATCAACTGAACCTTTTGTTTGTGGAGAAAAGAAGACATCTGAGGACATCTTCATTTCCAGGTTTTTAGAAACATTTTTCAATATTTTCTGACATTTTCCAGAAGAAACAAGTACTCTCAGAACCAGTTCCTCAGAAATGTTCAGCCTTATTAGGACCAGGTTTTTGTCTCCATGAGGACTACAGCTTTATGACAAAATGTCCTAAAGAGGAAATAAATACAACACAGTAGGGTTGCATCGATTCATTAATTAACCAAATATTTTGATAATCGATGAATCGGTAATTTTTTCAATAATTACAACAAGTTTTCAGATTTTCCCGCTTCTTAAACGTGAATATTTTCTAGTTTCCTTGCTCCATTTAACAAATAAATCATTAAAACATCATCATGTCCAGGCTTGAGAAACACTGATCAACATTTTTCCACATTGTCTGACATTTCAGGAAATTACGAAATTATGAAAATAATCGTCAGTTGCAGCCCTAGAACACACACACACACACACACACAGATGGAGAAGTTAGATGAGGGCGGGTTCTTACGGACACACTCCAGCAGCTGTGAGTAGCTGTCGTACGGAAAGAGAGGAGGTTCAAGACCCCTGAAGTAAAGCTTCAACACACCGGCCACAGAGTCCAGGTCACACTCACTGTCTGACAGCGGATCTTCACCTGCAGACAGGTTCACACACACAAACACAATTCATTTACCGTCTTTTTTAAACACAATGTTGGTGAATGATGATGTGAGTTTATAGGTTTTAATCATTTGAAATATTACAGTTTTAATACTTTAGTTCAGCGGGGGGTCTATACGGGGGTCAACTTTTTAGAGATGGCAAACTATTGTGACCTAAATGCATATTTTTTAGTAAATTCTAAGACCAACACAGACTTGCTTTAGGTGATTTCCTTTTAGAGAAAGTCCTAGACATCTTAGAAAAAATACCTTTGCATTACAATTTAATTTCCTTTACAGGGTTGGTTCAGTGTTTTTTGAAGCACTGACAATCACACGGGCTAGTGTGCATTTGTTCTTGCCATTAGACAACTTTTGTAAGTTTGTAATCCACTCTCTCCCCTGAACCAAAGTCCATAGAGAAAATCCTCAATTTTACATCACAGCACACAGGAGTTATTGATCCACTGCTGCCTCCATCAGTGAGTTCAAATGTGTTATCTTGCGACTTCTCTGTTTGAAATCCTTTGTTTGGATTTAAATAATGCACACAAATTGACCAAACATGGCAGGAGACAGACCAACAGCTCCTGTGTCCACATGTGATAAAAGGCTGATTTTCTTCTATGGACTTTGGTGTGAGAGATTGTGTTGTTCACAAACGTAGTTTTCTTGTCGGAAAAGACGGTCAGTTGTGGAAATCTCGTTCTTAAGATATTGTAGACTTAAGCTGGTACAGATTTCATCAGGCAAGTCTTTTATTTGGGCACTAAAAATGTCTTGTTTGAGGGTTTTCAGTTAGTGTCCGAGTCCTGAAGTCAGTGTGACGATACCGAAAAATAAAGACACTTCTGAAAACTGATCTATCCCTTTAAAGTTGTTCTGTATAAACGTTTGTAAAGACCAGAAACACAACGTGATGAACTACGTACCTCTTTCAAATGCATCTCTAATGTGGTTGACCTCCCTCTGTGACCCAGGAACTCGGAATATTCCCTCATGGTGGAGACCTGTCACACACACACACACACACATTTATATGATAATCATGTTAAACAAACAAACACACACACACACACACACACACACGCACACTTTCTCTGGCACCACAACACACTCTCAGCCGGGCTTAGAGCAACGTCATAAACACCGACTCACCGTGAAGGTTTATGAAGCGGATGCAGCTTTCAACCACCACAGGAATCTGCTGCCCAGAGCTCTGGAGAAGAAAGACGATTAGATGGAGGGAGAGGAGGAAAAGGGAGAGGAGAAGAGAGGGATGGAGACAGAGGAGTGGAGGGAGGAGAGCGGCGCAAACAAAGAAACTGTCATTGCAAGAAGGTGAAGTGTGTAGCTGTGAGAGGAAAAAACAGCACATCAGCAGCAGAGTGCTGTAAACAGAGCAGGGGAATATCACTGTGAGTGGACCACAACATAAGATTTATTTTTCTTTGCATCTGTATTATTGCACTGGACTGTGCAAGAGTAAGAACATTAAAAAAAAATGTTTCAAAGGCTTTTAAAGGTCCAGGGTGTAACATTAAGGAGGATTAATTGGCAGTAATGGTATATTCTACACATAAATGTGTTTGTATAAAAGTATAATTGCTTTGAAATTAAAATTGTTCGTTTTTCATATCCTCAGCCTAACTTTTCTTTCTATCTATCTATCTATCTATCTATCTATCTATCTATCTATCTATCTATCTATCTATCTATCTATCCATCATCGCTTATGGGGATCAGTACCTGTGTTCGAGACATTCGCCTCCTTCTTCTGCAGGAAGCAAAGCACGGGCAGGAAAAGAAAATACATCAGTGGTTAGAGAGAAAAAAAACACAGAGCCAGAAAAAAGAGGAGTAAAGGTTTAGAAGCAGAGAGGAGAGAGGAGAACGTAAGCTCACGAGACACACAGAGAGAGGATACTCGGTGGACGAGAGAGGGGGCAGCAAAGAGGACAGTTGAGCTTTTTTAATCCCTCTTAAGAGACGAGGAAAAGATAAAAATGTGAATGTGAGAGGAGAGAAAGTCTGAAGGCAGCAGCAGCAGCAGCAGCAAACACACACACGCCACATGTGAGGAGACTCTGTTCTTCATTGTGACAGGGTTTTCAACCCATGGTTCTCAAACTGTGGTACGCATGCCTCAGAAATACTGTTCTACTGCGTAAACCAGGATATGTGATCGGAGTGGAGCTGACCAGAGTGTGTAGAAAATCCGATCTCTTGCTCCATCTTGATCTGTGTGACGTATATGTGAGGAAGAGGAGGATGATGATAATTCTGCCTCCTGTGGCTTCGCTCGGTCTGTTTACACCACTGTGTTTTAAACGTTGTGACAATGGTGTTGGTTCGTATAAAAGGTTTGAGAACCACTAGTGTAAATCCCTTCTTTGGAGGGTTGAACAGCAGCGCATCACGGTGCAGGAAGCAAATAAAACAGGATTATTAATATGAATAGGATTGAAGTGTGTGTCTGTGTGTGTGTGTGTGTGTGTGTGTGAGTGTTACCTGTATGTAGGAGACTATGTCTGTGGTGAAGAGTGTGTGGCAGAATTGGGAAACAGGCCTGGACTTCCGAATACGCACTGAACGAGCACATTGCGCTCTGGGAAATATAATAAGGGGGAAAATATAAATATATAAACAAACAAACAAACAAATAAATAAATGCATGAGGCCATTTGTGTTAATACTGGAGATCCACTTGTGTTTTTGCAAATTTGGCAATTTAACTCCACACAAAGTTTAAGTAGTTAAAGTAAAAAAAAAAAAAATTACTAGTAAAAGAAATGTTTTTGTGCCTCTGCTGATCTACATAGTCCTGGATTTTAAAGATCAAAAGATCGAGTACTTGTATAAAAAACACATGTAGATTATATTATTTAGATTTAATTAATTATTTGCCACTTTATCTCACAGTTAAATATCCTTTTTTTGACTGTAAGCCAAAGTTTGTTAACCACTCACTCTCCCACACACAATTCCATAGAGAAAATCAGTGTTTTTAGCTCGCAGAAACACAGAAGCTGCTGTCTACTGCTGCCTCGTGTGGTCACTTTGTGTCACTGACATAAACCTGAAAGAAGGACTTCAGATGCCAAAGTCACAAAATAATAGATTTTAATTTACTGATTGAGGCAGCAGTGGATCAACAACCCCTGTGTGCTGTGATGTTAAAATCGATGATTTTCTCTATGGACTCTGGTGAAGGAGAGTGTGACGTTTACAAACTTTAGTTTCCAGCCATAAAAAGCTGTTTTACTATGAGACACAGCAGCAATTATTGTATATTTGTAAGATATCAAAGACTTGAGTGGGTATAGATTTTATTAGTTGAGTGTGTGAGCTAGGGGGCGCTAACCAAAAAAAAAAAGAATCAGTGTGAGGTCACAGCATCAACATGTAATCAGTCTTTCTTTTAAGTCTAAGTCAATTGAAAGGATTCTCTTCCAGTTAACATGTTGTGATGAGATCTGTGAGGTCACGGTCTAACCATGTCTCCCTTGAGTGCAGACGAGTGTTTGTGACAATTGTCTCGGTCACTGAGGAATGAAAAAAATAACAAACAAATATCTCAAAGTGAATTAATGTTTGGTCTCTTTCCTCTTTCCCTCGTCCTCTGTGCTCTCTCCATGTCTCTGTGCCTCTCTCTCTCACACTCTCTTTATATTCTCAGTGCTGTGTTTACCTGGAGGGGTCACTGTCGACAGCCTCGGCTGAAAGAAACAAAGGAAAAACAAAAACAAGTCGGAGAGTAAAGTTTGGTCTGTGGATGCTGTGGTGAGAATATTGAACAAGAGCAGAGCGACTGGTACACAGACGTTTTTCTCGGCTCCACCTGCTGAGAAAACTGAAGACTCTTAATAAAAGTCAACGCACACATTTTAACTCTGGTTTACACTGCACTCACTGAATCTTATCCTCAAATTTAACATTTCATCCTGGTACAGCTCCCTCTCCACCAGACAAAATATCTATCTATCTATCTATCTATCTATCTATCTAGAAAGCTAGCTAACTTTATCTTGCCAGGTAGCTAACTAACCAGCATGTTTCTATCCATCTAGCTAGCTAGGAAGTGAGCTAACGTTATCTTTCTATCGATGGCCAGGTAGCTAGCTAACTAGCATATTTCTATCCATCTAGCTAGCTAGGAAGTGAGCTAACTTTATCTTTCTATCAATGGCCAGGTAGCTAGCTAACTAGCATATTTCTATCCATCTAGCTAGCTAGGAAGTGAGCTAACTTTATCTTTCTATCAATGGCCAGGTAGCTAACTAACTAGCATATTTCTATCCATCTAGCTAGCTAGGAAGTGAGCTAACTTTATCTTTCTATCAATGGCCAGGTAGCTAACTAACTAGCATATTTCTATCCATCTAGCTAGCTAGGAAGTGAGCTAACTTTATCTTTCTATCAATGGCCAGGTAGCTAACTAACAAGCATATTTCTATCCATCTAGCTAGCTAGGAAGTGAGCTAACTTTATCTTTCTATCAATTGCCAGGTAGCTAACTAACAAGCCTATTTCTATCCATCTAGCCAGCTAGGAAGTGAGCTAACTTTATCTTTCTATTAAGGTAGCTAGCTAACTCGTTCTATCCATCTCTCCAAAATGCTTAACTTCAGTATGGACTTATGGAACAACATGAATGGTCTGTTTCTCCGATCTAAATTTGCATTAACCACGTGCAAATTGCAACGTGGATAATGTCGGCATTGGTGAAGAACTTAAGTGACGTTACCTTTCTGTATGGCGTCGTGGAGAAGGTCGTGTTTGGCTTGAAGTTTGGAGGTGAGAGAACTGCTGGTGAGGAACTCCTTCACTTTCTGTGGATTCAAAAAACAGTGTTGTGTTTCACCCTCAAACGTGGCGTTGCTTTATTTAGAGAGACAGGAAACTTACATTTGTAAGCGACTCACTCTCCCACACCAAACCCCATAGAGAAAATCAGTGATTTTAACTTCACAGCACACAGGAGCTGATCCACTGCTGCCTCCGTCAGTAAATTTAAACGTTTTAATTTGATTTAACCTCAGTGACAAACTGAGGAAACAAGGCAGCAGTAGACCGGACGTTTCCCTGCCTCCGCACACTAAACATGATGATTTTCTCTATGGACTTTGGCGTGGGGGAGCGAGTGGTTTATAAACTTCATTTTCGAGTCAGAAAGTGACATAAGGTGGCAAACACACTCTTCAGATGGATTTTATTAGGTGACCCTTTTGTTAAGTGAAAAAACCACATAACAAATAACAACTGAAAGCCTGTGAATTTTGTAAGTATGATATTTTTCAGAGATTAACAGCAGCATTTATTGTTTTCTTGAACTCACTGTGAAATAATACGTCTCTGTCTCCTGCTGATTGGCTCGACGCTTGGCAAGGGCAAGTTTCGGGGCAGTGGCGCTTCCTCCAGGCGGCTCGTGCGATTGGCTGCTGGGCACATCGGGGGAGGGGCCAGGGTCGCTATCGCACATATTGTCCAGCAGAGCTGTGAGCGTGGCTTTGAGTGTTTTACTGATCTGAGAAGAAGAAGTGAAAAAAATGTTCGGTTCATTAAGTTCTTCAATCGAAGTATTATAAAAAATATAAATATATAAATAAATAGTTTTTAATTATCTGACCTCCTCAGTTTCCAAGGTAACGGCAGCGAGTCGAGACTGAAGCTGCTGGAACCTGGTCTCCAGCTCGTACCTCACCTGACTCTCCGCGCTTACCTCACACACCTGCAATACACAAAATGGTACGGCCATTTAAATTTAAACCATTATATTTTTTTGTCAATTCACAAACTTTCAAGGACTTCAAGGACCTGTGGGAACCCTACAAAAGTCAGCACTGCAGACACTGGTGGCCGTGTCATCGAAATACTGGCCACATTTTGCGATACATTTGAATAAAAAACAGTTTCTAAGTTCACCTGGTCGCCTTCATGCGGATGGTAGTTGAACCTGAACGGGAGACAGAAGGCGGAGTCGTGTTGCTGTAGCAGTGCATCCCTGTCCCCGCTCTGGTCCAGCGACGTCACCGCCGCCTCCAGCTGCTTGAGCCCCGTCTCCTCCGTCTTCTGAATGCGCCACCTGCTGGCCAGATAGCACTTCATCGCCCTGTCCACGGACTGATGGAAACCGAGGTCGCAGCACTGCCCGTGAGAGGGAAGAAGAAGAAGAAGAAGTAGAAAAGAAGAAGGATAATAAGGAGGAGTGAAAGCAAAAGCAGGAGGTGAAGAAGAAAGAGGAAAGAGGAAAGAGACCATGAGAAATCAACACACTTCTGCTTCTTCTCCCCATGAAAACATTTTCTTTATCTTTGGGAAATTAACACGAACATACAGGATCTGACAACCACTTCAAACTGCAACAAGGAAAACAGTGGGTTTATCGAGTTTAATCCACTTTGCAATAATAGATTTTAGCAGCGCAGCTCTCCGGTCCTGATGCTTATCTTCAGATAAACACTGACAGACTGACAGACAGACCTATCCTTTCATTTGTGTCAAGTGACGCGAGGAAATGTCTCCATCTGTGAAACTGACACGTGTTCTCTCGTTTAGGACACGTCCACGTCATTCTGTTTATACTATTCTACACGTAAAGATATGTGTGATTGAGGTCAATCTGAACAAAGGATTGCAAATGCCGAAGTCACAAAAATAACACATTTCAATTTACTGGTGGAGGTAGAAGTGGATGTGAATGCGTGCGTCTCTGTGATGTAAAATTGCTGATTTTCTCTATGGAGTCTGGTGTGGGAGAGTTAGTGGTTTATAAAGTGACACAAACTTTAATTTGAAGTCAAAATACTCCGGCTTTCTAGCTGCTTTCTATTGTAGCAGGCATAGAATGTGTTAGTCTTCATATAACAGCCGAAATGTAGCAAATAATGAAAAAATGAATTACTTAACGTCAGTAACGAGTTATGGAACAACACAAATCTTTACAAAAAACACGATGAGGAAACTCACGTCGATGAGAGTGCTCACGTCCTGCAGGTAATACTTGTTCATGGCCGCGTTAGCCGCCGCCAAATTCAGCAGGTAGTCGTTACGAGCCTTGGTGCATTTCAGCTGAGTCTCCTGCACTCTGCCGTGCCTCTGCACACACACACACACACACACATCACTGTCACCATTATCCTGATTAAAATAACTGAGATTCACGATGTTATTTTTTAGATCCTTGAATTTAGCTTACGTAAAAAGAAACAGATAAACAAATGTTATTAATGTTACACACTTTAAATCTATAAAACAGTAATTATTGCACTGAAACAGAATAGAGTGGAATAGAACAGTTTCCCAAACATTCAAATCGTGACCCAAATCACCTTATAAATCATGACAAAAGCAAATGACTTGATTTTATGTGTATGATTATTATTATTTAAAACATTAAGGTTTTGGGAAATGTGTTGCTAATTTTTTTGGGGAGACCCTAAAACAATATCCCACGAGCCATCTTTGGGCCGCAACCCAGTCTTCGGTAATCACTGGGATAAAATAGAATAGAATACAACATTATATACTCTTTAAAGGTGCAACAGTATCGTGACCCAAATCACACTGTAAAACAAATGACAAAAAGTAAATTTCAAGCCTTATTAGCGACTGATTTGTAGCCACATCTGTAAAGGCTAAAATCACAATTTCCAAGAAATGTTAAATGTTAAATTTGTTAAAGCTTCATCGTATGCATATTATTATTATTAAAAACATGAAGGCATCAAATCTTACATAAAAGGTTTGGAAAATTTGTTTTGGGGATCCTAAAACAATATCCTGTGATCCATGTGTGGGCCACGACCCAGTCTTTGGTAATCACTAGAATAGAATAGAACAATTTGTATGGAGACCCACTCTTTAAAAGGTGC
The DNA here is from genome assembly GCF_958295425.1 of Solea solea. Taxonomy (NCBI): domain Eukaryota; kingdom Metazoa; phylum Chordata; class Actinopteri; order Pleuronectiformes; family Soleidae; genus Solea; species Solea solea. The sequence continues at coordinate 23,768,089 of NC_081144.1, read as the reverse complement.
CAAAGCATCGTGACCCTAATTGTGACAAAAGCAAATTTCGTCCCTAACATAGCGACTGATTTACAGCCACATCTGTGAAGGCTAACATCACAGTGAATAATTTCCAATAAATATTGAATGGTAAATACTAACTTCACTTTATGTGTACTATTATTATTATTATTATTCAAAACATTAAGACATCAAATCTTAAATAAAAGGTTCAGAAAATTTGTTTGGGGACCCTAAAACAATATCCCACGACCCATGTGTGGGCCACAACCCAGTCTTTAGCAATCACTGGAATAGAATAGAATAGCATAAACACACTTCAAGTGCTTTCCCTGAAAACACAACCACGCATCATAGTTCCATCATAAAAACAAGGCAGAGGAGAGTGTTTCTGTATTAATATAATATAATAATATATAAAAATATATAGATTTGTTATATAATATATATTATTATTATATAACATTTCACCCAAACCCCGAAAGCAGAATCTGCTTAGACAAAACAACAGTGACAGGAAATGGTTGTTTTAATCTAATTCTGCGGCAGAAAAAAGAAAAAGAAAAGACTTCCTGTCTCACTCTCTCTCACTCACACACACACACACACACACACCCTCACCTTCTCCATGAGTCTCTCCATCTTCTTGACGGAGCTCCGCCTCTGTCCTCCTGATAGGCCGAGGCCGAGCTCGGCTGACTTGCCCGTGTGTCTCTCCTCGAGCCGCTCGGCCTCCTTCAGCTTCCCCTCAGCGATCAGACAGTCAGTGTGGTACAGGTTGTACGTCTTCAGAGCCTTCACCACCACACAAATGACACATCAACATCATCACCTTTTATTTCGATTGTTATTATGTTGCATGCTGGGTAATACATCAAATGTCGTTTTTTGTACCGTCTGGAGTTCAGTGGTGACCTTTAACAGCTCATCCTGCATCTGAATCCCGACTTCTTTGCTCTGCAGTTTGTTAAAAAGAAAAAAAAAAGAAAAAGGTCATTATTATTCAAAACAAATGACTTTTTATGATTTTTAAAGGAATACTTTGACATTTTGTTTTTATATCTTTATATGTGGCTGTATAATGGATGATTCAATGATGAATGAGTGCATTTTTACTGACAAAACTCATGCTTCTGCTTTATGATGCCACAACTTACTTATTAAAAGGAATAAAAACTGATTTTAGACTCTTAACAAAAGGCTCAACTAACGCATTCTAATTCTATGCAAAAACATGGATGTTAAGGACACAGATGTTATGGGGAAAAAAACATGGAAATTAAGGGAAAAATAAGGAACTTAAGGGGAAAAAATGGACATTAAGGGAAAAACATGGACCTTCAGGACACAGATGTTAAGGGGACAAAAAAAACATGGACATTAAGGGAACAGATAAGGTTAAATCTGTTTGTGTTAACGTGTCAGCACCTCATGGCACACTCACAAGCACACTTCAGAAAATAAGCAGAAAAGAGATTCTTGAGTAAAAAAACAAGATTAAACTTTGTTTTTTCTCCTCTGTTGTGTGAGTGCAGTATCTCTCTGGGTGAAGAGGCTGCAGCTCGACGTCAGGCCTCGGGAACACGGTGCTGCTCTGAAATTACCGCCGTGACTTCATTAAAATTCCGCGTGCGTCTGACAGCCAGTAATTTGAAACAAGACACGTCCGTGTACTTTTCAAAATTGAATGAGACAGCAAACGCTGCTGCGTTCCAGGAGGAAAAACATGACACGGCATTTAAATAAAGAGTTGTTTCATAGTGTCACAGTGAAGAGCTTGTAGTTGGCGAGCACGTGTTAATCTTCCTCGGCGGCCGTTTTTACAGCTGAGGTCAATTTTCTAATGTTTCGTACAAGTGATTCAGCAACAGTGGATTTATTTCACCTAAAAGGGAAAATAACGGTGTTGTGTTTCAGCACAAAGTCACAGCAGTGACTCAGCATCGTTTACAGCAGTGCATGAAAACAGTAATAATAATAATAATAATAATAATAACAGAAGGCAAAGATCTGTGTTCAAGAGGAAGCAGAAATAAAAACCCGGCATGAATGGGAAGAGGATCCTTCACTGCCTTGTTCACATGACGAAGGCAAAAGAAAAAGGAAAATTGCTGAGTCACTTTCCCTCTGGTCTGTCTTAGTGGTCTAGTTTCATTTGGGAAAAACACTTGGAACCAAGAGAACGTTCTATAAAGGTTGTATGAAGGTTATAGAAAAGGAACGTTAGGGGAACTTTCTGGAAACCGAATGTGCAACCAAAAACTAACGTTAGGAAAACTTTCCATATCAACCACAGGAGAAACGAGGGGGGAACCTTCATGGAACGTTCCCACAACCAAAAGGTAACATTCCCAGAATGTTCCCAGAACAGTACCTTTTTGTTGTGGGAACGTTAGGAACACTTTCCACATCAACCACAGGAGAACCTTCAGGGAATGTCCTCACAAAGATGTTACCTTTTGGTTGTGGGAACGTTCCATGAAAGTTAGGAAAACTTTCCATATCAACCACAGGAGAACCTTCAGGGAATGTCCTCACAAAGATGTTACCTTTTGGTTGTGGGAACGTTCCATGAAAGTTAGGAAAACTTTCCATATCAACCACAGGAGAAACGAGGGGGGAACCTTCATGGAACGTTCCCACAACCAAAAGGTAACATTCCCAGAATGTTCCCAGAACAGTACCTTTTTGTTGTGGGAACGTTAGGAACACTTTCCACATCAACCACAGGAGAACCTTCAGGGAATGTCCTCACAAAGATGTTACCTTTTGGTTGTGGGAACGTTCCATGAAAGTTAGGAAAACTTTCCATATCAACCCCAGAATAACCTAGGGGGGAAACTTCAGGGAACATTCCCACAACCAAAAGGTAACATTCTGGGAACCAGAAATTGTCAGCTGGGCCGTGTAACTGATTTAAAAACTTAAAGAGGATTCAATTTGACAGTGTCGGTTTCTTCCTCACCCGTTTGTGCAGACGGTGTGTGTCCTCCATGCTGTGCGTCAGCCTCTGCGTGAGCGTGTTGCAGCAGGTGTCGCCCAGCGCCGAGTGTTCGCGGCTCTCCAGGCGAGTCTGAGTCAGCAGGACGGACCAGACCTGACACACGGACTGACCCCACTGCTCCTTCCTGGAGAACAGAAACACACCAACAGACACTGACGAGACGATACTTGGGACGGATAAGATGTTGGCTGGGACTTCACAGTCACACACACACACACACGTACTTCTTGGTCTTGTGGGTGAACCTCTCGGTGAGTTTGTCCAGGGCTCGCGCGTACTCGGCCTCGATGTCGCCCCGGCGACGCAGGAACTCGGAGAGGTCGGAGAGCTGCTGCTGCTTCACCTCCACCTGAATGTCCAAGACCTTGATCTGGTCTGTGAGCTGGGCCCGCAGGTCTGACACAGAGATGGACAGAGACAGAGAGAAACTTAAATATAGACTTATAAAGACAAACAACGTGTGCAGTGGCAGTGTTCATCCGCACCATGTAGTGACAAAACACTGAAAATACACTCATTTGCATTTTAATGTTAAATAAAGTACATATTTGCGTGTGTTAGAAACAATGAAATTGGCCATATACAGTATACAGTCACATTCTGCTGTAACACAAATAATTAGGATAAAAAAAAGTGACTTTTTTTAATTATAATTTTGTCGATTTTATGTATTTTTCAGTATATGTAATATTTAGTGTATGTCACTACTTAACTGACTAAAAATACATAAAAAGTTCTACTGCTGGTTTCGTTGGTAATTAACCACTGGCGTTTCAAAACAACTTTTTAATTCACCGCATTCTGCTTTTTCACTTTGAAGGTCACCTCGGTCCGCTCGTGGTGGAGGCAGGAAAAAAAAAAGAACGAAAAAAAGATTGATGAAGTCGCCTCACAGAAGATACACAACGTTTTAATACTTTAATTAACAGGAGTATAGAGTCTGGAATGGTGTCAAACTCTCCTCTTTAATGCTCATCATCACAAACCCAATCACGTCGTTGGCACCGACGACGTGAAGCAAACGATCTCAAAGAGCTGGTTTTTAGGAGACTTTGGGGGGAAACATGTCCCTCACTGCTTCACTGACTCAGTAACTTTCAGTTTGTTGAAGTGAAAGCGCTCACTCTCGCTGCACCAAAGCCCATAGAGAAAATCAGCGATTTGACATCACAGCTCACAGGAGTTGTTGATCTACTGCTGCCTCCATTTATATGTTCAAATGTGTTATTTTGTGACTTTGGTGTGTAGAATCCGATGTGTACATTTAAAATGAATGACATAAACATAGCAAACAAGGCAGTAGTAAACCAGCAGCTCCTGGGTTTCCACAAGCTAAAAATGCTCATTTTCTCTATGGAGTTTGGTGCAGGAGAGGGTTTCCCATCAGAAAATGCCGTCCATGGTTTTTTATACATGACTCAAACACACAAGCGAGTGACTTGTAAAGCAGTTGTCATCAGTGTAACTGAATCATTAGAATCATTAGATTTGTTCACAGAATCGTTTTAAATAACGTACTCCCTCCTCCTCCTCGCCTGAAGCAGAAGACAAGACAAACAATGAACAAGAGACATCTGTTGCTTTAACGCAGGACAACTTCTGTTTCCTCCACATTAGAAGCTGGAGCTGCATCAAATCCTATCATTTCACGTGAACATACGACACACACATATGCTGCAACAATGGGCTCAGACATTTCTCCCGGCAATCGTTCTACACGTGCGCATGTTTTGGTTGCATTTACCCACAATGCCCCGTGTTGTAGTCCACTTCAAGCGAAGCAAGACCTATACGTTTTTAGGCGGACCAGAGTTCGCTTCTTTGGTGCGGATCATGCATTATGTCTGATGTGTCCTCACTAAGGTATAAAAACAAGTTTGTGTGTGTGTGTGTGTGTGTGCCGTGGGCTGACTGGATGTGAGGAGACAGCATCACTAATACTCACTATAAATAAACCCTTGTAGTACAGTACAGAGGATGCATGCTCGACAACACAGCACATGATACACACACACGCACATGCACACACACGCGCACACACAGAGTTGTTGTCATGTAAAAACCTTTGTCACGTCAGTCGAGAACACGTAAACGTTTCCTGTTTGATTAAAGTCAATTCTTTCAAACGCCGCTGACTTAAAGCTACAGTACGCAACATTCAGGGAGGTTTGATTAGCATGAGTGAGTGTGTGTTTGCTAGCTTTACATAAGTACTGTATGTCAATGGAAATGGACTGTTTACAGCCACAAGTGTTTACTTTAACACTTTAAATCCACAGAGATCGAGGAAACCTGACCGAGTGAATATATGCAGTATGAGCCCTACACTGCCCCCTGGTGCTTTTCACGAGTATGGAAACAATAGACGTGATTCCAGACCTTTAAATGCATTTTTTTGGACAAATGTGGGAAATATTTTTTATACTGCCTTAGAGTTAGTTAGTGTTTGAAGATAACATGTTCATCTAATAAAGGACAGTGATTACCTGACCGCACTCTTTCACTTCCATCTCGTCTGAAACCTTTTGTGGAACGAGTGCTCGCAGGGGAAGCCTATCTTCAGACTTTACCCGGCAACAAGAAATACTTTTTTCTGATTAGCTGGCTGACAGGTTGCTAATTCAAGACAGCTGTATGAATGTACTACGCAGAGCGATCTGTCTTTGCATCATCCATTCATAGATTGGCTGTAACTTGGGTGCGAGGGGTTTCACTACGTGGTGTGTGAGCGTATGAACTTGATGAAATGTGTGTGGCTCACACTGAACGCTCTGTCGCTAACGTTGAAATACAGAGGTGTAAATAGGTCGAGCAAAGTCAGCTAAAGACTTTTCACACGAGGCTTGCATTTTACCACCGACAGAGGAAGCTTGTGTACCACTGGTGGTACACGCACCGCAGTTTGAGAACCATTTAAACCACACTAGTGCATCCGGAGAGAAAAAATGTGTGTGTATGTGACCCGATGACTGCACAGTCACGCATGAAAGCATGTATGCATCCATGCGTGCAGGAAAATGAACGCACATGCACCGACAGAGATTTTTGTAAAAGGGGTCAAGTCAAACACACACACAAACTTGTTTTTAAGCCTCAGTGAGGACACATCATAGACATAATCCCACATCCCGAGACCCTTACCCTATCCTTAACCATCACAACTAAGTACCGAACCCTAACACCAGGTCTTAACCCTGAGAAAACCCTTCAAAGTTGTGGGGCCCAGACAAAATGTCTCCACAAAGACATCAATACAAGTACACACACAGGCTTGTGCAGCTATCATTTTCAGGACTCTCCTTAACCCTCACCTTAACTTAACCACGATTCAAATTTGAGTCCTCAACATAACCATTTCCCTCAGAAATTAGGTTCTGCTTCCATAGGACCAGGTTTTGGTCTCCATGAGGACTACTGGCTCAGAGGTAACTTACCTTTCATCTGTGATTCATATTCGGCCAGACTCCCCTTCTCTCTCCTCAGCTTTCCGTGCGACGTCATCATCTTTGACCCCTTGACCCTTGCCTATCACCGAGAACGTGACTTCCTGAACCCGGATCCTTCTTGTAATCCTCGTGTTCTTTTCCTCCCTGAGCCCCTCAGCGTCTACTCTGGCTCTGAAGTCTTTGAACTTTCACCTCCTTGACCCCCTTGGCCTCTTACAGCTGAACGCAGCTCATCGGGGTTGATCAGCCGTGCTCAGCGGAGACATAAATCGGGTCAACGTGTCCATGGAATCCCCTGGGTTTCTGGTGTTTGAATGCTGATCCATAGGTGAACTGCACCTGCGCTGCACACAGAAGAAGACAAAACAGAGGGACAGATGAAGATAATGGTGAGAGAAGGAGTGGATAACAAGAGGAAAAACACAGGAATGGAGAGACATGATTATTTTTGCAGCGGAGGCAGAAGGATGTCAGCACAAATGAGGTCAGATCGATGAGACAGCGGCGCGGTGACACCAGACGGTGAGGTTGAACCGGAGGTTCAGCCACGTGGAGGCAGAGCACAGGACAGACAGTGAGAGGGCAGAGTGATGGGGCGGGAGACAAGAGGGATGAAGCGTGGGGGGAAGGGAGGATGAGATGTGATGAGTAACAGCAGTAATGAAGGACATCCAGTTCCTTGAAGTCAATGGTTGGAGGTTTTTCTATAAAGATAATGATCAAATTCAAGAAAATTGCTCTTTTTTTTTTAAACACCAGATACCAAATAGAACGATATTTCTGAAGCAAATGGGTGAAAAGAGGCCTGAATAAAACTGATCACATGAGTTAAGATCTGGCTTCACCTGTGCTGTACTTCAATCATGGCATGGTTCGGTTTGGTACAGCACACTCTCAGAAAATAAGGTATGGTGTTGTACCTTTAGTGATGCAGCAGCTTGTCACTGCTGTAGTACCCTCTGTACAGATTTGTACCCTTGACATTGGGTACATTTTTGTACCCAACCTTATAGAGACTGATGTTGTTGACCTTGTATTGCTTGACAACACACAGTACAGTATATGTACATTGACGGGTAGTATATGGTTTGGAACGGTAAAGCCATGAGTCAGGCTTGCATTTCAACTAAGAACAGTACCTTTTAGCCGATCTAGTTACTATTTTTATCTGGTACGCCAAGGGAAGGGTGCCAAAGAATGGAACAGTTGGGGCTGGTTATTTTGGTATGATTCCTAATGGAAACACAAACAAATACAAACCGTACTGTACCAAACCGTTCCACTCATTGGCAAACCCAAAACCACCTCTGAATCTGGTTTTTGTGACCAGATCTCAGGACATATTTATAATACCAGGTCTGAGCAAAGTAAGTCTGGGAAAAACTGTGCAGTTGTCTGAATTATACTCAAAGAGCTTTGCATTATAATTATATTTTATATCATATTTGGCTCACTGAAGAACTTTTACTTACTACTTTACTTTTTTTTAACTTAAATTAGTTAAGTCTAAAACAGTTCGATTAAACTACAAATGTAAGTTTAACTCTGCGACAACAGAGGCAAAGTTAAGCTACTTTTTAAAAAGCTGCTAAGCTCCACACACACATGACTGAGAGGTTACAACACATTAGACACAGGGTTTGCACACACTCACACACTCACACACACACACACACACACACACACACACACACACACACACACACACACACACACACTCACACACACAGAGGCCACTTCACTTTCCACATCCTGGTTTCAGATCTCTGCAGACAAAGTTAGCCGCTTTCACCAGACACTTTGTTCCTCTGTTAACGTCTGAAATTAATTCTGGACTCGACTCCAAGTGCAAACGTGGGCTGAAACTAAAATATGACGACAAACAAACAAACAAACACACAGACGTTGCCACATCTAAACATGTTTAAATTTGAGGGTTTTACATTTATAACAGCTTTCACTTTTACTTGACTACTGATGTCCTGAATACACTGCAAACAGGAGTCTTTCCACATGCATTTTTAAAACAGCGGTCAGCATCTGGTGGCCCTGTGGGCCTTAATATATGGCCCGAAAACATGAACTGAGTCAAAGAGCAGTTTTAAGACACGAATAACGGTCTGTGGCAAAGTCAAATTTCTTATTTTTAAACCTCTTAAATTTGCAGTTTTTGCACAATATTGAACAGTTCAGATTAGAAGAAAACGTGGGTGACCACAGACACAAAGAGCTTTGTAGCCAATTCTAAACGTTTATACTTGAAAAAAGCACAGACTAGACTGATCCAGGCAAGACGCAGGACACTCGTGACACATCGAAGCGATTTCAGGGACGAGATTCCAGGGGATTTGGGATCTCCCAGAAACTTGCGAGATTTAACGTGACTTCAGAGTATAAATATAGATTTTTTTTTGCTGTGTCAATCTCAGCTACATCGAGCGATAGGCAGGGTACACCCTGGACAGTTCGACAGTCCATCGCAGGGCCACACACACACAGAGACAAACAACTATTCACTCTCTCACTCACACCTACGGTCAATTTAGAGTGTCCAATTTACCTAATCCCAATATTGCATGTTTTTTGGACTGTGGGAGGAAGCCGGAGAACCCACGGGGGGAACATTCCACTGTGTGGTCCAATATCAAACATGTTAAATACAATTTGAAATGGGAAAAACTCTAATGTGTCCAACAAGGTTAAAATCACGCCTGTTAATCCCTCACACTATAGGATAATTTGGCCAGATAATCTGCCAAAATCAGCCTAAAATCGGGACACCCACGATTGTCTTAAGAGTCAAATCGGGACTGAAATCTAACCAATTATCCTCTAGTGAAGGGGGCGGGGCTTTAGTAGAAAAATTAGGATACTGTTTCCTGACTGCTTTTATTTTTAAAGTAAGAAGAAACCTGGTAGCCTAATGACGTTGGGACCACAGCAGTTTTTATACCACTCACTGTCTTGCACCAAACCCCCTAGAGGAAAATCGACGTTAAGCTCACAGGGACACAGGAGCTGCTGGTCAACTGCTGCCCCCTTTGGTCACGTTTGGTCACTGAGATAAATCCAAACGAGGGGTTCTCAATCGTGAAAGTGACAAAATGACAAGAGTGAAAGGTCATAAAGGAGGCAGCAGTTTGAACAGCAGCTCCTATGTGAGTTACTCGGGTTTGGTGTGAGGTTTCACAAACTCAGGGGGTTTCCAGCTTTTCTCACAGTGAGGCAAAATAAAGTGGTGAAACATGCTCCTAAGATATCGCAGACTTAAGTAGGTGTACATTTTATTAAATAATCCTTTTGTCAAGTGTCTAAAATCTTGTTCCTGCTGGCAGCCATGTTATCTAACCCTACACCCCCCCCCCACAAATGAGACCACGAGAAATGATGGTGACCCCTCAGGCCTCCATCAGTGCACGACCTTAATCTGTAAGTGACTGTAAATGAACTGAGGAAGAGGTTTAATGGATTCATCAAAACACAAGAAAAAAAGGGGGGCAGCGAGGGCAGTAGGGTATCGGGGAGCAGTGTTTGATACTTAAAGTCAAGGTCATTGGGAGGAGAAAGTCATGCGATTATTACTGTATGTCGTGAATGTAAAGTAGGTTAAAGACAAGAGCTGGTGCACGTGGTGCAGCGTGTTATTGACACTGAGGGGATTTTCTGCTACTTTCTTCAGAAAAAAATTAAGCACTATTAAGCAGAATTAATACAGGAAACAAAGAGGGACAACGTGTTTGATGTACGGCCAAGATTATACGGGGGATTTCCTCACACTGCTGGGAGCTAATCGATGTCCTGGTAACCCTCATGTTTGTGTCACATTTCTTGCAGAAATATCCGTACCCAGCCTCCCCCCCACCCCCAGCTCTTGCAGCAGCTACTGTATGTATGACGTGTCTTAGCAACTGGTTCTTATGAGTAGAAAAACACACGAGGGCAAAATGCAGCCAAGCCTTTGCAAATGCAGCGTGAAACACATGGGTGTTAACGGCGACATCGGCCCCTGATGAGCTCACATCCTGAGCTCGTTGACTGTTGGGAAACATTAAGGGAACAGCATGTCTCTTTATAGTGGTAAGTGTGTTAAGTCAGTGGTTTATAAAGACAAACCGCCCCCCCCCCCGCAATCAAAACCACGGCAACTCTTGAGATATTACCGGTGAGTCTTTGGTACTTTTACAGGTTTTAATTTGATTAACACTAATTTTAATAACCTCACAAAGAGTAGACAGATTGGCTTTGCGTCCCGCCATGTGATCTCTGGCACATTAAATATGATTGTGACTAAATCCATAACTGCAATGTTTTTTATTTCATTCTCTGAATAAAAACAAATTGCTTGTTCAGCGTAACACACGTTAAAACATGTGTGATGATTCAGGTTCTGCTGGGAATAAGCTCACTCACGTTTTATTTCAAAATTTGGACATCCTTTCAAACGTGCAGTTGAAATTTTGAGACCTTAAAAATCAGTTAAAGTTTAAAATACACAGCCTAAAAAGTGCATCAGACTGTCTGGAGTAAGAACTTTGGTCCAACAGAGGGCGCTGTGAGTTTTCAAACTAAAACAGATACAGCAGCACATTTATACTCTTCTGTTTTTGTTGCCAGGGTAAATTGGATGTAGCCTATGCTAATCTGCGCCGCCAGCTGTGCCACAGCTGTATGTCTGAGTATGACTGACGGAGAAGAGGACGAGTCAGGTGCGACACTCTGTGTGACACACTGATTGGAGAGACTCTTGAGGAAAGACATGATTGAGATGAAATGGAGCCGCTTGTTTTTGCTGCAGTCAGGAAGCAGTCGGAGAGAAGGGATCTGAATTGCTAACCCTGTGACGCTGAATATAAAGAAACATGCAACAAAGCAGCAGAAACAGCACGGGAAAATGATTGATACGGTTTGTACTAGGCAAGTGATATAAACTTCAAATTATGGCACAATCAATGAGCGAGATTTTGGTTGTTGGGAGGAAGGTTACGGGGTTCCTTGAACGCATCTCGTAGCTCTGCTCCAGTGAATTTAACAAAAATAAAAGCAGTAATTCTTCTGCAGCCTCTCTCTACAGATTCTGTGCCTGTGCACAAACGTGTTCCCCACTTCATCACACCATTAGAGCGCCTTTCTCTGACAGCAGTCTGGAATTTGTGCTGTTTTGTAAAAAAAACACCTACTCCACACCAGATCCCATAGAGAAAATCAGCAATTTAACATCATGGCACACGGGAGTCGTTGATCCACTGCTGATTCCATCTGTCAGGTTCAAACGTGTATTTGTGTGATTTCAGTTTCAGATTTCTGTGTTTACATTAACCTCAGTGACACTTAATTACCAAATTAGGCAGCTGAGGACCTGTTGCTCCTTCTTCGCCTGTGAGCTAGAAACGCTGATTTTCTCTATGGGCTTTGGCGTGGGAGCGGTGAGCGGGTTACAAACTTTAGTTTCCAGCTGTAAAAGGCCTCCTAACCGCAAGATAAATTTGCAAATCATGTTCTTCAGATATCAATGACTTAAGGAGGCGTAGATCTTATTAGGTGAGCCCTTTTTTTCTGTGTTTTCAGTGTTTCAAGCCGGTTCTTTGCTCAGAACTTTCATGACTGTCACATTCATAAATGAATGCTGAATGCTAACAGGTGGCAAAACAGAAAGTTAAATGACAAACGCCTGAACTCTATATATGACTCTTCAGTGCTTTCTAACATCACACAGATCAGCTCATTCATATCCTCATGGCCTCTTTATGCATTTCACTGCTTCTTTTTAATCGCTCTCATCTCGTGCGTCTGCAGCGGCAAACAGGAAACCTGTGGTATCACATACACCGTCCCTTATACAGAGTTCTCTCTGTACCTGCTGAGAAAGTTTAATCCTCATCATCGTCATCACCACTGCCAAAAACACACACACAGTTTCACTGTGAAATAATATCTGAGTGTACATTCACAGGCAAATGATTGTGTTTACATAGTTACAGTAAACTGCCTAAATACTGTACTTTCACAGTAGGTTCCTTTATCTTTTTTTTTAGTTCCCTTTACAAATACTGTATTTTACTGGGAAACAGTTTTAAGGTTCTGTGATAAGCTGTGAGTTCATAAAGGCATATTTAACACGTTTATTATTGCTTTTAAGTTGGACGTATTATTTTTATTAAAAGCTAATAAGACCTGATGCTATTTTTATCATCAATTTAACATCAATTTATGTATTTCAGTGCTAATGTAAGCAAAATTAACAATATTATTGCTTTTAAGACAAGCAAGTGGCTTATTAATGTTAAATATGCTTATAAACAACAATAAAAGCATAATTAAGACATTTGTTATTGCAATAAAGACAATTTAAGTGGCTTATCAATGTTATTTAGAGCTTAAAAGACCTTAAAAGGTGCTTGTTATCAATAAGTTTACACAAGTCAATCAACTTCGATTATAATGCAATTATGAATAATACAGTGATTTGGCAGCATTTCCCCATTTAAATGCCATGTTCCCTTTCCTGTCATAGCCGATGTGAATTTCACATTTTTATCACATTATCATTTTAAAGGCTTTAACTGTGAGTTTTATTGTGAAATTCACTACTAATTGAACTAATAACTAATACTAATAACTAGAATTGTTTACAGCAGCACATCATTTACCACATAATAAAATAGTTGGGCCAGTTAATTCATAACTCTACTACTTGCATATTTTTCAACAGCATTTGAAACTCAACATGAGTTTTCAAGTGTCAACAACTGCATCTTTCATCTCGGACGTGTCGTTAATTTAAAAGAAAAAAAAGAGAAAAAACTATTTGGCAAAGGCTGAAAATGAATGGCTTTTGGCAGCAGCATAATAACGACATTATGTAGACAGACTCTGGCAAGAGAAGCCTAATTGCATTTCTGCATCAGACTGGGACGTAAAACTTTACGCCAAAGGACACGGGGGAAACTTTCCACCGCCTTGGATATTTCTCAAGATTCTGCCACTGGTGAGCTTCATGCAGAGGATCGTTTACAGGTGATGTTTGTGGGAATGCATACCTGCAGGTTAGGTTAGTTCCTGATAGTTGGGGCACTGTGAGACTGTCAGTGAGCCCACATCCGCTGCTCGGGCTGCTCTGCTCAAAGCCACATCTCACAACCAACCCAAACAGTTCCTGTGAAAATTCTTTCTTTGACAGAGAAAAACTGGGTTTGACAGGATTAAGACGTTTTTCTTCTCTCTCTTCACTCTGCACTACAACTTCACTGAGTTGCTGTGAAGACACAAAGCAAATTGGGTCAGAAGAGCACTTATACGGCCACTTTATTAGGTACGCAGATATCTGATTGGCCAACTACGCTGCAGCAACGAGTCAGAAATGAGGAAGAAAAGTGATCCAAGTGACTTTGAAAGTGGTCTGACTGTATTTCAGAAACTGCTGCTCACACACAACTAACAATTATCTTTCATTATCGATTAATCTGTTTATTATTTTCTTGTTTCGGCCGTAAAATTAAAACTAAAACTTGAAAACTATGTTCTCAAATTTCGTCCACAAACCAAAATTATTAATTTCTAACGATTTCTTTGTGACATGGAGTAAAGAAACCAAAAAATATACCAATTAACCGATTATCAAAAAGGAAAATGGCTTGTTGATGTCAGAGGAGAAGTTCAAGACGATAGAAAGACAACAGTGACTTAAATATCCTCTCATTATAAATAATGGTCTCCAGAGGACCATCTGTGAACACGGCAGAAGACAACACTGGCCCCAATAAAAACTGCTGACTCTTCCACACCAAAGCCCATTGAGAAAATCGCTGTTTTTAGCTGATGGCGACTCAGGAGCTGCTGCTCTACTGCTGCCTCATTTGGCAAGTTTGTGTCACTTATTTAAATCAGAAGGAAGGACTTCATAAGCCGAAGTCACAAAATAAGTACACCTGAAGTTACTGATGGAGGCAGCAGTGGATCAACAACTCCCGTGAGCTGTGATGTTAAAATCACAGGTTTTCTCTATGGGCTTTGGTGTGGGAGACAGTGGTTTTCGTTTAGCGACACAACAGTTTAGAGACACAACAGTCTGAAGCTTGCGAAGGACGTCGAACTGCGAGATAACGTGAAGAACATGATCTTAAGATGTCGTTTTCATAAATTGCAAAAAAAGTGCAGCTTTTGTTAAGCGGCTAAAATTAGCCTTGGACTTCCGGGGGAACAGATTCCAAGATGGCTGCCACGCGTACAAACACTGCTACGTTAATAATAGTCGTTCTGACGCATTTGCTTCACAGTACATCAGTCGAAAACATGGTAAGTGTTTCATTTTTAACTGTGATTAAACATGAACAACATGTCGAGAGTTGCTATCAACTGCTATTGCTAACAAATGGTTAGCTCCGAAGTACATTTACGGTTTTAACTGGAACGCGGTGAATTTAAATCACCCAAACGTTTAAATACTTTGATGACGAGTTTAATGTTTGTAGATCATTTCATACTCAAAATACGGTGTATAATCGCACGGCAGTGGAGACATTCAATGTGGATTGGAGAGACATTTGTCTAAATCCATTACGCAGATTTATGGGGCGTGCTTTGGCGGATAACCGATACCGATAAAAAATGTTTTGCAACAGCTGTAGATATATATTTTCTTCATTGTGGACAATAAATAAACATAGTTGTAGAGGGTGCAAGTACAGAAGTAGCAGCCTACAGTTTTAGTCACAAGTCATATCGGTAGATTCTGAAGTGTAAAGCCAATATCAGTCGATACCAATAATGTGCCAATATCAAATTTTTATTTTTTTATTTTTTGCAATTAAACCCGTATGTTTACACATGGAGGACAAAAAAGATAAAAGGCTGAATATATGGGCCAAAAATCTGCAGCCCTCATTTCTAAATTGGCCAAAACCACTACCTGTATCACCAATCTTGCTTTCGCTACTATGTTTTTATAGCGTACAGTATTGTTAAGTAACTGCCATCAACAGAGAATGACATTATTATTATTACTACTACATACACACATGGTTCCCCACAACTTGGTTGACATCAAATTCAAGAACTTTTTTCAAATACTTTCCAGGACCAATTCCCTCAAATCCAAGGACCGAAATGTGCTGACACAGCTTAAGCTACGTCCATGGCGTCCACTTTCACATCTGGGCAAGTGATTGTCCTTGGGGATCTTGGATCAAAGTCAGTCTTTTGTCTTTTGTCTTTGGTGAGACAGAGATTTTTGAATTTTCATTTCCCAGACATCACAACACTCCTTTAGCTTAGCTTTACTTGCTTGTTGTTCTGCACCGAATCTCACGTCAACAGTCGGAGAGAGAGAATTACTGCAAAGTAATTATGACTCTACATTTGTTTGTCCTGTGTAGGCCTAGTCTACGTACATTGAGCGACACAGGGCGTGAAACAGTAGGTGACGTTGTAACAAACTTAACTTCTTTCTGGCACAAAATTCAAGCACTTTCAATGACATATAGGGGCAATTAAAAAAAAAAAAAAAAAACTTTTAGGGCATTGAAATTTCTGTTATTTTCCAAATTCAAACTTTCAAGGTTTTTAAGGACCCATGGGAAAATTCCCCTCAAGCTTTAGCTCCAGGGTGTTCAAATGGTGGCCACGTGGGCCACATGCAGCGCAAACAGCAACTTCTGAGTGGCTCAGACTCAGAGACACTGAGGAAAAACACATTTCACTGTCCTTCAAAGAGTCCTTACAGTAAATCCTACAGCAGCACTGAGCGTGAACGCAGCACTGTGCGTAGCCAGGCATCAAATATGACCGACATTTACTTAAAAAAGAAACAAGTGTCACAGCTTACAGCTTTGAGGTATCGCTTCTACCCCTGATTCTGTTCACACTTTGGTTTTGCGTCAGTTATGACCACATAAAACGGGAACAAAATTAATACACATTAACTTCTTCTTTTTTCAACACACACGTTATTTGTGCCAGTTTGAAATGTTGCCATCACCTGCTGCTTCACTGCCTGCGCAAAAAAAACAATGTTTTGGGCCCCTGCAGCTTAAATTTGAACTGATTTGAATTTTGTATTTGAACGTAACACTGGACCTTCTTCTTCCACTTCACCTGCCTGGTAGGATAAGACAGATAAGATAAGATAATCCCTCATTATTGTTATTGTTATAGCAAAAACCTGCAGCACAAAGAGAAATACTACTTTTAAAATCAAATCAAATAAAAAAGGAAAAATGTGAATTATTTCTCAATTGTCATGGGGGGATGTTAATGTTCTGCGCTGCTCTGACGGCACAGGAGCGGTGAGTTATGGCTGTAAATCATCCCGTATGGTCAATGGACTGTTACAGGGCTCCACACACACAATAGCCACAAACACCACCTTCTGTGTAATTACACACACACACACACACACACACACACACAAGCATCAACAGTGAAAATGGTGCACGCACACACATATTACATAATTGATACCACATCCATTTGTCCACTCTAAGTGAATACACAGAGCGTCCTTTTAAAACACTAAACTATATATAAAACACACCCACGCACACTTTAGTCACGCGTGTACTACACACACACACACACACACACACACACACACACACACAGACAGACAGACAGGTATTTACTGGACACACATGCAGCGCTGACAGCCGTACATACCTCACTCTGTGCCTCCTCTTTCTATCTGTTCCTCCTCCTCCTCCTGCGCTCTTCTTCTCTTCTCATCCCTCGTTCTCTCCCTCTCTTCCTCTCCTTTTGCAAAGACAAACAAACACACACACAGAGCGAGAGAGAGCAGCAGTGTGTGTGCGTGTGTGTGAATCTGACAGATTCCTCTCAGCTCAGTTCCCTCCTCTTTCTCCTCTCCCTCTCATTTCTCAGGCTCACACTCAAAACAGCCCACCCCTCCTCTTGCCGTCTTTCTTTCTTCTCTCTCCTGCCTCCAATCTCTCTCTTTCTCTCTCTGCCTTGTGAAGCAGTGGGGAAAGCCACAACCTAAGCCACGCCCCCTGCACCCCCCACTCAGTCCTCTCCTCAGGCGGCTATAAATTCCGCTGCTGCTATGAATATACCACCTTTCTCCCTCAGCATCCCTCGCTCCTGCTGCATCCCCTGCCCTCCCTCCCTCATCCATCCATCCATCCATCCTTTCTCCTCTCACACACACACAAATGCTTTTTTTCCCCCTAATGACCTTGTATTATTCACCCGTGCGACACCATCACATAAGAGGAACCCCTCCTCTGCAAACACACACACACGAAGAGGACCTACACCTACAGACAGACAGACAACCGTTTCCCTTTTCTTTCTTTTTTTGCTACTCTCCGTCTGCTGCGTTTCCTGTCTGTTGTGTAGCGGATGTGGAGCTTTTTGTTTTTTCAACAGCTATAAGAAAAAAACACACGCTGACCAAGACACGCATCGATTTCCACAGATTAATGAATTCTGCCGCGCGCATCACTTATCGTGTTAACACCTGCCCAAACAGGGAGCCGTCTGGATGTGGCCGCGCGGCGCGTACTGTGGTTTTAGTGCTGCAAAAGCTCAATAATAATAATAATAATAATGATGATAAGTCTCCCAGAGAATCTGCTGCTGTGAGGCTGGAAATAAGAGCGAGAGGCTGGAGAGGGCATTTTCTCTCATCTCCAGACTCCTGTCCTTTATGTACGTCCTGCTGTGCAGTCATCACAGACACAGAGCTGCAGTGTAATAAACTCCTGTCCTCTAAAGCTCTGCTTTTCTTCAGCTGTGCATTAAAAAAAAACAATCAGTGTTGTCTGGTTTCGCTCACCTGTTATAAAAAGAGAGCAGCGGATGTTCCTGACAATTGGAAGAACAAATCATACTTGTTTTTACGATATTTACACATATTTGAATTTTATTTTAACCTTTTGACACCGAGGGCATCGCAGACGACACGCATTGCGACAGTTTGTGCTGCCGTAAACGATTCCAACGGTTTCTGAAAGCCGAGAAAGTTGCACATAATTTCAATCGTGGTTCTGCAGGAGGCCTTTGTCACTGGAGCTGAAACAATTACCGTAAATTTCGGCCTATAAGACGCTACTTTTTTCCCACACTTTGAACCCTGCGGCCTATACAACGGTGCGGCTAATTTATAGATGTTTACTGGCTAACGGCCACTGGGGGGCACTCTCTAGCAGTAAACGCAAAAGTGAGACAGACGCGGGGAAAGATTATGCGCTGAAGATGAAGACTTCATTGGTTTTAGTGCGCAAGAAGAAGATGAAGATAGCGACCAATGACTTTTCTGGTAGGCTAAAGTGTTTTCTTTTCTAACCAGGCGTGTTACTACTGTGTTGGTGCAGTGTTTATTTTCTAACCAGGCATTTTGATGCCGTGTCGGTGCGGTTTTATTTTCTAAACATGCAGGTATGTTCAACCCGTGTTTAAATTACATTGTTTTAATAAAAACAACAACGAAAAACGTCCGTGTAGCGTCTTTCTATGTCAATATCTCATGTTACAACCATACGCGGCGTTACAGGTGGGCCCACTTTTGTCCGTGGCCCACTCGTGATCCCGGACGCATCATTCAGTGCTAGTCACGCGCACTCACTCGCCATTCATAAAGTTGATGCATTCATTAACAAACTCCTTTGATAAGAGATTGAATCCTGGCGCCGCTTCTGGTTACAACATGAAAACCTGCGGCTTATATTCAAGTGCGGCCTATACATGTACAAAATGTATTTTCTTTTCAAATTTAGCTGGTGCGGCTTGTAGTCAGGTGCGCTCAATAGGCCGAAATTTACGGTACTCGATTACTAAATGGTGACTAAATGAATCGCCAACTATTTTGATTACCGATTAATCAGTGTGAAGCTTTTTTCGGGATTGTTTCAGCTTCTTAATGTGAATATTTTCTTCGTTTCTTTGCTCCTCATAACAAAGAAATCATTAAAAACTGAATCATTTTGGTTTGTGGACAAAAAAACAAAGACGTTCAAGAACACCGTCATTTCCAGGTTCGGGAAAAGATTACTCGATTAATCAATTATGAAAATAATCGTGAGTTGCAGCTCTATTTGTCAGAGTTGGAAAAAAAACGCCTTCACATAGTTTTTGGACATTGAGACAAAGACTAGCTTTATATTATTAGAATAGGATATTTTTGAAAAATTGTGCTGTCCAACTTCAGTTTCGCTTGAGTCGAGAAATATCTTCATTCTTTTTTGTCTACGTGCCCACCACGCATGTTCCACATTCTGGAAAAATGGGCAAAAAGAACTTACTGACGGGAAAATCCAGACGGACATTTTGAGGCTTAGGTGTTAAAGGGTGAAAGAACCATATTTTAATCTCTCCTGCACTATCTCCTTCTACACTTGGATCCACCTTGGCACTCTCACCCTCTGTCAGTCCACTGTCTTGGAGTTCTTTCCAAGACTACTTCTATGTAGCATATTCCTCTTTTGTAAGTCGCTTTGGATAGAAGCATCTGCTAAGTGCTTACATATACTGTAAATGTAAATGGTAGGACCATTTTGAACAGTGAAGTCGTCCCTCCACGACGCATGAGTTTGAACCTCAAGGTTCTCATGCTTAGTAAGGTGCCTTACTGGTTAACCCCCGCTTCCTGTGAAGAAAATCGGGGAGAGGATCTTCTTCTATTAACTCATCTCCATTACAGGGCTAAATATTTGTGTGAGTGTGGTACAGAAACGAGGACATTATAGGCAGCATCGTGTCTCTGCTCTTTGGTCACTCGCCAGCAATTTTGTCTGGAAATAAGGTTAGAAACATCTGGTGCAGGCTCACTCCGTGCACCCGGGGTACACTTAAAGAGAATCAAATCCTCGCCCGCAGCATTTTATAGTGTATGTCACGGATGTAATTAATCCTCGGCTCACGCCAGAACTGCTGCACAATAACTCTGTGAAGAGAACAGAAGCTCACAGAGAAGGTGATAGGAGAACAAAGACAGAAGATGAGTTCTACCTGACTGGGTATATTTCCTGATCCTGGCAGCTACAGGATGTTTATGTGGGTCTATGTACAATTCATGACCATGTAAGGCAGCACAGTTCTGTGCAATGACGAGGGTTTTCGCTTCACTCTTCACCGCCACATGTAGCTGTTTCTGTTAAGTCTGCTGCCCTGACAGTTTGACAGAAACTGTGACGAGTCGTGAGTTTTCAGCTTCTTACATGTGACTATTTTCTGGTTCGAAATCATTAAACATTTTAGTTTGTGGACAAAATAAGACATTTGAGATCATCATCTTCTTTGGGGTTTTGGGGAAACAACAAAATGACATATTACGAAACCGACTCAATTAATCCAATTATGAAGTGAGTTGTTAGTTGCCAGGATAGTTTTGATTGCAGTATCATTTAAAAGTTCCAATGTGCAAATATAGTCAATTTGTCCACATGATGTTAGATTTTTTTTGTGTTTATAGTCAACAAATCCAGTTTTATTCAGGCAACAAAACAACAAATCAGGGAGTGCAAAGAACAAGTGAGGGAGTGCAATGAACAAGTGAGGGAGCGCAGAGAACAAGCGAGGGAGTGCAATGAACAAGCGAGGGAGCGCAATGAACAAGCGAGGGAGTGCAATGAAGAAGTGAGGGAGCGCAAAGAACAAGCGAGGGAGTGCAATGAAGAAGTGAGGGAGCGCAAAGAACAAGCGAGGGAGCGCAATGAACAAGTGAGGGACCGAAAAGAACAAGCGAGGGAGCGCAAAGAACAAGCGAGGGAGCGCAATGAACAAGCGAAGCGAGGGAGTGCAATGAACAAGCGAGGGAGCGCAATGAACAAATGAGGGAGCGCAATGAACAAGCGAGGGAGCACAAACAAGTGCATTATCAAACAATAAAATACAATATTTTTGAATGATTAAATCGATATTTTATTTGCTTCATAAAAAGTGCTGATTAAAAATATTGACACAAATCTAATTCCATACCCGCAAGCTCTGACCCAGAAATAATAGAAGAAGCCAGTATGCAGAAGACAAGAGTGAGAAAAACAATTTGAGGTTTTTGGACAGTAGGAAGATTCAGAATGTCACCCAACATGCTAACTAGCCGCCACCTAGAGACATAATGAATTCCCCACTCGTGCTTATTACATGAAGGACATTAGTCCAATTATGAATGGATCAAAATGTGCATGTAAATGTACTGAGTGATATCTAAAAGGTGGAGATGTAGACTGAAACGCTAAGCCAAAGATGATAAGGGAACTACGGTGGCCTTCACATACCAGAAAGGATGTTGGTTCTTCTTCGTTTGTGTAGAAACACACACTCTCTGTCCATTCGTGGTTTCCTGCTGTAGAAACGAGACCTGTGCCTTAATAACATATGAAGCGTTTATTGTAGGGCTGTGAAATACCTTTCCATTTTATATCATATACCTTTTTTTTTTCAATTTTGCTGTAGTCGATAATGTTTCCTCCAAAAGAAAAACTGTTTGATGCACAGCAGGCAACTATGAGTCAGCAGCTTACGTGTGTGTCTGTGTGTGTGTGTGTAGGATCAAGTGTGTGAGTGAACTACACATCTACGAAAATCTACGAGTGAGTGAGTGTGTGTGTGTGTGTGTGTGTGTGTGTGTGTGTGTGTGTGTGTGTGTGTGTGTGTTAGAGAAACACTGACCTTGTCAGGACCAGTAGCCCCCATTGGAGACCGAAATCTGCTCCTAATGAGGCAGAACCTCATTTCTGGGGAGCTGGTTAAGTTCAGGACTAAGACTTGAATTGCTGTTATTGTTAGGGATAGAACTGGTTATTGTTAGGGATAGAACTGGTTATGTTAGAAGAAAAGCTGTGCAATACATTGATATTTGTGTGTGTGTGGTTCAACGCGGCTTCCTCGGCGCCTCTGTCAGTGCTAGCGCTGCTCTCAGGTCTCCTGCCGTGTGTGAGTATATCTTCAGAGAGTGCGTCAGGGCTCTGTGCATCTCCTCGGCAGAGACCATGTTCAGGCGCAGCACAGAGTCGACGAGCTGGGAGCGAGAGTTACCGATGAACGAGTGCGTCAGGAAGGACCCGAGGCCTCCTTTGCTTTTTGTGGTGTAGAGCGGAACTCTGACCATTCCCAGAACCTGCGGGTAGGGAGGGAGGGAAGTAAAGTAGTGCATTTGTCACAGCACCGGTTAGATGACTGTTGCATCAATTTCCTGGAGACTTACTCTAACATAACCACAACTACTACAACTTGCCAAACCCTAACTGTGTGGCGGGGAACCTCAGTGCTGCAGACCACCAAAGACCCAACAGACAGTTTGATCCAGCCTGTAGGAAGAGATGCAGCTAACATATGAGGCTAATTACACATAAGATAGTAGATAGTAGTACTTCCTGTCTGGGCCTCATCTGGATGACTGTCTGCCTCTCAGGTCAAGTGGTCTCTGTCAAGGTTTCTCAATCGTGGTCCTGTACCAGATCAAATGGGCTAGATCTGGATTTCTCAATCAGAACCAGGTCATATAGTCTAAATCATAGTTTTTCCCAATCAGAACCAGGTAAAATGGTCTAGATCAGGGTTTCTTGAGCCTGGTCTTGAGGACCAGATCAAATGGTCTAGATCAGGGTTTCTCAAGCCTGGTCTTGAGGACCAGATCAAATGGTCTAGATCACAGTTTCTCAAGCCTGGTCTTGAGGACCTGATCAAATGGTCTAGATCAGGGTTTCTCAATCAGAACGAGGTTACTGATGATTTTTTGATTTGTTTTCATTTGAAAGTAAAACAAAGTCATTATTAATATTTTGTTGTTGTTCGCATTATATTTAAAACAGAGGAATCACCGTCTTCACATCCATCACTCTGACCCTTAACCCCTGACCCCAAAAATCGAAACATCCCATTCCCCAATTTCCTCATTACCTCCAGTCCGTGATCTGTTGCCGTGGACACGGCGGCTCTCTCCACCTCCCTGATCTGCTCCTCCTCCATCTTCTTCACATAGAAGTGAGTGATGAGACGGTAGGGAGAGGAGGAGGAGGAGAAGACGAAAGGAGCAGGAGCGTAGCGGGAGGCCACAAGGTCTTCTTCTGATACGGGGACAGCCACACCCACCTCCTCCAACAACTCCCTCGTAAGGCCCGCCTCCAGCGTTTCTTTTGATGGGTTGACAAGCCTGAAGAGTGGTGGTGGGTCAAAGGTCAATATCAGGTATGACAGCAGATTAATAATGGATGCAGTATTGTTCTCCAGAAACTCCTCGAAGCAGAGGTAAATAAATCAAGTTGATTTCAAAGCTTAAAGCCCCAAACTTTTTTTTTGCTGAGTCGCCGCTGCCTGAACTGTGGATTTTTGACCTGAACTTTGACCTGTTTACTTTGGTTTGACGCTAAAAGTTAAAAGTGTGGATGTAGAAGTTAAAACCGACAGTATAGTGGAAATGGTTCCTGAAAACATGAAAATGGCTTTGGGAGGGCAGTGGGGTCCACTGGCGCCCTTTAGTGGACGGAAATTTTCATTATTATGAGAATCTACAGTGACCTGACCTGGATTGAAGGTGTCAGAGTGAGCGACTGTCAAATGAAGCTCAGTATAAGATAGTAGTTTAAGATTTAGATTTACATAAAGCTAACATTTGTTGACGGACATTTCCCCACGAAAACAAATTACTTGCAGATGTTTCTGCCAAAGTTTGTTTAAATTACCAACGATTGTCGTTGTTTCTGCACTATGAACGTTGACTTAAAGCTAAAGATTCTAGAAGTGCTGAAAATTTTGTGGGATAGCTCAGGTTTTATGAAGTTTTGTTGTAGACATATAGAGGAGTTTAAAAGAATCAGTAAAATATTTGTATCGTTCTGACTTTGGGAGACCCAAATGCAATTTTTGGGAAATGGGTTGCAGATAAGGCTGCCAAATTCAGGGAATTAACTTTCCATGGGAATTAATGGGAATAAACTGGAAATTGAAGGTTGGGAACACGAATATAGTTGGTAAACAATCAGATTTGATGTGAATACAGTCGAGTATAATGTGCTATACCTCAATCACATGGACACAGCATGAAACACTACTTACTGCAGGGCTTGTGAGGCTGTGCCCCCACAATGATTTCTGGAATTCTGGAAAACAACTAAAGCTACCATTCTGAGCCCATCCCATCCTTTCTGCAACAATGCCTGCTTATAACAAAACAAAATATGTTTATTTATGTTGGTATATGACTCAGTTGCTTTGAATTATCCCAAATTTCCTGTTAATGCTCATTAATTCCCATAAATCCTTTTTATTCTTTGGAAGGTTCCTGAAAATTCGAAATGTTCCGTCGCTTTGCAACCGTTGTCCCAGAGGGAATAAATGTCAACACGCCACGCTTGACCTTGCTACTTTAAAGTTAGACATATAAAGTTGTTCCTGTAGCTAGAAGCAAGAAGGAAATTTGCCTTTGTATAATGTCAGAAAATACACAGTGAGATACTTTAAAAAATGTATTCTGATAGGTGACTTTAAGCTCCTCCAAGGCCAATTAACGGCGGGATACTTGTACTTTTCCAGTACTTCATCCACCACTGACTGTTTTTTCTGTGTCGTGACAGTTTATATCTTCTGACAGCTCCTCTGTGGAGAGCAGCAGCAGCAGACTTACAAACGTATAAAAGTAAAAACAACAACGCAAGCGGCACGAAAGACTCACCCGCCGGGGAAACCCAGCAGACCGTCATAACGCATCTGCATCTGTAGGGGATAACAAAAACATATTCACACGCTGATGCATCCATCGCAGACAGAACACAAACACACAGCTTTGTTGAAATTGACCGATGTGACACAAAGTCACCAAACAAGGCAGCAGTCGACGAGCAGCTCCTGCTTCCCTGTGAGCTAAAACACCAATTTTCTTGATGGCCTTTGGTGCACGAGGGTGAGGAGATTACAGACAAAAAAAATGGCTGTCTAGCAGTGACATAACGTGGCAAACGCATTCAAAGTGCAACCCAAACACTACTGGTACAACATACAAGCTCTTCCTCACCAGCACGATGTGTCTGATAGGTATTTTCCCAAACAGTTGAGTTTTAGTGTCAGAGTAGAGCATCACATGGCACGCGTGCCTGTAGCCCGAACACGCCAACGCCTCTTCCCTCGACAGCTGTCCACTCGCCATCTACACAGACACACAAACGCACACAGGGTGGAAAAATACACAGTATTTTAGCCTCCTGATGAATGACTCCACTGTCATAGTGACACAATTATTACATATGCAGTCAAAACTGAATTACAGATATCGCTAACTGTCATTGTGTCTAGTCAAAATTGAATTAAAGACATCACTGTCATTGTGACTCGTCAAAACTGAATTAGAGATATGGCTAACTGTTTTTGTGACTTGACTAAATTCAACTACAGATATTGCTAATTTATTAGAGCTGCAACTAATGATTATTTTCATAATCCATTAATCTGTCGATTATTTTCTCGATGAATCGTTTGGTCCATAAAATATCAGAAAACCATAAAAAATGTTGATCGGTGTTTCGTCAAACCTGGAAATGATGTTCTCAAATGTCTTGTTTTGTCCACAAACCATAATGATTGCCTTTTAATGATTAATTTGTTATCCAGAGCAAAGAAATGAAGAAAATATTCATATTTAAGAAGCTTAAACAATCAGAAATCCTGTTTTAATCATGAAAAAAGCTTCAAACCGATTAATCGATGATCAAAATAGTTGTCGATTAATTTAGTTATCGATTAATAATCGATTAATCGTTTCAGCTCTATAATTTATCTTGACTTGTCCCAATTTAATTGCAGATCTCGACGACTGTTATTTTTGACTAGCCAAAACCGAATTACCGATATCGCTAACTGTTTTTGAGATTAGAAAAAAACATCCATCTTCTACCGCTTCAAAACTGAATTATAGATATCACTAACTGTTGTGTCTAGTCCCAATTTAATTGCAGATATCACCAACTGTTATCTGATATCCCTAACTACAACTCAAATTCTTATCAGTGCTATCTCTAAAAGTCACTGTGACTCATCAAAACTTAATTACAGATAACAAAAAGTCACCATGATTCATCAACATTTCATCACAGACAACTAAAAGTCACTGTGACTCATCAAATTTACATTATACATGACAAGTCAAAAGGTAACTACAGGCTAATCAAAGTATGTTGTGTTTTCTGTTATTTACGTTAACGCCGGATAACGCTTTTTTATTACGACGGACACAGAACTGTGACTCTGGGGGTCGGATGCTAGCCGTGCTAGCTGTAAACACAGGTCACATTTAGATGTCGTAGAATTCTTACTTTATTGAGGATAAATAGTGAAGTGACGCGGTGTACAGACAGCGTGAGGCATCGTGTTAGCGATGTTTTTAGTGATCTACTGTAATCAGTTTGCGGCACTCTTGCTTTCGGTTCTGTGGTTGCGTCATCTGGCACCGAAAACGGTTTATCCCTCAATTATCATAACAGTGTCACAATCACTGCCCTCAGATCATCTTTCTATTTACACTTTAATTCGATAGTAAGTAAATAAATACAAATACTTAGACCTCAAACCAAACTATTTAGACCAATTCTTGCACGTTAATTTAAAGTTGCAGTGAGCTCCATTATTATTCCAGTGTTGTAATGTTACTTTAATTCACGTATCTTTACACAGATAACTAAAAGTCACTGTGACTCATCAATTTTACATTATGTCAGTGTGACAAGGTAACTACAGGCTAATCAAAAGTATGTTGTGTTATCTGCTATGTTGACGTCGGATTGTCAAATTTAGACATTTAAGTTTAGAGCGGCTTGCCATTAATTCCTCGGACTCCCTTCACGACGCTGTGCCGTCTTCTTCCCCGTTGTCCATTGGGGCGGTCTTTGCCGACTTGCTGCTGTGACGATTCGAACCCTGATTGGTCGGTGTAGGCGTGTCATCAAGAGCTGCTGCGTCGTTCAGCAGTCGAGCCACTTACAGCAGCGTCAGTGTGTTTCAGCCGCCCCTGAAGTGGAGTGCGCCTTTATTCTCACAATTATGGTACACACAGCGCGTGAGGTCCTAAGTCAAGTCCTATTTCTGGTTTTCAAAATAATGTTACTTTACACAAATTCACGTATGTTTACTATGCTTTTTTTTGTAATTTATATTTCTGTACCTCTAAAGGGTATTTTACTTGAGTAAAAGTATGTTATCAGAAAATGACTTTGGTAGAAGTTGAAGTCACTTTAAAAAAAAAAAAATTACTTAAGTAAAAGTCTTAAAGTATGACATTTACTCTTAAGTATATAAAATAAATTATGTCGTGGCATGACTGTGTGTCATGCCACTTGCAGAAGTTCTCCGATGACTCTGCGGTGATGGGGTGTATAAGGGATGGACAGGAGGGGGAGTACGGGACAGTGGTAGGACCAAGACCAAGGAGATGGTGGTGGACTTCAGGAGGAAGAGGACAGCTCCGCAACCGTTGAGGGTGCTGTGGGAGGATGTGGAGATGGTGGAGGACCACAAATTCCTAGGTGTGAGGCTGAACAACAGACTGGACTGGAAGGCTAACACCAGTGCTGTGTACAGGAAGGGGATGAGCAGGCTGCGATCCTTTGATGTATGCAGCGAGATGTTGGAGTTATTTTACCAGTCTGTTGTGGCCAGCGCACTGTTCTTTGCTGTGGTGTGCTGGGGGAGCAGCATTGGAGCCAGTGAAACTAACAAACTCAACAAACTGATAAAGAAGGCCGGCTCCATCATCAGCTGCAAACAGGACACCGTGGAGAGGAGGATGTTGAATAAACTTTTTTCCATCATGGATAACCCTGATCATCCTCTCCACCACATCCTCCAGGCCCAGGAGAGCACATTCTCCAAGAGATTCAGGACAGATTCAGGAAGTCATTCCTACCATCAGCCATCAGGACTGATAAATAAAATAAATTAAGTTTTGTTTCCAATTAATTGTTATTTTTTCCTTTACATGTGACCCCAATCTTGCGTACTGTGTTGTAGTCAGTTTGGTTCTCACTTTATTTTGAAAGCACGGGTACCATAATTGCGGTAATACTGGCGCACACCACATTCAGGAGCGGCTTCTTTGACCACGGAAATACGAATGACTTACTGCCGCTGACTCGAACTCGAACGTAGACTTCTCCGGCTTGTCTGTCAGTGCATGTGTCGCTCCCTCCGCTGCGCTGCTACTACGTCCCTACTGCGGCGTCAACGAGGATACGAAAGAAGAACCATCAAATCGAAGAAAATCACGTCCAACTGTGACTCTGGAGGTAGTGTGCTAGCTGTGCTAGCTGTAAACACGGGGAAACATTTAGATGTCGTGGAACTCTTACTTTAAGGATAAATAGTTGTAGTGACACGGTGTACCGACAGCGTGAGGCATCGTGTTTTAGCGGTGTTTTTAGCCATCTACTGTAATCAGTTTGCGGCACTCTTGCTTCCGGTTCTGTGGTTGCGTCATCTGGTACCAGAATACCGGTTCGTGCCTCAATTATCATAACTGTGTCATTATCTCATTATGCGAATGTTTGTTGTTTGCTCGCACGGCATGTCAGGAAATGAGTTCTAAAATATTCGTGTTTGTTTGACCTCGACCTCAAACCAAACTATTTAGACTAATTCTTGCACGTTACTTGAAAGCTGCAGTATCATTATTGTTCCAGTGTTGTAATGTTACTTTGCTTAGGTACAAATTCACGTGTCTTTACTATGCTTTGTTATTTATATTTCTACAGTCTTGTATGACGCACCTCTAAAAGGTATTTTACTTGAGTAAAAGTATGTCATCAGAAAATTACTTTGGTAGAAGTTGAAGTCACTTTATAAAAAAATTATATATATATTACTTAAGTAAAAGTCTTAAAGTATGACATTCACTGTTCTTAAGTATATAAAAGTAATTATCTGATATAGGGATGAGTTAGTGAGTCAGGATTGAGCCATGGTGGCTCAGTGGTAGGGCAAGTTGTCTATTAACTGCATGGTTATTTCCAGTTAATCAGTTCTGCCAAGTCTACATGTGTCCTTGAGCAAAGACACTTAACCCCGTGTGAATGAGTGAATACTGTCGTGTAAAGCAGCTCATCAAGACTAGAAAAGCTCTATAAACACAGACCATAATACCAACTCTTCTTCTTGTAGTTAAGATGAAATGTAAGCATAACAGTTACTAGAAATATAAATTAAGATATATACACAGAGTATGGATTTTTTTTTTTATCTGTACCGATACAGATACCGATACTGTGCTATTAAAAAGTTTGAGTGTTTTTAAAGGAATTAAAACTAGTTTCTCAGATTTTTCAGCATCTTAAAATGTGAATACTTTCTGGTTTCTTTGCTCCATGACAGAGAAATCATTAAAAACAGAATAGTTTATCAGACAAAACAAGACATTTGAGAACATCATCCTTTCTAGGTTTGAGAAACGCTGATCAACATTTTACGGACCAAACGATCCCTTGATTAATCGAGGACATAATCGAGTGTCTGGACTTCAGTGCACATCTGAAAGCAGCTTCTGAGACTGATCTCCATTTTGTCAGAAGTAGTTGAACCAGAATGGACGCGGGGATACCAGTCGAGGTGATGATGAACGCTGCCCTGGTCGACAACTTGGCAAAAGTGGCCAAAGACGCAGCGCTGCAGCATGGAGTCCTGATGAGGACCAAAGAGACTCCCAACTCATCCGAGGTGAGAGATGAAAGACCTCCACCTCCAGCTGACATTTTCTGATCATTTGATACGTTTTCTCAAAGAATTATAAGTATTTTTAAAACTCCTCAGGACCAGTACATTGATTAATTTAGAACCACAGCCTCAGCTCTAAAGTTGGACCCTCACTGTTGCAAGGTTTTGAGACTTCAAACTGGATTCCACTCATCGATCACACTTCTTTTTTTTCTTTATTTTGAAACTTCCAATGCAGGTCAGGTGAAAAAAAAACATTTAAACACAGATAAAACATCACTTTTAGAGCATGTACAGCAAAACCCTGAGATTTAAATGATGGATATCATCGTCATGTCTAAGTAAATAGCAAATTTCCAAGCATTTGGAAGCAGACTTCAAACATTTGTATTAACACCCCTTAACCAGCTTGTTAAAGTGACTTAAACTACTACAAGCAATATGATACAACAAAAGCCCAGTTACAGCCAAAAAAATAGGCAAAAGCTCACCGGCTGCTTCTTCCTCGTTTGCACCAGCTTTATTCTGCAAAAAGTCGTTTTGATTCCTCAGTTCCAAGTCAGCTTCCTGGCAAACAAGCTGTGACTCCAAGATCCAGGTTGATCAGCAGATCACCCTCACCTGGTGCACTCAGCATGACACGTTCAGGCTGAAAGGGGGCGTGGCCCACAGCTCACAGATCTTTTCCTCGATATGAAAACAAAACACACTCGATGTGACTCATTTCATCCACGTTGTGGCGATAATGGAATGAATTTGTGAAAGTTCTTCTCCCTCTACATATGTAGAAGTAGGCAGTTATTTAACTTTATTTATGAACCGATCAAAGAATTCATTTTGTTCTGTCAAACTTGAAACTGCACGTATTAAGATTTTAGTTCATATATACCGTATATATACATATATATCTTATTTTTGCACAACAACAAATCTTTCTACTGCCCGGGCTACCTGTGGTGCAGATAGTGTTTAGTTAGTGGACTTCAAGTGATGAACTGTACGAGGTTTCTTGAATGCATCTTCTAGGCTGAACCCTGCTGGAGTTTAGACAATTTGCATAATTGGCAAATAATAACATCGAATATTCTAATAGCATTTTTCTACAGATGCCCGCCCCTTACTTTTAATACATTTTTGAGGTAAATTTTTCACTGTTTCTGTTCATCAAGCACGTTGAAATGTCACAATTCTGGGGGTAAGAAACGATTCTTAAAGATGTCACAACATATCTAAAAATGCAGAGATCTGCTGTGAACTGTCTTCAGCAACTAAATGTCCAGAGTAATGTTTTGATTTAAAATTTAAATCTGAATGTTACAGAACAGTCGTGATGTTCATCTTAATTATAACCAAAATAACCTTTTCCTATCTTTACATTTCACGAAACAGTCGGGGTTCAGAGTCAGAAACGATCGGTGTCATTCGTCACACACACACACGCCACGTGCAGTGTCCGTGTTTTTGTTTTGTTTTGCGTCGTTACGCTTCACTTTTTCTCCCGTTTTTTTCAGGTGGTGACCTACACCTCGTTCACGCTCTTTCCCACGCCCGTGCCCAGAGCTGCGTTCCACCAGGCTCTGGCTGTGCAGACTCACTTCAACACCCTGGTGGACAAACTCAGTCAGGACCCAGACTTTCTCCAAGAAGCTCTCACGAGGTAGTATTAGGATAACGCCAAGCAAATCCTACCTACTGTACCTTTTACACACACACACACACACACACACGTGTGATTTTTAACATGAGGTCACATCCGTTGTTTGACAGCACCATAGCCGTGGATAAATTCACTGCTGGGTTGTTCAAGATCCACCAGCAGATCCTGAAAGAAGGACGCTCTCAGGTAAAGCGAGTTAAAGTTCAAACTGTTTGACTGATTTATGGGTTCATAGGTCAGGGTCACAGTCCAGGCCACACAGTCCTCTATTGAGTGACCTGGAATCTACAGAATGAATGAATGAATGAATGATTGATGAGGGTGGTGTTTTTGTTGTTTTGCTCCCAGTCTATTGTTCTGGGTCTCAATCGCTCCGACTACATGTTGGATCAGAGAGAGGATGGAACGTCAGCGCTAAAGCAGATAGAAATCAACACCGTCGCTGCTAGTTTTGGAGGTCTGGCCTCACGGACGCCAGAGCTACACAGGTACGTTAGTATGCTTTTAATCTTCTTACAGATTCTGCACGTATGTAAGAAGAAGAAGAAGAAGAAGAAGAAGAAGAAGAAGAAGCAGAAGAAGAAGTCTGCATCCATAATAACAAACCTGGAGACCTACATGACTTAATAATGCACGCTCACTGACGGGACTGAAACAGTTAATCATTTATTTGCTGAGTTAAACACGCTCTCTGTTCCTTTTTGTGGACAAAACGGGACATTTGAGAACAGAGATCATCATTTCCATGTTTGGGGAAACACTGATCAACATTTCTTGCCACATTTCCTGATATTTCATGCACCAAAACAACCGATAATAATGAAATAATCGTTTGTTGTAGCCCCAACAATTGCAGTATAATTGAAAGAAAATTGTATAAAACAATTCTGACTAAATTTGTACTTTTAAAATGCTTGTAAACATGTTGGTGTAAATCTTATTGTTACAATTAGTTGTCCCAGTTGTTCCAGACCTATTTGGCAATATGAATTAGGGGAGGGAATCATAGGTACGTCAATAATATCACAATATAAAGATTCTGTGATAATCATTACAAGACAATATTTTGACCCACCCTTACTATTAATTAAGTAATTAAGTAACCTTCCGTCACATATTTTGCTAAAAATTGTCCTCTATCCATTTTGACAGACAAATTCTGCAGGTGGCCGGCCGGCTGGAGGAGAGCCAGCGTATCCTCGACAACAACCCTGCTGCCGGTATGGCTGGAGCCGTGGCCAAAGCCTGGGAGCTTTACGGATCAGAGAGGTGAGAACTAGGACGGGATTTGAACATGTTTTGTGCTTGAATGCAGCAAACTAGCAATAACATAAGCTAGTTTGTCCACTCGGGCTACCGTAGAAACATGGCAGCGCAAGATAACGACCTCCAATACAAAAGTTTTATTATACGGTTTTTATACGGTACGCAAGTCATTAAAGCCTTATAGAAACATATTTATGGGCAACAATGTCTGACAATAAACCCTCTAAAATGTTACACACTGTTACATCCCTTTAACTCATAGTGCCTGAATTGCATGTGTTCAAAAGGAAATGGAAACATGTGATTTTTGTGTGAGAAGTCATTAAAAAGTTTAGTTCGAGGTTCAAAACAAATGTTTTAGCAATGATTGCTTTTATGAGAAAACTAATCTTTCTACTACACAGACTACCTGTGGTGCATCTATTACCACAAGGTGGCAGCAGCAGTAGCAGCAGCAAGTTTTCAGTTAGTGGACTTCAAGGTTTCTTGAACGCATCTCTTAGGCTGCTCCCATTAGGTCACCGCGTTGTGAACCCTGCATTACTTTCCTGCGCAGGAGTTTAGACAATTTGCATAATTGACGAATAATAACAATGCTCCAATACCTTTTGGAGGTAAATGTATTTGTAAATACAGAGATCTGGTAACTCAACGTCCAGAGTAATCTTTTAATTTAAAAATATAAATCTGAATGTTACAGAGCAGTCATCATGTTCTTGGTGGAAGAAACACAAAGGAACATCTTTGACCAGCGATGCATCGAGTATGAACTGTGGAAGAGGTGAGTTGAACTGCACCAAAACTCCTCAAGTACTGAGACTCAAAGTTTAGTGGATACCACAAATGTTTTTGGTGTTTGATAGCCAACCTTAGCCGTGTCATAAAAGGCCTCTTCCTGTAATTTGGTCACAGGAAAAGAAACAAACTAAACCGGAAGTTCCTCTCTCTCTCTCTTTCTGTTTATTTTCCAGAAACATTCCCACAACAAGGAAGTCGTTTGATGATGTCAGGAAAACGGGATCGCTCGATCAGGACAAGAAGCTCTTTGTGTACGTCCTGTTGTGTACATCAGTTCTTATTTATAGCCCCACCCCAAAAAATAACTATGTTTGGATTCATGTCACTCTATTTTTAGTGATGGCCAGGAGGTGGCAGTGGTGTACTTCAGGAATGGCTACATGCCTGAGCACTATAGTACTGAAGAGGTATCAGCTCATTTCTTTCTTCCTAGTTTTGGAGTGACTTTATGCTGATTCTAACATTTTTAAGTCTGGAGAAGTTCTATAGGTTAAGTTTTATAAGTTTTATGGTATTCTGACAATCAGCAGTTCTGGGACATTCGTCTCCTAATGGAGCGCTCGCTGGCCGTGAAGTGTCCAGACATCAGCACCCACCTGGTCGGGACCAAGAAGGTCCAGCAGGTCCTTGCAAAACCCGGAGTTCTGGAGAAGTTCTTCCCCGACCAGCCTCAGGTGGTGGAGCAGATCCGGGCGACGTTCGCTGGACTCTACACTCTCGAATTGGTGAGACCACGACGCTGTGTCCATACATTTGCATCCATTCAAATGTAATTAAACTGAGATAAAACTAGAGTCACATATGAGTACAGTCTGTTGTCCCTG
Source organism: Solea solea (assembly GCF_958295425.1). Classification (NCBI taxonomy): domain Eukaryota; kingdom Metazoa; phylum Chordata; class Actinopteri; order Pleuronectiformes; family Soleidae; genus Solea; species Solea solea. The sequence goes on along the minus strand of NC_081144.1, from coordinate 23,733,463 downwards.
TTAGTGTGAAAGCACTGACACTGTAATACTGAGAGATTTGACATCTTATTTCTTTATTTTGTTTGATATTTATTGTTCTTAATTGTGTAAGATTAGAAAAAAGGTCATTTTGGACAATAAAGTTCTACTGGATGTTGTTTTAGTGTCGCTTTTGGATTAAATGAGGTTTTGTGTGAATTTTGTGATATTATCAGTAGTCAGTGCTTTAGCACCACCTAGTGGTGGTTATGTAAACCTAAATAGATCAGTGCCGCAGGTGCACCCTTGGTAAATATGTGGGAATAATAAAACACAACTCCTTATATGGACATCCTGGATGTCTGTGTTTATACTTCACATCTTCAAGTTTATGTGTTGTTGAGTCAAAGTTAGGATTCATTTTGTATCACAAACAAACAGCAGCAGCGATAATTATGCAGAAGTCACAAAATCCTAACCCAAGTGTGAACTTTAAAACTTAAACAAATGACACAAATTCAATCCGATTTCTGAGATTAAAGTCAGAATTCTGAGAAAAGTTTTTATTCTGAGATTAAAGTCAGAAATCTGAGATTTAAAGGGGACATATTATACCCTATTTCCCCCATTAAAATAGTTCCCTGGTGTCCTAATGAACATGTCAGTGACATGCCTTGGTCAAAATACCATAAGGATGAAGCATCATAGCAGTTCAATAACCCTGCTAAGCCCGCCCCTTTCAGAACGCTCGGTTTTCGTGCTTGGTCCCTTTACATGCAAATGAGACACAGGCAAACACACACCCACTTCTTCCAGGGGGTTTCTGATTTGTCCTCGTTACAGCGCTTTACAGCTCTATTCGTCTCCCCCTCCCTCCACTAGTTCTCTGACAATATCAACATGGCAGCGTGCGCAGAAAACAGCCAGAGTGCCGTCACAGGAAGAGACGTTCTACATAAGGATCGAGCCGAACAGTGCCGAACTGTTAATCAGTTAAAAAAACTTAGGAACAGCACCACTGATCGCCAGCGGCGCGCGGCGAGCTGCATAAGCTGGCGCTGTATGTTACTGTATCAGACCGGTGACTATGCTCCGGAGACCTCGTCACCGCGGCACCGCTGATCGCGATCGGCGAGCTGCCTAAACGCATACAGCGGCCGTTTAGGCGGCTCGCCGCTGGCGATCAGCGGTGCCGCGGTGGCGATCAGCGGTGCCGCGGTGGCGATCAGCGGTGCCGCGGTGGCGAGGTCTCCGGAGCATAGTCACCGGTCTGCACCGGAGCTGGCGATCAGTCGCATACAGCGGCCGTTTAGGCGGCTCGCCGCTGGCGATCAGCGGTGGCGATCAGCTGATTTTCACAGAGAGTGCAGCACCTCTGCACAGAGAGTGCAGCACCGCTGATCGCCAGTGGCGAGCGGCATAAACTGCCGCTCGCCGCTGTATATGTGATTGTATCAGACTGAGTCTGTGCTCCGGTCATGGAGGACGTACTGAACAAATATTTTTAATTAGGACGTGTCAGAATGGTCAGTTATGAGCTCTATGAGACCTTTTCTTAACAACGTGTGTGTGTTTGTACGTCGGTGAAATACGTCCCCTGACTAAATACGGCGACCGCTGTCTAGTGCGAACACACGTTTGCTGACTTTATCCGGCACATTAGCTTCATATATCAAATCCTCTGTGGAGGTTTGTGTAAAACACTGTGCTCCACTGTGCAGCCACGAACAGCACACTTGTCCCTCTGCGTTGACATAATACCGCTCTTCCTCCCTCGCCTGCACTCTCGCAGGGACAAGGTGGAGCTAAGGTGGAGCTCTCGAAGTAAACTTACTGGTGGGGCGGTAACATTCGCGGTGAAATGCGCATGCTGACGTCATAAACGCAGGGAATTCAACATCGAGTGTTTTATCGCCTATACTTACACTAAGGGGAACCACGAAAACATGACGGAGTATTCTTTTTCCACACTTTGGTGACTGGTAGGGCCCCCAGAGTCCCAAATATAAGTATTAAAATGGTTAAAAAGTTGATTTTGCGTAATATGTCCCCTTTAAATCTAGAAATCTGAGATTAAAGTTAGAATTCTAAGATTAAAGTCAGAATCTCAGAATTCATGCTGTTTTATTTTTTTCACATGTGGCCCCAATACTCTTCCATAGAAATGATAATTTCTTTTATTTATTTTTTTATCAGATTACCTATAGGTTGTGATGGGAAAAAAAGGATATAAAACACTCTACTGCACATTCTCGCCTCTGTTTATACGTTTTAACATAGTAATCGAAAGAAGGAGCCTAAATGCTCTGCGTTCTAAAGGTTAAAGTGAAATATAATTATAATGTGCCGTGATTAAACTTTGTTTTTCTCTTTTCTCTGTCGTTGTTTTTACCTTCAGGGTCCAGAGGGCGACAAAACGGTAGCCATGGCTTTAGCAGCACCGGACCGCTTTGTCCTGAAGCCTCAGCGAGAAGGAGGAGGTACTTTATCACTCAGCCTCATCTTAAAACCAACTCCTGTGTGCGTCATATTTATTTTCATGCCTCTGTTTTCTTGTTGCCGTTTCCCAGGTAACAACATCTACGGCTCAGACATCTGTAAGGTCCTGCAGGGAATGACGGACAGCACGGAGAGGATGGCGTATATCCTCATGGACAAGATCCAGTCTGTGCCGTCGCAGAACTTCCTGCTGAGACGAGATTTCCCGCTCAAGATCACAGACTGTCTCAGTGAACTGGGAGCTTTTGGAGCTTATGTCAGGTCAGTTTTTTTTACTACGTTTAGTTTACAACCTCAGGATCTTAATCCTTGTTCTGCAAATGAAACTAATTTAAAAACAGAGGTTTTGAAGTGTTTGAAAGGAGTAATACACTGAAATAAGCAGTGACTGTGTTCAGACGTGACGAAGAGGAAATCCTGCAGTCGCCAAATTCTGAATGAGTGATATAGCAGCTCAGAAATGTAATCCTGTAATCCTGTAATCCTTCACTTTTGGATTAAGTAAACAAGCAACAAGTTTCAGGTTTCTGGGAACAAAAATACACAAGTTGTAGTAATAATAAATGATACACATGTCCCCTTTAATGCCACTCAAAGGCTATTTTTCATTGAATTATCATTATATGTTATTTTAAAAAAACTACTTGTTTTAATCCTCGCAGACACGGTGAAGACATGGTGATGAACGAGTGTGTGGGTCATCTGCTCAGGACCAAGAGCTCGGAACATGCAGACGGCGGCGTAGCAGCAGGAGTGGCCGTGCTGGACAACCCTCTCCTCATCTAAGTGAAAACAAACACAACAACAACATTCCATCTCCCTCTGACCGCGCTGTTTTCATTCATTCATTCATTGGTAAATGAATGGTTAAAAAAAAGGTGTAAGTTCATATAACTAGCGTGTAGTTAGTTCTAAAACTTATTACATGTCCATATTAAATACTGAAGGTTTTATTTACCCTCAAATGAAGACGTTTGGAACACGTCATACATCACAGTGAACGTGAAGCTGCGCTGCCATCTGGTGCTTCTTCTGTGCTACTACAACACAGATTGACAAAACCAGTTTGAAACTCAACCAAGTGGGAAAAGTGTCCTTAATAAAAAAAAAAAACGGTTGTGTTTTTTTTTTGCTGTTTTATAACTGTATTTTTATTACCATGAATGAACTTCTTTATACCTCAGACGTTCAACTAAAGAGAAATCCTTTTGTCATCGCTGCTGATACTGTGACCTGTGACCTTTGAGCAAAAACTGAAGCAGTGATGAATAAGTGACCACACATTTCCTCGTGTTTTTTAAAGTATGCTTTCATGAGGGACTGATTTGCCGTGTGTGTGTGTGTGTGTGTGTAATTGGCATCTTCAGAAGAGGTTTGCTGCTTTATCTCTCACTGTTAGACCGGCTTTTCTGGACTGGAAACTTTTTTTCACGCACTTACACGCCACACCCAATACCATAGAGAAAATCTGCAATTTTCACATCACAGCACACTGATAAGATATTATTTTATATAATAGTTATTTTACATATCTAATAGACATCATGCAATCTTGTGGTCACTACTGAGACTTGTTTAAACACATTTGTTGAAGTTCTTGAGAAGTGATGAATGAATAAATAAATAAATAAAAAACAAGTTCAGTTTGAATTCATTTTCTGGGACAGGGACACTGCAAAAAAGAGCAGCATGTTTTTGTTTGTGTACATATATATATATATATATATACATATATGTGTGTATATATATATATATATATGTGTGTGTATATATATATATATATATATATATATATATATATACAGTATATATATATATATACATATATGTGTGTATATATATATATATATATATATATATATATATAGGTTGGTTGAGGAGGTTTTGAAGGACCTCAGTCTCCTGTCAGAGGGAAGGGGGACACCCTGGTGCGTCCAGGTTGGGAGGGGACAATCTTATCTGCCCTCTTCAGGGTCCAGGAAGGTGTTCAGTTCCTGGAGATTACAGCCAATCCCGTCCAGAATTTGATTGATTTGGTTGGTCCCTCGTCCTCCTCTTCTACGACACCCGCCGTCAATCGTCCGTCATCGCGTTCTGTCAAAGACTGAGACCATTACCTCCTCAAGAAACTGTTTGCCGACGTCCTAAATCAATTCAAAGTTTGAATAAAATGTAGAATTGTAGTCGTAGTGTGCCTTATCAGCCGTTTATTACGGAGGCGTCGTCTTTCTGTCAGAACCAATAAGGCACGTCACCGCCTTATCAGCTGTTGTCAGGTGACAGTTCTGAGGAAGGCGGAGGGCACACGCCGGAATTGGTTAAACAAGGTAAAGGAAAACTTACTGTTGTCTAAAAAAAACAAGTTCAATCAGAACTGTTCAACAATCTGGTTGTGTAAGCGCAAGGTGTTATTTTTTTTTTTCTCTACGTACGATAATTATCAACAACAACAGACATTTCTGTACTAGTGAGACCACTTGGTATAAAAAACTGGAGACAAGATGAGATGAGACAAGATGTACTTTTATTGATCCTCGGTAAAGCATTCAGAAATGCCACACAGTAACAATTGGAGTTTGCATGTGGGTTCTATTTTTGGTACAAACTTAGGGGGATTAGGTGAATGGACACTCTAAATTGACCGCGGGTGTGAGAGTAAATGGTTGTTTGTCTCTATGTTGGCCCTGTGATGGACTGGTGACCTGTCCATGGTGTGAACCCGCCTTTAGCTGTGACCCCCATGTGGATAAAGCGGTAGAAGATCCAAAACAGTCGGAGACAGGTTAACAGGCTAACGGGAGAGCATTTTACCGGATCCCCACAGATCCAGAGAGAAGGTCGAGGTGATTTACTCACAGTGAGCAGAAGAAGACGGATGATTCCGTGGTTAAATCCTGGCAAATCATGGACTCAGACTAGATTTACCAGGAACTAGTCTGCATGGCAATTATTAAAATCACACTGCCTGTTGCTAGTGTTATTAGCGTTACGCTAATGCAACACTCAACCTTCTGGTGACAACAGTGCTAACTTTAGTCGGTAGACTCCGGTAGACTCCAGAGTTTGTCACAAAGCCAGATTGCGTCCATTGTAAACCCTCAGTGACTCCCCAGAGTAAAGACGAAGGTCTGGAATAATGTCCTCTCTGGCTGAAGATCAGATAGATTCATTCTTTCAGTCAAGTTCTTGTGATATTTTGGTTGATCTCTGTGGATTTAAAGTGCGCAGTGAACTCGTGACAGGTTGAGTCCAGCGCCGGCCTCAGTCATTTTTGCTGCATCTGAGGCCGCCAACATGGCAATTCATAGCAACTGCGTCACGAGACGTTCGGAGCTCTATGCGTTGACCCTGTTATCGAGGGTGAACCCCGCTTTTCGCCCTATGTCGACTGGGATTGACTCCAGCTCCCGCCCCTGACCCTCATGTGGATGATGAAGAGGGAGACGCTGGATGGATGGAAGCAGTGAATTGAACTGAAGTTGGCTCTGGAGGACAACACTCTCCTCCATTGTTGTCCCAGTCCAGCAGATTCAGCAGAGAGACAAACGGAAGGACGGGTGCTTTATGACTGCCTCGTTTAGCTCGCCCAGGTTGTTGCAGGAGAGGTTGATAATAATAATGCTCCTCAGGATGTTATTCTGAGCCAGCACCTCAGACAACGCTACAGCAGTCGGCCCTGTCACCTTGTTGGCTCCGAGGTGCAGGTGATGGAGGGTGTTGTTCTTCAGCAGAGCCTCACTTATGGCCTGACCTCCCTCGTCTTTCACGCGGTTGAGACGCAGGTTGAGCGACAACAGGGTGGAGTTCTCGGACAAGGCCTGAGCGATCGCTTTGGCACCTTTGTCTCTGATATCGTTGTCAAACAAGTTGAGGATCTCCAGTTTACTCCTGGTGAGCAGCTCGGCGATGGCTTTGGCTCCGCCGTCACTGATCAGGTTGTGGGAAAAGTCGAGCTCCCTCAGGCTCGGGTGGTCCAAAAGGTATTTGACCAGCAGGTGGCACTGATTATCGTCAATGTTGCTCAGTTGGAGCCTCAGTCGCTGTGGAAATGAGAAGACAGAAGATTACAAAACGGAGTGACATGTTTTGTTGAAAGTGTAGGAGCTTTCTTGCTCTAGAAGATGGCAGTGATGCAACATCAGTGGCGGTTGCTGGTCTTTGACACGGGGGAAACTCATTCATACATAAATTTTGCCCTCCGGTTCCTTTTGTAGACAATGCTCTGTCCCCCTCCCCACGACAGAACCCACGTTGATAAAAAATGAACGAACTGCAATAAGAAAACGCGATAATTATGTAAAACTGAAAAACAAGGAAATGCTATAATAGTGTTTTTATTTACAGTGTATAGAATAGAATAATACACAACATGCTGATATTTATTTCTTGCAAACTCCGCATGGGGCCGAGACAGAAAGGGCTGTCAATCAAAAAGTGGTTCGTTCTGCTTCCCACAGAAGCCCAGCGACACTGAGCTTCCCTGGAAGCGTCTTGTGTTCTACGAGAAAAGAATGATCGCGTTCTAGCAAACGTTCGGTAATGAAATGTAAACACAACAGCACATAAATGAGCATTTTATTTCATGACATTTTAGAGGAAGCGGAAGCTTCCATTGATGTCTTAGAGCAGTGGTTCTGAAACGTTAAAATACAGTGGTGTAAAGTCAACAAAGTCAACTACGGACTTTTCACAGGAGGCAAATTCATTCTCTCACATCCTCCAGTTCCTCACTTCTTTATTTTTATTTGTATTGTTATTTGTGTCCTTTTCTACGCACTACCAAAGTTTGGGAACTTACTCTATAAACATTTCTACAGTGTTTCGGTTTCGCCTGGTTCCGATAACTTTCCAAAAAGTTTGCCGAATCACTACTCACCTTCAAAGTTTTGCAGGACTCGATGGCCTTGGCGAGGGACTCGCAATCACGATCGCTCATCTCAAGCATCTTCCATTCGAAGTTCATCCCACATTTTTTGACCCTGTAGATCAAATGGAGCTCTTCCAGGCTGGTCAGCTTGTCGAGCACGATGCCAAAGTCAAAGTGGTCCGCAGAGGACTCGTTGTCGCTCAGCAGCAGCTGGGAAATGCTCAGCCTCTTGATGTAGTCCCTGCAGTGCTGCACCATGTCGAGGATCACCTCGGGGTCGCTTGCGTCCGGGATGAAAAGCTCGATCATGCTCTCGAGGCGCCGCTCGAAGAACATCCGCTTCCAGCTGTTGCCGTAATCGGAGACGTCGCAGAGGTCCCACTGCCGCTCACAGCACCGCCTCCAATAGACGCCGTCAGTTATCAGGTTTGCCGTCACGTGCAGGGGAAGATCGGTGAAGAGATGCTTGAGAATAAAGTCTTTCTCACCTGGTCCAAGTTGTTCAACTATAGGGTTTTCTGTAACAGGTATAAAACAATTACAGTCAATGTTCCTGTTCTAAAGAAAACAAGGGTGTAACTGGAGAACATGCCTGTGGACATGCTGTTGGGAACATGCCGATGTGACCTTGGACAAGACCCTTAACCCCACATTGCTCCTGACAGCGGTGTGTAAATAGGTACGAAAGATGTGTAAAGCAGCTTTGAGTAAGTGGTCTTATGAATGCAGACCATTTACAGTTAAAAGGCAAAGGTCAAAAGGTTCCATACTTGAATGGTTAACGGGAATTACCTGAACAAACCAAACATTTCGACGTATGAATTGTTGAAAATGGCGGAAAAATGTAGGAGGAGATAGTGACCACAACGAAAAAAATTGTGAAAACAGCAGGAAGACGACAGCTGCAGGTAAACTTAGCGTACCCTCAAAGTTGCTCACGATACTTTGCAGGCAGAGGTTTGACAGAGGAGGCATCAGCTCCTGGGTCCAGCGAGGATCAGAGGTGCTCCTCATCTCACCGCAGTTTCCAGAGGCCTTGAGTTTGTCTTTGTCGAGTTTGATGGCGGCCGAGTCCTGCAATGCACTGCCTTCTGTTCCTACTTCCAGATTGTCCATTGTTGTCCTTCTTCTGGTTGTACCTTGGAAGGATAAGGTATTACGTTCTCTGGTGTTTAACCTTCTAACCTTCTTCTTCTTCTATTAACAAGAACAATAATACTACTACTACTAATAATAATTATTATTAGAATATCGGGAAGGCTATACATTGAAAGGTGCAGTGCTGCCCTCCACGGGTAAAAGTGTTTCTGCCTCCAGCTCAAAGTTCTTCTTCTCAGGGTAACATTTCAAAGCTCTGCTGAAGAGCAAGAATAAAAGGCTAGAGTGGGTGATGTCACTGATGATGTCACCACTGTATCAGTGACCGCCGGTCACGTGCTGTGTTCTATTGACATCAAAACTTGGAAGTCAAAACCAGGAGTGACATCACCTCTGAATCATCCGCGTTCCGGAAGTCAGAAGTTTTTAAGTTAAGGGGAAAAAACATGGACAATAAGGGAGTATTTTTTAGATTTTTTTTGTTGCCATGGTTCCTCGAAATGCTTAGAAAAGTCATAGCAAACCATTCCTGATCAAACTGCACGTTTTGATATAGGATGTGTTGGGGTTTTCAAAAAGCTGCGGGACGAGTTACACAGCAATCCTTTGGCTCCGCGATGGGAAAAACATGGACATTTAGGCAAAAACAGACGTCAAAGGAAACAGATATTCAGGGAAAAACATGGACGTTACGACAAAAACTACGAAGTTGAGGGGAAAAAAGCCTAAATATAGGCTCTGTATATTATATATATGTGGAATTGACAGAATTATATATATATATGTATATATATATATACACGTTTTATATATATATATATATATATATACAGTATATATATACTGTATATATATATATAAAACGTGGAATTTGACCATTATGTATAGTCAATTTCATTGTTTCTAACACATGATAATATCCTTCATTTAACATTTAAAGGGAAGTTAAGGGAAAAACATGGACATTTAGGCAAAAACTTGGATGTTAAGGAAAACAGATATTCAGGGAAAAACATGGACGTTAAGGGAAAAATAAGGAAGTTAATGAAAATTCAGCAAATTCCACCGTAAAAGTATCTTGTGGTTCCAGACTCAATGGTCTGTTCCATAAAATTTGGCGATGGACGGATCCATCGCCCTTTGTCGTCCTCTCTTTTAACAAAAATAATAAGTCAGACGTTGTTTGTTTGATTGACAGCACGATTGCAGTCGATGATTTCACGGCGAGGTTGTTCAGGATCCACCAACAGATCGTGACATAGGGAAGGTCTCAGGTACGTAACTCCTTTCCTTTACTTTGCAAACAACTCTATTTAGAAAACCCTTAACGTTGAGGTTCTTGTAATTAAATTGACTGCCAGCCATTTTCAGAGCAGTGGCCGAATTGACGTCTATAGCAGTCAATGGCAGCCAATGAGTTAACAACGAATAACTGTTTCCAAATTTAAAAATGTCCAATGTTAAAAGTCTACACCTCATCGTTATCATGTTTGTTAACAATCCTTTGACTTTATTCTGGTTAATTACAAAGTAATTAACGCATTTATTATTGCCTGAAAGACACTATGAGTAACTTATAAATTCTGACCACGTATAGACGGGTTATAAAATCCAATTAGATGCTCATTAAAATGAATAAAACCATTTAAATTCCCAGTAGAACTTCTCACCTAATGTCATACCCTCCATTATGAACAAGGTGTTTGCCAAATAATGAACACTTTAATTTTAATATGTCCTGGATATATAACTATCATGCGTGGGTTTTCTCCGGGTTCCCTCCCACAGTACAAAAACATGGCTAGAGTTGGGTTGGATTGGATTGGGTTAGGATTGGAGATTAGACAAATTGGACTAATCCCCAAGTGGAGTGGCTCAGTGGTTAAGACTGGTACCCTGTGTGTGAAAGACATCATGGTCGCAAGTTTGACTCCGCCCCTGGCCTGATTGTACTCAATACCATTGTAAGTCGCTTTGGATAAAAGCGTCTGCTAAATGACATTTAATGTAATAATGGATGCTCTAAATTGACAGTAGGTGTGAGTGTGAGAGTGGATGGTTGTTTGTCTCCATGTGTCCCTGTGATGGACCTGGCTCCAGCAGTCCTGCGACCCTCACGTGTGGACAAATGAATGTTCCCCCGTGGGATCTTCTAGGCCCCAATCTCCCCCACAACAAGACATTATCACAATGACTCTGAAGCGGTTAAATTAGGATAAAAACACTGCATAGTTTTATACGTTTACATTCCCATCGTCTGGCTAAAACCAAATGCCATAGGATAAAAATCTAATCGAGGAAAACAACCCACTCTCAGCCGACGTACGGCATCATGGGTTAAAACACGTCATAGGGAAGTGAAGTGAGGAAAAGAAGGAAGCAGGGCTGGACAAGAGATCAATATTTTATCTGTAATTGTGACATGGGACAAGATTATGAAGTAAAACTAGTTCAAAGACAGGTAGGTACTGCTGTGTGATTAGAGAGAATGAGCTGCAGGTGAGGAGAAGATCAGTGAAGATCCAGGTGAGGTGATTATCATTCACAGAGGCAAGAATATCAAAAACTACATGAACCCAAATTCTTTGCTCAGACGTACAAATCCTGGAACCTCATATTTTAGCTACTCCCATCTCTTGAAAATGACTTATCAGCCAATTCAAAATGATGCTGAGGACCAAGGGTTCCCAATACGCGGAGGGAGGATTAATGTCTGGAGCAGCTGGGCTGGACAATCCTCTCCTCGTCTGACAGTTTTCACTCCACTTTCCACTGTTGAAATCACAGTTGCACACACTCGTCCAACATAAAAGCTCACCAGATACATAAAAGGCAATAAAATATCATTGTCATTCATTGATCTTCCTTCATTTTCATTTAACCTTCACCTTTCATTATTACAAAGAACAGCTGCAGCGTGCACTGTCCCAGGCCGGACACTAGGTGGCAGCATAACCAAAAGCATTTGTTACATTCGACAGCTCGTTTTCATTTTGAATTATCATGCAATTGTATAGACAGTGTATGTGTGTGTCTGTGTGTGTATACATAATATTCTATACTATTCTACCACGGTACTATACTATATTATACAGTATTGCACTGCTATAGAATGTATACTCTACAACACTCTACTATGGTGTACTGTCCTTTGCTATGTTATACCATATTGTACTGTACAGCACTGTATATTATGCAACACCACACTGTATTATAATTACTCAATATATTACAGTGGTTTCCAAAGGCTGGGTAGAGACCCACAGATGGGTCACGGGAGATTTTTTTGGGGACCCCAAAGAATTGTGTCATAATTTTACTGAAGATCTATGTGTGTACATTTAAATAAAGTTTACCATTCATTAAATTACCAAAGTAGCTCTTGTGATGATTTGTACTGTGATTTGCTTATATAATATCATACTCTTACACATTAAAGTATGCTTTATTGTATTGTCGCTTCTCTGTGTAATTTATTTAAGTACAGCAGGTCTTTCCATCTTGCCGTGTACATCAATATCACCCATTGTGAAACTTCTAATGCCATTATTGCATGTAATCGACAAAAATTCATTCAATCAGAGGCCACACGGGGGAAAAGTAAGGTTCAATATCTTGCACCATGTCATCCATTACAGTCATCCTTTTTTTTTGTTTTGTCTGTTTCTGTTTAATCTACCCCCCTACAAATTCTTTGTTGCTGACAGGGAAATCTGACACATTCCCGTTAGCATCCTGGGTCAGCAAACAGACTCGGGGGTCAGTGTCGGGAAGGGCCATCAGCAGCAGAGAATCTCCCACAGGAAACACTCCAGCGTGTTCTCCTCGGATGCTTGTTGTGGCTGGGAGAGGGTGAATGTAAGGTTACTACACAAGACGAGATTATTGGCCATTAGCTTATTCTGCAAAGTAATGGTGCGTGTTCTGTTAACGTCAGGGGCCGGACGTCGGAACTGGGAGTGACATCACCTCTTCGTTGACCACATGACAGTTGAGAAGAAACCATCCTTTTTTTTTAGAGACATGGACGCAGTATCTCAGGTGAGTAAAAGTTAGCCATACCACTCAAGAACAATAACATGGTAGCATAGGCATGGACAGCATGGACAGCACGATGTGCATGACTGAATTCATGTGAAAACGTAATGACTGTTCCCATTCCCATCGATCTAACTGCATACAGAGGCATTTTGATCTACCGCCGTTGGCCACACCTCTGAAATGGGCGGCAACTGCACCGTTCCTAGGCTCATACTCAAGCTCAATGAGATGTGGTCTGGTGTTAGCCAGACTTGGTGTGTTCCAGTTGTACTCAGAAGGTGGACTTTCCGAGTTGAGGGGTCCTCTAGTCCGCTTTACAGCTCATTAAGTCGGAGCAACCTCGCATACCCACGACAAAGGTCAACTCATATACTGTATATATATGCAATAAAGTAAACGTGGAGGAGAAAATCGTTTATTGGCCATGTACGTCTGACTCTGCCTCCATAGGTGGCGCTGTATCTCTCTATAAGGTAACGTGAACGGCAGAAATGGACGATGAGATGTATCGTGCTGTGGTTCTGTGTGTGTCGTAACCTTCGAAAGACGCCAACGCTATATTTTTTTCCCGCGACTGCACTGCTGTTTATACATTGTCTCCTTCAACTTCCGGGTCAAAGACCGGGGAGGACATCTTGGTGCATGTGCAGAACGCCAAGTCTGACTCCAGTCTGACCAAGCGCATACATGCAGGAGTAATCGGACTATTAGATCGCCTCAGTCAAGTCAATCAGTGTCTCATCTGGTCCGGAGAGGATCAGTCAAGCCCAACTTTTTAGGGAAAAAACAAATGCAGCTTAAAATCATATATTAACATTATTCCATCATCTACTCAAAGTAATGATATTCATGACAAAATTGTTCCGAATGTTACAATAAAAGTGTTTGCTTTGGATTTGGTTACTACATACTGTATAGTTCACGATAAAAAAAATCATCTGCTGGGGTCAAATAAGGACCTGTGCTTCTCCTCATTTACATTATATTAGATGTGTTTGCTCAGGTGAGAGGAACAGTTCAGCAGAAATGCCAGCGACTCCCTCCTGCGTGTTTTTCCTCTTCAAATCCCTCCGCTCACAGTCCAAACGTGGTGTAGTAGTAATAATAAGTGTAATAAGCCAGTTACACAAGCGTTGGCCTAGTTAGCGGGTGACCTCGCTCTCTTAAGTGTGAGCAGAGAGTGTGGGGATTAGTGTGTGTGTGTGTGTGTGTGTGTAAGGGAATCAAGATGTGGGTCATGGCAGGATGGAAGTGGGTCAGAGTCACCCTGCTCTTTTCTCATTTGCACCAATGAAGGAAGGTCGGGAGCAGAACCTTCAGAGCTGTGGACAACTGCAAATGTGTGTGTGTGTGGATCTAAATGTGGCTACTTATAAAATGGGTGTCGAGCTTCTGTGTAGGAAGACAAAGCAGATGAGTATTGTCTTTAGGAACCACAAAGCAAACACTTCTGTGTTCCTCCCACTTCCACTACATCCTATTAACAAGAATAGGTGGAAGTAAGATCAACACTGTCACTGGATGGAACATGTGCCCCAAAAGTCTCATTTGTACCTTTACCTTTGACATTTTTCTGCCAACACCGCCGCAGTCATGCCCCACTTCCTGTTGTGTTGTGTTGTGTTGTTAGTGTTGGTTTTCCTCTCCGGACACTAGAAAATGCCCATGAATCAAAGCGGAACTATGTCGGATTTTTACCCACATTTAACAGCATCGTGATGAAGACAAATATCTTGTTGCGGGGGAGATTGGGGGCTGTCTCCACTGCCCCCTACTGTCTGTTAGCAGAAAACCAGCCTTGCAAGGTCAGGACTGGAGGCCGCAGAATCAAGGCCCGACACGATTTGCGTCATCAGTGCCCAGATTCTGGAGCCGTGCGCAAAGAGCGTGTTGGGTGCGTGTGGACAGTGCAAACTGAATCTCCGCCCCAGTATTAAGCCCAATCACTAAGCAGAAAAAACATTTTGACAACAGAAGTAGTCACCAAGGATAGTCATCCAAGCCTCGACCTGACGACCCAGTCGAACCGACTGACACCCAGACTCTCCTGCCCGACGGACCTTTCAGCTGATGAGCCACCCGAACCAGATGTGTCCGATGGAGCTGTAGCATCGTTCTCTTCTTCTTCTTCTTTGGTAGGAATGCGCCCCATTACCTGTGTCTAGACTTGTACCACCAGCCGATGGTGAGGTGAAATAATACAGGACCCTGACGTGTGAGTATACCAGGGTCCGCGCAATTGGACGCACATTACGGCCCGTGCAGCATTTGTGCGGAAGTATACCAGGGCCTTGAGGAGGTTTCTCGAGCAACACAAACCCTGTAGCCAGGTACCGACTATAAGAGCAAGGCAGTGATAGCGTTGTTTTAGACGTTGTTTGGAGGAGTTCCAACTGTAGGGGGAGCTTCATGGAGAAAAAGGCAAAGTTCTGCTTTAAGCTAACAACTGACTGATCTAATCTAATGTATAATAATCAATATTCTACAAATACATCCCCAGAAAATTAATTTGGTCGACATTAAAGTCACCTTTAGATATCTATTTCATTATCTCTCTTTCCAAAGACCTTATACTGTACTTGAGTTTACTGACCACAACAGGGGGTCTACCTTGTTGGGGTGCAAGGTAACCAATCCCAACTGCAGATAAGTGCTGCCCTGGGCCCGGTTTGTGTAAAAAGGTATGGTTTAAATGCAAGGTATATAAAGGTCATTCTAAGAGAGCCCTGGGGTACACCCAGGGTAACTGGAACAGACTATGTTCTGTTGAATTGAACAGGCACAGTTTACCTCATCACTGTGCTTTTTTATGTGGTTTGTACAGTTTATTCCCACCATTCATGTGTGTCATCACTGTGTGATGATTGTATCCTGTGTACTGTTGCGAAAGTAGCCACTAACAGTCAATGGAGCGCCGGACAATTTCAACACCTAGGAACTCCCGTGAGTTTCATGGACATTTCTGCACTACACATGTCATACACACACACACACACACACACACAAACACTCAAACACACTGAGTCAAGGTCAGTTCCTGTTTTTGTGCTTTTTCCAGTTCTTCAGGACTAAAAAAAATATATATATTGTGGAGCGTATAATCCCATTTCCTCCCCTTCTAACGACTGATTAACAAAACACCTCAGTGGAAATTTATTTCATGGACAGTCAGCAGCTACTGACAGGCTCCCCTTATTCAGCAGTTAGCGTCAGAGAGCCCAAGTCCACTGACAGTGAGTGGGTCGCAAATTCACGACATTAAAGTGTGCCCCCACACGAGAGGACTTTCAAACCTGACTTTATTTTAAAAACTTAACCAATTTTGAATGTTTTAATCCTGAGAAAGCACAGACTAGACCTAGGTCCAGTCAACATGCAGGACCACAAACCTTTAATGCAACAATTTCAGGAGGGAGATTCCAGGGATTTGGGATCTCACCGAAACTCTATTTAACGTGACTTCAGAATATAAACAGACATGGAATCTGAGAAGATGGAATCAACTTGTTTTGTCCAATGACATTAAAATCATGTCTGTTAATCTCTCACGTCAGGATAATTTGTCCGGATAATCTGTTCAAATCAGCCTAAAATCGGAAGACACCAGAAGGCCCACAGATCGGGACTGAAATCTGAAATAAGAGGGACATAAAAACCTGTTATCACCAGGAAAGAAATCTAATTTAAAATAAATACAATATAGGAGGGTCCCCCTACAGTTGGTACAACTGTCAAAAACAGGATTATATCATGTGCGTTGTATGTGTTTTAAGGGTTAATAGAGTAGTTGAGGTGTTTTGAGGTGAGCTACATGAGGCACCGAATCACCTGCGCCGAAAACTAGCATAAAACAGGCTCCCGCGCTGACAATAAACAAAGACTGGCCAACTAAAAACCATGCCAGCTTAAATCTATGATATTTAAGACTATGTTTGCCTCTTAATCTCATGTTAGGCAGACTTTTCCAACAGGAAACTGACATTTGTAAAAATGCTCTCCCTCCCTCCCTCCCGCCCGCACCAAAGCCCATAGAGAAAAGTAGCGTTTTTAGCTAGCAGGCACGCAGGAGCTGCTGCCCCTCTGCTGCCTCGTGTGGTCAGTTTGTGTCACTCTGGTGAATCCAAACAGAGAATTCCAAACATATAAAAATAAACAACAAATGTGAACATTCCAATGGAGGCAGCGGTGGATCAACGACTCCTGTTTGTCGTGATGTGAAATCGATGATTTTCTCTATGGGCTTTGGTGCAGGGGAGTGAACGAGTTCACAAAGCGGGGGGGGGCAAGAAAAACCTGTCTTACTTTATTGTGCCCTGTTTTCATTGAGATCAAGCACCCGTTCCTCCACATGTGAGTGAAAGCTTATAAAACCTTAACTAAGGTAATTCATTTTCACCTTCATGAGAGATAAAGGTTTTAAAACCTCATAAAGTTACTGAGCAAAGGGCCTTTTTTTCCCCTCCCCTGCTTTAAATGTGCTATTTTGCAAGTGTGTGAAGAGTCTTCTTTTCTGTGTCATTTTGTTGAATTCAAAACACACTGTGACACACAACCTGTTTATTGCAGCGACATCAACCGCCACCGTGCGTCACCGGTTACCATAACTCAACAAAGGAGAATTATTTAATCTCATAATTGTCAACAATCAACAGCAGGCCCGGGACACTCGGTGATCTCTTGAACACCAGCAGCGCCTCGTCGGTGAGGATCAAAGCGTCGGCAGCCTGTGGCAGCGAGCAGAGGCATGAGCTGAGCACTGTTGCCACACCGCTCTGCTTTATTGCTTTTTCAGGAATGAGGAAGTGGAGTGAGGCGACCGCTTTACGGGAAGGCAGCGAGTGCGGGAGGGAGGGAGGGGCCTGCGGGAATGCACGTGGGTGAGGAGGTTATGACAAATATTTGTTGAGACAGACAAGAAGAGCTGGAAAAAAAGAAAGAAAGAAGCAAAGTGCAAAGGTGGAAATGTTTAATTACACTGGAGGCTGAGTAATGGCATTTCTCTGCTCGGTCACACTGTGCTCACAGTGTTTGACCGAGCTTCAATTCAATTTTATTTCATTTCATTTAAATACAACCTGTTGGTTATTGTGCAAGCTGATTTTATACGACTGTGTTGTTTGGCAACAAAGGACGATTAAAGAAAAGGGAATTATTGTAGCTCGGGGCAAAGGCACAGTGTGTTCTGTTTCTCAGTGTGGTGAAAGGTTTGGTCGATCATGTGTGGGAACACAAATACAGCAGAGGAAGTTCTATGAACTCTGTCTGTTACGTTTGTTTGAATGAACTTAATTGACTTGAGTCGTACATGAGACACATGTATTTGGGAAAAATAGTAACAAAAAATGTTACAAGACACAAGACACAATTCTGTTTTTAAATCTCTTTTACCCTGAGAATTCTGACTTTTCCCCCTAAGTTTTATTACTTAAATGTCTGTCTTGTTAGATGAATCTTGACTTTTATCTCAGAATTCTGACTTTTTCCTGAGAATTATGTGAATAATTGTAGACTTTCTTTCTCAGAATTCCCATTTTTTTCTGTTTGTTTCTATGATTTGTGACATTTTCCCCAAATAATTCTGAGGTTTATGATTTAATTCCAGATTTCTGTCTTGTTAGATGAATTTTGACTTAAATCCCAGACTTTTTTCCCCCTCATAATTCTGACTTTTTCCCCAAAGAATTAATCATAATTCTAGATCTTTCCCTCAGAATTTGGACTTTTACGCCTCGGAATTATTACTTTGATCTCAGGATTGTGACTTTATTATATATGTTAAACTTTTTTACTTAAATTGTTTGCAAAAATGTTTTCACATAATCCTCTTTAAGTCTGGCCAGTTAATGTGTTTTTGTTTGTTTGTAACATTTACTTTCCTCAGAGTGTGTGTGTGTGTGTGTGTGTGTTTCATAATGTCACTTGTGTGTATCCTGGATCTCATGTTGCTGTGTCCGTTTTCTCAGCCGCTGACAGAGATGAGGAGCAGCCTGACCTTTTCCCTTAAAGGACGTGGCAGCAGCCGGCTCGCTCTGTTATGTGGTGAGTCAGTCAGCAAATAGGAATGTAGCACCACCCTCCACCCCCCATCTCCACCCTCATCCAACATCCAGCATCCAACCTCCAACATCCAGCCCTCCCCGGCATCTGATGGAAACCTCACACAGGTTCTCACAGAGCGATGGGAGTTCTGGGAGGGGACGACCTTTGCTGACCCTTCATTCTCGCCTTAATCCCCCGCATGAATGCAATGAGTAATAAATACAGTATTTCACTCCTGCTCCTGTGAAAAAGCCTCCTATTTACAGCAGAGCTGTTGTTAACCCTTTCATTTCAACCTTCCAGCACAGGTAAATGTGTAAATAAAGAGGATACTTAAGTAGTGTACATGAAACAACGCTTGTTGCACGTTCTGTTGCCAGTAGGTGGCGCAATGACATCAGGTTACCATCATGGAGCGATTTTGACTTGCCGAAGTGATTTATCTACGTACATTCCTAACTGTGCTTTTCACACGTGTGCCAGAAGAGCAGTTAGTGACCTGTTTCCTGCTGGTCAGGTTCAGTGTAGTAATCACCACATTCACAGGTTTATTCTCTTAAACTTTGCCACAATTATCCACACCCACAGAGTCTAAAAGGGAAAGGAAATTTGAAACTGGTCGGACCTGGTCGATGGAGTCGCCCTCCGGTTATTGAGACTCCCTCAACCTTCAGGTCAAACCTGTGAAGAGAAACAGAAATATTTATTTTACGTCTGTTGAGACACCAAAAAACAAACTCATGATAATAGTCAGTAAATAAAATTTAATTGGTTGTGGTGACAACATGATGTTGTCAGTTAGTCAGAGTCAAACTGTGATCCTTTACTTTTGCAGCCTCGGGCTTGGAACCAAAAACCCAGTCTTGTATGAAGTGCCTCACGGGGAGTTTTAAGTAAAAGTTAAAGTCACCTTTTACAATATTACTCGAGTAAAAGTCTCAAAGTGGAAAAAAAAAAACATTAATATACTGTATATTATTTTTTACAGCAGTTTTTGGGAAGGTGACATTTTCTGCCACTAGGAACAAATAAGTATTTTTTTTTTTTTTTTTTTAAATCTAACACACAAAAAAATAACAACAGTTTCATTGACCCATCTCAGGGCTTAATAATAATTATGATCAAATTCTCCTTAATAAAAGACAGTGAAGTTGTGTAAACATACTGGCTTTTAAAGGGTTAAAATAAAAAAGAATAACAATAATATTTGATATGTATGTTTCAGGCTCAGGTAGTTTTAAAAGATTGACTCATGTAAAGTGGAAAAAAAAATACGTATAATATTTATACAGCAATTTTTGGGAAGTTGCCATTTTCTGCCACTAGGAATAAATTAGTACGTTTTTTAAAAGAAGTCTTAGGAGTTAAAGTATATGACATTTACTGTACTTAAGTATCGAAAGTCATTTTCTGATATAAAATGTTAGATGGATATCTATCTATAATGTTAAATGTATATGTTGTTTATATTTGTCCTTGGGCAAGACACTTAACCCCAGAGGCTAAGGCTACGTCCACACTACTTGTTGACGTCTGAAAACAGACAGAATTGGAGACGTTTTTTCCCCCGAACATTCCACCTTACCTGATGATTCACTATCAGTTTCAGTTGCTCTCATAGCAGAAATTCTTGCTCGTAATTATCACCTTTGTTGTTGATTCCCTGGAAGGACGTCTTCTGGAACAAAACAAACAACTGCAGAGAAATGAAACTTCACCTGAACTCCAAACGGAACTGTGGGACAAAGTTTTTGTCCTCGTTGCAGATGTTTATGTTAGACAAAGTGCACGCAACAATACTCCTGGACTTGATAGAGTTATTATTTTCACTCTCTTTGGTCTTTGTGGACAGATTTATTAGTTTGCTGCGTCTTTGAAAACAGGCTCTGTTGAGAGGGAGCATTTGTGTGTATACAGCAGGAGAGCAGGGATGGGCGGAGACAAGAAAGCAGTAGAATTCACTGCTGAAACTCTTTCGTGGACGATTCTTTGCGCTTTCACTCAAAAACTCCAACCCGTTTGCAATCGTCACACTTCATTCGTCCCTAAAATAAATCACTTCCTGTGTGCAGCGCCGGGCGACACAAGATCTAAACACCACTGTACTGAGAAACACAAAGAGTCTGACAGACTGATCAAACATTGTCTGAAGTCATTAAATGATGTAGGAGACATTTATTGATGTTTTAAAGTCACAAACGACAGCTTTAAACTGTTCCTCATGGGCACTGATAGAGGAAAAGTAAAGCGGACCTGGAATGATCACCATGAATGCAGAGCAGAACCCTTTTTTTGGGTGATTTTGTTCCAGCCCTGTGCTTGAGAGCTAAACCTAAACCACCCCTTCCCATAACCTCCCAGACTGAAGGATCCGCCGCCTCCCCCTCCCGCAGCCTATCAGCTGCTCAGGGAATTAGCCAAAGAGAAAGTCAGGGTCACCCCCGGCTCAGACGAGTTACTCCCACTACCCTGGAAACCCAACAGGCATCCCGGAGACAAACACAGAGCCGCTGAGCTACCGCAGCCAGCTCCTGCACTCCCACAGTTCCCAGCCAGGCCTGGGAAAAATCCTCAACAGACAAATCTTTTAGTGAAGGCAAACAGCGAGCGAAGTGCCCGTTCAAGTGGGTTCACTCACAGGCTTGTTTCTCCTTCTCCTCTTTAATTGGAACTGTCTGTTGTTTTCGTCTGGTGGACACGTTAGAGCTCATTTCGAATCCTTGTTTGACAGCTGGTCCTCATCCAGACGTTTCCTCCTCACGCAGATTCCCACTGGGTTTGTGGTGGGTGTGGGACAAAGTGACAAAGATGGAGGATATTTCACAAATTTCAAAATAAAAGTTTGTTTGGACACAGAGGGATTTCCATTATTCAGTTCTAGCACAACTCGGTTCTACTCGACTCTCAGTCACGTCGTTTTTCCGTGACCTCATAGTTCCTCCTCGAAGTGGGCGTGGTCCTCACAGTTGCGCGAAAGTGTTGTGACGTCATTTTATACGCGACACAAACGCAGAACAACAACGGTGTTGCACTCGCTGCACGTTTTTAAAAGGAATAAAAAGTCTTCCAGTGACGACACTCTCTGACCAATCAGTGGCCGGCAGTCTGCTGACGCCCATTCAATTCAATTGTATTTGTGTAGCGCCAAACCACAACATACATTATCTCAATTATCACTGCACAGTAAAGGCAAAAACCTTTACAATATTATAGACAGACGAGATGAGCAAAAACTAGGTATAAGTGGAGAGAAAAAACCTCTCTGACAGAACCAGACTCAAAGATATGTGGCCATCTATATCAATAACAGTCATTTAAGTGGCAGGGCTTCATGTATTATCACATCTTTGAGCAATCTTTCCACAGAATTTATGTCCAAACTGTCTCTCACATTCCATTCCAGTTTTTTTTTTCCTCTAACAGACGAAAAAACTGGGGCAGGAACAACACTGCAACATCACGACAAACTAATGATATGTTAGCGTTTGTGTGAACCTGCTCACAACCATAGACCTCCTCACTGCGTCCGTGTCGGGGCTTGTCAGTCATGGAGGTGCAACCCGGTCAGGGACGGTCCTCAACCCGTGGGATCCAGCGCCGAGGCGGGGCACGGATCTGTCTCTGTGTGAGTGTGTCTTCCTTTCTCATTATGAAGTCTGAGTCATTCACAAAAATGTGAAAACAAAGTCAACAGCGCAACCGTCTTCATGTGAGCACAAGTCGAGAGAGGACGTTTTTTCTCATGAAGACGAATCTCAGCGGTGGGAGTTTACGCAGAGGGCAGAGCGAGAAAGAAAAAGAGGCATTCTTGCTTAATGAGATAATAAATAAATTAAAAAAAACACCATGGGAACAAACGCTGATCTGCTGTGTGTCATATTTACAGATGTAATCGTCACATCATCGCCGCTCTGAGGACACGCAGAGATTTCAGAGGCTTCAAGAGCTTGTCAAGGCAAATGAGGACCACAGGAATAATGAAAGTTACAGGGAGAAATAACGCATTTAAGTTGATCGGTTTAAAATAAAGTCGGCTCATCACTTTTTGGTTCATTTCGCTTGCGAAACGCTGCAGCGGGAGAACCTGCACGACCCTGTGAACCTGGGAGTCCAACACGTTATATCTCTGTGTGCTGGTGAAAACCTGCACGGCTTTACACAGATTAAAGGGATATTTTAGGCTTTTGAAATGTGATTTTGAGGCAAGACAAGACAAAAGGTGGGTCAGAGTCAGGCAGCCGCCTACACTGACCCTTCTTACTTGGATAAAATATGATTTATCAGTTTGAAAAAAATAATAATAAAAAAAAGCCACCGTTTATTAGAAACAAAGATATTTACTCTGAATTTTCAGCTGTCCGCTCATCAGTGAACGACCCGTTTCCTGTTAGTTTTCAAAAAGAAATTGCTCATTGGCGGCAGACAGAGAACCAGACCCTAGTGGTCATGTGACATTGAATCCTGCTGCTGCATGCATTCAAGGAACGTGTGAAGTTTCAGTTTGTGTTTCATGCCCCCTTCACTTCTGTAAAAAACACGATGGTGCAAAATGGCCACCTGTACAGGTAATGGAACACAAAAAATATAAGCATTTTATTTTAATTTAAATTTCTGCCAAATAAATAAGTCATTTCATCTAAATTATACACACTGGATGTGGGTTTCCGTACAGTACGTCTTTCTTCAGTGTGACCAAAATTAAGGGAATCGAGTTTCATCAGGTTTTGATCATTTAAATACTCAATAATGTCAATTTGCACATCTTTTATCAGTGTCTCAGTGATGAACACATTTGTGTGGGACACAGGGGACGTTCAGCTGAGGAAAATCTGCGCCCAGTTCCTTTATCACACCTTTAGAAAATGACGTTTGCAAGCCACTGACTCTCCTGCACCAAAGTCCATTGAGAGAATGAGCTGTTTTTGGCTCACGGTGAACACAGGAGCTGCTTGTCGACTGCTGCCTTGTTTGATGCCTTTGTGTCACAAACACAGTTTAACTTAAATGATGGAGGCAGCAGTGGATCAACCGCTCCTGCGTTCCCCCGTGATTTTCTCTATGGACTTTGGTGCAGGAGAGTGAGTGAGGTTTACAAAACAAACAAACAGTCAGAAAAGGTGCGCGCAACAGTGAGACACAAACGTCACTAACGCCGTGAGTGTGATGCAGGTGCAGTTTCAGTTAAGAGGGTAAAAAAGGAAAAAAACGTTCTTCTCTTACACTGGAAAAAGAAAACGGTTGACAAAGAAAAAAATCCCCTCAACTGACGACAATCGAGTGAATTCAATGAGTGAGCTTAAAGGTACAGTGTGTAACGTTTTATTTAATATTCCTCACACTTAAGACAGGGCAGGGTTTTTATATACAGCACATTTTAATGACAAGGCTTTTGTCGTTAACCCTAACCCTTTAGAATAAAAAAAGAAAGAAAAATACAGCAGCATTAAAGGGCGTTTTCACCCTTTTTTTCACTTTGTCAAATTAAGAATATTTTGTCAATTTTATTTATTTTTTGTTATGAGAGTGAGACATTATCTCAGATTCACTGTCTGATGATTGAATAACACATTTATCTCTGGAAATGACTATAAAACTGTATATATTTTGGATGAAGTGGGACTTTAAAGATATGAAAAGCATAATAAAACACAATAAAAGCATTTAACCCTTGGAACACAGAGCATTTAGGCTGCTTTTTTCCATTACTATGTTAAAATGTACATCGAACGGCTTTGACAGTGTTCAATATATGTGCACAACCTATAGACAATCTGATGACATGATTTTTGTTTCCATTTTCACCAACTATATAAACACACCTGGGCAAAAAGTACTCACATTTTTAAAATCGGATTGAATTTGTGAGCATTTTTGGAAATACGTCACATTTCAAAGTTAGCTTGGCCTCGTTTTTGTGAACAAAAATAGAAGAAAATGGTCTATTTTGTGACTTCTGTAGAATTATAACTTCTCCCACATTTTTGTTAAAATATGCAATATAAAAGTTATCAGAATTTTGACTTAACAAAACATAAGAAGACAAAAAAACCCACACATTTAGTAAAACCTGAAGATGTGACCTTTGAACACACACACCCAGGATGTCCATATAAGAGTTGTGTATCCCCACTGCAATTTACCAAGGGGTTATGGGGTCACACATCTTTTACACCAATTCACACACAAGCAACTTGAGGTCAAGGGTCGTGTCCAGGGACACATCGCCATGTAGACTAGTGGAGCTGGGAATCAAACCTATGACCTTCCAGTTGAAGGACGACTCGCGCTACCACTCATGACCCTTCACTTATGTTTAGTTTGTGGACTCCTGTAAAAACATGGTGGTTATTATACATTTCTGCCAATTTCTGTGACAGTGACCCAAATGAAGGGAATCAAGCCCAGACTTTGATGATGATCAGAGACACATGGCCAATATTGTGAACCCTCTTTACCACCGCGCGGCTCTGTGACTCATTCTACTGAGAGGTAGGGGCTGGAAACACCGATGAGTTCCCGCTTTCCATGGAAAGTCATTTCTCATTCTTGTCACAGAGTGAAAAGTCTGGAACACGAGCAGGGAGCTCGTGTTACGCGCTACGGCGACGTCACACACCTCACTGCTGCTGCTGCTGCTGCTGCTGGAACAAGTGACCACCATGTATTACTCATCTACTGTCGGTGTGTGTGTGAGTGTGTGTGTGCTTTACCACTCGTGACATCATCTACACAGACAGACGAGGGAGATTCTCCAAACTTAAGAAAATAAATGAGGACATTTTGCTGCTTCTTCATTGTTTTCTCCACCATTTTGACTCTACGTGAAAATATGAATTTTTGCTTTGCTCAGGATTAGTTAAGAGTTTGAATTGATGGTTAAAGTTGAAGAGGATCGCGAAAACGAGGTCGCAACATGGACCTGTGCGTTGGCATTTGCCCTTAATGTGACACAAACCTTTGTTTCCATCATGGTACGGTTCGGTTTGGAACGGCCTTTCTACTGAGAACTGAACCGTCACTTGGCTTGGACTTCACTTGGAAAATTTGCTCTAAATAGACATGGGTCATTGAAAGTGCTTGAATTTTTACGTACCGGCATAAAAAACGTGCCAATTTGTACTAGACACATCAAAGGTGAAAAGTTGTTTGCGGATTCAAAAGGGCGTGGCCACTGTAACCCTCTGCGTTTTTGCGTTTGCCACAAAACAGGAAGTGCCCTATAACTTCAGCATACATAGAGTTCCACCGAATTTCCCGAAACTTGGTGGGAAGATGGTATAGACCAAGACAAACAAAAAAGTCGACCGCAACCATGGCCTCAACTCAACAGGAAGACGGCCATTTGGAATTTTGCCGTCCATTTTGGCGATTTGCACCCTACATAAATGAGCTAGACACACCAAAGTCGAAAATTTTATTTTTATTATTATTATTAGAAGAGGAAGAACTATGAAACTACAGACAGACAGAGGGATGTTCCTTAGATTCCCTTCTCTTATTTATTCAGGTTCTCCCACTGAGACACGGGGTCTCATTTTCAAGAAAAACCTGTTGAGGACAATCACAACAGTAGCTACAACACAGAGTTACAGGCAGACAACACAACAATAAAGGAAATGTGCAAAATGCAAAGTCAATAAACAGATTCAAATACTAGGAGTTCCCTCTGCAGTGACTCCAAAATAATCTTAAACTCCACTAAAGGGAATCAAGCGAGAGACAGCTGTGAGACTCTGCTCAAGCTTGTTCCAGGTCGAGGAGGAAAATGCTCTGGCATTTGATCCACACACACACACACACAGGAGGAATGTGTGTGTGTTTGTGTCTATGGAGGTGTTTTATCAGGCGGACAAACAGTCAGAGGACACACACACACACACACACACACACACACACTCACACGCACACCGAGTATCAGTCACCAAACACACACCAAACACATGCTAAATGCACGTGTTTACGCCCATTTCTCAATAAACATGGCAGAGGACACACACACACACACACACACACACAGTGACAGTTGAGGCTGCTGATTACGTAACAGGCCGGACTTTCTGTGTTTCTCATAAGAAGAAGGTGTAACACACACGACTTACGGGAAGAACCACAAAAGGCGAGCCAATGGGCATGCAGCGGTCGACGGGTGGGCGCCGCCCTTTCTCATAGACCGCCACTGCATTTTCAGTCAGAGCAGAAGGGGAAGTGAAATTCTGTACCCATGCCAAACATCAAAGACGCAGGAAGCTGCACTTTTCAAAACAAACCTCTGGTTCTGACTCTGTGACCGATGACAACAGTGCAGTCGATGGACTTCATTCTGTGACGTGACGGCGTCATCGCCAACGTTAAAAAATACAGCGGTGTGAGTTCACATCGTGAAATGTCTTGTTTATGCCGCCATGTTGGCAGGAAAAAGCTCCTGCCGCTCACTTTTAAATCCACAGAGATCGAGCAATACGTCGCACAACTGGACAGACTGAGTATATCCGACCCTTACACTGCCCCCTGGTGCTTTTCACAAGCTTTTCATCAGCTCCTCTGACATATTTCCTGGTAGATATGGAGGTAAACAAGGCAGCCTCCTGCCAAAATGGCGTCATTTTGAGAAGAGCTCGATTTTGTGGTGCAATTGTTGACGTATATAAGTTCATTTTAAGTCTATTTGTAAGTTTGTATATTTAGGGGCGGGTCAAAATATCGATTTGGTGATATATCGTCGTCGTTCTTCCTCTTGCAACGCGATAATCAAGATGCCAAATATCGATATTGAGGCGATTTGAAGTAAAACAGTCAGACAGTTTCACTCGCCGGGCGTCACTACCTCACGTCTCCTCGCAGGGGCGCTGCTCTTGAAGAAGAGGGAGTTTACGGCGGGATAGTCACAGACAAGTCAATACATAGACTGTATGACCTTTGACCTTTGTTCTCTATGTTGTGAATGAACAGAGAAATCCTGAATAGTAACTATTCACGCTTTTGTTTTCTTCACTCAGGTGTGATTGTCTCACAGAATGTTGATTATCAAAGAATCGTTGTATCACGATATTATTGGTATCGTATCTTGAGATTTCCACCCCTAATTTTGGGGGTAACATGTAGTTACATGTTTGTTTGTGCTGTTTGAATTTGTGTCGTGCAAACCTGACAATGTTGTAATTATTTTGCCAGAGACAACAGATGCAAATTAGCCCAAACTAACTCTGCTGCAATTATATTTAATTGTACATTGTTTCCTTTTTAAAAATAAACAATTAACTCCACGTCTGCGACTGCAGCGATCAACACTAGCCCTCATTATCACTCGTGAGGTCTGGCTGTCTGTCTCTGGGAGCTAAACACGGACGCCGATGTTGTCGAGTCTCTGCGGTCGCTGCTTCAGTGTTTTTGTTTTCACGATGACTCAGCGTTAAACCGGTGGCACTCGAGTGAACTCAGAGGAGGAGGAGGAGGAGGAGGAAGAGCATGACTCACCAAAAAAATCCATGCAAATACCAAATACTCTGCATCTGACTGTGAGAGGACGGTTTCCTGAAATAGTCGACTCATGTGTGCAGTGGACGGTGCAGATCCTGGAAAGTACCAGTAATAAGCAAAGCCCCTTAAAGGGACAGTCCAGGTGTTTTTTAAGCATGATTGAATGAGTTATTCATGCGTTATTAATGAGGAACAGGAGGGAAAACAGCTTTGAAGCCTCACCCTATAGAATCTATAACATCTTAATAATATGTTTGCTGATTTTTGTGAATTTCTCTGTGAGATGAATAAAGTATCTATCTATCTATCTATCTATCTGATTTCTCTGGACGTCAGACGACTGGACGTTGTGGTAAACCACTCACTTTCCTGCACTAAAGTCCACAACACATTTTTTGAGTTCATTCAAACTAAACCTAGCAACGTTTAGCATTCAAATGAACTTAATTCATTTAGGTGTTGCCGAAGGAAGTAATTATTTTAACTTTAATTTTCATAAAAGGAAAAGAAAAGAAAACTTGACAAAACTTAAAATCATTCAATTTTTTTTCTAATTTTATAACACATTTTTTGTCATTATATGAAAAACCTCTTATTCTCCAGCACCAACGTTCATAAATAAAATGATTATACAATGAAAAAAGGTTGACAAAACCTCAATGTCACCCACTTTTTTCCCCCAGAAAGTCAGAAAGTTTTATTTTGAAAATAAAAAAACAACAACATTTATGATATATTGTAATAATTGGGGTGGCACTTTTTAAAACAGTAATGTTGCTATGGCAGTAATAAGAGTTTATAAGATATCTCGTTATTTATAACTGTGTTATTACAACAATGACAATTAAAATATTTAATGGACGTTGAATTTAGAAAATCACTGAAAACAGAAACAAAACGTAACCCTACTTCAGTTGTTAAGATCTAAATGAATTCAAACTAAAGTTAAGTCAAGTTAACAACTTAAGCACTATTTTCTTTTTACTGTGTATCACGTACAGGACTGGACCCAAATGCAGGACGGTGGTGAGTAACAGTTTATTTTGAAGCACACAAAAACAGAGGAACCCAAAACATGTGACAAAGAGCGCAGGCACGAGATCAACGTGGAACAGGACACTGATTGGAACAGGTGAGCAGAGATTATGAGTCACACAAGCACGCACGTGCAAATAATCCCACAGAACTGCGAACCACAAAAAAAATGGAGGAAAGAGCTGAAAAAACACACGTGACTCCAGTGACGGACGAACTCTCAACCAGACACAGGTGAAACAGGTCGGGTCATCACAGAGGGGAAAAGTAAAGTGCACGCAGAACAGGGACGAAAAAGACTTCAAAATAAGAGGGAATTTCACAATAAAATGACATTGACAACGAAACATGACAGTGTTGCTTTGTAAACGACTCACTCTCCGTCACCAAAGTCCAGGGAGAAAAATGAAAACACTTGATGAACTTTGTCGAATTAATGAAGTTAATTTCAAACTAAAGTTACGAAATTTAGCTTGAATTAACTTCATTCAAGTGTTTTTTCAAAATGGGTTCAGTTGGTGTCAAACAATTCAATTCAGTTAATGCAATCTATCTTTTGTTTAGTAAACAAACTGCTGACTTTGGTTTGACCAAAAGTAAGTGATGAATGAATCAAATGTAGTGTATAGATGTTTTCTTTCATATAAAAAGAATTGGAACAGTTGGTAATTACATGTACAATTTGCTTAACAAACAAAAAAAAAACGACTTTAATTTGGTAAACACAGTTGATAAAAACCCAAATAATTAAGTTAATTCAACCTACAGCGAACACATTGCTTAGTTTCTTTTGAATGAACTTAATCGATGTATTTGTCAACCGTTTTCTTTTTTTCAGTGTAGATTTGTGTCACTCTCCTGCACCAAAGTCCATGTAGAAAATGATTAGTTGACACAGGAGTTGTTGATCCACTTCTGCCTTCAGACAACACAAACAGCAGCAGCAGCAGCAGCAGCTCATCGTCTGGTGTCAGATGTGGTGTCGTGTGGTTCTCAGAACGAAAGAGGAAACGAGCGGCGGCGTCTTTCGCAGAAACTACCTGTGGTCTCCGCTACGCTGAAAAGTCTTCAAAGAAATCATATACCGTTAAAGCAACCTATAGAGAGAGGAAAGGTCTCTCCACCTCTGACACCATATACAACTCTGAATTCATGTTAGTGCTGATTATGTTCTATTTTCAGAGCTGTGTTTCCTTTGAAAAGCCCCAGTCTGTTTTTATCTGATAAGAGAAATACATAGAATCACTTACATGTGGCTTCAGTTTCACACATGTGTGTGTTGTAGCTGTGAGATAAAACCAAAACCTACAGAAACAGTTCAAGGAAACAGTTCCGGATAACGAAAAAAAGCAGATTTTAACAATATAACAAAAGGCCAATCTGATAACACTTGTTAGAATGTTCACTGCTTCACTAAACAGTCTTTTTTCACTAAAGTTTATGTCGCTTTTAAACTGCTCACTCTCCCCTGCACCAAACCTCATAGAGAAAATCATCGATTTTACATCACAGCAAATAGGAGTCGTTGAGGTGCTGTTGCCTCCGTAAGGAAGTTTAAATGTGTTATTTTGTAATAACGATGTTTGAAATCCTTTGTGAAAATTTACCAAAGTGACACAAACTAACGACATGTAACTACGTACACCAGCAGCTCCTGTGTCCCTGTGAGCTAAAAACGATGATTTTCTCTATGGAGTTTGGTGTAGGCAAATGAGGCATATTTTTCTTTTCGTAATGGAAAACAAATGGTTGTCTAATGGCAAAATAAAGCACTAAACGCTTTCTTAACATATCGCAGAGTTTATCTGGTGTTGAGATGATAGGATGACAGCGCTTTAGCTCATCTCTGTGTCTCAGTTACGGGGCTGATGGGTGCGGCCGTTGCATAAATCTTTGTTTTGCTGCGAGTGGGATCTGTCTTGAAGGAAGATTGGCGGCGAGGCTGAGAGTTCCCACGGGGAGCATCACAAGCTGATTAAACCTACGGCTCTTATCTATCCAGGAGAGCAGAGCCGTGATTGACTGCTGCCCGATGTCTACTTTAACTCAGTGGAGCATCTGCAGCTTGTTAGCAGTGGCCTCACATCCTGGAAGAAGACGATTTCTTTATCCCAATCCTTTAGTAAAAACTAGCAGGGACGAATCTCCATGTTATTGCCTGCAGATCAGGCACAAGATCACTTAAGGAATGAAAATAATGATAACATTAACGTTTTAAACATGTAAATACATACATTTAACATGTAATATGTGTGCTTGTTAAGAAATATGACATTTTAAGTTCTGTGACATTATAATACAGTCAAAGTGAACTGAAACAAGCCTTTTCCTTCAAATCTATTAAAGAAAACATGAATAGACGTACTTTGTAAAGCAGTAATCAAACATAAATCTAAGTTTGAAGTGCCTGCTTAAGTCAAAACAATATAAGAATAACATCTGAGCTTTATCTCACCGTTTAATCCGACGTTTGTAAACTGCTCGCTCTCCCACACCAAAGTCCATAGAGAAAATCAGCGTTTTTAGGATGTGGGGAAGCTGGAGCTGCTGCTTTACTGCTGTCTAATTGTATACGTTTACGTCACAGAGGTTTATCTAAACTAAGGATTTCATACACAGATGTTACGAAACTACACATTTGAACTTGTGTTTGCTGTGATGTAAAATCGATGATTTTCTCTATGGACTTTGGTGCAGGGAATAAACTTGCTTCCCCTTTCCGCATATTTATTTACTTCAGTATTTAAAGGGATGATTTAATGAATTCTGTGTTAAAACACTGTGTGACACAACTACCCTTGGAAAAACTTCAGTTTTTATGGTTTCACCTCGATTCCACGACCAAAACATACATCATTAGACACAGTGATGCAAAGGAGCCGTAGAGTCATAGTTTAAAAAACAATATTTATTGAAAATCTTATAAAAATAGTTTCTAGCATAATTTACAATTCTAATTTCTTGAATGGGTGGAAAAGAAACAATAACAATCCAAGCAGCAGTCATGCAACCAGCAGAGTTTTCTCATTCTCACACAGACACACACACTTACAGTCGCTCCAACAGCAGACGACACAGCGTAACAAAAGCAGTTACCATCATCAGTAGATGTTCACTGTTTACATACATATTTAACAAGGAAGTGGTTTTCGTCCGGGACTAATTACACGTTATTTACATTACACAAACACACACGTCTGCTCTTTTTTTCTCCTCAAAATAATTTAAAAAAAACAATTGTTTTGTCTTTTTTTAAATAATCTGTGCCCTTCAGTGACTGTGGAATGAAATATATGTATATATATATATATATATGTATATATATGTATACACACACACATATACATATACATACAGCCCACAAAAAAAACACAAAACAAAATCTCTCTCTCTTATAAATAAATAAATAATTTCTGTGACCAAAAAACCTCATCAAAAGTGTGAGAGTTAACAGCAATATTATAATAAATATTGTTATTATGTACAATTCTTTCTTTTTTAAGACCCTTTGTGAGGCACTGTGTTACAAAAAAATAAAAAAATATGAAAAACAATTGAGTTGAAGAGCAGAGGATGTTGTGTTTTTTCTTGTTTTGTTTTTTTCAGTTTTGCATTGTGGTGTGCATTCAGGGTGTGAAGTGAAGCAGTGGTCGCGCCCTAAAGCCTTTGCGTGTGTTTGTTTACAGTACGACACGTGAACCAGGGAGGGAGGGGAGTTTGTAGAGTAAAGAGGTGGATGGTGTAGTAAAAGAGAGTGAGGTAAGTCCAGTGTTTTTTTTCTTTCTTTCTCCAAAACAACTTGTTTGCACAGGTTTGGGGCCGGCGCCACGAGGTTGTGTAGTTGCTAAAGACATTGGAGTAGGAGTAGTAATAGTAGTAGTAGTAGTAGTACGTCGTAGTGGCTGAGGAAATGTGACGACACGGGCTTTACTGATCTAGGCCCGTGAGAGGAAAATATGATATAAAGCCTTTTACGGAGTAAGGAGCAAAGAAAGGCTGTAGACAACATTTTTCAAGTATTTTCAGGCTCAATCCCCCCCAGCAATAATCTCACAGAAGGCACTTTTTTTAAAAATCACGCTCCTCGTTTTGCCAACGCCTGTGTTCGGGCGCAGCGCGAGGTTACATAACTCAGACTGTTCCTTTAGCACGAGTGTTTTCCTCCAACTACAGACGCGCACACACCCGTTTGGACTGGGTGCGACGGTCAAGACGAGGGTCTGTCAGATCTGAAGGTTGTCGAGATCTGTGCCTCCCGTCGTGTAGTTCCTTTACACCTCGCTCTTGTCAGTGCTGGGACAGCCCGCTCTGTGCGTTCTGCATCGAGTCTGTCGCACGAGTCTCTCTGCGATGAGTCTCTCGTGGTCAGCGGCACAGTCCAGTTCAGTTCAACCCACGGGGGGAACCACTTTTTGTCCATCACCGGGCCACCACCGGCACTGCGGACTCGTGGACGATGCTGTGCAGCCTGATCTCCGTGCCCGCCTTCTCCGTCTGCGTCGCCATGGACGGAACAACGGAGGAGGACACGCTCTGCATCCACGTGTGGTTGATGATGTCCTCGAAGGACGGACGGTCGGCCGGCCGCAGAGACAGACACCACTTTATGAGCTGTTGGCACTCTGTAGGAGGAGGAGGAGGAGGAGGAGAGAGTGAGTCTCCACCGCAATACGAAACACTTAAATAGGAATCTACGAGCACTCGGACGTGGGTTTACCTGTGGAGATTCTCCTCCGGAAGAGGACCTGCCCTTTAATGATCTCCTCGTCGTGTTCGAACGGGATGTCCCCGCACACCATGTCGTACAGCAGGACGCCCAGAGACCACACGGTGGCGGAGCGGCCGTGGTAGCGGTGGTATTTGATCCACTCTGGCGGGCTGTACACTCTGGTACCTGTTGCACAGGAAGAACAAGTCTTTAGTGACAAGAGAAATTGGTCAAAACAAAAGGGAGGTGAAGCCATAGTGAGGATGAGTAAACCCCTGGGGAATGTTGTAATGCAGCTTTACGAGGCGCCACGGCTAACCGAGAAACAAAAACTGGCGTCAAAACACGGCCGTCTATTAATAACAATGAGTGTGTAGTGAAAATGAAAGCATTGCAGGGAGATAAACAGAGTGTGGCCTTTAATCAGCTGAGCCTGTTTCCGAGGCTATTATCTGGACTCAGGTGCCAGGGAGCGTGACAGCAGGGTGTGTGTGTGTGCGCGTGTGTGAGAGAGATAGAAGGGAGCAGGAGGGTGGGGAGGAGCAGACATGTGACTTTGTTTACAAACTTTGAGTTGTAAAAATGCCACTTCCTTCCACCGGGGGGCGCCAGAGCTACGGCAATACTGCTGAGCCTCTGTGAGCAGGCTGTGCGTGAGTGCTCTCAGCATGTTTTCAGTGACTCACCGTCAAAGTCTGTGTAGATGGTGTCCTTCAGCAGCGCGCCGGAGCCAAAGTCGATGAGCTTCATCTCGCCCGTGCGCAGGTCGATGAGGATGTTCTCGTCCTTGATGTCCCGGTGCACCACACCACAGCTGTGGCAGTGCCGCACGGCCTCAAGCACCTGGCGGAAGAAGCTGCGCGCCAGCTCCTCGGGCAGGGCCCCCCTCTCCGTGATGAAGTCAAACAGGTCCTTGACATGCTCTGGCCTCTCCATCACGACGATGAAGCTGTCGGGACGCTCGAACCAGTCCAGCATTTTGATCACGCCACGGAAGCCCGTGCTGACTTTCTTCAGGAGCACAATCTCCATGGGAACCCTGGAGCCGTTGGGCTGGAGGCATAACAGTGAAACATTAGTATTTACAGCAAGAACTCACAACACTGGGAAATATGTCACATTACTGCCTCTTTATGGGCTATAGTTTCCTGAGATGTATTGTAAAGATATTAAGTTTAACGACCACCATAAAAGACAAGTATAAATCATTACTCACCAGCTCTCCCCACTCAGAGACTCTGTCCTTGGCTACATGTTTGACAGCGACCTATAAAAGCAAAACAAGACAACACGTCAAATCACATGAAATAGTAAAAAAAAACTCAATCTAAATCATATTGTTCAAAACAAAAACAAAAAGGGGGGGGTATAATCTGGGTTTTATGACCCGGACCCTCATGCACCAGACTTCATAGAGAAAACCTGCGTTTTTACTACAACTGGACACGGGGAGCTGCTGTTCAACTGCTGCCTTCAACAGCACATTAATGCCGCTTAGGTAAAGCCGACGACATGATTTCAAACCCCGAATTCTTATGATAACGTTTCTGAGCTATGCTACGAAGGCTGCGGTGGATTAACAACTCCTGTGTGCTGCGACGTTAAAATGGTTTTCTCTATGGAATTTGGTGCGGGTAGTGGGGCGGTAGGAGTAGTAAGTGGTTTACACTAACTTCTGTTGTAAAAAGGCAAAGATAAATATCATAATATATACTATGCATAATGATTGACGAGGTTAAATTTGGAATAAATTGTGTTTTTAATACGGTGGATAAACCCCGTGTATTCCCCTGCTGCCTCTGCTGGCAGCCATGTTAGGGGCTCGGCGAGTGCCCGGGTCGCGGGCTTTGGTTCGGTGTTGATATACTGTGTTTAAACCACACTCCAGAAACACCAGACATACCCCGAAAAAATACAACAACATAAAATAAATAAAAAATACTAACCGGAGCTCCGTCGGCTATCCTCGTACCGGAGTAGACGGTGCCGAACCCGCCGCTGCCCAGCACCGCGCCGACCTGGTACAGCTTCTCAAAGGGCTCCTTCTCTTTGACTGTGGGGGGAGAAACATAAACACACAACACATGAGCACCGACCATAACAACACAACACACACGCTCACGGTCCGTGTGGCGTCAGAATATAGTAATAACAACCAAAAAATCCCGGTACTGGTACTTAAAAATGATGTGTCATGCTTGTAAATTAGAACTCTCTGTGTGTGTGTGTGTGTGAGTGTGAGGGGAGCAGCTGCTGCTGCCGCGTCCTCCATGACACCACCACCACAACACAGAGAGGGGGGAGAAATGAGGGCGTCTAACCTGGATGAACCTGGAGCTTCGCCGGCATGTCCACGGTGGAGATGTGAGCCAGAGAATTCAGCTTGGACAGCAGCATTCCTCTTGTCTTTCTTTAGTGAATAAAAATTAAATCCCTTCTTCTTCTGCGGTTTGTTTATATTCCGACACGCGCGGCTCGAGTCAGGGCTTAAAGTCCACGTTGCAGGCACAGAAATGCGGTAAGAATCCACACATCGATCGACTCGGAGAAGGAAGGTAAGGAAACACGACGTATTATCCACAGGAAAGGCGGTGAAAAGTAGAATGAAAACACTACTCCACCGGCAGTGTTTTTGTAAACACTTGTGAGTAGAATTCGCGTTGAAAAAGAGCGCTTTCGGTGCGTTGCCTTCGACAGACACCGGCTCAGTTGGAAACATAAAGCGGGGGGGAGGATGCTTATGAGGCGGTTGTAAGGGGGCGTCGCCGGCAGTGTTGACGCAGGAGCGGAGTGGCGCCCTCTCTCCCCTGGCTCGGCCAATGAGAGAGCAGGGACGCGTTCAAACTGCACGTCAATCAGAGGGAATTAAAAAAAGAAAAAAAGAAAAAAAAGAAAAAAGTAAGCCTTTGCCTCGTGAACCCACCCACCCCGGGCCAGACACAGACGAGACGTGGCGGGAATAGAAACGCGCCAAAAAAGAGAGAAAAGGAGGGGGAGACTTAAAAAAAAAAGAAGAAAGAAGCAATAATGGTGAGTTCATGTTGGAGGGAAATGCAAATTCAAAGCCAAGCCTGCCGAGAAACGGATTCACGGAAGTGTGTAGTATTTTATATTATTATTATTATACATGATGAACACATTATTCATTCATTCATCCATTTTGTATGTTATGAGCACACAAAACTGAAACGAAAACATGAAAAAAAATCATAACAAACCTGGATATATGACATCTTCTGCATGTAATCACAGTAAAATAGCAGTAGCCAGTTTAAATACTCAATTGTGTACTGGTGTGCAGCTACTTCCTGACAAAACAGTCTATTCACTTTAAATACTGTTATACTGTTAGTACTTAAAAATGCACATTTGTATTTTTTTTACTTTTACAAGTTACTCTTGTAAGACAAATACACGTTTTTAAGTTAGTTATCCTAAAACAGGAACCAGTTTAACTTTAATTTGCACATTTTAAATACTGTTATATTACATTTTTAGTAGTTAGTCTTATAAATAAATGCATGTTTTTGTATGTTGTTTTTAGAAGTTGCCACCTACTGCTTATTTTGGTGAACTGACTCAAAATATTTGCACGTTAAATGTTCACATTTCCATAAAATTATCCATCATTAACAGTTAACGGTGCTCATTTGCAGTTTACGAAGTGTTTAGAGAATTTTATTTTCTAAAATTCCAAAGATAGGCAGCAAAGATAAATATATGTATATATATATATATATATATATATATACATATACATATATATATATATATATATATATATATAAACAAAGAGTATTTTGTAAATTTTAAACAGTTGAAGCTGTTAAAACAGTCCTGACTTTGGGGACAGGTTGAGGAACAAAAGACCACCTTCTCTTCTCTTCATCATCATGAATGCTCAATAAAGACATTTCTTTCTTTCTTTTCTCTTTTTTTGCACCAGTTAACGATGTGAGAGCAGCAGTTCATCAGTGGCATCATCGCAGCTTTTCTTAAACCCCCCCCCCCACCTCCGTCATTTACCTAATCATTTCCACATTGAGCTGCAGTGGCTGCAGTGAAGTGCAGGGACTCTGTGTGGCCTGACAAAAGCTCCCTCTGCACTCACTGACTGCATGTGCATCAAAGCGCGCCGGGGAGAATGGGGCGCATTCCACGCATTCTTTCAAATTGGGTGGCCGCGTTTGCAGCCGTTCACAGGATGTGGGAAACTGGAGATAAAAAGACTTCCATTTACCCTCCTCCTCCTCTTCTCCTCCTCCTCTCCACGCCCTCTTTTTCCCGCGCAGGTCTCTGTTTGAGTGGCACACCCTCTCTCCGTCTCATGCTCGAGTTATGTTTTGTGTTCCCTTGAAATGTCACAGGTTGTAAAAAAAAACAACTTCGCTGTTTAACCAACCGGTTCAAAGTGGGAAGGCCATAAAAAAAAGTCAATGTCAAATTCTTTTTGTTTGTTTGTATTGCGCCTGCCGAAATCCGTCCAAACAAACCATCAATCCCAGAGGTAAGAATGCAAGAAGTAAGGCCACTTTATTAGGTACACCTCAGAGGCCTATTTAACCTGGAATAAAAAGTCCATACTACAACCAATTCAATCACACATCATACTTAATATAATGTAAAAAAATAATTTTTTAATGTGCAAGTGCATCTACGGCCAGATGTTTCTGTCTTTAGATCATTTAATGATACTTAAAAAGTGTCCAATGAGACCAAATTCACATTTATACTCTTGTTCATTTCATTCGCCAAGCGGGGGGAGATTACGATGGTGGACGAAATGGAGCAATACCACCAGAACCCGTGGGGGCAGTATAGAGTCAATAGTCCAATCAGTCAAGAAAAACGACAAAGAATCAACCAACAGTTGCAGTGAAACATCTGTAAAAAATGCTGCCAGAGCTCGTTGGCTTATTCCTGCAGCCAAAAAAACTTGATTTTCGATCTTTCTCTCTGCAGCGACATCAACGAGTAATATTCCCCATCCTCATAATATGACAACGTACATTCAGCAGTCTTTACAATTCCACTGCCACAAAATCAGTTTATTTCAGTCTATTTCAGATCAAGCACAATAAAGATCAAGGCGTTTGATGACGCCTGCTCAGCACTGCTCTCTAGTGGAAGTATTGCGTAAAGACGTCCATACCAACGCAAAAGACGCACAGAGGTGTGACGGAGATAATGTTTGGGGCGGACGGTCAGAGTTCGGGGGATGTTTTCCCGTGTGGAACTCGCCGTCATCTCAGCGAATGATCTGGAAAAATAGAGAAAATATCCCGTGAGCAGCAGTTATCGTTGGAGAAAACAGCTTGTTGACGCAGAGGAGAATGACCAGAGAGGTTTGAAATGATAGACGGAAGTAGCAGTCGTCGTCGTAAACAGAGGTATGAAGAGGAACATCTCTGAACACGTCGAGCCCTTTGAAGCAGATGTTCTCCAGCAGCAGAAGACCACACTGAGTGTCACTGCTGCTGCTGCTGCTGCTGCTTTATTAGGTGTCATGTGTACCTAATAAAGTGGTCGATGAAAGCAGGGCTCACATAAAAAACGCAGATGGCGTCAGTTTTGTGTCGCCATTACGCCACGTTAAAGCTGTAGTACATGACTTTTAAACACACACAAATGTCCACATCACAGCGATGTTCACACAGTGATAATTAAGCAAACCGGCTCCCGAACGCCACCTCTCTGTTTCTAATTATAGCCGTGTTTAGATGTTGTGTCGAACTGCGCTGCACACAGGAAGTGATTTGTTGTAAACGGGGCTGGAGTTTGACTGAAAACACCAATCTCTAACGAAAGTCTCAGCAGATTTTGTCGCATCAACTTTATTTTTTATTTAACTTAATGTCTCGTTTTCGTTGGTGAAAAAGTGTTGTTGGCGAACATTAACACTCCGATTTTAGCCAGAATAAGACAGTAATTTGGTTTTCTTAATGTCACGTCAACACGTTAAAACTCGACTTAAATCGAGCTAGTCTTAGTCAGACTAGCATGCCTGGATAATCCAATTAGTCCTGCATCTATGGGCTTAGTCAGACTAAAGTTGGACTCAAGTCGGACTAAAGTCGGACTTAAGTCGGACTTGGTGTTCTGTGCATGCACCACCATTTTTCTGTGACGTAAAGGTCAACTGGAAACCGATTCCTGTCCTGTGGACAAGTTGTCCAATTGCCCGTCTTAGTCGGACTATGGCCTTAGCTCGATTAAAAACGTACGCACTGTAACTTGTCTATTTCAGCTTTAACAACCAAGATGATCACATCGCTCTCTCTTCTGACGTTGGTCTTCTTGTGTGCTGCTTGCTGAGTTGAAATTGCATCTGCAGGACAACAGAGAGCAGATTTGCATAAGAGAGTGTTTGCTAACCTGTTCTCAGGTCAACACGGCCGACTGGAATGAGGGTGAGAGGGGAGGAGTGTCGGGCCCTGCAGGCAAATTCTTCTCATACCTCTGGCGTGTTTGACAATGGTATGCAAATCGGGTTCCGGCACTACCACATAGTCACCATCAGTCATCGCACTTAAATGTGGCTGTTAAAGCATTAGGTTCAATATTTGAGCTGATTATTACCCTGCAAACACACACACACACACACACTCTTTTTTTTTTGCTGCTTTAATTGGTGTTTTACTTTAATTCTGTCATTGAATCACACAGCTGAATATGTTTAATACTTTTCTTGATATTGTTGAGTATTAGTAAAAGGAATACTTGAGTAATGGCTGTTTTACATTACACAGTTGTACTCGGTTTGGTATCAGTCACGTCGTAACTGAAACTGCCCTGACGTGGTTTTCTACACGACACAAACTACAGTAGTGCCTTGTAAAGCAGTTGTTTTGGGTGTAATTAAATCATTAGAATTAGTGGATTGAAAAAGATTTGTTCACAGAATCGTTCAGTAACTTCCTGCATGAGTAGATTCTGGAACTTTAAGTAGATTTTGGAACTTTAAGTCGATTTTGGAACTTTAAGTCGATTTTAGAATTATAAGTAGATTTTGGAACTTTAAGTAGATTTTGGAACTTTAAGTAGATTTTGGAATTATAAGTAGATTTTGGAACTTAAGTAGATTTTGGAACTTTAAGTAGATTTTAGAATTATAAGTAGATTTTTGAATTCTAAGTCGATTTTTGAATTCTAAGTAGATTAAGTAGATTTTGGAACTATAAGTAGATTTTAGAATTATAAGTAGATTTTGGAACTATAAGTAGATTTTTGAATTCTAAGTAGATTTTGGAACTTAAGTAGATTTTGGAACTTAAGCAGATTTTGGAACTATAAGTAGATTTTGGATATTATATGGGTATGAAAGATGTGTGAATGGGTGACAACTGTAGTGTAAAGCAGCTCATCAAGACTAGAAAAGCTCTCTATAAATGCAGACCATAATACCAACTCTTCTTCTGATTATATTT
Organism: Solea solea; assembly: GCF_958295425.1. NCBI lineage: Eukaryota > Metazoa > Chordata > Actinopteri > Pleuronectiformes > Soleidae > Solea > Solea solea. The sequence continues at coordinate 23,692,314 of NC_081144.1, read as the reverse complement.
TAAGAAGTAACAAAGTCAGTTAGAGGAAATGTAGTGGAGCAAAAGTACATCATTTTGGACTTAAGTACAGTAACAAAGTATCTGCACTTTACAACACTGAAGTAATATCAGTGTAAGCATGTATTGAGAGGTGCGTGCTTTTGTTTTTCCATGCTCAGTCAGGAGCATCGGAGACGTGTGTGAAAACGGAGAGAGGGGGAAGAGGCAGTGACGGCCGCTGACAGTGACCGCAGCAGGCAGCATGAAATAAATGCCACCAGTGAGCGCATCATCTGCCTCGCTGCAGATATCTGTGCCTGCCTGATCAGCACGGCTCAAATGACACGCCATCGGCCATCTAACCTCACCCCATCTGCCTCGGGGGACACATTATTAGCCGCGGCCGCTCGCTTTCGGCGTCCAGCTGCTCTGTCCAATCTCTGGAAGTCTCACTTTCTCTGGAGATGACGACAACAGGTTCCTTCAGAGGGGCGGGGGTCACAGCAGGTCATCACATACAGCATGCACTGTATATTATTACCATGTTTTCTGTCCTTCTGTTAGCAACTTCCTGTCTCCAGTTTCAGGCTTCGGTATCAATCAGATTTTATGAGTAGGTAAAGTATGCTCCCATTAAGGTTTGGTACCAAAATCTACCAAAAAAACTTCCATCAAAACTCATCAGATTTCAATTTGGCATAATTATATATGTAGTTTCTGACACTGAAAATGTCCTTGAAATCAATTCTTTCACAAAGATTGCCACAAAATGTTGTGTATTTAACCATTTAACCTGTTTTGGAACTGTCTCGAACAGCGTTACAGCCCCACCAGCATTAATATTTGGCCTCGCAGATGAATTCCAAAATAAGATTTGACAGTAACTGTCTGTTACTTTTTAAACCAACACAATCTCTTAAATTTGCCATTGTTGTTCTACTTTAGATTAGAAAATTAAAAAAACCTGACTTTGCCTGATGAAAATCTGATGTTTTGCTTTCTTTTTCTTTGCACTTTCATCCGTTTAAAAAACGTTCCCACAACTCAGCAAATTTCAGATTTCTATTGTTATTGCATTTTGATGCAATATACAACTTCACCCCTAGATGCCACTAAATCCAACAGAGTGGTCCATTCATGTTTTCAACCGATACTGCACACTGAATATATAATATGAGCTGTAGTTAAAGAAATTATAACGCCTGTCAGAAAAGTCACATTTAGATATTTAAATATTTACACATCAGCTCTGCACTGAAACATTACAGACCACAGGGGAAAATATCAGTGTGGCAAAGGGTTTAACTTACATAATACCTTCATGAATGACTTCCTCTTTCCTGATAAATAGAAACCCTGCCCACAGGAAGGTTTCACAACACCATAATGTGTTTTTTTCAGCATGCAGAATGTCTGATTGTAATCAGGTTGTGCACAAACCACTGCTGTTCTGTTGTTCTCAAAGTATATTTTGACCATTTGATTTGAATGCACAGTGTATTTACAAGGTTTATGAAAGCATATGAAATGATCGTTCCACCTTGGTATGTTTGTCTCTTTATCTCACAGCTGAACAGCCTTAAAAGACTTGAACGTTACGTTATACTCTGCAGCATCAAAGTCCATAGAAAAAGTCCGTGTTTTTAGCCTGCTGGGTACAGGAATATAATATATTATATAATTATATACATATTATTACATATATAAATAAAACTTGCTAATACACCCTTGAGTGAACAGCTGCGGGATCGTAATGAACATTTCAAAGGTGATTATCTCATGATTTCACAAACAGTGGAGCGGGAACACACTGTGACAGAACACATTATCCACTGTGAGCAGCGCGCGTTCCACTCAAGTTTCCTTTTTGTGCATCACTGTAGTGCAAGTGATGTTGCACAATTATGTTTCTCATAAACCACGTTATCTGCCCTGGCCCTGAGACTTTTCTCTTAAGCATATTTACACATATTTCTTCTCCAGATAAAGTTCACTTTCGCCTGTATGCCCTCTTCAGATTAGAGTTCCTGCAGAGCTCCACCACTGCCCTTTTGTCTCTTTAGCACCTTTGTTAGAGTTTTGGGGTGGGGCGAATGAATTACTCCCACACACACACACACACCCTGTGTTGTACATGCCTCCTGTGCCGAGAACCATGTTAAGATATGAAGACTTACACCTGCAGAGATACTAAAAGATTCCAAGGTTGTGTTTGTGACCTGCTCACTCCCCCGCACCAAATTCCATTGAGTAAATCAGCAATTTTAGCTCATGGCGACACATGAGCTGCTGGTCTACTGCTGCCTTGTTTGACAACTTTGTGTCACTCTGGTGAATCTGAAGAATTCCATACACTGAATCACAAAATACAACACTTGAACTGACTAAAGGAGGCGGCAGTGGATTTAAAATCACTGTTTTTCTCTTTGGGGTTTGGGGGTTTGGTGCAGAGCAGCACAAACCTCACTTTCCAGCCAGAAAATGCTGTCTAATGGTGAAATAACTGGACTATTCCCTTAAAAGTTAGAGGTTTTTTCTTTTCAATCATTTTTGGTTTGTGGACAAAACAAGACATTTGAGAATGTTGTCATTTTTAGGTTTGATGACATTTTTATGGACCAAACAAGTACACGATGAAATATAGTTCCGTTAAAAACATACAGTATATCTCTTGGTATTCAATCATAATTAGCAACTTCTAGTTTCAAGGATCTAAAATGACTGTATGGGACTTATATTGGTATCGGCAGATACTAGAGTTTGTGATATCGTATCCTATCGGGCACAAAAAAGTGGCATCAGACCCATTTTTATGGATTAATGGACAGGAAATGTCACAGTGCTCTAACATAGCTTGTATGATTGCCCACATGGAGACTTGCACTTAAGATGGCTGATTTACAACGGCATTAAACCATTAGATCTGTTGTTTTTTTTGTACAAAAACAATTTGTGGTGATGAAGAGCTCACATGTAAACAAAAACCTTGTCCTTCCTGACAGTAACGTTACAGCACATGTATATGTATCCTCAACTGATAACGGCTAATTGATGTTTTTATGTCGTTATTGAGCGAAGCTCCGAATACATTTTCACCTATGATGACAGCAATTAAATAATTAAGCTCAACCCTCAATGACCAATTTACATTTTGCACTATTCCGCCGCTGTAATTAGACTCCACATCAGTGTGTCACATTGCAAAAACATATGCAAAGAAATCAGGCCACGTTAGTCATAATTAAAGCTTTTATGTGTGGGAAGCTGCTGTTCTCAGGTGGGTGCAATAAAATAAACCATAAAGCCGTGATTTCCTCCCCCCAAAGCGCTAAAATGTTAAATCACTGAAATGATGCTTCCCTCCGCTGATGACCCTATCATCCTGGACGTGTGATGGACACGTCAGTGTTCAGAAATGGAACGAGGACAGGTGCTTGACTGTGTCGTGAGCCGCTCTGACAGACTGACGGACAAAGATTAGACCATAATTAGAGGAGCGTCATAAAATTGTCCACACAGCTCAGCATGGGGAGGTTCAGCCTCTCACACTAACAAACCCCACACATGTCAATGAAGACGTTTGGATTGGCAGACATGATGCCTGGCAAGGTCAACGTGTGCAAAAAAAGAATGCAAGTTTACAAAGTGATAGACAGACAGACAACCAGCGTCTAGATAGCCAGCAAGATATATAGATAAATAGCAAGCAAGTTAGCATCTAGATGGCTAGCGAGATATATAGATAGATAGCAAGCTAACTAGCATCTAGATAGCCAGCAAGATATATAGATCGATAGCAAGCTAGCTAGCATCTAAATAGCAACTCAGATAGCTATAGGCAAGCTAGCCACCCAGATAGCTATAGGCAAGCTATCCATCTAGATAGCTATAGGCGATATAGCCATCTAGATAGATGGATAGCTATAGGCAATCTAGCCATCTAGATAGATAGATAGCTATAGGCAAGCTAGCCATGTAGATAGATAGATAGCTATAGGCAAGCTAGCCAACCTAGATAGATAGATATTGTCTTCTACTGTCAAAACAAAACAATAAAAGAATAACTGACCACATTCACTTTGGTGATATCATTACATTCTTGTAGACCAGAGTCAGAGATAATAAAACCTGCCTTTATTTTAGTGCCGAGTCATTAGACCTGGGATTGAAGGCAGATTTTTTTATCTCCTCCAGAACCAGATGTTAGCAGGTGTTTGTGGGTTCTTCTGACATGTAGAGACGTCATCGGCACTGAAACCAGCGTCTTTGAGCATCCAGAGAGGTCTACAGCTGGGTCTTACCTCACCCACACTGACTTTACTGCATCAAACCGTCTGTGGAGAAAGTGGTTCCCCACCCTGGGAGAGGGACAGGGGAGGGGCGTCCTGGAAGTATTGCTACCACGACTGCCCCATGCTGCTGCTGCACACTTCACCACACACATACACAAATAAACATAAACGCCTGCAACAGCATCTGTCATGCCTCAAAATTAGCTGCAAAGGCTTTTTGACTCTGCCCAAATAAGGAAGGCCTGCAGCCTGTGTGAAAATCTGTGTGTGTGTGTGTGTGTGTGTGTGTGTAAGCATGCATGGGGGGGTTCGGGTGGATGATTTATTTTTAGGTTTCTTTAAGGACGAGGGAGTCTCTGTGTGGTGGGTTTCCTCCAGTGTGGCCTGACCTCTCAGGTAGCCTCCCACCCCCTTCTCCCCTCAGATCCTGAGAGGTCTTGACCAGCAGGGCCATGGGAAAAGGCTCCAGTGGACATCAAAGGCAGGACTATGTGGGAAAGCACCACAGAGGGCCGGCTGAAGTCAACGGAGGTCAACTATCATGTCAACACAGGCCTGGTCTCGGGTCAGAGGCCATTGGCATACCTGCCCAGCGCCACTCAGACTGCTCTCCCAAGAAATTATCCCCACTTGTCTCAATTAGGGATTTGGCCTCTGAAATTGTGCAGTAAGGTTTATTTATGGCTATTGTTGTGATCGTTGAGGAGGAGTGGGCATAACATGTGCGTAAAAGGGGGAGGATGAATTTAAGGTTTGCTGTTGGGTTCAATAATAGGACTGACGTCAGCTGTAGACTTGCCCATATGGGGGTCCAGCTCACAGGAAGTAACACTTCCTAGTTTGTCCCTCCACTCCCTCCTCATAAGATGCTGTTGACAGAAGGGATTTGCACAATATCCTCTTTAAAAGAGAGATTGGGAATTCATTGCCTTCCATTCCAGAAGGATTGAGTTAACCCCTGTGACCATGAGTGAGTGCAGAAGCATGTGGTGTGGTGGATATTCACCTCAATTCAGGCTTTATTACAGGCTCATAGTCCAGTAAATGTGAAGCCCCTTTAAGTCCTAGAAAGTGCTAGAGATACAGTTGGCACCACTTCTATGTCTTTTCTGTCCATTAAATTCAAAAATAATTAGGTCTTTACTCTGACAGAGCATCATTCAGTCCAGAAATACACAGGTCTGGATTTTACCATTTTGTCTTTGTTGCGTTCTTCTTCTCTGAGACGATTTCTTCTATTATTTCTGGGACAGAACTCTGGGGCGGGAACTGTGGGACAGATAAGTCCAGTTGAACATAAACATGTAATTGTAATTCAACACCCAATCACATCATCATGTATTCCACGGGGAGTTTGCTCTCATTTGTATTGGTGTCTTTTTCTTAGCGATTGATTGTTCCTGTTGAATCATTAGGAACCGCTGAATCATTAGGGTTGCAGAAAGAGCTGGAGCCAATCCCAGCTGACATCGGGTGAAAAGGTGGGGTCACACTCTGGACATGTTGCCAGGGCCGACAACCATTTACTCTCACATTTACATGTACGGGCAATTTAGAGTCAGGAGGCATTCGTGGTTGTCCACATAGGGTCTGAGCTCATCACTGCAGAAATGGGCGGATGACAAAATAGTTCCAACTCTCAAGCGGCCAGTTACCTTGGAGACCTGCTGTGGATATGGGTACAACACCACTCTCTCCCCCAGATTTTCAAGGACCAGAGTGGGCACCCCGGAATGGGATCACCCTGAGAGAGAGGCCCATTCCATGGAAAGCGTTGTGGTTCTGGTGGCATCCAGTGACCTCTTGCTGGTCCTCGAAAATCCAGGGGAGAGGGTGTCATTCCCATGCCAGTGGCCATTTACCTTGGAGACCTGCTGCTGATATGGGTATGACCTATAATAATACCAATATTTACCCCTTCTGTCCCCCGGATTCTCAAGAGCAAGAGCTCACCAGACACTTCTGGATGTCACTGGGAACTGGGACCGCAATGCCTTCCAGGGATTCCCACCAGCTTTTCTGGCAATGTTTGCGACTTCACCACTCCAGATTTGGGGGTTCTGAACCAAACTCCCTTTTGATCGACTGGGATTGAAGTAGACCATATCTCTGTGAACATGGGCCTTCTTTGTTCTCCCGTGTACCTAACAAAGTGGCTGTTTGTGTGCACATTTTATGTGCTGACCCAGGAGGAAAGCTGCTTGTGTCACCTTCCCACGGAGGGTTAAGTGGTGAGAGACAGAGGGATGTGTGTGTGTGTGTGTGTGTGAGTGAGTGAGTGTGTGTTGTTGTTGTTGTGGTTCAGTGGGGGTTGTACACATTCATCCACGTGGGAAACAGACAGTGGTGACATATTAAACCGTCGTCACACAAACAGCTCAGTGACAGTGTTGCCAGTCAGTGCTGAGGAATGCTGCCGCGCTGGGATTATTTCAAACTTCCCACAGGGATAGAAGTGAACTGGGGCTTTTCCTCTCTCTCTCTGTCCTTTCTTCCCGTTTGGCGAATCAGCTGGTCTCTTCTTTTTCTTCTTCTCATCGGAGCCGAGTGAACCCGGCCAGTTATTTTCTCCTTCTTTTTTCCTTTTTTTTCACGTGAGAAACAACACGAGGGAAAGGTTACACTGATGCCACATATAAATAGTTCCGTTCTCGACTGAACAAGGCTCTTCTGTTGAGTTGTGAAACTAAGAGAAAAAAAAGCCATCAACAAACCCATGACTGTACCACAAATAGTTTTCACACACACACGGTTGCAGGTAAGAAAGACCCATATACTCAAGAAATGTGTAAAGGGAGAAAAAATAAAACAAGTATACAATCGGTCAAGGTGATACTCAGTTATTAATTAAAAACTTTTTTTATGGGATTAGATACTCATAATTATTGCTATTTAACAGGATAACACAATTGTGTGTCTCAAAATATTCTGTTTCTGTAAAAACACAACAAAACTGAAGCTGAGAAAAGTGAACCAGCAACAGGACAGCGATGAAGTACAGGAAAATAATCACCTACACTTATGTGATATTGATATTTGTTGTGTTGTCACTGATATTATTGTTATATATTTGTTTTATTAAAGAATTATTCATAAATGTAATTTTTTTGGTGGCACTGAAAATTTTAAAGTCTAGTTTTATGACAACCCTTATGTATAATTTGTATGAAAGTATGGCTTTTTAAAAAAATATTACTAGAGTTAAATAATTCCATATATAGCAATAATTCCCTTAGAAAAGCATTAGTTCAGACTTTGAAAAACAAGAATTGCAAATGAAATGCTTTGCTAAAATTCATTTTTTTAATCATTTGAATCTTAATATTTTCAATGTTAATGTGTGAATTCTAACATTTTGCCGTTTTAAAGCTGCAGTATGTAACTTTTTGATGTAACATTTGTCATTTGTGTCAAACAAATCTACCAAAACACCAGAGTGAGGGAGCGTTTGAAGTGTATACAGCAGCAGAGCCGAGGCGGGTGGGGCGGGTGGAAGGGAACAAGAAACATTTGCGCGGTAGAATTCACTTTTTTTTGGACACTTGTTTTTCTTTTTTTTCGTCTCACGTTACACGCTCTAAATGTTGCTGTTGACAAAAAACAAAAGCACTTCCTGTGTGCAGTGTGGGAATGTCACTGTGCGACACGAGATCTGAACACTGTGATACTGAGAGAGAATGTGCAGAGTTTGTTGAACTCATTTGGTTTGAATGCAAACACAGAGACTCCTCCCTCTTCCTTAAAGGAAACCATATATGTAAATGTTACGTACTACAGCTTTAAGTCATGACAAAAAAAAATCCCTGTGTTTCTCCCACGGATCGCTTTGTTTTCGGCGTCTCTTTTCATTTAATGAAGCTGCTCTACATTTCTAGTTTCTGCCTCTTGATTCTCAGCCCCCACTCAACAAAAAAAATACTTTCCCACCCACTCCTCCTCCCCCTCCTCCCCCTTCCTCCTCACCCCTTCCACTGTGTTTACAGTCGATTTGCATTGTGGCCCTGATGCTTATTGTTGTTGTCGTGATAGCTGAGGGAGGGGGGTGGTTTCCCACCAGCCTTTTCCCTCCACACCAGCTGAATCAAAACATGTCTGAGTGCCAGTGATGTCATGGACCAGAAAATAGTCAAAGCAGCTTCCCTGGGAAACCCCTGCATCAGGAAGTCGCGATGATATTTCGCTCTTGCTGCCTGTGATTGTTAAAGCAGCAGTAGCTTGAGGCTTTTTTCTTTTTTTCTTACGAGAGGTTTTCTGATTAACTTTCCATATTCACTTCTCCTGGACATGGCCAGTGTGAACTTACTGAACCCTTATTTTGTTTTTTTGCCTCATGATTTCTGCTGATCACGTCAAACTCAAAACATTCTCACACACGTGTGTGTGTGTGTGTGTGTGTGTGTGTGTGCGTTTACATGTTTTCCTGTTTTTACCTCCTGTAATTAAACGTGTTTTACTTCCTCTTGCACTTCCATATTTTTGTTTTGGTCATCTGACATGTGAAAAAAATGCACTAAAAATGACCCATAATACCTCTCTAAATGTCTTATTATGGACTGTGACAACGCCTTTAACTGAAAACAACATTGTTCGAAAGGAGTTCTTTTTAAATAAATGACCTTTTTTCTCCAGTAATTTTACTTGAAAGGACATGACATTTCAAAGTAAAGGCCCATGTATTTGAGTAGAAAGTTTTAAATTTGACTTTATAACTGTCAGAAAATGTTGATCAGTGTTTCCTAAACCTTAAAAATTACGATTTGATTTAATTGTTTTGCACACAAACCAAAATGATTAATTTTAAATTATTTCTATGTTTTACAAAGCAATGAAACCAGAAAATATTCACATTTATGAAGCTGAAAAATCTATAACTATAATATATAAACTATAAAATAAAGCACTCAACGTCATTATTTAATCGATCACTTTTGTAGAAAAAAATATAATATTTCCATTTAAAATTCCAATGTAATGGTACTTTTTGTAATGGAATTTGACTTTAGAACTCTGAAAATGTCAAAATGATGTTTTTTTTTGTCCACAGACCAAACTTAGCAGTTTTTAAATTATTTTTTTGCTTTACAAAGCAAAGAAACAAGGAATATTCACGTTTATGAAGCAGAAAAATGTAAATAAAAGCCCTTAAAATACTTAATTTAGTCGATAATTTGTAGCAGCTCTAGCAGAAAGTATAAAAAAAAACTATTGTAAGCATGAGAGGAAACATGCAAATGTGTCTAATATTTCCATCAAAAGGTCTCCACACATAGAACGAAACCAAAGAAAATTTACATTTCTCAAAGATCAAGTCAGCTGGTATTTTGTCAGACTTTTATTTTCGGGTTTTCCCACGTCACCGCTCTGTGTGTGTGGTTGTTTCCCCTCGTCGTGGTTGTCAGTAGTCATGGTTCACTTCTGTCACCATCAAAGACAACGAAAAACACCGTCACACGTAGAGCCGATGATGAAGAACGCGTCATGATTTAAAGGGATATTCCAGCCTTGGAGTGTGAGGACGATCATTCTCGCCGTAAAATAGTCTATAATATATTAAGAATATGCTCGCTGCTTTATTTTAACCATTTGCCACCATTTATGTGTTTGGAATCTGAAGTTTGTTTCATTTTGTAAACCACTCTCTTTCACTCTGCACCATAGTCCATAGAGAAGATCAACGATTTTAAACAACTAATATTAATTGACTGCTGCCTCCACAGTTAAATTAAAATATAGTATTTGTATGACTTCGGCATTTGAAATCCTTCTTTCAGATTTACCTAAGTGACATAAACAAAAATTGCAGCAGTAGAACAGAAACTCCTGTGTCCATGTGAGCCTTAAAATGCTGGTTTTCTCAATGGGATTTGGTGCATGAGATTGAAACACTGTCTAACAGAGATACAATGAACTTATTCATTTAAATGAGCTTTTATAAAAGCTGAGCCTTTTGTTTTTATCACAGTACCTCATATAATCACACTTTCCTGACCCCTTACTGGACAAGTAGTAAGAAAAGAAAAAAGACAATATCCTTGATTCTGTCAAATCCAAACTCACGCTTTCCTTTCTCTGACACAGATAATGCATTAAAAAAAAAAAGTGTTAGAATTTTGAATTTTAATCACATCTCCACTTCACCAGGAGCCACTCACTCAAACTCATTATGAAGACACAATCACTCACTGTCCCCGGGGACAAAGTCAATAAATATAGTAAAACAAACAGCTTTCTGACCTCAGTGTCCCCCGTCTTTTCACTGCCATTCATGATTATTCATGTTCAGACCTGCTGCATATTCACTTTCATTTCTGCCCCCCCCTTTTGTAAACGTGATGGCGTTTTACAATGTAAATCCATTGTGGAAGGTTCCATTGACATTGATGAGGTGACATTTGTGGCCCCCCCCCCGCACCTCCTTTTCTCTTCCCTGATGAGTGGATTAACCCGTCAATGGTCATGGACACAAAACGTCATTCTGCCAGACTCGCCCACTGTGGCGCCGCTCTCCTTTCTCTGCTGGCAATCCACACGTGAGGTCAGCGCACGCAGCTGTGTGTGTGTGTGTGTGAGACCCGGGGAAAAGAGGAGCACGAGGAGTCCGTCCACATTGTCCCTTGAGGGCAGGGAGGGAATACACACCAGAATTCCTTTTCCCCCTCTCTCGCTCTCTCTCTTCACTGTCTTGCAGTGACATGGACCCAGTTTTCAGGACTGGAACTAACGTCCGTCCTGAGTGATCCCGATCTTAAGTGGACACCGCCTCACAAATCATGGACGCCAAAATTCCAAATGGCTGACTTCCTGTTGAGTTGAGGCCGTGGTTACGGTCGACTCAGTTTTGCTTCTGTTCCTTACGGGGCACTATCTGGCAATATCGCATTTTCGCTAGAACCTGACCTCCATGCCATAATGCACGTTAACCTGCTCAAAAATGACCACAAAGCCACAGATATAATAATAATCTGAAGGATTACAAGAGGTTCCTCGCACAAATTCACGCTAGGAGCCGGTACGGCCCCTGCCATTCATGGCTCGGACCCTAAATATATACAGCATATGAGATAAAAATCCCAACATTCAACATCAGTGTTTTGCCTCAAAATGCTCTAAAGGATGAATGGGCATACAAATCCCAGAGACACACAGCATATATTAATCCATATTGTGGAGATTTAAGATAAGATAGTCCTTTATTAGTCCCGCAGTGGGGAAATTTATATTACGTAAGAAGAATACACACTTAAATAGTAGGAAAAAAGGTAAAAAAAGAGAGAGTTTTAAGGGCAGAAAAAGCTAGAAAGTTGCTCGGACAGAAAGATCAGCACTGTGAGTGTGTCGTCCCTGTTAGCTTTGCTGGTAAGGAGTTGTGCTTTGACACCAGAGTCCGCAAACCCAGGCGTGACAGACACTGCCATTTAAAAATGCTAATTGTGACTATGGAAAGTCAAGTGTTGTATATGTTTGTCCTTTAATGAGATGTCAAGTCATTTAAAAATGCATCAAAAGTGTCCAATAAGACCAGATCCCTCAGTCTCAGACAGTATTGTAGGTTGTTTCAGTCAAAGTGAGTCGTATTTAAATCCCCCATGTGGGACAGATGTCGGTGTGGAGATATGGTGGAAGCAGAACCAGGGTGGACTTTTAAAGTCGAACATGCCAGTGATTTGTCTGGTTCTAAAGGAGAAGGAGGAGATTCATCAAAGTAAGAAACCCAGATATTCTGTGAAGCTTTAAAGGTGGTGAATGACGGCAGGTCCTCTGACCTTTTAAAACCATTTTAAATCACTCAGTAATAATCTCAAATCTCTGGAGCTGGAGCGAAAGCAGAAGAGAGCTAAAACAACCCTGGAAAGAGACGAGTGAAAGTGGAGCAGTATATGTAAGCTGAACGACGAGTGAATGAGCTGCAGGTGAGGAGAACAGCAGGTGGCGGGAGTTTAGATGATTGTCTGACTGACATGGAGGAGCTGCATTATTTCTACAGAACAACTTTCACCTTCACTACATGACATTTTCACAATAAATTCCATCATTTTACTGTGATACATTTCCCTCATACATCTTTGTTACGTCAGAATTTAACATTTAAAAGTCTTTACATTTTTGAATTCATGTTCCAGGTGAGTTAACTTGATAATACTTGAAATTCTCACGCTAACTAAATGCAGTAAACATTACACGCTTTACATCAAAGTGACTGTGTGGTGAGGTGTGTGTGTTTCTCAGCCGTGTTTTGTCTCTTCTCTTCTCTCTGGGTTTGTTTACTTCCTGTCTCCTCGGCTTCACAGGATGACACATGCTCTACATTCTTTCCACGTGATCACAATCTTCTCTCTGTCTCTTTCTCTCGCGCTGATAAAAATGAATGAAAATACCAGGACTTGTGTAAATAAACACTGCTTGCTAATTGGTGCCGGGCCTCGCAGGACAATCCCCTCTTCAAAGAGTTCAGCATCCGGTTTTTCTGTGTACAAACATCCGAGGAAGTGGAGTTCTGGAAACAAGGCGGCGCTTTGTGTCGTAGTTTTTTTTTGTTTTTTTTTAAATGAATCAAACTGAGCTTTGGAAGCACCAAATGAAAGAAAGCCTCTTTACTTCCATTCTCTTTCTCATTAACTCTTGACTCTCAGCTGACAAACAACATGCTTTTATGGCTCTGGTGACCTGAGAGGTCGCGGTGGAAGTTAATGACAGGGGGGGGGGAGCACATGGCGACGTGCAAACTATTGGGGCAATCTGACCAGCAGCTGTCTGACCGATGAATGATAGCAGGCGGGGGTCAATTTAAAACTTTGTTTGTTCAAACATGAGCGAGATCAGGAAGATGTCAACCAGTCGATTTATTGTCATCATCATCATCATCACACAGGGCAGTAAAAGGTTAAGGAATACATCTCTGTGTAGTTGTAACTTTCTAGATGGGGACCCACTTTTGAAATTTGGTGCAAGACTGATTTACAGCCATATCTGTTAAACATAAATCTTAACCAAATGTTTGGGAAAGTTCTTCAAATCTCTTTGGTGACCTGTCAAGCAAAAGGGTTGGAGTGGCTCGTTACACAAATATACCTGTCGCATTTCTACAGATATCTCTTGCAATTATTATCCAAACAATATCAACGTTGGCAACGCACACACTGATACCACTAGTAAGTCACATGCCAATTTTGGAGCCTGTCAACCAAAGCGTTGGAGAGTTATTGAAGTAAAAGTCAGAAGGGCAAAGTATTTGATTAACAAGGGGTTGAAGTGGCTCATTACACAATATACCTGTTGCGTTTCTACTGATATCTCTGGCAATTATTAGCCAAACAACATCAACGTTGGAATGGCACACACTGGTACCACTAGGAAGTCACATGCCAATTTCGGAGTCTGTCGAGCAAAGCATTGGACAATTATTTTCGGAAAAGTCAGATGAACAAAGTATTTGGTGACCAACGGGGTTAAGGTGGCTGGTTACACAGTATACCTGTTGCATTTCTACTGATGTCTCTTGCAATTTTCATCCAAACAATGTCAATGTTGGCACGGCACAAACTGGTGCTCCTAGTAAGTTATGTGCCAATTTTGGAGTCTATCAAAAGAAGTGTAGGACAGTGTTCCTAATGCGAGGAACAGTCAGATGATGGACAAGGGTGTGTGAGTGGTTCATTACAAGATATATCTGTCACATTACTACTGATATACAGTATCTTGCAATTTTTATCTAAAACAATGTGACACTGATGCCCTCAGTAACATATGTGCCAAATTGAAAGCCTGTCAGGCAACCTGTTGGGCAGTTATGCTATTCATAGGCAGACAGACATTTATATATAGATGCTGTCAGACTCGACTTCTGTAATTACATTGCGTTATGCAAACACTTGTAAATGTTTGTACGTCACACCAGCTCTTTATTATATTTCCTCTGATGACCACCTGTTATACCAACACAGGATTTCACAATGTGCACAGGTCAAACAAAAGCTACGCTAAAAAAAAAAAAAAAAGGAAAAGTCGCAGTCCTCTCCTCCCCGGCCCGAGAGTCTGATCCACACACAAACACGGATGTGTAACTTTCCTCTCCAAGCTCCGCACACGCCAACGTAGCCACTTGTGAGCTGCGTGGCCGAACGCAAACACCGTCCATTGATGCGAGGGTTAACGTGGGAGAGGCAGGGCCTGGAGTCCCAGCCTTTGTTTACATTCCCTGGCCCTGACGTCAGCACCCAGGCAGAGGGCTTGGTGGATCAACACTGGCCATACGGGAGAGTCCTGTTTACTTACCTGGTAGAATTACTGTATGACTCTACTACATCCTTGGCAAACAGGAGATTGGCAGGTGGGGGTTATTGCTGTGGATAAACTCTCCTGCGTTATAACCAAACATATCTTTACATACTGCATTTTCACATTGTAAATCTTTTCTACTTTTATGACATGTAAAACATTGGCTGCCAATGGGAAAAAAATATTTTAACTACTTAAAAACAGGCTGATCTAATACAATTTACACCAACTTATTATACCTATATTATTAAACAGCCTTTTTTGACAGCGAACCAAAGTGTCTCTCCCACACCAAAGCCCATAGAGAAAATCAACATTCTTAGCACATGGGGACACATGAGCTGCTGTTCTACTGCTGCTTCATTTGGTGAATTTGTGTCACTAAGGTGGACGTGAGTGAAGGATTTCAAATGTCAAAGTCAAAAAATAACAACATTTTAAGTTGCCAAGGGAGGCAACAACTGATCAGCCACTCCTATGTGCCATAGTTGAAAATTGCCAAATTTCTCAATGGGATTTGGCGTGGGAGAGTGGGCGGTATGCAAAGTGATGCAAACTTCAGTTTCCATAGCAACATAACAAACTATTGTATTCTTGAGATGACGCTTTACATGAGAGGGTGTAGAAAATTAAAATGACAGTACAGTAACAATATGGTAATACTTTTGTAAAAATAAAGTGATATTATGATAATACCATCTTATTTGTACACTAATCACGCAGTAATAGCTTGGTAATGATGATGGACAGAGTGTGGGTCATGTGAGGAGGAACTTGAACAAATGGTAATTACCAATTCTGATCATAAATATTTGAATGTGACTTTATTTCACTGGTGGTATTCTACAGTAATTCTCATTATCATGCTATTACCTGAATATTACT
Source organism: Solea solea (assembly GCF_958295425.1). Taxonomy (NCBI): domain Eukaryota; kingdom Metazoa; phylum Chordata; class Actinopteri; order Pleuronectiformes; family Soleidae; genus Solea; species Solea solea. Next base: position 23,676,883 of record NC_081144.1, on the reverse strand, counting down.
TTAAAATCACTAAAATATCACCATGTTGTTAATGTACATTAATGTAAAGTGTTCATCTATTCATTCCTGTGTTTGTTGTGCAACAACACAACACTAAATCTATTAAACGATGCAAATACATGATGTGCTCTGTGACCTGCTGAGTCCTGTCAGTACAAGGAACGATTGTAACCTGAGACAACTGTGGATGTCAAGATCTGACATAAGAGATTTCCATGTTGAAACTTCAAGCTCGGCAAACCACTCCTTCATCTGTGTCCCACACTGTCTCTTACTGCGTCCACACTGAGAGGACACACATACGACGAAGACGGTCCACAAAAACTTAAATCATTTGTCTTTATCTCTGTGCTAGCTAAGATGTTTGAGTCCGAGACCTGGACTCATGGACGCGGGGTTTAGCCACTATTAGCAAAAGCAGGCGATAAGAACCTCCACGTGGTGTGTGGCGCACACTATCAGTGTAGCAACATGTCTATGAATAAATATTCAACAATGCTTTGTGTACAACTGATTTACTGTGAAACAAACACGACAGAAGTGATAAAAATGGTAAAAGAAGTCGTGTTTGTACGGAGGGAACTAGCTTGAAATGCTAACTCGAGGCACTCCGAGTTCCAACCACAAATGGAACGCAGCAAAAGTCGCATAAACAGTGACTTACGACCAGTAGGTGTCAATTAGTTTTCCTATGTTCATTCACACTGTGAAAGTGAAGGTTTATTGTGTTTCCACTTGGTAAATATAAGAAATAAAGGAGGTTATATAACTACCGCTAGCCTCCAGGACCTAAATTAGCTAACTGGACTGGTTATATTAGCTGTGTAGCCTAGCTGTTGGTAATTTTCTTGTTCTTTATTACTGTTTATTAACAATAAGAAAAGCGTCACACCTCGTGTGTTTGCACATCAGTGACACAATTTTAAATTTCTCCCCAATTTCATGCTGCTACTTTGCGTCACTATTAAGGTTGAATTTAAAGGTGTTTGCTCAACACTGCTGTGAGTATCTAACAATACTTGATATCGGTCTGATTTACATGGTTCAAAAGACAGCTGTGCAGATGCAGTCATTACTAAGACATAACCAGCAGCTAATTTAAACAAAAACATAAAGTAGATTTTGGAACTTTAAGTAGATTTTGGAATTATAAGTAGATTTTGGAACTCTAAGTAGGATTTTCAAGTCTTTTTAACTGATCTACAGTAGGACATTGTTTGTTTTGATTCTTGTGTCGGACGTCACGCTCATGACTGAGTGGAACTCAGTGGAATTTGGAACTTGGAGTAGTAGAGTCGAGTCATGCTAGAACTGTATAATGGAAAAGCTCCATTATTGTACATATACTGCTCATCTGAACATAGATTCAGTATGAAACCGTCATATGCTCCTCCGATACATGCACATGCCCCCCCAGCACATCTCATCAGTCACCTCTTTTAGATCTATTTTTTTGATTATGACTTGCTGCTCTGCCTCGTTGTCCTGCAGCAGCAGCAGCAGCAGCAGCAGCAGCAGCTCCATCAGTATTCATGACAAAAGTGACATTTATGGTTGAGCCGGGAGGTGTTGTCCCGGGGCCACAGAGGCGATTTATATATACAGCAGAGCGGCTCATGCTTCTCATGACAGGAACCTCATCTTATGCAATAAACGCTGACAGCTGCCAGCCATCTATTAACTCTGCGGTTGAGCCTTTAACTTTTACTGCAAGTGAGCTCCTGGGGAATGAATGAACTTCAGTCGGCGGATCGGGCGTGCCTGGGCGCTCCCCGCTTCCTTAAAGTCAGTCAGATTCCACACATTTCACCTTGCACTGACGGTCATGCGTTGTCATGTCTGTGGGTAGCAGGAATCCTGTGCAGGCAGGTGAGCATAGTTGCATTGGCTTGAACTTTTGCAACTCCCCCCCCGTCCAACCTGCTTTCACAACTATCGAGCCCCGGAGGCGCTCATCTGTCTGCTTGTGTAACATCAGTCTGGAGAAGCTGTAGCTCTCAGAGTGACAGCTTCTGCACCAGCCAAACTGCAGATCTCAGGACGTACGTGCAGAGTAAAAAGTACACAAGTGCAATCAGGCACATGTCATGTCATCATGGCACGCACGAGTCGTTGAACCACCGCTGCCTCCGTCGGTCTGTTCAAACGTGTTATTTGGTGATTTCAGTGTTTAGAATCCCTCGTTCCGAGTGACATAAACTTACCACACAAGGCAGCAGTAGAGCAACAGCTCCTGTGTCCCCATGAGGTAAAATTGCTGATTTTTTTCTATGGAATTTGGTGCAGGACAGTAAGTGGTTGACAAACTTAAGTTTCCAGTTGTAAAAGGCAGTAACAGCAATATTAACTGGTGAAAAACGATACCACTGACGACTGATGAACTGGCAAATATCTTATTTTGTGAGCCTTTTGTAAACAATTCCTGCACCAAAGCCCGTTGAGAAAATCAGTGACTTTACATCAGGGCACATAGGAGCTGTTGATCCTCTGCTGCCTCCATCATTGAGTTCAAATGTGTTATTTTGTGACTTCAGAGTTTGAACTCTTTGGTTCTGATTGACTTTAGTGACAGAAACCAGGCAGCAGTAGACCAGCAGCTCCTGTGTCGCTGTGAGCAAAAATCGCTGGGAGAATGAGTGGTTTACAAACTACTGGCTGTCAACCAGTGATATTAAGTGGTGAGCAATTTCATTTCACAGCAATGACTAATATCATTGACTCATAAACTGGCATTTATTCGGTGAGCCTCTTGTAAACAGTCCACTCCTCCTGTACCGAATTCCATAGAGAAAATCAGTGATTTTAGCTCAGGGTGGCAAATGAGCTGCTGCTCTGCTGCTGCTGCCTCGACCGCTCAGTCCTAATGTGCTGTTTTGTGACTTCAGAGTCTGATTTTCTTAAGTGACAGAAAGTAACCGAACCAGGCAGCAGTAGACCAGCGGGTCCTGTGTCACCGTGAGCCTAAATCGCTGGTTTTCTCTATGGACTTTGGTGTTCGGTATTCTATCAACACAACAGAGACATTGGGTTCTTAATGTCAGGTTGTTGTTGTTTTGTTCCACATGCAACATATTCCACAAGATATGTTACTGTCACAGGTGCGATTGCTGCACGCCCTCTGACCCTGATTATTCTGCCCTGTATGATACAGGAATGTGACACACGATCCATCACTCCTTAACCTTGACGAAGGTCTGTTTGACCCCCCCCCCCGAAAACTGCCTGTTCTCCATAACAGTGGAAACACTTCATAAACAGCCTACAGTGTGCAAGCACAGAATGTCCACTTCCCAGTGTGAGAGCAGTGAGACGGAGACACATACAGTAGCAGGATAAGATAGGCAGGTGTACAGAAGAACACGATCCCTGCTGGCAGCGAGCGCCGTGTTCCGGACGAGGCATCTCGCAGTATTACATTCACTGGATAAGATGACTTGCGATATTATTGAGCGGAGATGGGATTTTTTTTTTTGCTGTGCTGGCCTAGTTAACATTTAGCCCCAGTTTCCACTGCACCGTGGCCAGCATGAGTCACATGAGTCAAATATTTGACTCAAGTGCTGCTCGTTAGGTGACATTTCAGAATTAGCTGCAGCACAAATATTGGTTCTTGCAGCAGTTACACATGCGAGTGGAAAAAAATTCTGATTTTAAGTAACATTTACAAAAGCAGAAGTACATGATATCCAGTTAAATGGCATCTGGGTCAATAGTTTCCTATTTCCTTCTCTTGGTGACAAGACCATGATGTTAAGTTACAGGTACAATTAAACCACTGACTGTTGAAAAGTTAAGGTTTTTTTTTTTTTGAGGTGTGGTTGAACACTCACATGAAAAGGATTCAAAAAGAAAAATACATTTCTTGTACACAGAATGTCCAGCCAATGTTTGTGACAGAAAAAACATCCTTTACACAGCCAAACACACATCCTAGATCCTTCATTTCTATACAATTCAAAGCTTTAAAATGCTAAGTCTTAATACATGCACCTTAGTACACCTTAGTTTTAGTCCAAATAACCACTTTATGTCACTGTTAAACAACATTTTCTAACTGTAAACTAACATTTGTAAATGGCTTGTGCTCCCACACCAAAGCCCATAGAGAAAATCAACGTTTTTAGTGCATGGATATACAGGTGCTGCTGGTCTACTGCTGCCATGTTTGGTAAGTTTGTGTCACTCAGGTGAATCTGAACAAAGGATTTTAAACACTAAAGTCACAAAAGAACACATTTGAACTCACTGGTGGAGGCAGAAGTGGATCCACAACTCTTGTGTGCTGTGAAGTAAAATTGATGATTTTCTCCATGGGATTTGGTGCAGGGGAGGGAACAGTTTTCAAGGTACGACAAACTTCACTTTCCAGTCAAAAAAAGGCAATTTAATGGCAAGATAAAGAGACCATGTGTAGATAGACTTAAGCTGGAACTGATTTTATTAAGTGGGCTTTTTATTAAATGGCTAAAATCAATTTGAAGTTGTGTCTCCACCAAAGTCCACAGAGAAAATCGGTGTTTTTAGCGCACAGTTATACAACAGCTGCTGGTCTACTGCTGCCATGTTTGATAAGTTCGTGCCACTTAGGTGACTCTAAATGGTTTTAAACAATAAATTGAAAATAAAAACACATTTGAACACACTGATGGACACAGCAGTGGATCAACAACTCCTGTGTGCTGTGAAGTAAAATCGCTGATTTTCTCTATGGGATTTGGTGCAGGGGAGGGAACAGTTAAGTAAAGAGAAAAGACAAACTTCACTTTCCAGTCAAAAAAGCCAATTTAATGGCAAAATAAAGACACTAATGTCATTTAAAAAAAAAAAGAAAAAAGAAAAGAAATATACAATAATAATAGTACATTTGTGTTTGAATGTCATCACAGACTTTGTACGACAGGGTCGTCCTGTCGTGCTGCAGGGTTTTCTAAAGGTCATAAATTGTTCTTTTAGTGTCATTGTGTGTGTGTGTGTGTGTGTGTCACAGTCACAGTGTGTGTGTGTGTGTGTCAGTGCAAGCAGGTGAATCACATGATGAAGTGTTTCAGGAATCCTCATGAATCATTCACCACCTTTACACAACAGCAGAGTTGTGTGGGTTTGTCAGTCGTCTGTGACCGTGTGAACCCCCCATCACACAAAACTTTTGTCCTAGTCAAATTATTTTTGACAAAGATGAATTGTCACAGGCGCAGACGTGGTTCTCATCGAGTTACAGGAACCGTCGGTGTCCAGCAGACACTGGAAATGCCTCTGTGTTGAAACTGTGATTTCCCCCCAGTGTGCAGGGTGGAGGAGGAACAGTCGAGTACAGTGTGAACAAGTGAGTGTCTTCAGCTGCCCAGAGTTAACAAAAAAGACACTAAGAGAGACAGTTTGTCCACGTGCCTCCACAGACACAGAACACTGTAAAACCTGGAATAAATGTTTTTTCTTCTGAAAGGATCGCATTTTTAAAGCACTAAATGTTAGTGGAAATGGATGAAAATTGGCATGCAAATCAGAACTGGTGAAAAATGTTATAAAATAAGCGTAATATGTAAAAGTGCTGCAAAATGGCTCAGTACTGCCCCCAAAGGTGAAACCCAGTAGGGCGAAGTATTAACTAAGTTGCACCAAATTTTACATAACGTGGTAGAAAACATGTCAGAGCCCAAGACGAACAAAAAAGTCCATTGGGACCATGGTGTAAACTCAACAGGAAGTCGGCCATTTTGAATTTGGCATCCATCTTGCCAATTTGCACATTTCGTAAACGACCTTGTCTGAGCACGATAATCATAGCAACATAAACATACGCCAATTCGTGCTCGACACATGGAAGAGGAAAAGTTAGCAAAAGGTCCCTGCAGATTCAAAAGAGTGTGGTCACGGTAGCCATCGTAATTTTAGCGAATTTCGACCATTCACCACGAAACAGGAAGTACCCCTGTAACTTCGCTGTACATTGACCGATCTGTTCGAAACTTCATACGTGACTCAAGAGACCCGACCAGAAAACATCAGGGGAAACCCGGTAGGACAAAACCTAAACTAAGTTGCAGCAAATTTCACAAAACTTGGTGGAAACATGTCATAGACCAAGACAAACAAAAAAGTCTATTGGGACCATAGTCTAAACTCAACAGGAAGTCAGCCATTTTGAATTTGGCATCCATTTAGCCAATTTGCACATTTTCAATCCCCACAAAACAGGAAATAGTCTGTAACTTTGACGTACATTGACCGATCTGCTCAAAACTTCACATGTCACTCAAGAGACCCGACCACAAAACATCAGCACATGCAAACTAAATCAAGGCCATAGCGCCACGTGATGGCTTGATGGATGTGTGGACGTGCAGGAAGAGAGAGCAGCGTCACATCTTCAAAGCCCCAGAGGTGGCGAGTGGCTCCAGCTGAAGTGTCCTTCACTGCAGGGTCAACCTTATCTCCTCTTCAGCACTGCTCTCCAGCGGACCTTCACCTCTGACCTCTCGGTGAAAGAGGGCCAGTGAAAGGAGGATCGCCCCATCAGGGATCAATAGAATATCAACAAATGGAAGAATGAGTGTGAGCTGATTTCACCGGGGAAATATATTCTGGATTTTTGTCTCCCGTTGGGTCAGGGATCTAAAACAAAGGTCAAGGGCCAACGTTGTGATGGTGATGTTGTTTGAAAGAACATATGTTTCAAGGCAAGAGATGACGTTTTAGATGGAGAGTGACGGAGCTGAACAGGGCATTAGACTGCGATTACAACTGTGATTCAATTATTAATCAATATTTCATTTTCTGTGAATATTTTCTTTTTTGCTCCAAATAACAAAAGAAATCATTAAAACTGAATCATTTTAGTTTGTATTCTGTGGTTCATTGTACATTATAATAAATATATTAATGTATCGGGTGCGTGCAATACGTGTAAAGTGTATATGCTGTTCATTTTGAGTGTTATATTAATTTTGTTGTGCCTCTAGTAGAAGACACATTTTATATAAAATAAAAGTAAATAAAAGAACAACTAAATACAAAAATAAAGTAATGTACAAATAAATAAAATAATGAATAAATACATTGAAGAAATGTATAAATCAGTGTTTTTAGATGGCTGACTTTCACTTGTGTATTTATTTAATTATTCTTTAACTCTTTTATATATTAATTTATTGATCATTTATTACAATGTAATTTATTGTTTTCCATATGAACAAGGATTCAATCTCTCAACACATTAACTGATTATGAAACTAAGCGTTGTTAGAGATGAACCATCTTATTTTGAAGGGGCACTGAATTAGTCCAACACTAGTGTGTTAGTGACCAAAACGAATGGAAAATAAGGAAATAATTGTAATTTATAAATGGAAAAGTAGAAGTAAATAGAAAAATTAGGGCCTTAAACTCAAATGACAAAGTCAACTAAGTCACACTCGATTTTAACTTAATGAATGAATGTACTTTTTAATGACTTATTCCTTGTATAACTGTGGTGCATGTTCTTACATCTAGCTAGTGATTCACATAGATACAGTGATACAGTATCAGGGCTGAGGCCACACAGCCCTACAGGAATGGAATGTGGCCCATTGTTGCAGCCGTCATTGAGCAACAATAGCTGCATCACAGACAGTGAGCGAGTCCATGCTGAGCCTCAGTGTTCGTGGAAAGCTTCAGTGTTTCCCGCTGAGCTCATTTAACAAACCTGGTGGAATCAGGTCGCCTGTTCAGCTCATCAATGAATGAATGAAGCTTCTCCAACAGCAAACGGCAATCATGTAATGACAGCGACGCCGAGGGGGAAGAAGAAGAACGTGAGGAGCCGAGGTGGCAGCTAATGTTTATTTCACTGACATTAATAAATATATGGAAACCCGTGGATTCTGAGAGTCGGGGAGTGTTTCTTGTTCTCTTGAGCATGCTTTGTTGTTCGGTCCATAAAAATTTCAAATCTTGAAATGACAACGTCCTCAAATGTCTTGTTTTGTCCACAAACATACAAAGATTTTCAGCTTAGTATCACAGAGGAGCAGAAAAAAGGTCATAAATTCACATTTAAAAGCTTTTTTGGCGATAAACCCTTCAATTAATAAATCAGTTATTTAAATGTAATGTCAAATAAATGCTTTATGTCACTGTTTGTCAGCCTCGTCTGACCAGAAACTTAAATCTGTAACACTTTGTAAACCGTTCACTCTTTGCACCAAATCCCATTAAGAAAACTAGTGTTTTTAAAGTCACAGCACAGGAGCTGTCGATCCACTTCTGCTTCCATCGGCCACTTCAAATGTGCTATTTTGTGTATTCTCAGTTCATATTTACCTTATTTACCTAAGTGACACAAACTTACCCCGTGTGGCAGCAGTAGACCAGCAGCTCCTGTGTTTTGCTCATTTTCTCTATGGGGTTTGGTGTGGGAGAATGTGCGCTTTACAAACTGCAGAAAAAGAAAAGGTCTCATAGTGAAACGAGGCAGAAAACACACTCTAAAGATAGACTACAGCAGGCATGATTGGCACAGTATGGTGGACTCTTTTGTGTCAGTCGCACAAAGGCTTTTCATTCTCCCGCAAATCCTTCACATTGTACCTTTAATGACAGGTCTGCATGACCTGCATGTTGTGTTGAATACAGAAACCCTGTGTGGGTGTGTTGCTGTACACACACACACACAATAGTATTCTATTATAGTCACACATTGTCATGGTGCGAGTCAAACACAATATGAAAAATTCTTTCCTAGTGTTTAAATGAAGCGTTGTGATTATCCTGTTCAATGAATTAAAAAGGCATAAAATAGATTCTAATCTGGAGTTTTGGTTCCACATGCGTCACATTGGGGAAGAGGTTGCAGTGACACACGGCTGACATTTGCGGAACAGCGGTAACGTCCTCGCCAATGAGAGGCCTTCTGCCAGAGCCCGGTTTGAGGAAGTGACTCTAAATTTGTGGAAAGGGAACTGGAAACTGGTTGTCAATGAGGGGGGATTTCTTTCAATCCATAGATTCCATCTATTCAAAAATCATGTGTTTGCCAGACTGCGAAGAAGGAAGTGAGTTAGTGCTGTCATGATAATCACATCGAGGTCACGTCTGTTTTATGGCAGGGAAAACACAGGTGGATCAACAACTGGTGTTTGTTTGAAAACACCATCGTCATCAGGTCAAGGACACACACACACACACACACACACACGGAGACATAACGATGCTGCGAGGACAAAATGTTCACAAAAATAAAAAAATAAAATACATTTTTATTTTGCCTGCGAGTATGTAAACACACATTTATAGAAAAGCGGCGATGCAGAAGGGTCATGGGAGATGTTGTTTTGGGTCAAATTTGGAGAATTCTCCCAGCGTTTTAGTGAAGATAAATAATATAACATAATAATAAATAATAAATAATAAATGCAGTTTTAATAAAGTAAAGAAACTCTTCTCTTGGAAAGGATTTTGTTTGTCTTTACAAATATGGGTTCTAAAGTCACTACATTACACTCAAATTAGCTCTTTATTTGTGTCAAATGGCTCCCCATAGAGAAAGTTGTTGCCAGTAGGTGGCGCAATGGATTGGTGCATTAAAAATTACATGAAAAAGAACAGACGGCTATTTCTTACAACATACTTAAGGCCACTACCGTGGTTGCCGCAGTAACCCGCATACAGTTTGGGAGTCTGGCTAGTGGGAACACAAAATGTGTTTTTAACTAGAATTCTTGCATTTTTGTGTTTTTTGTGACAAGGCCCTCAAAAGTCGTGTTCCTGCCACGTGAAACGGTTTGGTTCGGTTTGGTCTGCATTTTTTTTGGCTTTTCCATTAGTAGAGTTTAAACCAAACGGTACATCACCATGCTACGACGCCATGCTACGTCAACACGCTACGCTGCAACGCTACGTCGCCGGGCTATGGGGCTGCGCTCAGATTGCTCAGTCGAAACACAAGCCTGACTGAGGGCTTTTCTATTCCAAACTGTATCGTTTGCCGTCTTTAAAAAAGTGGGTCCCCAAAATAGAAGGTTTGGGAAACGCTGGTGTGATTTTACAGAAGTGGTTAAGTGTTTCCCCGTCACTCATTTCTAAATATAAAAATCTATTTTTCCCTCCTTCCATATGTTAAATAAAGCTTCAAATCCATGATGCTTAAATTGCATGTTTTTTTTTTTTTTTTAACATTTCTGGAAGTGAGGTTTGTGAACGACTGCTCAGTTTAAACTTTTTTTTTTTAACCATCAGAGAAAAACAAAAACAGATATTACAGCGAAACTGGAGAGTGAAACACCTGCAGAGTGAAAATAGACTTCTGCTGAAAGCACAACTAAGAGTTTCCACTTTACAAAACTGAACCAAGTGAAATGGGGGGCGGGAGGGAGGGAGGGAGGGAGGAGGGGGGAGTGAAAACAGAAACAGAGATGAGTCGGGGAAAAAAAGCAGGAATAGAGAAGTGGAGCTTCAATTTCACGCCTTTTAATGCCCACAAACGACATGAGAGTCCACTTAAACATCATAAAAACACACACACACACACACACACACAGAGGATGTGACTCACACACCAGTATGAAAACAACACACACACTCTTCTGTTTGTGAGTCACAGAGCAGGTGTGAAAGTAAAGCACCGAAGAACTCAGCCACGTGAAAAGGATAACAAAACATGAAACAAAGGCCACAGGTTACACAAGTGAGTAACGTACCTGTGTGTGTGTGTGTGTGTGTGTGTGTGTGGGTGGGGTGTGAGAAGAGAAGGGAGAGTTTTGGGTGCGGCACATTTTTGGGCGATTTGGACGCACACACACACACACACACACACACTCTGTGAAATAATACCAAAAACAAACACTGCTCCACCTGCACTCGTCATATCAGGATTAACTTTTGTTTTTTTTATTTAAAACCATAGCCGTTACACGCCATTACTAGACAGCCATCGCTCCTAGAAATCTACGACGGACACGTTTGTTGACACGTTTGCTTCCTGATCATCATCGCGCTGATTGGTTGCTTGTAGGTCTGTCCAACTGCGTCCAAACTGTGATGAAACGTACTCACACTTTTGTCAACAGTGTTGGGGGTGGGACGAAGAGGGAAGAGAACCAATCAGAAGATGTAACTTATAACTTGATACAATTGTTGTATTTATGCTCCTGTTCTCTCTCTTCTGTCTCTACCTCAACCCCCCCCCCCCCCTTGTCCTTCTCCCCCCCCCCTTTCTGTCCTCCACCTCTCCTCTGTCCCCCATTTTTCCTTTCACCCCAACCTGTCTTGGCACATGGCCGCACATCTTTGAGTCTGGTTCTGCCTCATTGTGTGAACTGTTGGGTTTCTCTGCTCTCACATTAAAGTCAGAATTCAGACTTTTCTCGGGCCATGTGTAAAAAAAAAAAGGAAAAATTAAAGAATGGAAGAAAGAAAAAAACCCAGCATGAATTGTGACTCTAATCTCAGAATTCATACTGTTGAATTTTTCTTTCTTTCTTTCTTATGCTCTTCCATACAATAACAGTCATGATTATGTGAACGTCACATTCTGGAGTACGGGGTCATATACTGCAGATACAGAGGAACGTGGGCAAAATGAGTTATTTTTACCCTGAAGAGATGATGGAAGTAAATGTTTAACAGCAGGTAAAATAACGTATGTACAACAAAGCAGGTGATAAGAAGATGAGAACGCGACATGCAGAACAGGTTTCATGAGACGCTGGGAAACTCTTTTCAGAGAAATAATTTGACACTGAGGCAGAAAAACAAGAATGAATCACCGAACATGACACACTGCAGCTCTAATGTTTATTTAACCAGGAAAAATGTCCCGTGGACATTAAAGACCAGAGAACAGAGACCAGAGACCAGGGGGGAAAACAAAGACGATTTCAGTTTCTGCTGAAAGAGCCAAACCGAAAACAGAGACATCTGCGGGAATTCACCTCCACGTCTTTCACTCTGACTTTCAAAGCATTCATAATGATGTTCACTCAGTCATCGCCAAGTCCGTCTGCAGCTCAAACACACAGATGACCTTCAGTTACAGTGGTTACATTTAAAACAGAGAGACAAGCAAAGAAAAGAGCTTTTACTGTCCTGCTGTTCTGGAGATGTGATGGAGTCATGAGTCATGAATAAAGTAAAAGGCTGCATTTACTCTGTGGTTTTTATTTTATTTTTTCTCTTTGAAATCTGCATTGACGTTGGGAAAGAAACACACAAGGTGGGCGTGGCTACTGATTATTGTGATTTATTTATCTAAGGAAAGGGACAATGCATATATAAATATGCCAGGTTGTAGCCCAGCTAGGCTAATTTTCACCTGTAATCCATTGCATAAGTGCATTGTTGCATAATTGCCACACACACACACACACACACACACACACATCAACCACAGTTTCAGCTGCTTTCCAAATGCCACTGGAGCCAATCCCAGCCAGCTGACAGAGGATGAAAGGCGGGGTCAAACCCTGGACAGGTCCATCGCACGGCCAACATACACCAGACCCAAGAAAATGCACTAACTGTTCTACAAAAGTGTAGTAATCTATGTTGCTTTACTGAATTATTATTTGTTAAATAACACATCAGCAGTGTGAGTATGAGTGTGTTTTTAGTCCCATTAAAGTCCAAAAATCAGGTTGAAATGTAGTTTTCACTCATAAATGTCTGTGTTTTTGTAAAATGTCCCAAATCTCTTATGTGTGCTGATTATTCTTCTTGTTGTTGTTGATGACGATGAAACTTAAGAAAATATAAGGAGATTGATGTGCAATGTATAACACCAACACCAACCCTTACCTATAACCCTGGAAGTATATCAGGCTCAAATCAGAGCTGTTCTCATTTTAGCTAAACTTCTGAGTTATAATATAATATAAATGTTATATGTGTAATTTGTAATGTATTTATAATGTATTTTACCTACAAAAGCCAAACTAGGGCCTGTGTAGTTGTACATGAGCAAAATCTCTATAAACTCTTTGTGCAGCACGTCAGCTTCTTGTAAAACCACATTATAATCAAAAATAAAATCAACATCCATGAGGTTCTTGGTGCAAATTGAGAATGAATCACTAAAAAAAAAGCAGATTATAAAGAAAGAGTTTTTATTTCATTGTTTCTTTGCCATGTTTGTTTATAAAGGAGCTTCAGGGTTTGATTTGCATGTTGGGGACCGCCCATGCTAAACATGTGTGCCGGCGTGATAGTGAGGCAGCGCTGTGGCGCTAACTGACAGGCCGGACACCTGAGGTGATAAAAGCTGTGGTCCAAGTCATGAACGCAGCAGATGCACAGCAATCCAACTCATTTCCAGAAAATCCACGCGTCTGTGGGGTCTGTGGGACCTCAGGTCCTGTCTCCTGTAAATCCACCCCGTCCTCATTTACCCTCGGCCAAAACGACTACAGCAGAGGAGCCCCGAGTTATTTTTTGCCACTGTGTGAACCCGGTAACCTGCATGAAAGGTTATCAGTGTGATGCCACAGTAGCTGGCAGCGGCAGCACAAGTGTTCTGGGGTTGAATCCAGAGGCAATAAACGGCAGCGAGAGTTGGCAGAACACGGAGAGTGGAGTGTGTGCCACAGATCTGTGAGCTCGCTGACTCGCCGAGGGTTAGGTTGTGGAATGTGTGAAACGCTGTTGCTTGTACTGTCGTGTTTGTGTAAAGTCGTGTAAAACATGGTATTACATGTATACATACATACATATATATATATATATATATATATATATATATATACATACATTCTACAAATACTATTACTACACAAAATGCTAAAGGTCTCAATTTTGTACATATTTAACATATTATGTCACCTTTCTAAGACCAACAGGTATCCAGTGTGGGGTTCCTCAAGGTTTGCCACTGGGGCCGATCCCTTTTCTCCTTTCACATGCTCCCTTTGAGTCATAGAGGGGACAAAGGTTCAATTTGTATGCAGATGATACATACATTTATCTAAGTTGTGACCCTGCAAATATTTTTTTTATAACAAATAAATATTAGTAAGTGTAATGAGTAGACAGAAGTGCAATTAACAGTAGAAGGTTTTTAACTATTGATGCATGTGGCAGCCAACTCGGAAACTGCAGATTGAATGAATCAGAGGTGATTTGAAATCATAGTTTTTTTTACTTACCTTGATGTACATTATGTGCTTAGACTCAAAGTTTGATTTAAACTGGAAAAATCAGAATTTCCGTCCTGTCATCTTTCTGCAAAGTGCCACCCAAATAAACGTTTCCAATGCGTTACACGTCACAGTGTACCCAGCGGTGTTTCTGGTGTTTTTACAGCCTTTATATATAGTTTTGGCCGTCATTCCACCACTTAAGAGTGTGTTGCCCTTTTGGACTCCTTTAGTGATGTCACCACGTCCTTATAACAGGGCAATAAACTCGGTGAGTAAAAAGGTCACTGGGTGATTTGAGCGCTGGCTATAACTCTGGCAAACGACACATGGGTTGTATATTAAAGTGATATTAAGTTTTTATAACGTGGTTGAAGCTGCAGACACATAATCAGCAGTGAATGGTGAATACAAGCTAAAAACAAGGCAAAGCAGGTTTTAGCCACTTAGCTTAATAACATCTACACCAGTCTATGACATCTTAAGAATATTTTTGCTGTTTTTCATCCTTTTTCAACTCATTTTCGTAAACCACACCAAACAAAAAACAGCATTTTTAGCTCTTAGTTGACACAGGGGCTGCTAGTCTACTGAGGCCTTCTTGGTCGGTTTGTGTCTCTTTGTTACATCTGATCAATGGATTTCACATGCCAAATTCACACAATAGCACACTCGATGCACATTTGACGTTTGCGATGGCGGCAACAGTGGATCGACAACTCTTGTGTGCTGGTGAAACAAAATTGCTGAATTTCTCTATGGACTTTGGTTTGGTAAGAGTGAGAGAGGTTTTCTAAGTGAGACAAACCCCAGGTCTCTAGTTTTAAAATGCAGTCAAACAGCAAGATGAGGCAGAATATTAAGATATTGTGCATTTAAACTGGTGTAGACAGTTTGTGAGTCTGTAAACCACTCCCTCTCCTACACCAAAAAAACAGCATTTTTATCTCTTGGAGGACACAGGAGCTGCTGGTCGACTGAGGCCTTCTTGGTCAGTTTTATACACTTGATGGAGGCAACAGTGGATCAACAACACCAGTGTGCTTGGAAGTAAAATTGCCTATTTTCTCTATGGACTTTGGTTGGCAAGAAATGAGTGCTACAATTCAGGGCTCTGTAAAAAGGTTCAAACTAATTTGGTGCAACTTTTTAGAATATTTTAGAAGTGAATGTGATGCAACCAACATAGATCAGTAGCTCTCCACGTTTCTACCCCCCCCCCCCCCCCTCCTTATCTTCTCTCTTGTTGACTCTCTTGGTTTTTAGAATATTAAGACACTTTCACTTTCTCACTTTCTATCCAATGCAGTGTCTTCTCCCTGCAAAATAATGTCCCCGTGCACGTGCACAAATGTCTGATTATACTACATCCATATTTTTCAGCTCCCAGAAGTCTCCCACGTTGATCAAAACCCCCGGGTTCAGTGCAACAAAACGAGTGATTAATGTCGTCGCGGAGCTTCTGTTTGGTGTCTAATAAACACAGCGTGTGTGTGTGTGTGTGTGTGTGTGTGTGTGTTGTCCAAACACACTTTCTCTGCTCAACAAGGAGATAATGACACACACATTATTACTGTAAACAGCGAGTGTACGGTGGATTTGGCGAATGTTCTCTCACTCGCTCGCTCACTCATTCATGACAAACGCCGGTTTGTTTACATCCAACTCCAACATTAACACCAGCACCACCCCATGTGACCACATCCTACTTGTTCTGTGGAAGCCCCGGCCCATTCTTATCGCCCCCCTCCCCTCCCACTTCCACAGAAACGGACACAGCCCTTCTCAGAGTGTGTGTGTGTGTGTTTACACAGAAAGGAGGGGCAGTGCAGGCCGCAGACGTCACACATCCGCGTGTGCTTCTGCAGAATATTGCAGAATATCCCTTTCACTCGCTTGCGGTCAAGTGTTTTTCCTGGAAGACCACGTTAGCCGCACATATGTGACCCCACACTTCTCGTCTTCGTGCTGCTGCTGTGTCGTTTTTCTTTTTAGAGATAAAGCATTGGTCGAGGCTGCACAAGTGAGGGGGGAAAAAATCCACTTTGATGCAGAATATTAACGGCTTTTGCAAAGAACAGGGTGATTCTTTACTACTCTCATTAGAAAATCATGCACTATGCAATGTATAAGAAAGAGCTGAGGAGTTTCTACTTAGACTGGAAAGAAAAAGTATTTAGTAATTTAAGGGTAAGGGTTTTTTGTATGTGTGGTTGCATGAGGCCTCTTTCACACTAAAATTAGTGTGACATAAGTGCATTAAAACTGTAACGTCATGCAGCTATTTTGTTACTTCAGTAACTCATTCAAACTCAACAGTGAGTGAAGTGAACATGTTTTAGCTGCTAAAAGAAATTTAAAAAATTGGTGAACAATTGGTAAAAAGTGGTGTCCTAAATAGAATAGAATAAAACCGCAGTGATGGTTAACGGCGATGGTAACAACCGGAACCCTAATGCCCGTGTTAGTTAGTATTGTAGTGGCGTCTTCTTGTTTTCTCCGTGAAGTCATTCAGGACGGAATAATATGATGAATAACCTCCAGGGGGCGACTGAATTAAAGTCTATGGGAAAATGAGCTCCTATTTCCCAGTTGATGTACTTTTGAGCTGCGTTCAACACCAACAACATCTTTGCTGACCATTTGCCACGCTTTGCCAGAGCTCCGGGTAATTACACGCACAAAAGATAACGATCTCCTCATCCAGAGAATGTCAACGCTGAGTGGTTTTCGCGTGAACGCAAATTCTTCACCAAAGTTGAAATGTGGGCCACGTCTGGTGTGAACGCAGCATTATAAACTAGCTAACTTTTACAAGTTCATATTTGTTGCTTGTTTACACAGGAGTTAAAAACCTGGACTTTGGTGTAGGGTGCGTTAGCAAAGTTACAAACGCGACATAAACCCCACTTTTCCTGGCTCGCGGTCGCTCGGTGAGGCCTTGTTGACGTTTGTGATGGCAACGTTACAGCTGACGTGGAGGCAACACAAATACGGCATTATCTGCCGACACTCGGCAAAAAAAAAGAAAGAAAAAGACGTGTTTCACACTGAACCGAACCCCGGCAGAGCGGTTTCATACATCAGCGGAGTGCAGAACTGTGCCAGAACAAAACATACGGCACTGTCATACTGGAGGCACGGGGAGGACACTGGGTAGCTTCACTCAGCCGTTTACAACAAACTACTCCCAGCCCTTCAGCGCTGGCAGAGAACGCTCCGCAATGATGTCACTGCATTCCTCGGGCTTCAGAGACATTCTCCAGGCAGCACCAGTGAGCCTAAAGGGATTTCTCACAGCGTTGACGCCAAAAACCCACCCAAAAATCCAAGTTCACATGTTCTTAATAAGGTTATTTACTGTAATTAATCAGCAGACCTTTTGTCAGACACATATTGTGTTGTGTTGTTATATAATTACAGCAGAATCCCTGTGTTGCTTAAGCTTATACAGTGTTAAGAACATGTTTACGTCTTTATCTCCCTTCATGTAAAGTTTTATGAACTGCGCGTCCTCCTCTCCTGCACCAAACCCCATAGAGAAAATCAGCGTTTTTAAGCTCACATGGACTCAGGTGCTGCTGGTGCACTGCTGCCTCGTGTGGTCAGTTTGTTTCACTGAGGTTAACGTGAACAAAGGGTTTCAAACACAGAAGTCACACAATTAAACATGTGAACGTGAGTAATGAGGGCAGAAGTGGATCGACGACTCTTGTTTGCTGTGCTGTAAAATCGCTGGTTTCCCCTATGGGGTTTGGCGTGGGAGAACGAAACTACGGTGGCCGGGATGTTTTGGGACTTGCTGGCGTTTTGGGACTTGCTGGCGTTTTGGGACTTGCTGGCATTTGGGGAGTTGCTGGCATTTGGGGACTTGCCGGTGTTTCGGCACTTGCCGGTGTTTCGGCACTTGCTGGCGTTCTGGACTTGCTGGTGATTTGGGACCTGCTGGCGTTTTGGGACTTGCTGGCATTTGGGGAGTTGCTGGCGTTTGGGGACTTGCCGGTGTTTGGGGACTTGCCGGTGTTTGGGGACTTGCAGAGACTTGCATTTTGGGACTTGCTGGCATTTGGGCAGTTGCTGGTGTTTGGGGACTTGCCGGTGTTTGGGGACTTGCCAGTGTTTGGGGACTTGCAGGGACTTGCATTTTGGGACTTGTGGTTTGCGGTCAGATAAGTCAACGTACATGTGTATTAAAGCAGGTGTATGTTTTTATTATGTGAGTCTTTTGAGAAGAGGTTAAAAAAAATCTGTGTTTCCATGTGTCCCTGCTGGCTGTTTCCAGAACTATCTCTTAAAGCAACTCTATCATTCTCTCTTTGATCTGGCAGGATTTCTTTTTGCTCAGCACGATTTAACTATAAGACCTGAAATCATCACAGATGTGTTTTTTTTTTTAATATCTCCATCTCCAGAAGAAGAAGAAAAAAGGCTACAGCACTAATGGAGGACAGATGAACAAACGGTGGCGAATTCAAAAATGTGCCCTGTGGTGGAAACAAGACACATTTAGAATTAGATTTCCATGGATTCATGTGTTGTTTTTAATGTTTTTATGAGTTCATGTGTGAGTGTGTG
This sequence comes from Solea solea, assembly GCF_958295425.1. Classification (NCBI taxonomy): domain Eukaryota; kingdom Metazoa; phylum Chordata; class Actinopteri; order Pleuronectiformes; family Soleidae; genus Solea; species Solea solea. Next base: position 23,658,203 of record NC_081144.1, on the reverse strand, counting down.
TCTGGAGTCTTGATGTATGTGTGATCACACACACACACACACACACACACACAGTCAGAGTGAAAGTCAGAGCCACATCATCTCACTTCTGTAGCTGAAGTGTCAACTGTGGCTGAGACAGTGACGGCCTTTGATGGGAACTCATCGTCAGAGCTGCTTTCACTTACCATAAACTGTCTGCTGTGTGTCCAGGTTTAATCATCTCCTCCTCTGTATTTACACAGTCACCGGTGACTGGAATAAAATAATAAATGATATAATAATGGGGTTTCCGTGGAATCATAATATCTCCACTGCTGTGGCCCAGAGAGGAATGTTTGGTCCAGACGCTGGAGTCTGGAGCGAGATCAGCGCCACAGCTGTTTTCATCGCCTCACTTTAGATTCTGGGAAGGGACGAGAGGAATCAGCTGCTGCCAGGGGGTCACTGAGTGTGTGTGTGTGTGTGAGTGTGTGTGAGTGAAAGAGAGGGAGAACAGTACAGTATAAAGGAGGTCACTGAGTTGGTGGAACTTGTGTGTGAACTTGTATTTATATCTTTGTGAGGTCCAAAAAAAGGTCCAAACCCATCTTTGTGGGGACATTTTGGTCTGAGCCCCTCAACTTTTAAGTCCTTTTTCATGGTTAAGACCTGGTTTTAGGGTTAACGGTTAAGGTGAGAGTAAAGGGCTAGGGAATGCATTATGTCCTCACTGAAGCATACAAACAAGTTTGTGTGTGTGTGTTCCAGGTATTACTCATGTTTTGGGGACCTAAATCTGTTAACACAGTCATCTAAAAACCAAGTCCCTATAACTAAGTTATTATCTTTTAAGGTAAACACATGTCGTATACTTAGGTTAAGTCAATGTAATGTCCTCTGAAGTCATGAAAACCAGACTGTCTGTGTGTGTGTGTGTGAACTTGTATTCACGTCTTTGTGAGGTCCAAAAAAACCATAAAAGCCTATCTTTGTGGGGACATTTTGTTTAAGTAAAAGGGCTTTTTCAGGATTAAGACCTGGTTTTAGGGTCAGGATAAGGGGCTATGGCATGCATTATGTCTATGAAGTGTCCTCACTAAGATATACAAACAAGTTTGTGTGTGTATGTCTGTGTGTGTGTGCTCCAAATATTACTATATGTGTTGTGAGGACCTAAATCACAGTCACATTGTGGGGACCTTATGGAAATCCCTTTAATTAAGTTATTACATTTTAAGGTAAAGACATGTTGTATGGTTAAGTGAAGGTTATGGTTAAGGTCAGTAGTAGTTATAGTTAAGGTCAGAGTAAGTCACTTATCTTTGTGGGGACATTTTGTCTGGGCCCAACAATTTTAAAGCGTTTTTTCATGGTTAAGACCTGGTTTTAGGGTTAAGGTATTTAGGCACTTAGTTATGATGGTTAAGGGACTAGGGAGTGCATTGTGTCAATGTATTGTCCTCACTAAGACATAACAACACGTTTATGTGTGTGTGTGTGTCTGTGTTCCAGGTATTGTTGATGTTGTGGGGACAAAAATCCAAGTTGTTTTTAAGGTGAAGACATGTTGTAGGACGAGGTTAAGGTTAAGGTAAGTAGTAGTTGTGATTAAGGTAAAGTAAGTCTCCAGAAAATGAATGTTAGTCACTGCAATGTCCTCTGAAGTCATGGAAACCAGACTATGTGTGTGGTCCAGATATTGCTCATGTTGTGGGGACATGAATCAGTTTACAGGTAGACATTAAGGGGACTTGTCTTTTTACAGTTTAAGGTGAAGACATGTGAGTAATGTCCCCTGAAGTCATGAAAACCAGACTGAGTGTGTGTGTGTGTGTACTTGTTTTCACATCTTTGTGAGGTCCAAAGAAAAATACAAACCTGTCTTTGTGGGGACATTTTGACATTGAAGAGACATTTTGACGACTTTAAAGGTCTTTTTCAGGGTTAAGACCTGGTTTTAGGGTTAAGGTAAGGGGCATCATGTCTCTGAAGTGTCCTCACTAAGATATAAAAAGATGTCTTTGTGTGTGTGATGAAGTCACTGAGGCCTCCACTGAGGCTGAGACAGAGCAGAGCTGCGGCGTTAACCCAGACATGGCGGTGAATTCGACTGAGCTGCCTCGGGGATGCTGCGTCTTCCTGGAAAGAATGTGACCTCTGGTGTTACGTCCATAACCGTCCCGCCTGTGCTACGAGCACCTGCAGCTGTGTGTGTGTGTTCATTAAGGTTCCTGCTACAAAGAGCAGCTCACACTGGGACGGAAAACAAAGAAAATAATCCAACATCTTATGGACAAAGATTGTGGTGTTATGGAGTATTTCAGCCTTTGAGACGACGTAAGGTGAGAAAGTGTTTTGTGAGGTGTGGGATGTAAAAGTAGTTAAAGTGATAGTTATTGGCTGCATGAAGCAAACACACTTTTCAAAACACCAGCTTGAGAATTTGAAACTGAAAACACACACACAGCAAACGGCCTCAGCTAATGGAATCCATGCCCGTGTAAGTCTATGAAATCATAAGAATATGTTTTGCCTCTTTATCTCACCATTAGAAAATCTTTTTCTTTGGACGCGTAGCTGCATTTTTTTTTTTTCTTATGGCTTTGAACACGGCCTCGCTCCCTGCACTAAACTCCACAGAGAAAACCATTGATTTTTTTTTATCAGCACACAGGAGTTTTTAATCCATCAGTAAAGTTCAAATGTGTTATTTTGTGCTGCAGTGTTTGAAATCCTTTCTTCAGATTCACCTCAGTAACAAAAGTCATCGCTGCATGAAACTGCCGTGACGTGGTTCTTATATGAAACTGAATCATTAGAATCAGTCGATTAAAAAGATTAGTTCACAGAATCATTCAGTAACTTCCTGCATGACTCAATCACTGAACTGAACTGGACGTTTGGCCGGATTCAAACTCACGATTGATCGCCTGCTTTCAGCAGTGCTGCCGCTAAATCCACCAGACTTTCCTTTGCTAAATGTTGGAGATTAACTCTTAATGTTTTCAGGGATTTTTAAGTCTTTTTAACTGATCTAGTTCAACATTGTTCACTTTGATTCTTGTGCTCGTGACTCTTCAGTGACGTCACTCTCTGACCAATCAGTGGAATTTAGAATTCTAAGTAGATTTTGGACCTATAGGTAGAATTGGGAATTATAAGTAGGATTTTTAAGTCTTTTTTAAATAAAGTTTAAAATAAAATAAAATCTTCATGAACATAATTATAATTTAAAGTATTTTGTGCTGAGTAAACGTCGGCGTACGACGTCGCTGACACAGCAGCTCAGACTCATGGAGGTTTTGTGTTTTTCTTCATGAGCTGTTTGTCAGGATGTTAAACTCCACACACACACACACACACACACACACAGGGAGGAGAGGGAGAAAAAAAAAAAGAAAAAACACAACAGACTAATAATGAACAAAAAGATTTCAGAGATGATTCTGATGTTGACGATGTTCCACGATGATACGCGACCACAAACTGGTTTCACAAACACAACAGCCGTTACCTTAGATGAACCTCGCTGTGGGTTTTTCTCAGCTCTATTTTCTCAAGCTGTCTAAAGTGGCTGAGTGGTTTTTTAACACACTCATCTGCTCGCTCACTCACTCACTCACTCACTCACTCACTCTGCACCGTCCCTAAATGGCTCTGCCTGCCTCTCCTCTCTCTCTCTCTCCTCTCAGCTTGTAGTATTTATTCACCTCTCCCTCTTTTCTCCTTCCTCTCATCTTCTGCCATCACCATCTGCTCGCCTTCCACTTCTTTTTTTCTCTGCTTTAGCCAGTGTTTCTCCCTCATGCTCGCCACCTGTCTCTCTCTCCGTCTCAACAGTGTTGTACCAACGTTTAAAAGACAAATGCATAATATTCCCTCACTTATGAATGGACAGGACGTCGTATATATCGAGTATACATTTTACAGATGCGATGCAATTTCCAAGAGCTGCATAATTGACGAGTCCTTTATTTTTGAGAGTCACCCAGATTAACCCCGTGAGTATGAAACCACACAGGAACCCAGCGATCGCAGCAGCAGCGACAGCGACAACAGCGAGAACCAGATACCAGATACACAGAAAACAGCACAGCCGGCCACACACATACACAAAGAGTGTGTGTCTCTGTGTGTGTGTGCAAAAGTGCAAAAAACCAACCAAGTACTGTGAAAAGCCTCACATGCAGTATTTTCCTGTCGCAGATGCAGATTCATTTCTGTGCACACTCTGACCAAAGGGTTTCAGCCACTTGTGAAGTGGCAACTTTAATTGGAAATTGAAATATAGCAAATAATGTTTCATCGTTTCTGTTCACAACGACCAAACAAAGGCAGAATAACAACAACAACAAAAGTTACCCACTGGAGCTTCAACCGTTTAAGAACTATATTTGGTAACTTCTGCAGACATCCCAAACCGTGGTACCATGCGTTACGAGTGTAACCATGCGTTACCGACCGTTACCGTGCATCACAAAGCGCTACCGCCCATTACCATGCACTACAAGCGGAACTGTGCGTTCTGTTCTATTGTTCGCTACCGTGCATTACTGTGCGATATGAACGGTACCGTGCATTACAATGCGTTACCGAGTGCTACCGAGCGCTACCGTGCGTCATGAGCATCAGCGTGCGCTACGAGGGTTACTGTACGTTATAAGTGTTAAAGTGCATTACAAGCGTTACAGTGCGTTACAAGCATTACAAGCGTTAAAGTGCGTTACAGTGTGTTACGAGTGTTACAGTGCGTTACAAGCGTTATCGTAGGGTAAGAGCATTACAAAGCGATATGAGTGTTACAGTGCGTTACTAGCGTTACCGTACGTTACAAGCGTTACAGTGCTTTACCGTACGTTACAGTGCGTTACAGAGCGTTACGAGTGTTACAGTGCGTTACAAGCGTTACCATACGTTACAGTGCGTTACGAGTGTGACAGTGTGTTACGAGTGTTACAGTGCGTTACAAGCGTTACCGTAGGTTATGAGCGTTACAAGCGTTACCGTACGTTACAAGCGTTACAGTGCGTTACGAGCATTACCGTACGTTACAAGCATTACAGTGCGTTACTGTACGTTACAAGCGTTACAGTGCGTTACAAGCGTTACCGTGCGTTACGAGCGTTACCGTGCGCTACAAGCGTTACCGTACGCTACAAGTGTTATCGTACGCTACAAGCGTTACAGTGCGTTACGAGCGTTACCGTACGCTACAAGCGCTACAGTGCGTTACGAGCGTTACGAGCGTTACCGTACGTTACAAGCGTTACTGTGCGTTACGAGCGTTACCGTACGTTACAAGCGTTACAGTGCGTTTGCATTTCTCACCCAGAAACCCAGCGATCGCAGCAGCAGTGACAGCAAGATCTTTACAGTGAAACCAGATACCTGGAAAACAACACAGCCGGCCACACACACTCTATGTGTAAGTGTGTGTGTGTGTGTGCAAATGTGCAAAAACACAACTGAGTACTGTGAAAAACCTCACATGGAGTCTTTTTCTGTCGCAGATGCAGATTAATTTCTGTGCAGACTCTGACCAAAGGGTTTCAGCCACTTGTGAAGTGGCAAATTTAATGTTTCCTGACTCACAAATGAGCTCTGGGCCTTTGGACCCTGTGATTATGATTCTGTGTGGCTGCATCTGATCTGTCTCTCCGTGTCTCTCTCTCACACACACACACACACACACACACACACACACACCAGAGCAAAGACTCAGATTAACACAAAAACGTGCAGAAAAGACGGTAAAAATAAACGTTTTTAAAAAAAATAACAATGTTATATAATGTTAAATATGCCTCCTGATCGGCTGTACTGCCGTTGCCATGGTGCCCAAGCGTCTCCCTGCCAGTTCCTGGAACAGGATCGGGTATAGTAGTGGGACCAGAGCCAACATGGCAGCCTCAGAAACCACGGCAACAGATTTCCTCAACAGATTTAGCTCCGGGTCCAGAGACCGGAGCCATTGAAAGAAAATAGTTTGGCACCGCTCGGCATCAGCTATACGCTTATTTCCTTCCAGCTCCCGGTTTATTATGCTGAGCGTCACATTTAAATACCTGCTCAAAGGGTTTTTATAGACTGTAGAAACCATATAAAGTAACATTTAATGTGTGAGTGTCGTAAATCTGTCTGTGTTGAGAACTTAAACCTGACCACATCGAAAGGTCACATTATTTCGCAACACAATTGGACACACAAGGCTCACGTCGTCCTAAACTAAATGACAGAAGACGCCGCCGCTTGTCGTCCGTCTAAATATCGTTGTATTTCTCTGAAGTTGCACAAATGTCAGGAAGGTCAGTGTTGTTTTCAACATTACACACCAGTCATTTCCCGATAAATGAGTGTGAGTCTGTTCTCGCTCTTGTCGGGTTTGTGGTTTGACGACCTGGTTGAGGTTAAGACCAGGTCTGAGGGCAGGAAACGTGGTGAAACTGAGTTGACAAAGTCACACAAGTCTCTCGATTCTGAAAAGCTCCCCTTCACGTTGTCGGTTTGTATTTTTTTATTTAACTTTTATTTTACTGCTCTTTGTGACGCCTCCTTTGTCATCGAAATCATCACAGAAAACAAAGTGTACCATTCAGTGGTTGACATGTGTAACTGCAAGGGACCAAAGAAACCATAAAGCATTAGTAAACGACTTATAACATGTTGTTTTACATATATTATTAAGTGCAATCCTCGTTTAAACTGTAAATATTAAGCCTATATTTTGTATATATCCTGATGACTTAATGTATATACACTGTATAGTCTGTTCTATTATACATTTATTATACAACACCACAAATGTCACCATTGTGGGACTAATAAAGGATTATTTTTTATCTTATCTTATCTCATTCTGAAGTCCAGTGCCTGATTTTGAAAAATGCCAAAGAAGTGAGCTGAGAGGGCGGAGCAGTGAGGGGGGCGTGGCCTGACATCTGTCTAACCAGGTGTTCATTTTGGTGTGGAGAGAAAGGGGGAGGAGACAGTGTTTTTTTTTTTAAAGTGTTATATAAATAAAATCTTATTTTAAAAAAGATTGTTGATTGATGTTACATGAACAGCAGAGACTCAGCTACGTCACAGAAAAGCTTTATCGTGACGTTATCCTGTGATGCTCGTAACATCTGTGCAGTTCCAGAAAAGCAAACCGTAGAATAAAAAAAGTAAAGTTAAAGACTAATGATGGAAAGTCAGTGAAATCAATCATCAATTTATCATCTGGGACCAGGATTGGGAAAAAATTCAAAAATAATGTTCCTTTCACTTTATTTGTGTTTGTCTTGTATATTTTTACATGAACTCTTTTAGTTTTTTCTGTTTTTTTACCATAGACAGGCAAGGAACCATATATGGAACCTTCATGGACTTTGATGTCCTCCAATAACACACACACTTCAATCACTGTCCTGGAAAGGGTTAAGTATTGTGGTGTAAAAGAGGACACCACACACACACACACACACACAATGTTAATATTTTTATTATTATTATTGTTCTTGTTGTTATTGCAGAAACAGAAAGTGTAAAAATGAGAAAAAAGCTCCCTGGTGTTTGTCCTCGTTTCACCTTTTGTCAAAAACGTTGTTCTTTTATTAAACTCAGTGGAAACAAGGAGCAGAAACCAGAGCCCTGAGGGTTTCGGATTACGGCGCTGTGGAGTTCCCACAAATAAGCAGCAGGACATTCTTTAACAACATGTACGTTATTTCTGCGTCTCGCATGAAACCGCAGTCAGGTAAAGATTGAACGTAAACACACTGCTGTGTTTCCCACGAAGTCTCCTCTGCTGCTGTAAACTCCACAAATCCAAACCAGTCCCCGGCTCTGCACCCAGTTAGCGATCGTAATGAATAATCTCTGCGTGGAGACGGCATAACGTCAGCGCTAATGCGCCGCGGTGGTGCTCGTCATCGCTGCAGGACTCAGGCCAAACGCAGCATCAGGTTTGTCACAAAGCGTCGTTTGATAAAGACGCCGGGACTTTTCCTGAAGGTCGTAACGATGAGGACGAAACCCATGTGTTCAGCAGATGTTTTTAAAAAAAAACAAAATAAAGGATCGTCAGACGAGGCCACTTCGGTTCATGTGAGGTCAACAGAACAAAGCTCTGTAATCCCTCCCCTCCCCCCGACCCATCTATGCTGAGAATCAAGAGATCATCATTTCTAATAACAACAATACTGAAGACCTCAGCCAGGTCTTCACCTCATTTGTCTTTCTCCTCTCGTACCTCTTCATCCTCCTCGTGATATCTGTGCAGATCTGTGTGATACAAAGATGCTTCCTTCAGTCTGTAGAATAAGGTGTGTATAAGATCAAGACAGTAATTCATCTAAAATGACATTTTGGCTTCAACTTTGAGCCCTAATTTAAATGTTTCTCTGTTAATGTGTTGTTATTAAGGTTGGAATTTAGAATTCTTTTCTTTTTGTTACATGTTTGTTTCAGTTTAAAGACAGTGAAACTTTAACACTTGGACTTATTTTGAGCAGCGTTGGTAGTTTGCGTGTGCGTTACTGAACCTTTACGTGGATTGTCTCTTCATGTCTCTTGTGTTTTTGTCTACACATGGTTTTCAAAGGGTTTTCTTCTTCAGTGACATCGTACGTGAAATTCCACCATATGTCTGGTTTGGTCCGATTGGATCTCTTCCCAGTTTGTCCCGTCCCTAACTAGTTTTTATTCGTTGACGAAAGTGTCCGTAGAAAAAGTGTCGTTGACGAACATTAACACTCCGATTTGTTTGATAATGTCACGTAAACACGTTAGTCCGACTAAAATCAAGCTACTCTTAGTCGGACTAACATACCTGGATTATGTGATTCATAGTCCGATTACTCCTGCATGCGGGTAGATCAACCTAACCTCCAAACCTCGCAAAGACTTGATGTCTTCTTATTATCGTTCTTCTCTTCTGGTTGGTTCGTCCCCGCCCCTAACAGTTCCGTCTAGTTTTTGTTTGCCGTCATAGTTTTTCGTCAACAAAATTAACACTAGTGAATTTGTCGGCCAAAACAAACCTGTACAAGCCATTTAATCAAGAGGCAGGTAGCACCGAAGTTATTACCTTCTTCGTGGAGCTTGTGTTTTTTATTGCCTGCGTTTCATTAAAGGTGACATAGAATGCTTGTATCACACATATATGTTAGTTATTGAGGTCTACTTACATATATTAACTTGTTTTCATGGTTAAAAACCTCCTAATCGCTGCAAACGAGCCGATCAAAATATCTCCTCACTGACGCTCTCGTCAGCCGCGCTGTTTCAGACCAAAACCACACCCCCAGAACGTGGACTGTGTTGTGATTGGCCAGCCAACGAGAGCTTTCCCACTGTCCTGTGATTGGCCAGGTACCTGGAAGTGACGTAATAGATAGGCCAGCTCTCAGATACACAGCTCCCCCTCTGGCACGGTGGATGCTCTGCATCTCAGCAGCTACAACGAGAGTAGTTCTTCTTCTTCTGCGGTTGAATGTACGCAACCGGATGTGCCCGGACTAGTGCCCGCACCAGGAGGCGCTACAGTGGTGAGAGGAGTGGTGAGGATTTTTGATGACATCATCAGCATAGGAAGTGCCGATCCGCTTCGCAGAGCCCAGGAAAACAATACAACACTATTTTCTCAGCAGTGGCTGAACTGTTTGTTCTGAAACTTTAGTGTTTCATTAACGAGGTAATGACGCAGATACACACACAAACGCAGCGTTAATTGGAGCTTCCGGTCTATGTCGTCTTTAAACTCTCTGAGGATGTAGGTGATGCAACAAGTGTAATCAAAACACGGCCATTTTGGCAGGAAGCCACCAGGAAACACACATATACCAGGTAATAATCATGTTTCAGTTTCCGTAACAAGAGAAGGTGGTGGGTAATGTTTGTTCCCTGGGATACTGACAAAAGTCAGGAGAACATATTTTCTCTCGTGTTAGCGTGTCTCTGACTGTTTTGGCACAGCAGAAAAGAGCAGAGAAAGAGATGAGTTGTCTGACATATTGGCCTAAATCCTGTGCTGTCGAGTATATACCGTGCACCTATAGAGGTCGGGGGCCGTGAGCTTGGGCGCACACCTGTGCATCAGCATCACAGTTGTTATCCTGGTAAAAAGGTCAGTTAGTAAACGAGTCTGTGTCAGTTCACCAGATTCAGTGAGTGCAGAACTGCAGGAGAATATAATCAGCGTGAGCCTTGACAGCAGGAGACTGTCAGGACGCCACAGGCTCCACTCACACACTCACAGACATGTGTTTGTTTCTGGACCGAGGGGTGGAGATGAAGATGTTTTCCACCTCCTCTCACTGTGTGATACAGATCGAGGGTTGGGGAGGAAGGGTGAGGTATTGTCTCGTGGTTTTAGGGAATGAACTCATCCCCCCCGCGCATGAAAACACACTCACTCACACACTCACTCAAGAAGAAGAAGAAAAAAGGGCAATGGGAGAAAAGGAGACAGAGAGAAGAGATGGATGTGGGTCAGGATGATGTGACACGCAGGTCCAGACGTGGTTTTTCAGACAGACTTTGAGAAAAAAACAAAAAATAACCCACCAGCGGTGATGGAAATGATGTGTTGCCTCTCGGTCTCAAAGCCACAAGAATCCTGCCTACAAAGCCTCGGCGCAAACGGGCTGTCGGTGCCTGAGAAATATGTCAGGGCGGGCGGCGGGAGTGGCTGTAAACAGCTGTGCCACTTGTTATTCTCCACCGGCAGCTCAGGCCTTTGACACACAGAAAACTGAACTCTACCACGATGATCTTTTTGTATTTTTCATTCTTAAAAAGCTTCAAGAAAAGTCCTCATACACACAAAACTGCCCAAAACCCACTGCACACGCTGTTGTAAATATGCCAGGCCTGTATGTGGCGCTATAACACAGGGGCGAGAAAGACATAAATAAAGCATTAAAGTGTTAGTATTAGTTCTATAACAAAAGGCTTTCTTCATAAAATATGCAGTTGATGTACACACAAAAACAAATTCAGAAGAATCTGCTCAAGTTTAACATCATTTTTATCCACATGGATCCATGAAACACTATTTTTGGTACTTCAATTCACTGATGGAAGACAAATATCATAGTCCTCAACCTCCTCAGAATATGTTTGCTGCTTAATCATGTCATTAGAGAGCTTATTTTCACTGGACAATGAATTGTGTGTCACAAACCAAATGAGGCAGCAGTAGACCAGCAGCTCATGTGTAACCGTGAGCGAAAAACATTGATTTTCGCTATGGACTTTGGTGCAGGAGAGTGTGAAGTTTACAAAAACATGTTTTTTGTTTTGACAAAGAGACAAACAGTGAACATATTGTCATATTAAGATGATACAGGAAAAAAAAAACTCCGAACCATCCGTTTTAAGAGTGCAGCAGTGATGGCTCCCATCATTTCGAGGCTGTGCTTTGTTTTTATAGGAACTGAAATTGCCATGTGAACGGACCAGTTTGTTCCTGAAATCCTCTCACACATGAAAGCACAGAAAATTACACTCAGAGTGATGAACACTGTGGGCTGAACAGAAAGGGCAAAGAGAGGAGAGAGAGAAAGAAGACAACAAACAACGAAACCAGTCGTTTCGCTGCAGCTGTAAATGTATCCATTTACTGCAACAAGATACAAGCGTGTGCCTCTGAGCTGAAACCTGAAATCAGCAGCTGGGCACGCTTCCTTTCCTCTGCTGCTGCTGTTGCTCTTTCTCGCTCTTATTTTTTATTTTGAAGAGACGGTTTGCAGTGGACGCTGTCCAGGACCACATGGGTTGTCTGGTGACCTTACAGGAGATAAAAGCCCAGACAGCAACACTGAGTCGTTTATGATCCTGTTTTAACCTGGTGCCGTCTGCACGAAAACCCAAGCATGTGCACTTAAAACCTAGTTATAAACCAGCCAGCATGTCCATGTGGACCCCCAATATGGGTCCCAAATGGGTTTGTCCATGGTGGCCACACCCGTGTTTGTCCACTTAAAGCTCACGACCACTTTGTGTCCATTTCTCATGAATGAGCTTAAAGTGGTCAAACACGGGTGAGGCCACCACGGAAACATGGGTGAGTGAAAATATCGATTTGGTGATACATGGTCAATACGATAACTGATACTCCAGGTCAAATATCGATATTTTAATGAACTAATGTAAACTGCCAGTTTCACTCGCTGGGCGGCACTACTTCATGTCTCCTTGTGGTGGCGCTGCTCAAATAAGTGAGGGGAAACATTGTGTGAATAGATGTGCAGTAAACATGTTCATAAACACATCCTGTTTATAAGTAAATCGATTGACCCCTCCCACTTGTGGTAGTTTTACTGAGATTTCTGATCCTGTATGAATTGGCCATTAATTAATGTTCCAGATGTCCTTTGGTAAAATGACGTCACTCCACCTCTCCAATGTAAACCTGCAGCATCATCTGTTCCTTGTATGTGCACGACTTACAGTGGGGCTGAGTGAGTTTTATACCGGCAATATAAAAAAACCACAGACATTTCCATCAATTGACAGCCGTCACATCAGCATTTAAGAAACAAACACAGTGTGAGCACGGAAAAACCAAGGAACCTAAAAAGATTACCAAAGAAACTCATGAAAAATATAGAAGCAGGGATATTATTTATTTAAATGGACTTTCACCTGTTTGTTTGACAAAAGTTATTAAGTGATAAAAAACTTTGGATTTATGTACTCAATTTGGCCCATTTATGTGTTTTTCTATAGTTTTTTTCCTCAAAGAAACTGACTATATTGTTGGATTTCTCAATAAAGTTATTTTTAAAAGAGAAAACTGGGTGGTTTTGCCACTCCCGTCCAAACAATGCTCTAGAAGTTTTCCCTGCTCCAACACACCTGACTCAAATACTCTCAAAAGACTCTGTTAACGAGCCATTGATGTGAATCAGGTGTTTGATGAGGGAGTAAGGAAACCTCTAAAACATGGAGAGCAGTGGATCTCCAGGACCGGGACTGAGAAACCTTGCCATAGATGGTACACAAAATAAAAAGAATTGACATAGTCTTCGAGTTTCCCCCTGAAGCCAACAGAGAAATAAGCATATAATACTTCTTATGAGTAGTTAGTATCTTTCCATCTGAAATGCATAGGAATGTCTTATGACTGATAAACATGTGATTATTTCAACACAATTTCCAGTTAAATCCAATAATATGACGTGTGTAGAAAGTGTGTGTGTGTTTGTAACTTCCAGTAAAGCAGCATTGATTAATCTGTCCACCCTCAAACAGTAACCACATTAATGAAGACGAACTCTGACCCCAGCGAGTGTGTGTCACACACAGCGGTCCTCATGTCCCCCCGCTGCCATCTGGCTCCAACGTTAATGTTAATATGATCACAAAGGATTTCATATTGTTATTGGATTATGTCGAGGTCACCGTGTCATAGTCACGTCTCACTCTCGGTGATGTAACACTTTTAAAAACGTTGTAATAAATGTGAAAATGATGAAAAACTCACTCTCTCACACACACACACACGCATGAAGAAAGTAGGTCACATACACTGAATTTGTTTTTTTAAAACACTTCATGATATTTTTGTCAAATGAAATGAGACGTAATAAATAAAGCCAGGAATGTGTTTGTGTTCCAGCACTGGAATGAAGGTCAGCGCCAGACGGAGACCAGGATTACCTGGGATTAACGCAGACTAGCACTCGCCGCAGCTAATGAGGGCCAGCGGTTTCCTCTCTGCTGCCAGTGTGTGTATAAATACCATTTAAACCCGCCGCACTAATCCACGCCACATACTAATGAAGCTAATCCATTTTTCATTCATTCATTCATTCATCTCTGGGACCACTTGAGTCTCATTTGTCCAGGTGGATCTGAGAAGTAGCTTGTTAAAGACGCTTCTATTATGCATGCGGTTCATTATGGTGATGGTACAGTGAAAAACACCTATTTTTTTAACCTAATTTTCATTTTTATGTATACAGTATATATTCTTTATTTGCAAGGCTTTCAAAGCTTTCAGTATTATGTCCTTGTGATGTTTTATAAACCTAAGGGTTTCTCAAACACGTAGAAAAAAAATGTAAAGGAAAAATAAACAAACTAACAATTAAAAATAATAGATATGACATTGAAAGTATGTTTTTTCCTGTATGTTTTATTTTCTTGTTTAAATAATATAAAACAGGAAGACTAAACAAGATTAAATAAATAAGATATAATTTATATAATATCATTATTATTGATCATTCAGATTCTATAGATAGATACTAGCTAACTAATGATAGATAGATACTAGCTAACGATAGATAGATACTAGCTAATTAATTATAGACAGATACTAGCTAACGATAGATAGATACTAGCTAACGATAGATAGATACTAGCTAACTAATGATAGACATATACTAGCTAACGATAGATAGATACTAGCTAACTAATGATAGATAGATACTAGCTAACGATAGATAGATACTAGCTAACTAATGATAGACATATACTAGCTAACGATAGATAGATAATAGCTAACTAATGATAGACAGATACTAGCTAACAATAGATAGATACTAGCTAACTAATGATAGATAGTTACTAGCTAACGATAGATAGATACTAGCTAACTAATGATAGACATATACTAGCTAACGATAGATAGATAATAGCTAACTAATGATAGACAGATACTAGCTAACAATAGATAGATACTAGCTAACTAATGATAGATAGTTACTAGCTAACTAATGATAGATAGATACTAGCTAACGATAGATAGATACTAGCTAACGATAGATAGATACTAGCTAACTAAAGATAGACAGATACTAGCTAACTAATGATAGATAGATACTAGCTAACTCATGATTGATAGATGCTAGTTAACTAACAGTAGATAGGTGCTAACTAACAATAGATCTATAGACAAAATACTGCATATAATCTTTGTCCTCTTTTTATGTTTCTTTGCAGAGTGTGAGGTCATTGCCAGTGCTAAAGTATCAGTGTTTTCACTGACAGTGAAACATGTATGCAGAGTTAACCAGGTTAACTCTCTCTGAACGGCCCTGTGATTGATTAAAGTCTCCCTTTGATGCTACAGATTTAGCTGTGTTTCAGTAAACCGTGCAGAGGAAGAGTCATTCTCTCTCAGATCAGCTGAATTATCGATCAATGCAAACACCAAAGAAAAGCCTGCCCACTCTAGCTTTAAGCTCTGTGTGAATGTAACATACAGTATCACCACATGAAGGGGGGGGTAGAAGCATATTTCCACTCTGCACATTGATTACTTTCCTTTATCACATGCCTGACAACTCCCTGGGGTTTAATTCTGCTGTTTGTGGACTCTGGGAAACACTCAGAGAGTCAGTAAATGCACAGTTAGCAAAGATTAAAAAGGAAAACTGCTCTTTTCTTGCATTGCATGTTTCGATATCAGTCAGGAATGCAATCGAACTATTGCATTTTTGCATAGAAATGAGAAAAACTCGAGCGAGCTCCTGCATTTCTTTAACATCTATATGCGTCACTTTCAATCACGTGAAAAGGCATTTGAAAATCTACATTTAATCCACTACAAAATTACACACGGAACCTACTGCACAAGAGATTAAGTCAAAAAATATATGAAGGATTAATTCATTGATTCATGGATTTGGGGAGTACAGTAAATTACAGAGAGTTTGGTCTGATATACAGTTTTTTATTACACTATTTACATGCCAAAATGTGGTTTAATCTCCTATTTTGTGGATTAAATTGTAAACTGAACTTGCAATTTACTTTTTTGTTTAATGATTTCTCTTACTGTCATCTCATTTTGTAAAAATCCTGCATAGGTCTGCTCTAAGGTAATGGTAAGTGTCATATAGAGCTCAGGGTGACCACATAAGTCCAACTTCATTTGTGTCCACCATTTCTGAAACCACTCCATGACCTTGTGACTTTGAAAATCTTGACACCAATTGGTCGCCATGACAACGAGTCACACGGTTTTCGGACTCGCAAGTCTCACCCAACTTTGACACTGCAGCGTACGTGAGTGACACATGTGTAATTAAAGCGATTTAAAATAACACATGGTGTGAAAACATGTCATCTCCCTTCCATATGCTGCACATATATATAATATATGTATATATATATATGTATGTATACATATATATATATATATATATATACACGTGTATTCGTGATGAAAATAGACAGTGTATATGGAATTTAATCAGGCTGATGATTTAGTATGCACACATAATGACACGCTGCGACCGCGAAAGACGAGGGCGCCGCGGTTCAATTTACATTTGTAACAGGTAGGTGTGGACGTTATAGGCTCATCATGCATATAGTATAAATACATGTGGAGTGACACAAGCAGGCACCCTGTACTGTAGTTATATAGATACAGTGAAATCACAATGGAATGAGTCAGTGCACAGATATACCTCACTCACACACACACACACACACACACTTTGCCTGCCATGAACATAAAGAATGTTCAACGTGCATTTTCAACATCAAAAGCTCGGCTGCTCCATCATAATTGCTTTCCCTTTATGAGAGGATTGCACTGTGAATAATGTAAATCCCACTGGTAACAGCAGGCAGCAGTACTGCAGTAGTATATAACTCCCTCGTTTCCATATAAGGGCACAAAACGCATTCACAGCGGCGTGCCAATGTACACATATTCATATTAGGCTTCTCTGTTGTGACTATAGAAGAAAATCAAGTGGAACAATTCTTTTTTCTTCAAAAAGAAATATTGCAAATACATGTTTCCACCCTTTTGTCAGGAACAATTACATCGTGGAACAGATTCTCAAATTGGGCACCACAGTTTTCTCAATCCCACGTCATTTCAGTGAAGAGGGTGAACCATATTTATCTTGCTCATTATAATCTCTGCATTTTCTGCATCTGATAATGTGAGAAATGTTATTTTTGAGTTGTCAAAAGAGTCCTGTCTGAATTCAAAATAAATTGAAATGAAGGGAAGCAAATACTCATTTCAGAGGGTTGTTTATATTTGAACAGTGTAAAGTGAGTGCATATGTTAAATATAAATCTGAGTGAGATCAGTGTTTCTCAACATTTTCATTTCAATTGTTCGTAGGTTATTGGATTAATTGAGCCTTTGGCCAATTCCTTGTATTTTATTTTGAGAAACTTTTTCTTGTCAAACAACAACAAAACAAACTGAAAGACAAAGAGTCAACAGCATGAGTATTAGACATGTACTTTCTGTCTCTTTTACACCCGAGAGATATAAATGATCCTTTTTTGGTAAGAATTATTGATCCACAATGATCTACAATGATCGTCAGCAGCTGCTTCATCACTATCACACATCATTGTCACCTGACACGAGAATCACGTTTTTTCACTGAACTGAACGCGTTCGCTGTAAATAATCATCGTCACGAGAACGACACAGATGAAAAGACTGGAAGTGCTGCATCCTTTGTTCAAGAAGAAGAAGAAAAAGAAATCAATACAAGAAACCGTGTTAGATGTTTAACCTTTGACCCTCATGGTACCCTCTCTCCCTCCCTCTCTCACACACCCAGTCCGGTTTCCAGGACTTCAGAGGACATTAGATGGAAACCGAAGCTGGTATCGTGTTGTAAACGGCTCCCTCTCCCTCCACACCAAACTCCATAGAGAAATTCAACAATTTTACATCACAAACGATTCTGTCTGTGGGCGGGGCTTATGAAGCTGCCTGCTGATTGGCTACTGAGTTTTGGAGTGGCAGCTGTGATAATTCAAACAATTGTAAGTATCTAACATTCGTCAGATTATCTTTGAGATATTACGAACAAGTTTCAAACAAATAAAATCATTAAATCGATATATTATAAGCAATTTGTGTATTTTTAATTTTGTGCTTCGTTTTTTCTTTGCTCAATTCATAGAGTGTTGTTTGATAATATTGACACAAATCTAATTCTAAACCTTCTCAATGAGGTTCTGTCTCATTTGGACCAGGTTTTGGTCTCCGTGAGGACAACTGGTCCTGTCTAAAGTCAGTGTTTATGACAGACAGGGTCCTGAAGAGGCAACAAATACAAGAACACACACACACAGAGTAAATTAAAGTCACCCTGTGTACACCCGCCCTGACAATATGGTGCTGATGCTTGAGCTCACAGTAATATCAGGAGCATGTCAGGTCCAGGGCTTAACAACCTGACAATAATCCTCCTTTAACCTTTTGATAAAAATGACAGGGAGCCACAGACAGACAGACAGACAGACAGAGAGACAGACGGGTGAGGTGAGGTGAAAAGGAGAGTCAGGGGAAGGGAGGAGACAAACTGAGGACACGCTGGATCAGGATGTTTCATCTTTAAAACCCCTGATAGGATTTTTGAAATTTTGTCAAAAAGGGGGACAAAAGAAAAATGTCCTAAAGTGTGAATTTTACCTCAAGTAAAACAAGCCTGCAATGGTTGGTGCTCATCAGGGATCATTCAGGGTTTTTTTGAGGTGCGGGTGTAAGAGGTAATGATGCACAGTCAGCACTGATTCTGCTGAATTGTGCCGAGAAACAGCTTCGTTTAGACACTCACGCTCACTTAAATCATGAAAAAACTGGTTTAATCGACACAGCAAAGGCTTACGTCAACAACATCTTAATAAAGAATATGTTTTCCACTTAATGTCCACATTAGACAACCTTTTCTTTCTGGAAACCGTTTTGTAAACAGCTCCCTCTCCTTCCATACCAAACTCCATGGAGAAATTCAACAATTTTACATCACAAACATATGAATGAACCTAAGAGCTGTTGATCCCATGCTGCTTCCATCAGTAAGTTCAAACGTGATATTTGGTGACATCGGCTTTTAAAATCCTTTTCTCTGAGTTACTTAAGTGACATAAACTTACCAAACACAGTAGAAGTAAACCAGCAGCTCCTGTGTCCCTACGAGGTAAAAACGTGCATTTTCTCTATGGACTTTGGTACAAGTGAGAACAACCTTCAGTTTCCAATCAGAAAAAGCTGTTTCTTGCCAAAATATAACAAACATATTAAATTCTCACATTTTATTGTATTTCTATTTGATTTACGATCCCTTTAACCTCTTTAAACTCCCGTCTCACCAGGTTTTCCACCTCTCAGAAAGGCTAAAATACTGAAATAAGAATCTGAATTTCCCTGTGGTTCAGGTTTCTATGGCTTCTTCTTTGGTTTCTTTACTGTATATATCTATATATAGATATATATTGCATGTGTTGCATAAATAGAGTAGGATATTGTCACAAATCATAGGTCAGATGAGGACAGGATATCCTGAGGGCACAACTCTTCCTCTCTCTGATGCATCCAACATAAATAATGCAATAAAAGAGGAAGTTGAGGCTTAAGTGACCCAGATTTAATATACATATACTGGATACTTCCTTTTTTCCATGTGAATGCATGTTTCAGATATGACAGTGTGAGACAGTCCCTGCACAAACATGGCCTCTAATCTCTAATCTCCAGTCTTAATTATCAGTATGACATGTTACCGTCAGCTTATGCGTTTTAGTTTCCTGTTACAGTAAAAGCTAATCTGCTCAGTAAAAGCTGCCCTTCAGGTTATTTATTACAGGATGCCACGTTTTCTCCAGAGGAAACAATAATAATCCGGGGATTTTCCTCATCAATATGAATTTGTTCATCATCATTCATGGAGTCACTCGGCGACGACGAAGGAAACGGATGCAAATCTTTTATTTGTTCATGTATTATATGTATATTAATAAGAACAATACAACAATGCAGTGTTTGTACCTTATCTGAAATTTGAATCCATATAATATAAATAAGGACATTTTTAGTTGCTAATTTAGTGCTGGTATGGTATGGATTCCCAACAGGGGTAAAAGTAGAATTATAGACAACTTATTATTGACCTCTATTTAGGGTCAGACTAAGACTATTATTGATACAAATTTAACACTATAAAGTGCATTAATTATAGTTTTTTTTATCTTAGTGCAATATTTCACCCTCAGACTTGAAGTTGGGGTAAAAAAACAGAATATATCGAGCCGTTTACCTTGTTTTAAGTTGAAGTATGATCAAAAATAATCTTGGTTACATAACTTCAGACATAACTTACATAACTTCAAAAAAATCAGACATTGTGTTTGAGTGAATAAAAAGTGTGAATGAATGAAAGAACGAGGGCAGAAAATAACTTTGTGAATAGGTTTCTTTCCTGAATAAAGCTTTTCTTCACAATCAAGGCTTTGACTTGTCCTCACGTTAACTCAGTGACTGTGTGTGGGAGGTTTTCACTGAGAATCTGAGCAGTTTGTACTTGTGTTTGTGTGTGTGAGTGAAAGAGTCGCCGCAGTCTCAAGGTCGGACTTTACAGCAGTTTATTCTTTTATCACCTGTGTTTCTGATTCAATGCCGTCATTCAAACAAGAGGTTTACAGACGTCACCGGGCTGGAGATCTTTTTCAAAATCAAAACAGAGGAAACTATTTAAAACATGCAGTTAACATAACAAAAATATTTCTTTTTCAGTCATTGTAAATAAACCTTGTTTTTCACACAGACTCATTGATGTTGCTGTCGCATTATGTTTGCAGCGAAACGGCATTGTGTGAAGTGAGACAACAAAGCAATACCCCAAGGATATGTTTGAGACAGACCGAGAGAAAACACAGCCTTTATAACACTTTTCCATGATACGACATTTGCTTTATCATCAGTGACAGCACCTGGTGTTTCTTTTAGTACCTGCTCTGACGAGGTTCCAAGCGAGCTGAGCCGATACTAAAACGTGACGTCACTGAAGAGTGATGAGCGCGACGTCCTACACAAGAATCAGAGCGCACATTGTCCAACTGTACATCAGTTAAAAAGACTTAAACATCCTACTTATAATTCCAAATTGTACTTTTCGTTCCAAATTTTACCTTTAATTCCAAAATCAACTTATAGTTCCAAATTCTACTTCGAGTTCAAAAATCTTAGTAACTGCGTCACTGCACAGCCATGCTTGGACAGCAACACCAGGAGAATGAAAGTACACTATTTCCTAGACGGTTAGCGCTCGTGCTAAAGTTTCAGTCACACCAGATAAACAGCCTGACGCTCAATTAGCTACTTTTGTTTCAGTTAAAGGATTGTAATTGAGTGTATAATTAACAGAATTGATCGTGTTAGTAATGTTATATTGACAAAACTGCCAGTTGTGGTGTGTCCAGTACAGTCAGACTGTCTTTGATCACTGTCTCACTTGTCTCAAGTTCCTCTGTTCAGAGAACTGAAGACATATTACCAGATGATTTTAAATGGTTTCAAATGAAGTCTTTTAAAATCACTTTTAAAGACCCACATCTTCTCTCTGGCCTTCACTTCAGGATGAGAACATTTTACCACTTCACTATTTTCCTTTTCTATGTTGTTCTTGTATCTGGTTTGCTGTACCTGTTGCACGTTGGTCATCCCTGGTTGTTTTTCAGGGGTTGTCCATATGTTTTTGTTGAGAATAAAAATGGGCCAAGGATGGAACCTTGAGGATCTCCATAGTTAATATGAGCTAAATTAATAAAACTGATGAACTTTACTTTTGCCTTTCAATCATTTTGATCCAGCATGGTCATTATTCTCTGATCTCTGACATCAATAAGGCTTTTTTTTCTCTACCAGAGGACTGTTATTTAGTGGATATATATTTTTCCCCCGTGGAGACGAAATCAAAGTGGTGCCACTTAAAACATGGATGAAATCCATCTTCAAATCCTTGTGAACAAAATGTGACTCGATGCCATCTGCAGTCCTCAGAGATCAAAGGTTGATCCTGCATCTATGAATTATACATCGTAAGACATGTGGCGTGTCAGAGGTCATTCATGTATGTAAGCGCTGGAGATCCACTGGGTAACAACAGCATCCCCCAAAGCTCTGCAACATTTACACTTCACTGTCTTTACTCTGACATGCCAGACGGCCGGATGGGCTTCAGTTCAAGCAGCTGGAAGATTGATAACGTAAAAAAACACAGCATTATGCAGATCGTGTTAAAGCTGATGGTGTTTATATGAATAACCACTCAAGAAGATGCCGCGTGCTTATCAAATTAGCAGGAAATACATGTCACAACCAGGCCAGGTTACAAGTGTAGCATCAGTCTGAAAATTAATTTGCAACTCAATTGAAAATGTATCGTTTCACATTTTCTTTCATAATTACAATAACAATTACCTTTACTGTTATTGTGTGTTACCATTGAATTAAAAAGAAATGATGATGAAAATACAATAAATAACAGATAATAAAAATAGAATGTGTACTATAATATGAGAGAACCTTCTTGTTCATCGGAACAATTCACAAAATAACACATTTTCACTTGGTGGAATATATATATATATATATATATATATATATACTGTATATATACACACACACATACATATGTATATATAAACTGTGTCAATCCAGTGTTGAACACCAGAAAGAGGAATAATGAGAAATATGCTTAAAGTGTCTCCTGCTTTGAAGGATGAAATCCCTGATATCTATGTGTATAAATCCTTTTATGCACTGCAGGACCACTTGCTGTGAGCGATACATACGAGCATCACCTGCAGAGGAGGAGGAGGACATGGAAATGTTCACACTCGACCTCTCACATAATATCTTGCTGTCAATATAAGCGTTCCATCTACCTACCTACTATTCCTGGGAATACACGTATGAACCATGCAGGGTTTTCACACACATATCAATAATCACAAACTTGGCACAGGAAGTGAATCTGCGTTGGCCCGTGGTGTCGCTGTGGAAGCTGCCTTTAGGAAAACCTTTGCCAGCTGCTGGTCAGCGCTGCTGCTGACGAGAATAGATTAAAGCAGCTCACAACAAATAGATGCAGAAGCTAATATAGCGATGTAGCTCAAAGAAACATGCAGGCTGGAGGCGATGGAAGCTACGCCAAGTGTGTGGGCATGTGCTTTTCAAACAAGTGTTTGTGGGCGAAAGAGAGAAGGAGTAAAGAGGAAACGGAGGAGAGAGCAGTGATAGAATCAAGAGGCAGAGATTGAGGAAAGGATCTGACAGCTCGGTTTAAACATGCTGTATCCCCAGTGGTCGTGTGTGTGTGTGTTTGAAAAGCCTGAGTGCTGCTCTTTTTTTTCTGCCTGTCAGCTCCACAGGGGCAGAGCCACATGCTAACTCCTCATGAACTGGCCAATGTCACGCTTAATCCATGTTAGATATGCGTGTTAGCGCTTGTGCATGTGCATTTTTGCGTGCGCTGGATGTCCACGTCCCTCATTTTTTTTTTATCCTGCTTGACAGCTCATCACATCTAAAGAAGCTACGTTACTATGAATATGCTGATTGAATCCTTTCCCTTTTTCATCCAGTGACACAATGATAACTGTTCCAAAAATATATTTACTTGCAATTAAGCGTATACTAACTATGGAGTTCCTCAAGGCTCCATCCTTGGCCCATTGTTATTCTCAATGTTCATGCTTTCTTTTTCGCTATCTTTAAATTTCAATTTGTTTAGTTGGATAAAAAGTGGATTTGTAAGGTATTTTGCAAATACTTTGTACTGCTTTCTCCTGTAATAAGAAAATTAGGATTGAAATGGTTAAAAGTAACTCAAATCGCCACTCGTTACAACCAAGGTATGAAGAAGGCAATCTCTGAACACACAACATGTCGAACCTATGGCCAGTGAGTGTATATATTTTTCAGCTTAGTGCTCCATGTTTGGTTCAGGCCTTCACACATTTTATCACACTGACAGAACTGTCGAGATAAAATGAACCTGAGTGCTCATCCATCTTACCTGATGACACTAAAGTCTCAGCTCTGTTTGCTGACAATAGCCCACTTTTCCTGACAGCACAGTTCATTTCACAGAAACCCGGAGAATGTGTCGCTTTTCAGCCATTTCCATTACCCTCCCCCCCAAAAGCAATCTTTATAATGCATCAGAGGAACAATACTGAAAAAGTATCAATCTCAATTCTTACATTTCTCAAACACATGGAAAGTGTCAGTTAAAAACATTGCTCATTTTCCTAATTGTCAAACAAAGAAATGACCTCCAGCTGCCACACAAGCACCAGCTCTACTGATTTCAACTCATGCTTTTATCGGATTGAATAGGAATCCTAGCCAGCGTATAGATTTAAAGAGGCTATAGGGAAAATATGTACAACAGTGACAAATTACCATTTTAAATGGGTACTGTAATCACAATTCCAAATATTGGAGTGCGTTGGTTGCAGTTTCCAAAACATGTCCATGCACATACACATACATAACTGTCGCAACGTTATTTGATTCATTTTCGGCAGCTGATGTCACACAACCAAGGTTACGTCCCCTATAGAGGAGACTGTGTTGTTTACCTCTATAGACGTATGTATACCCAACAATACAGAAATCAGACAATGTGTTAGCAGCTCTCTGCTCTCTGTCTCTTCGTTGGCTGTTTTCATCATAAAAGTGAAGATGGTGGATAGATGGATTTCTTTAATTCGCTCAGATCAACTGTGGATTTACTCAAGGCTACATCCTTGGCCCATTGTCATTCACAACACACCTTTATGTTCCTTTATTAAAATAAATCCCCCAGTATCCTCGAAAACCTTCTTGCCTGCCTTACCTGCTGGAGTCCAGAGACTAGGTTCTCGCAGTACTTCTTGTGCAGAAATACACTACATATGTTGTAAACACAACAAACTTGTGCAATATTTCTACTGCTCACAGAAATAGGAGCATGCTGTTTGAGCATGATTCTTTCTATGATGAAGTGAAATAGGATGTGGTGTCAATACGGGATGTTTTATTTTCCTAATTCCTCTCCCGCTCGTGCTGAATTCATAATGAGAGGCGACGATAAATGGACTGTAAAGACACTGTATTCGTTAAATCACTGTGGCCAAAGTGTTTGAGCGAGACAGGGTTGAGTAACCCTGGAGAGAAAATGATCCTCTTCCTCTTCAGCTCTTGTTTTCATCACAAACTCCTGTTCTGCTTCAACTCTGGATGAGATGTTTTTGAGAAAGGTTTGGAAACGTCCAACATTTCCCACTCATAGCTGCAGCTCACTGTGTTTGAGCAACTCTGCTTACGACCTGTGACCTGTAACCTGTTTCCTTCACCTCTGCAGAGGTCCCCAACCACCGAGCCTCGGTGGTCGGCTCCCACTAACGCACTTTGTTTTTAGTTGTTTCTATATTGTTTGTTTGTACCGCTGACCACTTTTCAACCATTTTTCTGTCGGGTGTCGTTCCAAGGAGACTCGTCACCTCCTCCGCTCCTGTGTTGATTCAACAACGTGATGCAAATGTAGCTGAAGTCATCAGAACAGGTTTGATACAAGGATGTCGGAGATGCAGGAGGTGAGGGGGGAGGGAGTAGAGAACATGTTGTGAGTGGGTGAGGTAAAGACAGGGAGGCAGGGGGAAGGGAGAAATTGAAAAAAAGGTATATTTGTATGGAGCAAATGGGGGTTGGCGTGTGTGTGTGTGATGTGCATGGATGTTTGTGTGGTGGGGGAGGGGTTGTGTGTAAGACAACTGGGGGGTTGACGATCAGTGGAAGTGGTTAGTGGGTGTGTTTGAGATAAATGGGCAGGGAGGTGTTATTGATGATAATTAATAGAGGACGAAGGGGATTTATGACCAGTCGTTCTCCATTTAGAAACAGAATGAAGGTCGATGTCAGCACTCCTCCTCCTCGTCCTCAGCTCCTGAAGCATCTTCAAAGACATGGACATGATGATGGGCAGTGGCAGGATTCTTCTAAAAACAAACAAGCCTTTCGTCACATTGAAAATGAAGCACTCTCTTACTTGATTTTCTTTTTTTTTGTGGTTCAGCTTTTCTGACAGCTCAGGATTTCAGGGACAGTGAAAAAAAGCTGCAAGGTCGTTTGACTTAGAGCCTTTTATTCTCTGTAAATGTTATACATGCACGAAATGTCTGCCACAGTGTTTTCACCTCCTCAATTCATCTGTGGAAGTTATTTTTAGGAATGTTTTTAATAAAAAAAAACCTTCTTCTGAATAATCACTTTACAGACATGTGTCCTTTGCAATACATTGTAAAAGCGAGGTCTATGGCAAAGACGAATACATTCATTATGATTCCAATCAGTGTAGATAATTATCTGTCCTTATTTAAAGAGTTCAATTTTCTTTATACCTTTATTTTCTATTATCTTGAATTTCCTTCGGGATCGATAAAGTATCTATCTATCTATCTATCTATCTATCTATCTATCTATCTATCTATCTATCTATCTATCTATCTATCTATCTATTTTGGGGAATGTGGTTGTGCTGAAAATCATTTGCAGGGTCACTACTGAGATAAAGTTGTGTATCATCTGCATAGAAACGCAACCTGATGTCTCCACCATGTGTATGCTGGTCTAAGGTGAGCACTACAGGTGGGCGATACTGAAAAATGTGGGTGGTTCCACAGTTCGGGCTACACGGAAGGTTTGTTTATGTATTCAATGTATGCCTTGTTATTATGGAGAGAATTCTTGTGTTTTCATTGATAATAACACAAAAACAGTCAATACAGCTAATGCCTGTTCACAAAACAACAATAAAACAAAGAAACATTTTTTTTAAGTTTTTACATAAATAAGTTGTGTTGCCACAGGAACAAAAACCTTTTTCCAAATATCACATTTTGTAATGTAAATGTTATGTCCATACAACCATGTGACACGACTAAAAAGATACTGATACCACCTTTTGGTATCGATAGTATCGATATTTGGATCGATCCGCCCACCCCTGGGGACAAGTGAATGGAGAAAGTGAACGGTCCTAGTACAGAACCTTGAGGCATGCCACACTGGGGACAGAGCATAAGCAATACAATATGCTAACACGCTGGACTTATAAAGGTTATACATGTAAAATATCAACAGACAATGGATGGATTACGATGGTGTCATAAAAATGTGTAATCTGAACCTGTAGGGGGCGCTCTGTAGAGAAACCAGTGCAGCTTTAAATCTAAAGCTAGGGTCGAGCCCCTACAGAAAAAGACAATTTAATTATTGACTGTTTTCTGATATTTTCTAGAAAAACTACTTCACAGGGAATCAAGGGACGAGGTCCAGACGGACAGCGACTCTAAGGCCATGTCTGTCTCTGGTCCACTGATCAGCAGGCAGCTTCGTAAGCCCCGCCCATGGACAGAATCGATCACTGCAGACAAAAAGTGTATGTTCAAACAAAATACAATCATTTTGAACCATTCCATACGACACAGGCAGGCGTGTAGGAGACAAATGTGGACACACTTTTCCTTCCTGTCTTCAAAGACGTCTCCGCGCACTGAGCTCGTCCATTGTCATGAAAAGTGATGAAAGTACTTTTGAGTGTTGCTGCCTGAAATAGTCTTGTTTTGTTCTCACTGTCAAGACTGGAACATAATCGTACCTTCATCATCATCATCATCATGATGATGGAAAAGTGCGGGAACTTAAATATTTGACGGCACACACACTCTGTGCCTCGTCGTCTCAGAATATGTGAGAACACTTTTCGACTGTGAGCACAGTTTCATACGGTCACTGTGAGACGAACAAGAACAGAGTGTGCTGTAACCTTTCCCTGCGATAACAAAAGAGACATAATAGCTCAGAAAATAGACTCTCTGTGGAAAATAGGCTCTCTGCAAACAAACAGGCCACACTTACTTTGATTTTTCTCTTATATAAATGTGTCTTCCCCCCCCAATATTTGCAAGAACTTACTGGAAAACATGAATAAACAGACACTTCTCAAGTATTTAAAGCTAAATTTGCACCTGAGGTTGAAGAGTTGGTTATGCACAACATAGTTCCCGATGAGGTCAAAGCCAAAGTGTGAACCCTGTGTGATTTAATCCTTCAACAATGTGGATTTCTTTGGATTTTTGGGGATTACAAGGACATTTCTGTGTATTTAACCCTTTGTCAAAGTGCGTTTTTCCAGATATTACCAGATATGTTGTGAGGACATCTGTGTCTTTACCCTTCAGTATAATCTATTTGTACAGATTTCATGGGGTTATGAGGACATCTTTTTGTAACGTTTACAAATATTACACTCTTATGATGACAACCCTGTGATATTGCAGTGTTTTGGGGACATTCTTGTGTATTTTAAGACCTTGACAAGGTGGTTTTCACAGATTTTACATCTGTGTCTTAACCTTAACTGTGTCTTTACAAATGTTTTGATGGTATGAGGATGTCTGTGTGTATTTTGACCTTTTGACATGGTGTATTACAGAGTTATGAGGACATGTATGTGTGCTTTGACCCTTTAAAAAGTGTACTTTTGTAGTTTTTATGGGGTTATGAGGACATCTTTTCCTCATAAGACATCGTTATGAGGACAATCCAGTGTTTAAAACCCTTTGACTAGGTGTGTTTTTACACATATTTGTGTCTTAACCCTTTAAAAAGTCTTAAATCCTTTGAAAAGGTGTAGTTTTATTGTGTTTTGGGGACATCTGTGTGTCTGTGACCTGTGACAAAGGTGGTTTTCACAGATATTAGTGATGTAAGGATGTCTTTGTGCATTTACCCTTCAATAAACGTATATTTTTATGTGTTTAAACCCTGATTTTTTGTTTTTTACAGATATTAATCCTTCAAAAGGTGTATTTTTATGTGTTTTATGGAGTTTTGAGGACATCTTTGTATGTTTTAACCCTGTGATAAAATGTGTTTTCCAGGTAATTTGTGTTTGGCAAAGTGATTTTCACACATATAACAGTGTTGTGAGGACGCCTTTGTGTATTTTAATCCTTTGACAAGGTGTGTTTTCACACACATTACAGTGCTGTGAGGACATCTCTGTTTTCACACTTTTTCTTAAGAAGAGAGTCTATTTTTACAGTGTATGTTGTTATGAGCACATCCGTGAATATTTTGACCCTTTGACAAAATGTTTTGAACAGATATCACAGTGTTACAAGGACATTTATATGTTGTCCTTCCAAAATGTCTATTTTTATGGATTCTATGGATTATGTGGACATCTTTGTGTGTTTGAGTAGAGATATGATGTTGTTATGAGGACAATCCTTTGTTTATAACATTTGTTTTTAGAGATTGTACAGTGTTTTGAGGGGATCTTTGTGTCCTTAAACCTTTGACAAAGTGTGTGTGGGTTTTTTAATGGATATTACAGTGTTATAAGGACATGTATGAGTCAAATCCAATGAAACAGTGTATATTTATGATGTTTTGGCACATCTGTGAGTCTTTCCCTTTTTTGACGAAAGCGTTTTTCACAGATATAGATTGTTGTGAGGATGTTTTTGTGTCTTAATACTTAAATAAAAGTGTATTCTTTGTGTTTAAACCCTTTGACAAGGTGTGTGTGTGTGTTTTTACAGATATTATAGTGTCTCAAAGACATCTATGTGTGTTTTAATCCTTCAAATCCTTCCGATTTTGAGTGGAAACAGTTTGTGTTGCTTTGTAAATAACTAACTCCTCGCACCAGTCCACAAAGAAAATCTGTGTTTTTGATCCACTACTGCCTCTTAAATACAAATCTTTTTTTGGTGTTCGTAATCCTTAATTCAGATTAAACCAAGTGTCACAAATTTTTATTTAATTTAATTTAATTTGTAATGAGTGTAACGACTGTAGCAGAAAGACAACACCTTCTAAAATGTGTATTTACAACCTGGTTTCCCTTCCCTTTGCTGCTTTTTATGACTTTTTGTTGCGTTTAATGAGTTTACGCATTGAGTCATGTAGAATTTGTAGCCGACATAAAATAAAATCACATTTAAATGTTTGTGTTTGGCTGTCTCGGAAGGTGTTTTTCACTTTTACACCTCGTGTCACAGTTTTGACACGAAGCCTCGCCGTCTGCTTGAGTGGCGTCGCTGTAATTGAGATCTATTAGCCTTTAATTGTGTTTTTTTGTGAAATTTATAAAGCGTATCCACAACAGTGGGGGGGGACAGTGAGGACCTGGCTTTAAATTAATAAGCACCACCTGAGCTACATCATCAATGTCTGTCACTGACTGTGATCTTTGTGTAAAATCACTCACAGGACGACAGTGAGGCTGAATTCACTGTGGTGCTATTACACTAATGCCGCATCTCTGCATGCAGTTTTTTGCTGCTCATGAAAGTTCAACATTCCTTTCATTTTTTTTATTTTGTTGTATATTTTTGCAGGGACAATTAAAGGTAATGTAATTGCACCAGAGATTGTTTGTTTGTTTGCATCTGCATTCCCTGGGAAGCTAAAGGCAAGATTACAACATTAAAAACATTATTTACCCCAGTGACGACTCATAAAAGTTTAGAGGTAACAATTACTTGTATTTAACGTGAATTAAACAATAAAATATGTACAGTAAAAAAAAAAACCAGTAGGAACCACAACATTTGTAAAATATTATAATAAGATAATAATAATATAAAACAAAATACGTCCAACAATAAAAACAAAGGTTAATGTAGACATTTCATCACCAGGTGAGGTGACAAGGACATAATTATGACCTAAAACCTCTTTTCATTGGGTTTTCTCATGTCCTTTAATAAAATAAAGCAAAAGGAAGAGTTCAATGTTTGCGCGAATACACATTTCCTGTTGTTTACATTTGATTTCCCACTTCACACGGATTGTTTTTCTGCCTTCAGGTGATAAAAGTGAGAACATACACCGCGAGTGAACAGAGAGGACATTTTAAAAACGGGCCCAGGAAGGAGCCCTGTGGCACCCCATACTTAATTTGTAGTTTAGTATGGGGCTGTTTGTGGCAATTTAAATGTAGTTTTATGACTGTACATACTGACAATGAACATACATTGACATTTGATCACCAGGTTCAATTATGTCAAGAAAAGATTTTTGGGTTTTATTGGGACGTGTAGATTTGTTTAGCATTTTTAAGACACTGACATCCGACTGCACACACAAGTAAAAATGTGGAAAAAAAACCATTAGAAAACGTCATAAAAAGAACGAGATCTGTAACTAAATATTAAGTATTATACATTCAAATCTGTTCCTATACATTTGCTCGCCTAAAAGAGTTATTTAACAAATGTTTTTGTGTAAATACCGGGAGGTAAAAGCTGAAATGCTGCTATTTTGTCTTATCTTTAACTTTTGATGTCAAACCTATATGATTTATAGCAAAAAAAGAGAAAAAAAATAAAAGATTAGGCCTCATGTTTAATGTTTAAACAAATATAATGTTTTTATTTAAGTACTCAGTATTGGTAAGTACTCAAATTTAAGTGATCGTACTCAGTCAGAAATATCAGTACATATCTCTACATGTGATATATTTGACAGAAACAAACATCATGTTGTATTTTTCCTCTTTTTCCCCCACTGTAATTGAAGTCTTTTAGCCTTGAACTATATTTCAGGTGAGATTATAAAGCACGTCCACGACACGGAGCTTGTAACGACGTGGCATGAAATGAATAAGCGCCACCTGAACTACATCATCAACACCTGTCAGTGGAAGAGCGGCAGGCGTCGCAGACGGCGGCAGCGTCGCTCGCTGTCAGCGTCGCGTGATCACTCACAGGACCGATGTTAAGGCGGAATTAAATCTGTTGTGCTGTCAGACACCGGGGAGAACATATATAATGCTCACTTTACCGGGGCGTGGCACGCCACACTAATGGTGTGTGAGCATGTGTGTGTGTAAAATGATACGTGCGTCCACGCTCAGCGCTTTGCTCTCCCGTATCCATGTTCATAAATCTTCAGGCGTGGCGGGATGACACGGGGGGTGGAAAGATGCTGCTGGCTGCGGAGAGATGGCCTTTCATGAATATATATGGAAAAGAGTGTTTGTATCTTTGCCAACTCTTTATCACAAGTCTGCTCCGGCTGACATGATTGAGGACGGCGTGATTAAGTGGAGCGGACGTTGGTGGCCCATCTGCTGTTTGACAGCGGATTTACGTCTTTAAAGGCACACGCATGCAACATGAACAGAGACGGGAGTGAGATTGGACTGGAGTCGTGGCCCTCGCGCGGCTCTCCTCTAGCACTCCCACTCCGCGCTCGTGTTACAGCTGCTGTCTGGCAGGCAGCATCGCCGTCATCCATCTTCCTGCAGATCAGGGAGAGTGACACATTTCTCCCTGGGCTGCTGATCGCCGGGGCCTGACGCTGCTGCCAGTTAGCCGATCACATCACAGCGAGAGCGCTGACCTCCTCCAGACCACAAAAACACTCCCTGCACCCGGGGTCACCTCCCTGACCTTTACAGCTGAACGAGTCTGGGGATCAGTTCTGGAGAAACTGAATCTGGTTTTCAATCACAGCTATCATGTGGACAGTCTACGACAAAATGACAATTAATCAAAAAGAATTGGCTCAGTTTTACTGATCATATATTTAAAAAATACTATCTTATCTCCACTAAGCATGGAACATTTAAGGCCCTGTCCTGACGACCTGTCCAGTGTTTACCCCGCCTGTCGCCCAACGTCAGCTGGGATGGGCACCAGTGGTCCCACGACCCTCATGTGGAGGATACAATGCAGTAGATGTTGAATGAATGAATGATTTTGGAGAATCACTGCAGTGTCCAGAAGATCTGAATGTGCTTTCCATCCAAACAACTGGTGAAAAGTCTAGAGATTCCTGCGCAAAGTTGATAATTAACTCCAATACCATCGATATTATTTAAAGACAGGAAAAACAGTTAAAGTTTCAAACCCAGAGCAGGTTAATCTGGATTAAACTGAACAAATTGGACGTTTATGCTTCCTGTTGCAGATATCTGGGGTGTGCAGTGCTGACTTTGAAACAGGGGAAGCTCCGCCCTTCAGACAGTTCCTCCAATCATTACGCTTCAGCCCAGCCCATCTGCCCCTGCCCACTGCTACACTGACTCCCATAGATGGCGAATTTCCCCGAAAGTGACTATTTTGTCACATTTATCCAATCAGTGTAACGTTTTTGTAACGAGTTTCTACTGGTTTTATGAGGATCGTATGAGAAGAAAATTGTCACAACAATTGTTATAAATGACAGATTCTGAACAAACTCGTCATATAGTTGATTGAGTTCTAGCAAATACTTGCTAATGCTAATGAAATGCGAACACAATAATTCATATTTGACCCTTTGTTTTATGACATTTTAGTGGAAGCAGAGCGTCCCTTGCTGTCACAGAGCTGAATCTGATCCAGTCCAATTTATTTATAAAGCACATTTAAAACTAGGGATGGGAATCAGTATCGTTAAGTATCAATATTGGTATCGGTCCGATACTGGTCAAAATCACTGGATCTGGTGAAAAATGCAAAATCTGATACAATCCAAAAATCTTGTTATAGGTTGTTATATATGCTTCACTATGCACATACTGTAAAACAATCAGTAAAAGCACTTTTGCTGAGTCATGTTTGGGGCTGTTTATTACAACAATATGTTTTTACACAGTTGGAGAATCATGTCTTTGGAATGATTGATTCTGCAAAACTACAGCCTCATTTTTTGGGAAAAAACAAGAGGAGCTGGTCATCCGATCTTCTCGGGACCGCGAAGAAATGTACGACTGAAGCAAGTCAGTGATTTAAGGCGGGGCGAGGCCATGCAGACACTTATAAACTAGTAATAACAACTCAAAATGGATCCTGTGATGCACTGGGAGCGAGTGGAGGGAGAGAACTTGATCTACAGTAAAGACGAGCATGAAAAAGTGAAGCATTTTTCCATCTAAATCCTCAGAGTCTGGAGAGCATTTGCAGAACTTGTGCAGTTTGTGACTCAAAACAATTCCTTATTATCTCTGAATTTGATTCAATTTAACTGAGTTTGGTCACATGACTGGAGAAGAAGGAAGGAGTCTCCATGGAAGAGAAGGGTGGGGGTTGGTGTTGGGGAGCGGTGGAAGAGGTGGGGGAGGGCAGAAGAAGAAGAAGAAGAAGATGGGAGGATGGAAGAGGTGGAGGGGGAAGGGAATGAGAGAGGGGGGAGGGACGGAATGGTAGAGGAGCAGCTGCTGCTTATGGTTATAATTGACTCAATTAGCTGATAGGGCTGCCACGGCAACAGTGTTTGAGTCGTTGCCATGGCGACGCGGCTGTGGCGTCTCCCCCCCCCCCCCCCCGAGGGAGTGAAGTGGTGAAAATTATGGGAGGAGCAGATGAAGAAGAAGATGGTGGTGATGATGATGATGATGATTGGGTGGAGGGGTTGAAGTTGTATGAAGATGGAGAGATGATGGAGGAGGAGGAGGAGGATGGTTCCGTGATGGCTGAGGCAGAAGAAGGAAGGATGGAAGGATGGAATGAAGATGATGGAGAAGTGAGGATGGAGGAGTGAATGAGGGATGGAGCGATTATTATTTGATTGATTATGAAGAAAGCCATTATAAAGAGGCAGCACATGGAAAGATAGAGGAGAAAAAAGAGTATAATAGAAAGAGAAGAGCATAATAGACAGGGAAGTGAGTGGGTGGAAGAATGGCACGATGGGAGGAGGAGGAGGAAGAGAGATGGTAAAGTGGGAATCAATTGAGGAGGGAAAAGAATGAGGAGATCAGGCAAAAATGGAAGAGGATGGAAACGATGGAGATATTGATTTTGGAATGAAGATAAAAGGAGTCCAGGAGAAGAAGAAGAAGAAGAAGAAACAGAGCTGCACTTGTATCTTGTAGCTCATTTACAGGAAAATGTGATTGATTCTGTTTTTAAAGAAACGTGCGGCAAGTTTGAAGTACGTTGATACTCGATTATTTTCAAAACTGATGAACCCGTCGATTATTTTCTCAACTGAACGAGTCATCATTTAGTTCATAAAAATGTTGAAAAATGTTGATCAGTTTTTCCCAAAACTGGAAATCATGAAACCCAAACCAAAATGATTCTTTTTTGTTATATGGAGCAAAGAAACCTGAAAATATTCACATTAAAGAAGCTGGAAAATCAGAAAATGTGTCATTTTTTATGAAAAATGTCAATTATCGTAATACATTACTAATCCATTAATCGTTGAGACACTGGAACGAGAGTTGCCTGCTTAAGTTTAGTTTCAGCGATAGTTTTTATCTGAGATGTTGCAAATGTTTAATATTTAGGTTATGGGTTATTTTTGTCTTTCATTTAATATTTGTTTTTCCACAGTTAAAATGAACTCATTACATGTCATTCAGCAGACACTTTTATCCAAAGCAATTTACAATGGAATTAAGTACAATCAGCCAGGGGTAGAGTCGAACTTGTGACCATTGCGACCATGACGTCTATTGCACACATGGTACCGGTCTTAACCACTGAGCCACTCCACCCACCACTGAGTTACTCCACTAATCGTAGTGATGCCAAACATTCAGATTTACATCAGAGATTGTAATCTGGTTCTCAGTTTGTACTTTTCTCAGATCAGAATTAAAAAAAAAATAATTAAATGTGAACCTTCACATTCAACTTTATTGATACAGCACATTAAAAAAACAACATGGAGTTGAGCCAAAGCTCTTTTCAACAGAAAAAGAAAAAATTAAGGAAAAATTTAAATTAAAAAACAATAAAAAAGCCTTGATGCCTCTGTATGAGAACAGACTGTAGGCGCGGAAGAAACACTGGTCGCAAGGGAGTGACGCTTTCCTGTCGTGAGTCTAGCTCCACCCAGACTGTTTCATGCTGCTAGCCTTGAAGCCTTTGGCAGTCAAACATTTTGGCATCAGCTGAAATTGTGTTTATGACGTAATCACGTGACTCAGTGACGGTGAAGTTCAGAAATTTAATAATTCTGTTGTGATAAAGGAATAAAAAGTGAGTGTGAAAGTGTAAAAACAAGCTCCAGTAACGTGTGACTTTCTTTTTCGCCCTCCTTTTTCTTCTCGCTCTGAAAACAATCGTCATGATGATGATGATGGTTTTGGTGGTTCCCCCTTCCTCCTCTCACTCACTGAAGAAGCACTGCAGGTCTCCCCCCCACCCCCTCACCCTCACCCTCTCACTCCCCCCCTCACCGCCCCTGCAACCACCAGAGACCCGGTTGCACTTGTGTTACGGGAAGAGAGGTGGTGGTGAAGCGTAAGGGGAGGAGTTCACACGTCCTCACAGATGCACACTCAGAATTAAACAGTCAACATTCAAATGTTGACAATTGGACGCACACACACACACACATGTTTGTGCAGCGGTCTTAGTGAGGACACTCTTAGATATGATGCAGTTTCGTCGTCCCTTACCTTAACCTTAAAAAAACAAACAAGTCTTAAGCCATTTTAAGACATAAAAATATCCTCGCTCCCTATGCTTTACACGTGGTTTGGCCCTTACAATGATACCTATACAAGAACACACACACACATATAATTCCCCTGTGTGTTTGTGTGTGCAGTGTGTGTGTTTCAGTGTGATTTCTGGGGGACTGGCCCCCAACCGTCGACTGAGAATAAGAGCCTCCGACGCTTTAAAGATGTTTTATGTTGTTCGGGGGATATTTGCCCATGCAAATATTCACACTTATTAAAAATAAGCTGCCTATAGCAGCCCAATATGGGACTTTTTTTTTTTTCAGTGCGTGTAATAAATATCAACCAGTCAACCAGTGTAGCATGTGTGTATATACATTTAAGCCATAAATCACAAATCAATATCCTGACAGAGCGTCATATTCTCACCATATGCTCTGCACTGTATGTGCACTGAGATAAGCACACGTCTCCAGCTGTTTGACGCGTAAAAGTAGTAATAAGTATTTTTTATCAAACAAAAAAGCCCTCGTCGGTCTCTCTCTGTTTCAGCTGTCTGCGCACGATTAATGTGCTCTTTTAAAAAAAATTCACCCTCTTGATTGCGTTTCTGTCCAAAGCAGGCAGATTATTTACACCGAGTCTCGGTGGAGAGATGTTGATCTACGCGCGAGAGAAGTCAACAAGGCAGCGAAATCATCCTGTGTTTGTGAAACTGGTGCATCTACACTGTCTGACACACACACACACACACACACACACACAAGAGGATATGCAAATCTTAACTGATTTAGAAAAAAAAACTAAACACAGGAGACCGCAGACAAAACAAAATAACCCACATTTTTTCATATTTAATTGTGAGAAAGCACTGCACTAGATTGATCCAAAGTGCAACTTGCAGAACGAAAACAAACACGGAGGCCGACTGTCTTGCCGTGAAAAACAAGGAAAAAAACAACCTGTGGATGAAGTCATAGCTGAGAGGAATGAATGTGTTTCTTTCATGTTGCAGTGTTTGCTGAAGCTACATTGGAAATAAAGGTTTATTGTTAGTTTCAAACAAGGATAGCACGAGCTGGCGCTAAAAGCTAACGGACTCAACATCTGAATGGTGTTGATTTCTGCGCAGGAAATCAAACTGTTTGATATTTGTGATTCAACTTGAGAATATAAACAATATTAAAAACACCAAGGCCGGCTGTCTGCTAGCCGTCATGTAGTAGCTCTTGTGTACGCTAAGTCTTGCCGTGAAAAACACACAAAAACAAGGAAAAATCTTCATCCTGTGGATGAAGTCATAGTTGAGAGGACAGAATGTGTCATATTTATGTTGTAGTGTTTGCTGAAGCTACATTGGAAATAAAGGATTAATGTGAGTTTGAAACAAAGAGAGTGCTAGCCGGTGCTAAAAGCTAACGGATGCAAACATCTGAAGGAAACCTAACGCTCTTGTGTACGTTATGTTTTTCTTTGAAAATCACACAAAAGAACCAAGAAAACACAACTGGAAGTAGTCATGGGTGAGAAGATGGAGTTGACTTGACATGTATACATGAATTAGAGTTGGAAATAAAGGATTTTTATCGTTATTTTCAAAGGATAGCTAGCTAGTGGTAGCTGCTGCTAAAGCTAAAAGAAGCAACAGGTATTTTGAGGTCTATTGAGGTATTTTTGATAATAATCCACATCATTTTAAAATAAAAGTGTGAAATAGTTCACAATATACATGTATTTATGATGCAAAATGACTCTATTAGTAAAAAAAAAACATAAGTCATTATAACTTGATATTAAGAGACTTCTGCTCTACATGGTATTTTGCGCACAAAAACGTCCGACTACAAAAGGAACACAGCATTAGCCCAGGATAAACGTAAGAAAAACAGTAAAAGACAGCGGTGGGACACAGGACACAGGACACTCATGTTTGTGTTATTTACATGTAATTGTTCTCTTAATTAACATATGCATTGAGCTGATGCCCAAATGTGTGGGAGTGTTCTTGTTCTTCTTCCTCTGCATGCAGCACATAAAGGAAACTCTGATGCGTGAGGAAATTACAGCCAAACCTCTCATGTTAAGGAGCCGCTCACTCGCATGCACACTCAAGTGCTTCTCCGGGGCCAATTACTGGGTTTCTGCAGTGCGTGTTGAGGAGGATACCCATGCCAGCGTGTGCTAAATACTAAGGCATGCCACACAAATGGATGGCTAAATGTGCGGTGCTCTCTTTATCTCTCTCTCTCTCTCTCTCTCTGAGGGCTGAGTGCCACGAGGGAGCTTTAAAAAGCTCAGGAAGGAAGTGTCACATCCACAGGGATTCTCTTCAAGGAAGAGCACTTGGCGAAAATGAAAGAAAATTTCAAAAAAATAAAAATGGCAGGAAATAAAGGGATCAAACGCAAATGTGAAGTCAGAGAAGATAATCTAGTGTCAACACGCGAGGATGAATGAAGGAAGCCCGGATTTCTTTTGGAATTCTTTCCCTTTATTTGAAATCACATAATCACGAGAACAGACAGCGTTTACAATGTGATCCATCTTCTTCTGTTATTCCCACATTTATGATGGAGTTACAGACACAAAACAACAACACAGAGATCATTAGACTAAAGACAGACTAAAAGATCCTGTAACATCAGTGACAAGAGCAACAAGAGACAGAGTGAGAGTGTGACAAGAGCGAGTGGAGGCTCAAATGACGAGGAGCAGGTGTGATGAGGCTGGTGATGATGGTGATGAGGCAAACGGGGCACACAGGGATGTTTGAACCAACAGAATTTACATCACCATGAGCTAAAAACACTGATTTTCTCAGTGGACTTTGGTGCGGGAGAGTTATCGGTCAACAAGCTTCAGTTTTCATGGATACACACATCTGTATAGAACTTTACCTGTTTATAAATAGCACCATCTGACATAAAGATGACAACTGCTGCTAAATCCGTGATCTGGATCAGATCTGGATGAAACTGATGGCGTGTTTCCACCGAGTGGAATGGTTCGGTTTGGTTTCCATTGGTTTTCCATTAGAAACAGTACCGATACCTAGCTTTTGGGCACCCTTCCCTTGCGGTACCAGAGTAGCAGCATGAAACAGTCTGGGTGGAGCTAGACTCACGACAGGAAAGCGTCACTCCCTTGCGACCAGTGTTTCTTCCGCGCCTACAGTCTGTTCTCATACAGAGTTTGACGTCTTGTTGAGACACACAGCCACAAACAAACAAGCTCCCTCCACCGTTGTCGTGTTTGGTGTCGTTTGTTTGTTGTCTGTGCATCAGTACATCGGGCTGACACGTCTATCATGCAACAACGCACACCCCGCCTACCAAGTAAAGGTCCTGTCCTCAAAACACAAGACTGACCCAGGGCTTTACCATCCCAAACCATACCGCTCTGTACCAAACCCAACTGAACCATGATGGAAACATTCCAAAAGTCTGACGGTAGAGTCTCTGATCCTGTATTCAGTCATTGATTCATTGTCTATTGCTTTTATCAGCAGATGACGGTTGTGTGATCACTGGAGCCAAACTCATCAAACATGGCGTATACTATGTGTGATGTCACCAGACTGCCGGCCACTGATTGGTCCGAGTGCCGTCACAGGACGAGGCGTGAGCAGCATGTCCGACACAGGAATCGATCTGAATGATGGCGAACTGTAGGTCAGTTAAAAACACGTAACAATGCTAAAAACGTGGGTTAATCTCCAACAACTACCAATAAACCGCGCCGTGCGGAGGCGAGGCGAGGCGAGCTGGGACCATAGGTGGAAAAGGCGTAAACAGTGTCCAGGTGACCTCGGGATGTTTTTGGACTGAAGGAGGAAAGTGAAGAACTTGGAGAACCTGGAGAAAACCCACTGACACATACACGGGGAGAACATGAGGACTCTCACACAGAGAGGCTCACACCGGTGTCCAGGGGTTGATTTCAAAGTCCGAATGCGATAAGTTTGGAGATCATCAGTGTTTAGAGTCGTAATCTAATGGGAACACGAATTGATCCGTCTAGAACGTGTAGACAGGAAGCCACGCCGATGCAACATTTACACTTGAACATGAAGGCTCACAAAAGTGCAAACATGCGTCCGTCTTCTTTCAACATTAAAGAAGAGAAACACGTGTGTGTGTGTGTGTGTGTGTGAGGGAAAAACCGGCAGGAGACTCGTGAGTAACTGAGATTGATGGAGCTGGAAAATCTCAGTCGGAGTTGGTTGTGCATGTGTTGCGGGGCGTGACCGGGCGGGTAATGTGTGTTTGAAAGTGAAAAGAGAGCGAGAGATGGGGGAGAGAGTGTGTGTGTGTGTGCGTGTGTGTGTGTGTGCATACGAGTGATCAGCATTGGTCTTATCTACCTTGGACAGATGTATTCCTCTGCCTCTTTTTCTGTGTCTCTATACAAGTGTGTGTGTGTGTGTGTGTGTGTGTGCGTTATCTCTTTGGCCACTCAGCTGTAAGGCGCCCTATCACATGCGACACACAATGCAGGAGGAAACAGCGGATCTGCTGCCTGTAGCACTTCTGCTTTACGCGCGGATGATCTGAATTCTGCCAGATGTTCCGGTAAAGGAGGCACCACGGAATATGATATCATGACATAACTGGGGAAAGGCGCTGCGCTTGGGAGGAGACACCCACATGCTGCTCTTTTTCTTCATTTTTTTCTTCTTCAGTGACACAAACATTAAGATGGTTTTCATGGGACTCAGGTTTGAGGAGCTGTAGGGAATCACGTGGCCGAGAAAGTGCTTGACTTTCTCCTGCAGCATTACGCTCAAAACACTCCTCACTTAGCGGATCATGCAAGCTACTTGCTAAATTTCCAGATAGTAAGTAGAGTAGAGTCATTTCCAAGGTTTCTCAGATATGCTGTATGTGAAAAAAGCTACTCTGGACGTTCCACGAACATTCTTCTGCCAGTTCCGTGGTCTACTCTGGATTTGGAAAATGTCTTGTGAGAAAAAAGCAGAAGAAACTTGTGGGAATGAACAGTTTATCTAGAGAGCATGTTACTGAAACCCATATAGGACTGGCATAATTGGACGACATAGGTCGTTTTCACACCTAATAGTTCACCAGACTTGGTACGATTGGGTGTTCTGCCCTGTGTTGTAGTCCGCTTTCTGCATTTGGGCAGACCAGAGTTCGCTTCTTTGGTCCGCATCAGAGTTCGGAGGCAGATTCACACCTCCCCAAACAAACCGGACTTTCCAAACAAACTAGGGTTCGATTTAGAAGGAGCTGGTGTGGATGCAGCCTTGATTCCCACCTTGTATCCAGGTAGCCTAGAAAAGATACAAAGGGCGATTTCACACCAGAGGTGTTCGGTCTGACCAGAGTTAGCTTCCCTGGATAGTCTGCTTCGTTTGGGCAGGTGTGAAAGCTCATGGTCCACCTGAAAACCTGGGTCACGGCTGAAGGGGATGGATTTCTGGTTTTCTTCTTCCTCATGCTACTTTCTTCCTGGTTAGTGCTCATTTCGGGGAATACGGCCCCAAATGAGCAGCTGGTTTAACTGCGTAACGTTGGTCAGGTGATTTTGTCCACTGACAAAATTGCAGTGTGAAAGTGAACCAAACCAAAATGAAGGTGGAAAATTTTTCAGTATTCCACGCCCGACCGAATAGAGACCCCCGTACTATCCTGGTGTGAATGTGACTTAGGTGGGGGATGGGCTTGAAGTACGGCTGCAACTAACCGTTCTTTTCCTAATCGATTTAATGCGTCAATTATTTTCTTGATTAATCGAGTAACTTCTGGGTCCATAAAATGTCAGAAAATGTTGATCAGTGTTTCTCAAACGTCAAATGTCTTGTCTTGTTATTTTGTCCAAAAAACCCAAAAATATTCAGAAAAATTCGAAAAACTTAAAGAACACTTTCACAATAGTTGACGATTCATTTAGTAAACGATTAATAATCGATTAATCGAGTAATTAACCACCGACAAACCCAATATCGTCAGCCCAAATCTAGTACGAAGATTTTTTCTTCAGTGAAGGTTCCCGGAGCGCTAACCATGTGTCATTGCCTCATTTCACCACACTTTAATCAAAATAATATCACCGTGACATAGAATAGATACTGACAGAACTCCCTGCACCTTATGCAAAACGTTGCACCACCGGCTTGAAAGAATAGAAGAGGAAGAATTTTTGATCTTTGCGCTTGACCTACGACTAAGAAGTAAACACAGCCACACAGAAATGTAACGTATATCAGAACAAATTGATTTTACAACGATGCTAAGTGTGCATATTGTGGACCGTCAAGCCTGAGCACACAATACCCAGTTCATGTAATGAGGTGAATGTCTTCAGCATGTACTGTTCATATTTACTAAACAGTCACACACAAACACACACACACACACACACACACACACACACACACACACACACACAGCGTAACTCCTGGTCATGAATAATTAATGAGGCGTGTGATAATGTAGAGAGATGAGACCTTTGGAGCTCATGTAAAAAGGCCAAGGTCACAAGGACAGATATTTGATATTCAGCCATGGCCTTTTCTTAACTGAATACACACACACACACACACACACACACACACACACAGAATGTCCTCTTTTGTTTTGGTCCTCACAAAGACATCACAACCAGCTTTTTTCTACCAGCTAACGTTCAAACAGCCAGACTTGTGTGGACGTGGGAGCAGCTGTTTGTCCACATGACCGTGACATCAGAGCATCAGGAACGGAAACTGAAGTCCTCGAAGTTGCACTGTGTGTGTGTGTGTGTGTGTGTGTGTGACGCAGAGAGTGAGACACTACAATAGCAGCTGAGCTAATACGGTATTAGCCGACGCTGACGTGTCCAAACAAACGCTCAGCTGCTCCTTCACTGTCTGTCTGTCTGTCTGTCTGTCAAAACACCTGAAACAACAAATGACCACAGCAGCAGCTGCACTGAGGCCAATCACACACACACACACACACACATGCACATGCACACATTCACACACACACACACACACACTAACACTAAAAGAAAACACACACACACACACACACACACACCTGTCAGTTGTGTCACTGCTATAAAAAACCCACAAAGATGTTTAATAGATCTGAGCGACTGAGTTAAATTCCCATCTGGTGACCATGAACTGAAATTAGGATTCATTGACTGAAATTCAAGTAAATAGAAAAGAAACAAGTGAAAACAAACAAAATCAATAAAATAAAAATATTATAATAATTAATAAATATTATATAATTATATGTTATAGAACTGTCAAATATACACTTATACTGTTGTGTAATACAATAATACCAAGATATAGACACATAATATATGTTCTATATAATATAATGCAGATATAGCAATGACCTTGTGTTATTATGAAGGTACTACATATATTTCAATAGAAAATGTGTACAAATTGAACTTAAGACCTGTTATCCATGAGACAGATAAGTCTGTTTTTGTTTAAAGACTGATTAACGATAAATTTAAGTGTCAAACAGATCCCTGAGACATCTTAGACTGTAAGTGACATATATTTTATAATGTGAAGTGACTAAAACCAGTCATGTTTCCAGTGAGCACTTTCCACGACCTATTACAAAGCCATTGTTTTGTTTTGTTTAACAGTGTGCGTCGATTATTTCTTATTGCACTTAATTTTGTCTCCTCCCATGATTATATGAAAACAAATAAAGGTCATTATTACATTAAATACATGCTGCACGTGCAGATATGTGATTACTCACAGGCTGAAAGGTGACCTTTCACTGGGACTAAAACAATTCCTACTTCTTTTTTCGTTGGTAAATAATATGTGTTTTTGTTTGTTACGCAGAACTGTTGAAGTTTAAGGTTCAGGGGGGAAAAGGGAAGTAACAGGACACTGTTGTTTGCTGCGATGCACTGAGTGAAGGGATGAAACCAGATTAGCTGGTGCCCGTGAGCATGACCATCACTACACTGTGTGTGTGTGTGTGTGTGTAGATGCCATTCAGGGTGACTGTGACGGTGTTCTCCTGCAGCTGTAACCAGGATACCATACACAGTCACCCGAGCTTCCTCTGACTCTCTCTATATATAGAGCTGCTCTGTCAGGCTGCCTGAGTCAGTTAAAAATAACTCCACTCGCTCCATGCGCTCACACGGTGTGTGTGTGTGTGTGTGTGTGTTTATTTTCCCTCTCCCCTCTCTCCAGGAGACAAAATCCACGCTCTCATCCCCAGTGTTCCCCCTCTCTGAGCCACATACTGTAGCTATAAACCACCCTCGGTTTCACGTTGAAGGTGTGATTGGGGAGGAGCAGGGGTGTTGGATAGGTCAGAAGGAGGCGCAATCAAGGCTGCATCCATGAAACCGTGGCCCTGTTCAGGCCTGGTGTTACACTGCGTTACATTTGCAGCTGAAATGGAGTTTTTGAGGTCACGAGGGGGCCCACGAGCACACCCACGAGCACACCCACAAGCACACGCAGTCGCACCTGAGCTCAATATTTCCACAAGTGGTAAAAAGCTGGAGAAGTACTGGATATGAGTGTTCTGAGAGGTCATGCACTCGTATACAGTACGTCACATATGGCGTATTTCTACCGGCTCTTCTCGCCTCGCCACGGCACGGTTTAGGTTGCATCTCCGCTACAAAAAAGACTTGTAAAGCAGTTGTTTTCAGTGTAACTGAAGCAAATCCCTAGATTCAGTTAATTAAAAATACGTGTTCAGTACTTCCACTGGGCTGTCCCTAAAATACATCAGA
This sequence comes from Solea solea, assembly GCF_958295425.1. Classification (NCBI taxonomy): domain Eukaryota; kingdom Metazoa; phylum Chordata; class Actinopteri; order Pleuronectiformes; family Soleidae; genus Solea; species Solea solea. The sequence continues at coordinate 23,613,327 of NC_081144.1, read as the reverse complement.
CTCCCGGTAGTTGTTGGAGATTAACCCACATTTTTAGGATTGTTGAGTAGTTTTGACTGATCTACAGTTCGGCACTGTTGACCAATCATCGCATAGTACCTACTCAGCCCGCTTTTGGAACCTCGCAGGAGCAGGTACCAGGTACTATGCTAGTGCGAGCGCTACTTAAACCATGCCGTGGCGAAGCAAGGCGAGTAGAGCCGGTGGAAATACTGTATCTACACACAAAGACAATTCTGCAAAACACGCCTGATTGTTCGATTTTTGAGTTTCTGGCATCTTTTCACGCGTTTCACAGCAATTCCCTGTGAAAATATACAAAATTGGTCATGATATTTCACCAGCACTACTGCATAAAAATGACACCTGTCAGTGTAGTTTCAGTGTCGAGGCTGAATCTGAATACATGAAAAACATAAAAACAATTTTTTTTGTTGAATATGAAAGTGTGTGGGCGAGATGAGGGAAGACACCCAAGTACATGAGGTAAAGGGCATATTATCTCTGTCTCTGTGTCATGTGACATTTTCCGTCAACAATAAATCAGAAACTGAAGTCATGAACACGAACGCAGCAGTGACACACACACACACACACACGTCATGCATCCAGTGTCAAAGTGCTCAACAAAGCAGAACACACACCTAACTTAATACAGAGCGTTTCTTACAGGACATATTCCTCTAAAACATAGACTTTATTGTTTGTTACCATGTAAACTTAGCGAGACGATCACTGTACGCTCGCGGCACATCTTCACAGAGAAAAGGTCGCCCGGCTGGAAAATCGTGTTTCCATATTCTGGGCTTTTATGGCACATACACACGTACGTATGTGTGTGTGCGTGTGTGTGGGGAGGTGGAATTACCTTCAGGTTTAAATTTAGTTGCTGTAAAATGATCAAACTGTGTCAGGAGTCACATTCTGTGCATTCCTGAACACGGCAGAAGTGTATGTGGCTAAAAAGGTTCCAAAAATAAAGGCTCTCGCTTATCTCAAAGATTCTTCATCATCTTTTGTCTTCCATTGTGTTTCTGAATTTTTTTTTTATTGGCTCCTGTGTATTATTGACACCTTCCTTTCACCCTAACCTGTCTAGGCACATGGCCGCACATCTTTCCTCTCCACTGGTGCTTGCTCATTGTGTGAACTGTTGGGTTTCTCTGTATGTTGTGATTTGTGCGGGCACGTTCGGCCCTTGAATTTGATCTGGAAAGTCTTTGAATTTGATGTCAACCAAGATGTGGGAACCCCTGAGTACTAGAGTCTCCGGGGATCAAACCTCTGACCTTCCACTTGAGCAACATGTTGTGTACGACAGATACAAGAAGTGATTAATTTGCAATCATGCAACATTAATTGCGACACGGAAAACACCAGTGCATGAAGAGTTGGAGCGGAGGTGTAGAGAGTGAACTCTTCAACCCTGCACCATCATCTGTTTACCCAGCGTCAGGAGCGGAAGTGGTGCAGGAGGCACGGCTAGTGTTTGCTCCCTGCGATCCATCCTGTTGCCCGCGTCGAGCTGTGGTGTTTTTTTTAAGAAAGTGGCTCAGAGGTTAACGGCTGCCCGCGCTGACATTGTCTTTGTGCGTCCACAGGAAAAAACGGTCAATCGCTGTCACATCCTGAGTGGAAGCTGGAGGGGAACTTTACTTGCCTTTTTATTTCCCCCCTCTCCTTCTCTCTCTCTCTCTCTCTCTCTCAGTCACCAACGACTTGTTGACTCAACAGGAAGGAAGGTGTGTTTATTTTGCCAGAGTGTGAGCATCTGTGCGCCTGCACATGTGCTTGTGCGTCCACCTGTTGATGCAGACGTGCTTACATGTGCTTGGGGGTTTTCTTTTCTATGTTAATATGCAAATGTGTGTGTGTGTTATCAGGAAGAGCTCCGGAGGGAAATCCTGTGGAAAAAAAAGTGGAAAAAAACAAATCCTGTTTCCTCATATTTTGTTTTTTCAAGGCAGTGTGTGAATGTGCATATCCATGACATAAGCAGGTCAGTGAGGACAAACACTGAGGTGAACAAAGAGTTGCCTCACCCAACCCCAAAAAAAAACACACACACATCTTCCTTGTTCCTTATCGGAAGCCTACAGTGAAACTGTACAGTGATGAAGAAGAAAAACAGACTCACAATATCTTAAGAAGATGTTTTGATGCTTGTTTTCTGACTGGATACAGATGCTCACTCTCCTGTGCCAAAGTCCATAGAGAAAATCAGCGATTTTAGCCCACTGGGACGCAGTGACTGCTGCTCTGCTCTTGCCGTATAAAGTCAATTTAGGTCACTGAGGTGAATCTGAAGAAGGATTTTCAAACACTGAAACAACAATGCGACTCATTTAAACTTAGGGACGGAGGCAGCAGTGGACCAACAACTCCTCTTTGCCTTGACGTAAAATCAGCGATTTTCTGAATGGACTTTGGTGCAGGAGAGAGAGCGGGGTACGGGATGTTGTTTCCACTCAGAAAATGGTCTTCTAACTGCGAGATAAGGTGGCAAACATGTTCTTAGCATATCCTAGAGTTAAGCACGTGCACATTTTATTAAGTGAACCTTTTGTTAAGCGGATAAAATCTTGTCTGGCTGTGGCAGTGAGCTGGTGCATGTGTCAGTGTCTCATATAACACAAAAAATCCCCTGAACTATCCCTTTAATGTCAAGATTTAACCTTTAAACTCCAGTACAAAGAGCCAAGGTCTTCTTTATCAAATCTCAAAGTCACACATGAATCCAAGTCTGTTTGAAGTGAATTAATTTTCCTCCTGCACTGACAAGAACAAGCAGCCGGATAGATTTTTCTTTTCCTTTTTCTTTTTTGAATCATCACAAGCTCTGTGAATAGTTAAACGGCTGTTTACTATTGTGTTACAGTGTCAAGCTGCGCCTCGGGGAAGGAAGCTATTGGATGTCAGGCTTTCTACCAGGATATGTGTAGGCAGAGAAAACCTGCACGGAGCGGAAAGAGGCGGATATTCATTTGCTGCACAAGAATAGTTTCATCAGCCCGTGTTTAAATAGAAACAACATGAGTTGAGGAAACATAATAGAGGAGAATAATAAGGAGCAGAAGACAATGCCATGATGTCAGACGCTGCTTTTTCCTCTTTACATCTTTATTATTCTTCATGATTGAGTGGGGAGTAGGGATGAGAATGGAAATAATAAAACAACACCAGTCCAACACTGGTCAATATGAACAAGTATCAATAAGAATACTTATCGTGTGTTTATTCTAAGTACTGAAACTTGCATGTTTATAATATAAAAATAATATAATTATATATATATAATTTATGAGCACTGCACTTGCCGGTGGTCAGACTCTGAGAAAATGATAATTTCTGTGTGCCAGACACCCGCAGCTCTATGGCAATGGTCCCCAACCCCCCGGGCCGTGGACCGGTCCGTGGGTCAATTGGTACTGGGCCGCACAGAAAGAATACATAACTTACATTATTTCCGTTTTATTTATTATCAGATTCTGAACGATGTTTTATTTTGAAAAATGACCGGATTCTCTCTGCGACGTCTGTCTATGACTCACTCTTGACACATGTCACGTATGTTTGAGACAATAACTCTGTTCTTGATTAAAGACATGGCAGAATATTCTGAGAAGCAGTGAAGGTCGGGGGTCTCGACGTACTGGACCTGGGCGGCAGAAGCTGGTTCTGGGGACGTGGAACGTCACCTCGCTGTGGGGGAAAGAGCCGGAGCTTGTGCGGGAGATGGAGCGCTACCAATTAGATCTGGTGGGGCTTACCTCCACGCACAGCCTTGGCTCTGGAACCACATTCCTGGATAGGGGTTGGAAGTTATTCTTCTCTGTAGTTGCCCAGGGTGTAAGGCGCCGGGTGGGGATACTCACAAGCCCCCGGATGAGCGCCGCTGTGTTGGAGTTTACCCCGGTGGACGAGAGGGTTGCCTCCCTGCGCCTTAGGGTTGCGGGGGGGAAAGCCCTGACTGCTGTTTGTGCTTATGCACCGAACAGCAGCTCGGAGTATCCGGCCTTCTTGGAGGCCCTAGATGGAGTCCTGCAAGGGGCTCCGACGGGGGACTCCATAGTTCTGCTGGGAGACTTCAACGCGCACATGGGCAGCGATGGGGAAACCTGGAGAGGTGTGATTGGGAAGAATGGCCTACCTGATCTAAATCAGAGTGGTCGTTTGTTGTTGGATTTCTGTGCAAGTCATGGACTATCCATAACAAACACCATGTTCGAGCATAAGGACGCTCATAGTGTACTTGGTACCAGAGTGTCCTTGGCCGAAGGTCGATGATAGATTTTGTGATCGTTTCATCTGATCTGAGGCCGCATGTTCTGGACACTCGGGTGAAGAGAGGGGCAGAGCTGTAAACTGATCACCATCTGGTGGTGAGTTGGGTCAGAGGATGGGGGAGGACTCTGGATAGACCTGGTAAACCCAAACGTGTAGTGCGGATGAACTGGGAACGTCTAGAGGATGCCCCTGTCCGAGAGGCCTTCAACTCTCACCTCCGGCGGAGCTTTTCCTGTATCCCTGTGGAGGCTGGGGACATTGAACCTGAATGGGCAGTGTTCAAAGACTCTATTGTGAAAGCTGTAGTGGAGAGCTGTGGCTCCAGGGCTTTAGGTGCCTCAAGGGGCGGTAACCCTCGAACAACGTGGTGGACACCGGTGGTCAGGGAAGCTGTCCGACTGAAGAAGGAGTGTTTCCGGGATATGTTATCCCGGAGGACTCCTGAGGCAGTTGCAAGGTATCGACGGGCACGAAGGGCGGCAGCCTCTGCTGTGGCAGACGCAAAGCAGCGGGTATGGGAGAAGTTCGGAGAGGACATGGAGAAGGACTATCGGTCGGCACCAAGGTGTTTCTGGAAAACCATTCGGGGCCTCAGGAGGGGAAAGTGGGGGGACCATCCAAGCTGTGTACAGTAAGGATGGGACACTGTTGACCTCGACTGAGGAGGTAACCGGACGGTGGAAGGAACACTTTGAGGAACTCCTGAATCCGACATCTGCACCCTCTGTGGTGGAGGCAGAGAGGGAAGCTGATGGGGGATCATCGTCAATCTCCCTGAGGGAGGTCACTGAGGTGGTTAAACAACTCCGCAGTGGCAAGGCCCCAGGGGTTGATGAGATCCGCCCAGAAATGCTGAAGGCTCTGGGTGTGGAGGGGCTGTCTTGGATGACACGTCTCTTCAACATTGCGTGGAGGTCGGGGTCAGTGCCGAGGAGTGGCAAACTGGGGTGGTGGCCCCCCTTTTCAAAAAGGGGGACCTGAGAGTGTGTGCCAATTACCGGGGCATCACACTTCTCAGCCTCCCTGGTAAGGTTTACTCCAAGGTACTGGAAAGGAGGGTTCGACCGGTAGTCGAACCTCGGATTCAAGAGGAACAATCCGGATTCCGTCCTGGTCGTGGAACAACGGACCAGCTCTTTACTCTTGCAGGGAACCTGGAGGGGGCCTGGGAGTACGCCCATCAGGTCTACATGTGTTTTGTGGACCTGGAGAAGGCGTATGATCGGGTTCCCAGGGAGATACTGTGGGATGTGCTGCGGGAGTATGGGGTGAGGGGGGCACTACTTAGGGCCATCCAATCCCTATACGCCCAAAGTATGAGCTGTGTCAGGGTTCTCGGCACTAAATCAGGCCTGTTTCCTGTGGGTGTTGGCCTTCGCCAGGGCTGCGCTTTATCACCAATCCTGTTTGTGATTTTCATGGACAGGATATCGAGGCATAGTCGTGGGGGAGAGGGGTTGTGGTTTGGCGGGCTTGAGATCACGTCGCTGCTTTTTGCAGATGATGTGGTTCTCATGGCTTCGTCGGCCTGCGACCTTCAGCGCTCAATTGATCGGTTTGTGGCCGAGTGTGAAGCGGTCGGGATGAGGATCAGCACCTCTAAGTCTGAGGCCATGGCTCTTAGCAGGAAACCGGTAGATTGCCTTCTCCGGGTAGGGAGTGACTCCTTGCCCCAGGTGAAGGAGTTCAAGTATCTCGGGGTCCTGTTCACGAGTGAGGGTACGAGTGAGCGGGAGATGGGCCAGAGAATCGGAACGGCTGGTGTGGTACTGCATTCGCTTTACCGCACGGTTGTGACGAAAAGGGAGCTGAGTCGGAAGGCAAAGCTCTCGATCTACCGGTCAATCTTCGTTCCTATCCTCACCTAGGGTCATGAAGGTTGGGTCATGACCGAAAGAACGAGATCGCAGGTACAAGCGGCCGAAATGGGATTCCTCAGGAGAGTGGCTGGCTTTCCCTTAGAGATAGGGTGAGAAGCTCGGTCATCCGGGGGGAGCTCGGAGTAGAACCGCTGCTCCTTCAGGTTGAAAGGAGCCAGTTGAGGTGGTTCGGGCATCTGCCTCCTGGGCGCCTCCCAAGGGAGGTGTATCAGGCACGTCCAGCTGGGAGGAGGCCTCTGGGTAGACCTAGGACAAGGTGGAGATATTACATCTCCACTCTGGCCTGGGAACGCCTCGGGATCCCTCAGTCGGAGCTGGGCAATGCGGCTCAGGAAAAGGAAGTTTGGGGTCCCTTGCTGAAACTGCTGCCCCCGCGACCCGGCCCCGGATAAGCGGAGGATGATGATGATGATGATGACTTCACATTTGTCCTTTGGTCAGTGGCAGCATCCACAACTGGTTGATGGACTTGGCCATTTTTCCCCCCACCGGTGCGCATGCCGTTACGAGAACGCTGTTAATAAATGTGCATACACAGTGGATTCACGTTTATTAATATATTTAGAAAATACCAGTTTTTATGCCGGTCATATCATTTTATTTTGTTGTATTTATCAAATAAAATATTAAACCAGTCCGTGGCACAAAAAAGGTTGGGGACCGCTGCTCTACGGCATAAGTTGCTATACGTAGCACATAGAAGTTGATGATGTCCACAAAAATGTTTGGTGTGAACGCAGCAGCACAGGCCTGTTGCCGATTCCGGAATGAATTATAAAAGATTCACACCTTTTCAATTAAAAACAGAGGAGCCTGCCCTCTGGTGGTGAGGTACTGTATGGCGTAAGTATTGGTATCAATAAGTATAGTATTGATACCAATATCAGTACACGATTACACATCCCTGGAGGGGAGTTGTAGGGCAGTGGGCAACAAGAGACATGAACACATGTTCTCTCTCTCTCTCTCTCTCTCTTAATGCAGTTTAAATGACAGACAAGGCAAAGCTTTTTGAAAGCAGATCTATAAAGATGGGAAATAGTTTATGAATAATTTGTCGCCTCAAGAGACTCGTGTCGGGGGGGAGGTGATAAGGGCAGAGATCGGGGAGGTCTCCTGTCAGGATCCTGGATATGAGCAAGAGCAGAGGGAGGCGGAGATCCCACAGAGCGCAACACACACACACACACACACACACACAGTAGAAGAAACACAAAATAATCATAATATGAAGTGTATATTATACATTGAGCAAAGATGAAAGGCCCTGCATGAGGCAGGGGTGTGTGGACACTTTCACTCTAAAATGATCAGGTTTACGTGGTATTTTCAAACCTGAGTTTATGCTACTACTTAATGCTACTGTGGTCGTTTTGTGAAAACGCACCACACTCAAAAAATTATTTACTTAAGTGGTTCCTTTCTTGCATCTTTTATTTTGCTTTCTCTTTAGATTACAATCCCCAAATTTAGAACTTTCTAGCAGGCAAAGCTTTCATTCTATTTATCTATTTATTGTTGTAATTGGTATCAAAGCACTGTTGCATCATCAAAGCTCTTTTGTTAACCTTCATATGTGCCTTTGTAAATCTACTATCGTCAGAACTTGTACGACTTGTCGGTTTTACAACCTAACTGTCTAACTGACTAGTCTGACTAGTCTAACTGCTGTTTAACTGCTGTCGAGCTACCGCTAACTGTGTGTGTGAAATAAACCTTCAGAAAGACAGTCGAGTTGTACCCGCCTTACTTGTTCTGGTTGCCCCTTCCAGAAGGGATTATTGAGCTGAAAGGATCAGCCAGTCGAAATCTGGACAGTTGTAAAACTGTTGTCGGTGCAGTACCAGCAGAGTACGGACTGCCGAGTGGAGGACGGGTGAAGCGACCATGAATCACTAAAACGGAGGAGCCAGAGCAAGGAGCTAACGGAGCCGTTGAAGGATTAAAGGAAGTGCCGCAGCCGCGAAGAAGGCTGTGAAGATCACACAAGGAATACAGAGCTCTTCTGGGCGGAGGGCTAAACCTTAAACCACTAACAGTACTACGGAAGAGCCTCACAGACTGTGACGTTGTGACGTCGACAGCTGGGGGCGTGGACATTCGTGTGCCAATCGTGGACGAGTCGTTTGCAAAGAACTGAATCCTTTGAAAGAGCCATCGCCAACGAAGCACACTTTTTTGAAAGAATCAAATCCTTTGAACAATTCCTTTTCCGAGTGAGACAGGAATTCAAAGAAGTAAAATTCAATTCAACACCTTTATTTACTGTATCCCTGCAGGGCAATTCAGTTTGCAGCCTCAGTCACATAAGCGTAAAACAAACTGACAACAAAACAACAACACATACAGCAACTACTCAGTACAGCAGGTTGGCATGGGCAGTCGAAGCAAGTAAAAATGAAAAAAAAAGATATTAGAGAATAAACATACACATTAAGACTCAAGTTAAAAATACCTGGCCTGTGTTCTTTTAGCAGGATGACTAATGATCTTCCTAGCTTTTTGGATTACCCTTTTTTTCCAGATAGAACTTTAGAGATGCTGCTGAGACAGTTCTTCTCCTTCACAGATAGACAATAAAACCAACAAATAAAAGAATACGTCAACAGACTTTCAATAAAGGAATGATAAAAGTTGCATAAATGCTCTTAGAAACATTAAAAGAATTCAGCTTCCGCAGTAGATGGATACGTTGTTGGCCCCATTTAACCATAGACTCTGTGTTTTTGTCAAACTTGAGTCTAGAGTCAAGTATTGTACCTAAATACTTGTATGACTCCACGATTTCCAAGCCAGATCTAGAAAACCTACAGCAGAGGCGATCAAATGCGCAGCAGAGCCTGACAACGCGTATTAAGCGCCTTATTGTCAACGCTGGTCACCTAGGTAAAGGAAAATTGCCGCAAGAGTTGGCAGAATTGGAGAGCGACTATGATATTTTCGCCGATGCCTGCAATGAATATATCGAAGGACTGGGACAGATATACCCAACGGACGACAACTGTGAACTGAGCAACGCCCTGGCAAAGAGGGATGCCATTGTGCAAAGGTGGGACTGTGGAAATGCTGTGGTTCAAGGATGCTGAGCCGAATATAAGCACCCTCGTAACACGGTTCAATTGAGGTACTCGGGAGGGAAAATACACTGCAGTGGAATCAGCAAGAGGCCAGAAGGAAAAGACTGGATCAAGAACTCCACAAACTCAGAGACGCTGTGTATCTTTGTCGTGATGCATCAGCTAAAGTTGCAGCAAAAAGTAATGAAGAGTTGAAGCTGTTGTCCTTCAGGTCAAATAACATTTAATTATGGATCCACAATCAAACATCAAGGTGAGCACACAGCATGACACTGTGACACTGACACTGATCCTCTGGGAACGAGCAATCCCCTTTCAGTTTCCCTGCCTTATTCTTTTTGGTCTCTCATCACGTATTTTCCACGATTAGCTTCGGCTAAGCTGTTCTAATGGTGGTTATCTTACGTCTTTTCCCTTTTTTTAAACATGTAAGGGAGGGGTTTGCCCCCTCTTACTCTGATTGGTTACTTCTGCAACCACGTAAACAGTTCTTGGCAATTGCACGTTGATTGGTTACTTTGATTGCCGAATCAGCAGGAATATTTTTGGAATATTTAGGTACTACCCAACTATGTGCAGGTTCAGCCTGTCCTTGGGTGATTGCCAAATGGGTGAATTCCAAAATCTGGAGACACATGAACATGGCCTCTAAGTGAGCCTGTCCTAGCCTTCAAGCGTACCTTATCAGATGCTCTTATCTGCACACTAACATTGTGAAATAACACATAAACAGTTCACATTTATAAAACAGATAATATTTATGAGCATATTATTATTATTACCTTGATTGTCATTATTTTTAAACTGATTTTCTCAACAGAAGCTCCTCCTGATCCTCCTGATCCTCACTGACCGCACCCACCCCCACCATGGACTGTTCTCCCTGCTGGCGTCTGGCAGGAGGTTCCGCAGCATCCGCTGCAGAACAAACCGACTCAAGAACAGCTACTTTCCGCTGGCCATCAGAATTTAGCAGTCCCAAGAATGTAGCTTTATGTACCCAGTTGTGGGTGAATGTTACTTTGTTGTGGTCTACTTAGATTCAGGAATCAGTAGGCCAATTGGGAGGTAGTTGCCTTTAAAACATATTAACATTATATTACTAACCTTCTCTTTAATATTTATGTATATATATTTTAAATGACATGCATAAGCTGTTTTTTTATTTTGAGGGTTATTGGTGTATAAGTGACTCTTCTCAGTTGTGCGGTCAGAAGCTGGTGTGTTCTTGTAATACCATGTGAAATGACAATATTGAAATCTACATATCTGTCTATCTAAAAATTAAATTTCAATTATTTTACCAAACATCTCTTGGAAATGGTTCTTTTACCAATTGGAGATGAAATGAATGAAATTAGGTGTTAAAGAAACGGCTGTGGATTAGTTTAGTACATTATGCAAATATTTGCCTCATTCTGGATCACAATAGTTTGCCATCTTTAAAAGTGGGTCCCCATTTAGGAAGTTTGGGAAACATTAATAATATTGAGCAAGTTTTAACACCAGTGCATAGAAGGACATATTCTCACCTATATACATGGCTGTCTTTCTAGATTTGTGGCACCACTAAAGCCTCGTCCACACAACATGATTACAGCCCAATAATCTGGTCAAAGATGTATCACAGACCAGGTATTCACCTAAAAAAATGCTGTAAAGATTAATAAAAATCTGCAATGACTCCAGCCAACACGAGACCAGGGCGAGGAGATGACAGTTGAAAACAAAGAGGAGGTGATGGGAATATAAAAATACAACATCTTAAAATAGGACAGAGATCACAGGCAACTCGGCTACAATATAACCTATATTAACTGCCGAGCTGTAGGCAATAAAAGAGCTCAGTCAAAGGTACATTATGTAGGAAATGTATTGTGTTAAATGATAATTATAGCCATAATATGTCATGGCAGATTAATACAGGCTCCACTAACCTTCAAAAAACCATTTGAAGTTGTGAAAAAAAACTCTAAACCTAATCCTTGTGGCCGGGAGTTGGAGCTCATCTCTGGCAGCGGGCTTTGCCAATCAACCTCGGGACTCCTGTGGGGAGGGCTGGAGTTCTGCCAGCTGAGCTACACATTCACCCCATTAACATGTAGCCACCCTCTGTGCTGTCCCCACTAACCTTCCCCACATTGCTGCCAGAGCCTCAAATGGTCCTAGTCCATAGGCCGTTGCATAAGAAACCCACACAGGACCACTGAACCCTAACTTAAGACTTAAGCGTCAAACAGACATTTAAAGTTCTGAGGATTGTCCAATATGTCCTCACAAGACGAAATACACACGTGCACACGCGGTGTGTTGTCGTGTGTCAGTCAGAAAGACGAGCAGGAAGGAGGTCAATTATTGTTCTAATGATCCTACTATGAATAAACCAGTTGGAGGAAGTCGAGCTCCCATTAGGCATCTCTCCTCGGGCTATTAATAACCACAGAACCAAAGGCTCTTCCACGATCAATACACTCACCCACTGGGACACGGTTAAAGACACACTCTGCATGAGACGACAGACCGGGTCTCTTTCAACCGCCGTGAGCGCAGATCTAAATATCAGTCGTTACACAGTTAATGTGGATTGTTTTTGTAACACAAGATCTGACAAAAAGATGTTTTCAATTATGAGGCGAAGAAGGAAAAACAAGAGAACAAATAAAGCTTCAAAGACATTCATCAATGTATTTATTTTTACCGTTTTTGATTGGACAGGGATGTCATCCAATAATTCTTCACTCTTCACAATCAACAAAACAAAACTGAAACAGCAGGGATTGGTTATTTTGGTATGATATTTCACGTTTGACATTGAAAACGTCCAAACTGAATTGAACCACTTGGTGGAAATGGGACTTAAGGAGTCAGTAACATATCAACCACACCAACAAAAACCCCAACCATACAAGACAAGAAGAATCCATGGTTTCGAGATGATAATTCCTATTTCTGAATTTTGACCAAACCTGAAAGGCGTCCCATATTTTCTTGTCCCAGCCCAACCCAAACTCTTGTAACCACTGAAGATTATTGACTTTACATAATCCAACTATTGTGGTTTATTTTGAGTTGTTGTGGATGTAAACGATAACATCCACCTTTGATGGCTTCAATATCTCGAGTGTTGCGTTCTCCCTGTCCTGTCGTGAATCGTTAGCACCAAGTCAAACACTTATTATTATTATTATTATTATTATTATTATTATTACTATTATACATCTATTTATTAAACCCAGCCACTAGGGGGTCACATTCAAGCCTGAATAAATGAGTAGGGTTGCACAAGGAAGTAAAACCTTTGCCAAATCAAATATGCAGATCAGTGAAAACAACACTGCCATACCAGATCGGTTGAGGGTCAACAATGTCCACCATCTGTGCTGAGAAAAATATGCTACTGTTGCCCGAAGACAGAGGGACAAAATGGATAGGGCATGATGGAGGCAAATGATCCCTACGGGGAGAAGTGGAGTCATTGAATTAATACTATTTTCTCTAAATGAAAATGGAAATTACTTGAATTTACCATTTCTAGATTGTTGTTTGAACTTGGCCTGATCTGACAGGTCCTGCTCTGGTTCTGACGAGCTCCAGTTTGGAATCCATGCTCTACTTACCATCCAAATCTTCCAGTAAATTCAATCACCCAATTGTAGTCTTATTTGAGTGGACTCATTGGAATTGTAGCTTGATTTTCCTGTTTTTTTGTGTCTTCTGTTGCTGCTGCAGCCCGTCTACCTCAAAGTTTTATTCCTTCAAACTTTGAAAGTTCTTCACTTCATAGTTTTAGAAGCAGAAGTGATTGAACTCTGTCCTTCACCGTCGTAACACACACAGTGTCTTCTTGACCAGATACAGTGCAGTAAATCAGCTTTAGTGTAACCCTGCAGCTGTAGAACAGAGCGGAGAGAAAATTGGCAGTAAACATAAAAGTGACCACAAATGGACAGTTAAAATCCTGCGAGCTAATCAGGACTGGTTCGGTTCATGGCCTTGTCTCACTCAGCTGAAATCAAGAAGGTTCCCTCAGGGCCAAGTGGCGTCTAGATATCAAGGCTCGGCAGACAGAGAGGAAGTGCGACAGCTGTGTGGATCAATGAGATGCTGCAAAATTACAAATTGGATTTTTCTTTTCTGTCCAACAAGGGAGAGAGAGACGTGTTTTTTTTTTTTTTTCCAATGTGTGTCTAATATGTGTTGTGTGGCTGGTGTTTGGCATCTCTGAGCTTGTGGGTGGGCTTCATCTTGGATTGTGGAAATAGTGTTTCATTGTTAACCGGTTTTGCTCAATAATCTCCAGTATGAAGAAAGCTGATCTTTGTGGACAAACAGTTTATTATTAGAAACAGAATGGGGATATGTGAGTGAATCCTTCAGAGCTTATACTGAGAGGGGGAGGGGAAGTCCATCCATCCATCCCATCCAAAGAAATATAACAATATCTGCAGTACTTTAATATGGAGTTGGTCCCCCATTTGCAGCTATAACAGCTTCCACTCTTTTTGGAAGACTTTCTGTGGTGAATTTGTGTCCATTCATTCGGTAAAGCATTTATGAGGTCAGACTCTGGTGTTGGACGAGAAGGTCTGGCTCACAATATCTGTTCCAGTTCATCCCAAAAGTGCATGATGGATGGGGTTAAAGATCAGGGCTCTGTGTGGGTCAGTCAAGTTCTTCCACCAAGTACCAAACTTAAAATCAAAGAAACCATGTCTTTATAGTCCTTGCTTTGTGCACTGGGACACAGTCATGTTTGAATAGTAAAGGGCCTTCTTCAAACACAACGTTGGAAGCATAGCATTGTCCAAAATGTCTTGATATGCTGTCCTTCACTGGAGATAAGAGGCCTACAGCCCAAAGACATATCAGGTGTCAAGAAGGTTGATACGCGGGATGGACGAGCTCAGTGGTTAACAGCAGTGGTTAAGACCGGTACCCTGTGTGCGAAAGACATCATGGTCGCAATGGTCGCAAGTTCGACTCCACCCCTGGCTGATTGTAATCAATTCCATTGTAAGTTGCTTTGGATAAAAGTGTCTACTAAATGACATGTAATGTAATGATACCTTTGGGGGACATTTTACATTTATATTTGCCATAAACAATAAAATAATCCTGTGTTTTTCATATTACATGGTGTGAGCTTTTCCCACTCACTGGGGTTCGGGAAGGACGAGGAGGCGGCGTTGAGGGAGTAAATAGACCGGTTTATTGTCAACTCAAAACAATCAACCAAACAAATAAAAAGAAGTCAGCTGTGGCTGCGATGTCAGCGCTCTGCTGCGCTGCGCTGCGCTGCGCTGCGCTGCTCTGACTCTCTCTCTCTCTCTCTCTCTGACTTTCCGTGTCTGCGTGCGGACCCAGCCTACTGCAAGAGATCAGAACCAGGTTACAAACATGCTTATATAGCTGACTAATTACCTGATTCTGTCCAGCTGTCTGATCACCGGCTGAGCCACTCCTTCCTTTCCTCCAGCAGCCGTCGCTCTAACCAAGCCCCACTGCCACATACCCCCACCGCCCGACTTAGGCCGGGACCCCGCCGGCCGCAAGCCCACTCCCCCCCCCCTCCGCAGAGCGGGAGAGAAAGTCGGCCACGGCCATGCGGTTCCCCGGCCTATGGATCACCTTGAACCGGAAAGGCTGCAAAGCCAGATACCAGCGAGTGATCCGCGCGTTGGCATCTTTCATGCGGTGGAGCCATTGGAGCGGGGCATGGTCCGACCAGAGGGTGAATGGGCGCCCCAGGAGATAGTAGCGGAGGGCACCGACCGCCCACCGTATGGCGAGGCACTCTTTCTCCACCGTACTGTAGCTCACCTCCCGCTGAGCTAGCTTCCGGCTAACGTACAGTACGGGGCGGTCGACCCCCTCCACCTCCTGGGACAAAACGGCCCCCAGCCCGCTGTTCGAGGCGTCGGTCTGCAGGATGAAAGGGAGAGAAAAGTTAGGTGTGTACAAAAGTGGCTCCCCACAGAGGGCTTGCTTAACCCTCTCAAACGCCAGCTGACACGGCTCCGTCCACTGGACCGGATCTGAGGCACCTTTTCGGGTCAGGTCGGTTAGGGGGCTGGTCAGCTCCGAGAAGGCCGGAATGAACCTCCTATAGTAACCGGCCAGCCCCAGAAACCTCCTAACCTCTTTTTTGGTCTTGGGTCTTGGGCAGGCTGCAACCGCTGCGGTCTTTTGTATCTGTGGCCGCACCTGCCCTCCCCCCAAGTGGTACCCCAAATACCGTACCTCCCTCCGTCCAACTGCACACTTCCCTGGATTGGCCGTGAGCCCCGCCCTCCTCAGGGACTCCAGCACTGCTCCCACCTGCTGCATATGCTGCTCCCAGGTCTCACTATGAATGATGACATCATCCAAGTAGGCCGCAGCATATGCAGAGTGAGGCCGCAGCACCCGGTCCATGAGGCGCTGGAACGTGGCTGGGGCCCCGAACAACCCAAATGGAAGCGTGACAAATTGGTACAAACCATACGGAGTGGAGAAGGCCGTTTTTTCCCTGGACTCTAGCGACAAGGGAATCTGCCAGTAGCCCTTGGTCAAATCCAGTGTCGTAAAAAAGCGAGCCGTGCCCAGCCGATCCAGGAGTTCGTCGACCCGGGGCATTGGATAGGCATCGAATTTGGACACCTCGTTGACTCTACGGTAGTCCACACAGAACCGTATTGACCCATCAGACTTGCGAACAAGAACAATGGGGCAACACCAGTCACTGTTGGACTCTTCTATTACTCCCATCTCTAACATAGCCTGAAGTTCTGCCTGAACAGTTTTCCTCTTATGTTCCGGCAGGCGATAGGGTCGTGAACGCACTGTCACACCCGGGGAAGTTTCTATGTGGTGGTGTATGAGGTTTGTGCGTCCTGGCAGGGGAGAGAACACGTCGGCAAACCGCCGCTGCAACGAGGCCACGTCTGCTCTCTGGCCCGGCGAGAGATGAACGTCAACGGGGACCGGCGCCGACCTGTTTGATTTAGTCACCTCCGGTCCCAGCTCATCTCTCTCAATCACCGTGGTGGCCAGAGAAACAGACGCCACCTCCCTCCAGGCTTTGAGGAGGTTAAGGTGGTAAATCTGTGTTGCTCCACCCCTGTCAGAACGCACAACCTCATAGTCAACCTCCCCCACCCGCCGTGTGACCACAAAGGGCCCTTGCCACTTGGCGAGTAATTTGGAGCTAGACGATGGTAGCAATAGAAGCACTTTATCTCCCGGTGAAAACTGTCTAAGTTTAGCCCCTCTGTTGTACAGCCGCTGTTGACGTTCCTGGGCCTGGAGCAAATTCTGCCGTGATAACTGACCCAGTGAATGGAGTTTTGCTCGCAGGTCCAGTACGTGCTGTACCTCATTTTTACTGGTGCTTGGACCCGCCTCCCAGTTTTCCTTAACCAGGTCCAAGACACCCCGAGGTTTTCTGCCGAACAGGAGTTCAAAGGGCGAAAAACCCGTGGAGGCCTGGGGCACCTCCCGCACTGCAAACAACAGAGGGTCCAACCATTTATCCCAATTACGACTATCCTCGTGTACGAACTTACGAATCATGTTCTTTAGCGTTTTGTTAAACCGCTCCACCAGGCCATCAGTCTGGGGATGGTACACACTAGTCCGGATTGAGCGGACGCCCAGTAATTCGTATAGCTCGCGTAGTGTACGTGACATAAACGATGTGCCCTGGTCAGTCAGGATCTCTTTCGGGATCCCAACTCGGGAGATGACCTGAAACAGTGCCTGTGCAACACTCTTCGCCGAGATGTTGCGCAAGGGTACTGCCTCGGGATATCGCGTTGCATAGTCCACTAGAACTAATACAAAGCGATATCCCCGTGCGCTCCGGTCTAATGGCCCGATGAGGTCCATGGCAAGTCTATCAAAAGGGACCTCCATCAATGGTAATGGGCGCAAGGGCGCTTTTGGGGTGGCCGGCGGGTTGACTAATTGACATTCGCGGCAGGATGCACACCACCGACTTACATCCGCCCGAATGCCCGGCCAGTAAAATCGGGCCATGATCCGGTTCAGTGTCTTATCATATCCGAGGTGACCCGCCATGGGGTTGTGGTGAGCCGCCTGGAAAATCGTTTCTCGGCGGCTTTTTGGGACTAACAACTGGGAGAGCTCTTCCCCTGTTCGAGTGTCACGACTCACTCTGTATAAACGGTCTTTAACGACAACAAAGTAGGGGTGAGAGAGTGCTGCGTTAGGGTGAACCGGACAACCATCAATTTCCATCACTTGGTCAAAGGCGTGGCGGAGGGTCTCATCCCGAGACTGTGCTAGGGGAAAATCTTCCATGGGCGCCATCTGTGCCCCCCCCCCCGCAGCAGCGTCGGGATGCGGCACCTCCGCCTCACCACTAAGGACAGCACATAACTCACATTTCCCTGACTTACGTGACCGCACCCCCATGGTTTCCCCTGCTAAGCTCGTAAACCCCGGCCAATTTGTTCCCAAAATTAGAGGGTGCGTGAGGCGAGTACTAACTCCAGCCTTTACTCTATGTTTTTTCCCTTTAAAATAAATTTCCAGAGCCACCACAGGATAATCGTGAATATCCCCATGCACACACCTCACCCTCACCCACGATGCCTCTAACAATGCCCCCGGTCGAACCAAGCGCTGATGGATCATGGTCTGTTCACAACCAGAATCCAGCAGAGCTTGATGTGTACCCCCTTGTATACATACCGGTATACGGTACGTCCCTTCCGAACCGGGGGAGGGGGCCGGCGGCCCGGCAACCCGAACCACTTGCCCCACTTCCATGAGCGGGCACTCCGCTCTGATGTGGCCGGGCTGCCCACACCGCCAGCACACCTGCCCTGGCGTCTGAGGAGCCCCCCGGGGTGCCAGGTGATCAGACGCGTAGGCTGGGCCCTGAGGGAAAGACGGCATAGGGTAGTTAGACGACCGGAGCGATGCATGCTCCGGCTGTGTGTGTGTGTGTGTGTGTGTGTGTGGGTGTGGTGCAGGAGCCGATGCCGCTGGGAACCTCCTCCTCGGGGCTGGAGTGGGACGGCTGGCAGGGATCGTCGCTGGCCTGGTCTCCTCCCTCATGCTCCGCCGGGGAAGAGAGAGATGGTCCTCCGCGAGGACGATCGCTGCCTCGATGTTGGCCGGGCGGTGGCACTGGACCCAATTGGCTGTGGACGGTGGTAACCCAGCGATGAACTGCTCCAGCGCCACCTGTCCAACGACGTCCTCAGCGGAGTGGGTCCCCGGCTGGAGCCAGCGCCTCGCGGCGTCCAGGAGCTGCTGCGCGTATGCAAAGGGGCGCCCGGCTCCTTCAAAGGAGAGCCCCCTGAACCGCCGCCGGTGTCCCTCCGACGTACTGCCCAGCCGGTCCAGGATGACTCTCCTCAGCTGTGTGTAGTCGTGGCGCGCGGCCGCCGGCAGGCTGTGCGCGGCCAGCTGCGCCACGCCGGTGAGCAGGGGAAGAAGCCGAAGCGCTCTCTCCTCCTCCGGCCACCCACACGCTTCCGCCGTGCCCTCGAAGATGTCCAGGTATGCCTCCGGGTCATCTTCCGCGGTCATCCGCTGCAGGGCGACGGGCGGAGACCGTCCTCGACCGGGCTCCGGGTCGGCGCCGTGGGCAGCCGGGCGTTGCAGCAGCTCCCGCAGGAGAGCACGATCGTCCCGCTGTGACGCCGCAATGTCCGCGAGGAGCTGGGACTGCTGCTGCTGCAGCGTGGTGGTGCTCTCCTGCATCGCAGCGAGGTGCTGAAGGGCCAGCGACAGCGGAGATTGTCCTTCCATGAGTCCCTGTTCAGGCGCCACTGTGAGCTTTTCCCACTCACTGGGGTTCGGGAAGGACGAGGAGGCGGCGTTGAGGGAGTAAATAGACCGGTTTATTGTCAACTCAAAACAATCAACCAAACAAATAAAAAGAAGTCAGCTGTGGCTGCGATGTCAGCGCTCTGCTGCGCTGCGCTGCGCTGCTCTGACTCTCTCTCTCTCTCTCTCTCTGACTTTCCGTGTCTGCGTGCGGACCCAGCCTACTGCAAGAGATCAGAACCAGGTTACAAACATGCTTATATAGCTGACTAATTACCTGATTCTGTCCAGCTGTCTGATCACCGGCTGAGCCACTCCTTCCTTTCCTCCAGCAGCCGTCGCTCTAACCAAGCCCCACTGCCACACATGGTAACACATTTACATGTAGTTTTAAGATTTACCATACATTTACACAGTATAGTTCCCCCAGAGTGTAGGCAAGCTTCAGGTTTCAGGTTCATTGTGACAAAATATTATATTTATTGACAATGTCTAGCTAATGGATAGCTGGTAATAAGAGCTGGTAATAAATGTCAGTGTAGGCTACACAGAAACCCAGCCATCCTGTCCATGTGGGCCCCCAAATAGGGTTATATTCGGGCTGACAATATGGGTCCCAAGTGGGTTTGTCATGGTGGCCTCACCCAAAACCATATGGGACCTGCATAATTTACCCACTTAGTATCCATTTAGTACCCTTTCCAGACTACCTGGGCACTAAGTGGGAATGGCCTTGAAGTGGGCAAACAGAGGTGGGGCCACCATAAACCCACTTGGGCCCCATATTATCAGCCCAAATACCTTTTTTGGAACCCACATAGACATGCTGGATGGGAAGGATTTTTAACAGTAATTCAAAGGATTCATATTTGTTATCCAAACAATGTCAAACCTGACACCGCACACACTGGTGTCCTTAGTCAGTCACCTGCCAAGTTTGAAGCAAATTGTTGGACAGCTCTGTGATTAAAAGACAGACAGATAGACCTTCCTTGCTAGTACATAAAGATGCAAATAAATAGAAGCAAAACTATTTTTTATAAATTGAATATGGATGAGCTAAGATAAACAATATCATCAGCATATGAAGAAATCAAGTAAATGGATAAGTATTTATTATTCTAAACCCAGTGTAAACTAATTTGGTCTTTGAGGCAAGTGACAAAAAAGTATTTAGAAAAGCATACATTTCATGGGTATTTGCTGTGTAGTAACTTCTCAATGTAGTAATGATGCTAGCCTGTTACATGTTTGTGTCCTCAGAATGGTAGGAGGAGTCTTACCTCGTCTCTGTAGGATCCTCACTAGATTAGGTAGGATCCTCTGTACCAAAGAAGACTCCTTGTGTCCAGCATATGTTTGTCATACTATCCCTCAGTCCCTTGTACTTTCAAAAGAACAAAGGTGTCAAAAAAGAAGAGGCGGGATCTGTCTCTGTCTTTGATCATGACACTTTTAAAAAAATGTCATTTGAGAAACGACCACACCCTCTCTGTCTTTTGATTTCAGAGACACAAAAACACACAACTCACAAAGGTTCAGTTTCTTTCGTTCACTGGCTTTTCTGTCGAGTTTCTCAGAGCTTTGTCATTGTGACACAGTGATGGTTCTCGGACTGTGTGGTGTCCTTTTAAGTGTGTGAGTGAGTGTGTGCGCACACATCTGTCAAGCGAATGTGTCCATTATCAGGCAGCAGCTGGAGCTCACTGTTGACATGAGGAACAGAAATAAGAGATGATAAGTCTCATGAAGTTAAAGACAAAGACGGCAACTGTCGCCTGCTGAGGGAAAGGAACACACACACACAAATACACACGCCAGTGGTGACTCATTTGTAGGGGGCGCTATGATGCCGCCCCGCCTGCCCTTCACTTGTCCCACTTAAAGAACAATCACACACTTACGTTATTTTTAATGTGTATGTATTTTTGAACCAAATTAACTGCACAGTTTAATCGAGCTAAGGCCATAGTCTGACTAAGACAGGACTGGCTGCACCAAAATGTCCTCCCCAGTGTTTGACCCCTAACTAGAAGGAGGACATTTTGGTGCATGTGCCGAACGCCAAGTTTACGCAGGCATAATCAGACTATGAATCAGATTATCCAACTAGCTGATTGTAGTCGGCCTAACATGTTCACATGACATTAAGAAAACCAAACATTGTCTCAGTCCGACTAAAATCAGACTTTTAACATGCATGTAAACACACTGAGGGAAGGAGCACAGAGAATAATACACGAGGGACGCAGAGATAATCCAACACAGGTGAATCATTCGGGCAAGAGGGGAATTCAGGACAGGAAGTGAAACTTAACAAGGTCCTCTCAACGCAAAACTACAGAATAAAACAGGAAACAAGGCAAAACAAGAACTAAAAACCCAAGGTTAAAGAAAACAGAACAACAAAAAGACTAAACGTCAACTAAAATCACCTGGGGTTCTCAAGGTGGCCATGACATGGACTGATGGTTGGACATGTTTCATTTTAAAGTTTATTATTTTAGTAATTACATTGTTGTGATGCACCTGTGAGCTGTGTTAGCGCTTCCTACTGGTGATACATGGTTACAGCACATCTGAAAATGGACTTCTTCATACTGTGACCATACTGTGCTGTCATTTTCTCTGACTTTAGCAACAATATATCATATATTAGCATATATTAATTTGACTTCAGTCACAGATGCTGACATGCCGTAGTGTTGTTAGTAAGTCACTTACCAAGTCTGAAAATGAAAATGAACCATTGGACAAAAACAGACGGACAAACACTTGTTTATTTTCACAACACATTTAAAAATCACCTTAGCTGTTGAAAGTGAAAGTGCTATACAAATGCTACAAATACGAGAAGAAAAAGAAATATACACAAGCTTAGATAAACAATAAAGTATCATCAGCGTATATAACGAACACAAAAACTCTTCATGTTCAGCAAAAGGAAAAGCAGAAATGAAATGCGGGCCAGAAAAGTAGAAAAACACCAGAAATCACTCTTTTCTTTGGCGAGCAGGAGGAGAAGTCATTTTTTTTATTAAACCCAGTACAAACTGAATTGTTCGTTGAGGCAAGTGACAGGTCTATTACGTGTCTATATGAAGCTGTATCAGTCACATTGCCACACACACACACACACCTGACCTGTAAATGTGGGTTCAGTCTGTCCATCAAAGGCCTTTCTCCTCCTGCCTTTTACCGCTTTGGGCAATGACTTTCCTGTTAGCCGGGAATGTAAAGAGAGCGGGGGAAGCAGCTATAAAATTGATTTTTAATAGGTCTCAGCTCATTACGTCTCTCTGTGCATGTGAGTGTTTGAGTGTAGTGGCTGGGGGAGTGCTGGGGGAGGGGGAGTCGTTTTAATACAACGGCCGTCACAGCTGATGTTCTGTAGCCAAAGACGGAGAGTGGCTTTTTCACGCCGACACACACTTCACAAACGTTTCTCATTTGCAGAGCGATGTGTTGGTGTGGACAGATGAACTCGACTGAAAATTACTAGACGCGCGCGGCCATGAAGCAAATGAAATTCCACTGGTCACACCTGGTCCCAGACCAGTGGAGAGGAAGATTGAGGAACTGGAAAACCAGCATGTGGTCCGACTCAAACCAGTCCATTTTTACTGGCCAGCCAGTCAGTCAGTGAGTGAGTGTGTGTGTTTCCATCAGTGTTTCTATCAGCTTGTTTTCAGGCCCTTTCAATTTTTGATTTGCACATGAATGGAAATACAGAGAATTTGGACAAAAAAGTCTTAAAGTCTTACATTTTTTACACTTGACAGAGGTGGAAATGGTTGGTAAGGAGGCACGATATTATTGGCAGATATTGGCTTTAAAACGTATTGTCAGATATCGGCAAACGCACCAGGATCTACCAATATGACTCTAACCCTCCTGTTACCATCATGCGTATACTGTAACTCCAAGACCGTTTGTGATGTCTAGGAAATTAAAAAAAACTATGGACAGGCGATCGGTCCAGGGTGTGACCCCGCCCTCATGTGGAGGATAAATGGCTGGTTTGTTTAGGTTTCTTGGGTTCCTTGGTTGATTGTTTGTTTGGTTGGTTGATTGGTTTGTTTCCTAGGTTAGTTTGGTTGGCTGTTTGGTTGGTTGATTGGTTTGATTGGCCCTCATGTGGAGGATAAAGCAGTAGACAATGGATGGATGGATATGGGTAAAGAAGAGAAATAGAGCTTTAATTGAGCTCCATTTACTTGTCATTACGGTAGAACCTCAGGACTCACGCGGGAACGACCAACGTCCAATCACGGACGAGATTCACCAGTGCGTCAGAGACCTCAAACTAAATCTGACCTCGTCATTTGTTCTTTTTTTTTTATTCTTAATGTACAGACTTCATATAAAAGTGTGAGTTTTCTCTTCAGGGCCCTTTTTAATGACCGTGTTGTTGCGTGTGAGGATCAGTCATTAGTGCACGAACGCTGCGGCGTCGGCGCCGTCAAACTCCGCTGTGAATTCATCAAGAATTTCAGCTGACAGTTTAGGGAACAATGCGGTGGAATAATTCAAACCCCGCGCCGCCTTATTAGCCTCGTACGCGGCATTTCGTGAACCCGTGGTGAATTAATTAAAGTGTTTGTGAAGAAAAAGCTACTTCTGTGTGTTCTGCATGTTATCTTACATACACTCGTTGTATGTGTTAGTTATTAATGGTGGGAAATCCATTGACATCACGGTCCCTCTGTGATTTCCTCCAGCAGCGAGAACAACACAAGCTCTCAGCGCTCGCACATCCTCGCCTCAAGCTCTCTTCCCTCTCTCTTCCATTTCATCCTTTATTCAGAGAATTCCTTCCACACGTCCGTCCTGTCGTCATCCCGTGCGCCTCTGTCACCACGGAGTTTCCTCTCCCTGCAGCGTTTGTGTGTGTTTGTGAAGCAGCGTGGCCCCGTTGACCTTCCACTGTGGAGTCACTGAAGTCACAACCGGACACACTTCCTGAGACACACCCACGCGTCAGGATGTCAAGCTTTGTCCTGTTTTCCCTGTTACAACAAAAATAAATGTCTACATCCACAACTGTATACTGTAAATGGACGTAGTCTTCCAGTTTGAAAGGGGGAATAAGTGACTGATTGATTTCTTTTTATTACTAAAGCCACAACATTTCCAGGACTCTTATTACCAGGAATTTATTTTCTGGGGGAAAATAACTCCTGCTAATGTGTGTGGTTTGCATTTTTCCTCAAAGTTCCACTTGTCGTACGTCCTATTTTTCTTATAAAGGTCTTATTTAAATGTGGGTTGCAGCCTGGTACCAGGAACTCCTCCATAAGGAGGTGCCCCTGTGGCATCTTTACCAGGTGCCCAAACCACCTCAAATGGAGCAGAGACTCCCAGATTGACCCGATCTCTAAGGTAGAACCCAGCTTGTACCTGCGATCATGTTCATACGCACTTGACCCATCACTCATGTCCATAGAGAGCTGTGCAAAACCATTCCCTCATTTATGGACAAGAAGTATCTCTGGTGAACATGAGTCTCATTTATGACATCACTAAACATTTTCCTGAAGAGTCAATGATTCTCAGTCGCTGATAATGTTACATCATCTCTGCTGTTTGTTTGTTTTCCCTCTACTTTCTTCTCCTGCAGGATGTGGGCGTGGCTAGGGTCTCCAATGGCTGCTGACGAGGCACACCTGATTCTCCTCTACCTCCTATAAAAGCCTGCTCTGCACATGAGGAGATGGTTTAGTCTTTTCCCTTTCCCACTAAAAATACCTACTTTTGCACACTGCACATTCAAAACCAGAACCTCTGCTTCTTCCTCTCAGTCTCTCCCTTGGAATCTTCATCCCTCCTCCCTTAATCTCTTATCAAGCCTTGTTACGCTCACACTCCTCCTGCCTCCTCTCTTTAACCTCTTCACCCGCTGCTTCACCGTTCCTCCCGTCCCGTTTACTCCCCGACTTCTCCTTCCCCGTGAACCTCGTCACTGTGCCACGCGGTTCTCTAATTTTCATCCAGCTGGTGATTACGGCCACATCCGAGACTTAAAGGATTATTGCACAGCTGCCATTTTGACAGGACACAGCGGGGGCCGAGGGGGGGGAACTCGCAGGTGTAAATATTCAAATTAATCACGGCTGAGTTCCATTCAGCTTCCTTTCAGTTTGAGGCTGAATGCCGCTGACTTCCTGACTGACATGAAGTGAACACAGCCAAATGAAACCTAAGAGGTCCATTACCTTATTTGTGGAACGCTGCACCAACGTTTAGGTCACGGTCGCTGTGATCAATGAAAGTTCAGGCTTTTTAATGAAACATTCCTGACATGTTTACGTTCCCGTGAATGTCGTCAGATTTATCGGCGACAGCTTTATTCTCTGCTTACGTTAAGACAATAACTAGACTCTGATGGAGCTAATTAAATTCTATTGATTTCTCTATAAAACCTGCTTAAAGCTGCAGCGTCCAAACCCGTTACTGTTGTTATTCTTCTGTCTCTGTTTGGTCTTTATGAAAAGAAACAATGTAACATTATCATCTGAATGAATGAATGAATGAATGAAGGTGTGTGTATACAGCAGCAGAGCAGGGGCGGGTGGGGAGGATTCTGCTTGCTGTTTAATTTTCCAAAACCAAATTCCATAGAGAAAAGTAGCGTTTTTAGCTCACGGGGACACAGGAGCTGCTGCTCTACTGCTGCCTACTTCAGTCAGTTTGTGTCCCAAATCTAAACAAATGATTTTAAACATAGAATTCACCAAATAACACATTTAAACTTTACTGATGGTGAGAGTAGTGGATCAGCAACCCGTGCGTGCTGTGAAGTAAAATCGCTGGTTTTCTCTATGGGGTTTGGTGCAAGGAATGAAGGATTTACAAAGAGACACAAACTTTACAGTTTCTTGTTGGAAACAGCTCTCTAACAGTGAGGTGCATCATCAAACACATTCTACTGATTCTATAGACTTAAGCAGATTTTAACTTAACAGAAGCACTCTCTCTACTACACCAAATCCCATAGAGAAAGTCAAAATGTGAAACTTTTCATGGGCACGTCTTTGTGTTTTCAGTTTTGCATGTCATGTCGCTTTACTATCATAATGTTGCCTCCATCTGTCTCAAAATGAAACAAATGATCGTTATTTTTGAGCGTGCAAATCTTGCAAACCCAATAAAAAAGGTGTTTTCAAATGAAAGTCACATTCCTGTCGCATCACATCTGGTCTCCGTCCCTTCCAGTCATCCATGTGATGTACACTGTGTATACTGTGACTGTTCCTCGTCGCAGAGGTGGAGGAGGAACACAAGTCACCCAGCCTGTGATTCCCCACGTTAACCACACGTCCTCGTCTCCATTCATCATTTATTCAGAAAGCCAGAAGTGTGCCAGAGGTCATTTTATGTTATTTCGTGGCCTCTGGGGCACTGGGAACATCCTGCGTGCATGGCCACTGGGCTGATGTGTTAACTGGACACACACACACACACACACACAGAGAAGGAGAATATAAGAGAGGAGTCATCCGCAGGGTCTGAAGGTTGTCCACGGTGCACGTGTAGCATATGGAGAGCTGTGATGTGCGCGGTGCAGCCTAATGTGATACAATCAATACTCCCAGTACAACGCCGCCAAGGTTACAGGGGACGACTAACACACTCCTCTACACTCACCACGTGTAAGATGTGAGCTGCCGTGTGATTTAAAAACGTGCGCCTCATCGTGATTCACCCTAATGACTCTGACCCTGATTCTCATTAGTTACGCGACACGAGGAAATATGTTCCATGTGACGACGGGGGCCGGATAAATGATCAGATTGTCTTATAAAAATAGTTGCAAGCATGTGTTTCTGGTATAATATGTCACGGATTAAATCAGATGAGTGGAGAAGCACATGGATCAGTGTGTTGTGGAGTCTATTTTGGTCCAGATCAGGGGTTTGGCGTGGCTGCACATGGTCGAGTGTTGTAGTGTGGAGGGACAGAGGAAAGTGGAGATATTAGTGATGTCATATAGGTGCCTCTACGACTCCCATTCAAAAGTCCATAGGGAAAATGCTGGTCCACTGCTGCCTCATTTGGCAAGTTTGTGTCACTCAGGTAAATCTTCACAAAGATCTCAAAAACACTGAAATAACACATTTAAACTTACTGATGGAGGCAGCAGTGGATCAACAACTCCTGTGTGCTGTGGTGTACAATTGCTGATTTTCTTCATGGAATTTGGTGCAGTGAAGAAAATATTTACAAAGCAACACAGACTTTAGTTTCTTGTTGGTAAAATTTGTTCTACACGTTGTACGTCCGCATATTTGTTAATACATAAATATATGAGTGGCACATTTTAAGAAGTGAATCTTCTGTCACGTTGTCAACATATCGCTGTTTGTTAGTGGGAGGCTGACGTGTAGTAGTAGAGTTGTGGTAACAACAAAGTTGTTCGACATTTGACAAATGATGACATCGGCTCTGAAATACTGAAAGACATGCATGTTATACACCAGTGTGTGTGTGTGTGTGTGTGTGAGATGCTCCAGATAAATGCTGCAGTCATATTCAGCACACAGTGACATGGCTTCAGGCTCAGTGTATGCACAACAGCACCTCCAGGTCCACAGAAAGAGAGTGGACGGAGCGCACGTACGCCACGGAGCGCTGATTACGCAGGAGCGACGTGTTGCGCTGACGTCAAAGAATGTGCTGCTGATGCAAAAGAGGCTGGAGATGGAGAGTGAAGAGCAGCGCGTGCCTCTCCCTGGAGCATCGCTGTCTTCCTACAGTCATCCATGCTTCCCTCTGAGCTGGCAGGCAACGGTTTGAGATCAGAGTGTGAATCACAGATGAAAGGCTACAAAGGTAGAATGTGATGAAAAAGTGGAGAAAGAGGGGGAAATAAGGGGGTTTGAAGGGATGAAGGGAGATGTACTGTATGTGTGCTGATGCAGACACTCCCTCCTCTGATTCTCTTATTCATGCTGCTCAACGTGTTTGTCATTCAGGTCCAGGCTCTGCATGTGTCAGAAAACCCTCTGCAGAGGCAGGAAGAACGCGAGGAGAGAGGAGATGGAACTGTGTGTTTGCATCTGTGCTCGATAAAGAGTATAATAATTAGCTTTTTAAGGGCAGCAACCATTGATTCTGTTGATTATTCTGTCAACGAATCAATGGATTCAATCAAATAATCAATGAAATCACTCAGCAAATGTCGGATTAGTGTTTCCCTAAACGTCAAAATGATGACATTGACATGAAATTCTGTTCTGTTTTGTCCACAAATGAAAAAAGATTTCCATGTTTTTTTTTAAAATTATCACAGAGCAAAGAAAGCAGAACTCTTGAGTTTTCAGAGATGAACAAACATCGAGAAAAAAAACACAAAACGCAGATGAAAGATGTTTCTAGGACTTCAAAAAACATTTGAAGTCCAATCGACCACAAATTAGTTTGAAACAATCGAACATATAGTCTATTTTAAAGCATCTAGCTAGTTAGCTTAGATAGATGCTCGTTAACTTGCTAGCATTGATAGATAAATGGATAGATAGATGCTAGTTAACTAGCATAGATAGATAGATAAATGAATAGATATGTGCTAGTTAACTAGCTAGCATAGATAGATAGATTAATGAATAGATAGTTGCTAGTTAACTAGCATAGATAGATAAATTAATGAATAGATATTTGCTTGTTAACTAGCATAGATAGATAGATAAATTAATAGATAGTTGCTAGTTAACTAGCATAGATAGATAGATAAATGATTAGATAGGTGCTAGTTAACTAGCTAGCATAGATAGATAGATTAATGAATAGATAGTTGCTTGTTAACTAGTATAGATAGATAGATAGATAAATGAATAGATAGTTGCTAGTTAACTAGCATAGAAGGATAAATGAATAGATAGGTGCTAGTTAACTAGCATAGATAGATAAATTAATGAATAGATATTTGCTTGTTAACTAGCATAGATAGATAGATAAATTAATATATAGTTGCTAGTTAACTAGCATAGATAGATAAATGAATAGATAGGTGCTAGTTAACTAGCTAGCATAGATAGATAGATTAATGAATAGATAGTTGCTTGTTAACTAGTATAGATAGATAGATAGATAAATGAATAGATATGTGCTAGTTAACTTGCTAGCATAGATAGATAAATTAATGAATAGATATTTGCTAGTTAACTAGCATAGATAGATAGATAAATTAATAGATAGTTGCTAGTTAACTAGCATAGATAGATAAATGAATAGATAGGTGCTAGTTAACTAGATAGCATAGATAGATAGATTAATGAATAGATAGTTGCTAGTTAACTAGTATAGATAGATAGATAGGTAGATAGATTAATGAATAGATAGGTGCTAGTTAACTAGCATAGATAGATAGATAAATGAATAGATAGGTGCTAGTTAACCAGCTAGCATAGATAGATGGATTAATGAATAGATAGTTGCTAGTTAACTAGTATAGATAGATGGATTAATGAATCGATAGGTGCAAGTTAACTAGATAGATAAATGTGTTAATGGAAAATAACGCAAGGATCATACATATTTTATTAAAAGTGCACAATGTAATACTGTGAAAAAAATATTGTTTGTAATGTGGTGTGAGGAATAAAAATAAAGGTATGTGAACCTGTTATTCTCTTGACCACTGACTCCACCCACAAAATATATAGAATATGAGTGTATGGATTCATCCGTTCACTCTGCCCCTCATGACAGTTTCTAATGACCCTCATTAATAAATCATTGCACGCTGACATTGATGAGCAGCAGCTTCATCCATCAGCATCAGGACCACGGTCAGCGGGTTCATCTCCACAGACTTGGCTCCTGCCCAGCAACACCCACAACCCCCAAACCCCCTGCGGCCCGCCCTGCACGGGCACTCCCTCTCTCTCTCGCTCTCTCTCTCTCTCTCTCTCTCTCTTACTCTATCTCTCTCTCTCTGCTACATTATATCCCTCACCCAGTTCCCAGGCATTCACAGGCGGCAGGAGGAGGCGAGGACCGGGGCGGGGTCGGAACTGTGTCCGCGGGCTGCAGGGCCTGGTAACCTACTTCTGCCTGCCATTCATATAAAAGCCTGCCAGCAGAAGCAGAAACATTACTGTCACAGATACTTTAGACTCCAGCTCTCATTCTCATCGACTGTGTCTGTGAGTTGTGCACTTAATGTAGAAAATCAAGTTATATAACATGCATATACAACAAGATCAGCCATCAGATTCATAAATATAACACAAATAAATAAATATACACACTCTAAAATGTCCGGATATTACGACGGAGTATTATTATTAGAGTATTCATGGGATTTTGACTTTATTCTTGTACTATTATGAATTTTTTAATATTACAACTTTATTCTTGTAATATTACCACTTTATTCTCGTAATATTACCACTTTATTCTCGTAATATTACAACAATATATTTCTTCAAAGACTTTCCTCCGAAGCCACGCCTCCAGAGCACGGGATTGCGCAATGCTTGTTCACAAAGAGCGTTGGTTTCACACGGATTCACGAGCACTGCGCAGCATCGGTAAACTTTCTCTACTTTTCGGTGACGCTTACTTTTTTGGATACTTGAATATGTCTCAAAAGATCAGAAAGACATGACATGAACTCACCTGTCCAGTAAAAACAGCGCCACCATGGCATCACTTTGTGTCACGCTGTCTTCAGTTGTCGCCACCATTCAAATGTGTCAAATGATGTTCACTCTGGTCTTGGATCAGTAGTCTTTCATTTGCAACCGACACCTTTTTCTGCCATAACTGTCTCTGGCGTTGTCTTCTGAGCAATTAGTGCACAAAGAGGGGGGTGCGCACATAGGGAGGAGGGAGGGGCAGATGGCAGTTTGACGCATCACGATCCAATTAATTTGTTCAAGGTTAGGGTTTTGTGACAATGCCTTAATTAATTAACTGGTAACAATAGGGTGTGACAAGGATTTTAAGCAATACAGTAAAAAATGCTCCAGGAAAATTGACCTCCAACCTTTAAATTCAGATATGCACAGTGATGTGTAATTCTATGAGAATAATATCTCCCGACTCCGGCCGTCGTTCCTGATTCTGTCGCTGAGACCCTCCTTTATGTTTTCATGACATCACGCCTGAAAGAAAAACCCTGGCTAGGCTCCGGGTTCTCGAGGGTTCTCACTCGGACCAAACCTTGGCAACACATCACCCCCACACTGAAACAACTGCACTGGCTTCCTGTTAAGTTCCGGATCATCTTCAACCTTCTCCTCCTCCTCTGCCACAAGCCTCTCCATTCACTTGCTCCGACCTTGTGCCTCCTTGCGCATCGTCCCTCCCAGAAACCTGCGGTCTGCTGACCTCGGTCTCCTCTCCATCCCCCGCACCTGCAGGCAAAACTTTGTCAACAGGGATTTCACAGTGTCACTGCGCCAACCCTCTGGAACTCACTCCCTGTGGCTCTTCGCCAGGCACCAGCTCTGGAGTCGTTTAAATCAGTGTTGAAGAGTGAACGTAACACAGACCACATCTGTTCTGAGGGAACTTGTCAGTGCGTCTTAACGTCTCAATATGGTCCCCGGTGAATGAGACTCTTTAAATTAAAAGCACGGTCGAGTGACGGACCGCAGTTGCGCCGTGTGTAAGGGGCGCACGAGGTGAAGCCGCGAGGCAGAAAAACATCCCGGTCACAGGGAAGGTGCAGCGCTGCGGGGGTCACCGCCGTGACCCCTGAAAACTCATCTGAGATCCCATCTATTCATGAGGCAATTAAGTCATTTTCTTAATTTGGTTTTTAAGTATATAATGAGGGTATAATTGTAGGTTGACCTCCTCCTCCTCCATGGCCAAGTCCTTTCTCTCACACACACACACACACTGACAGGTCCTGGTCTCAGGAGACTCGTGAAGACAGGCAGAGCCCAGCAGGTCTGGAATTCACAGATTATCTCCAGATTTCCCCAGAGGGCTCACGACTCTGGGAATGTCGTCAGTGTTTCTATTTCCAACCTGAAATGTAATACGGAATTGTAATTGTTGCTTCCATGTCCGTCCTTAAAAGGACACGATTTAGCTCGTGTAATGTTTTGTCTGCGATTCCCGAATGTGGGACGGTGCAACACAGGAGGATTAAAAACTACCAAACTACAATTCCTGAAGGGCTTTTCTGTAGCTTTAAACTGTCATGATGTATATTCTTCCACGTCATTCTGTACAGTGTTGACATAAAGCAATTTAAAGTAATAGTTCAGTTTTATCTCACTGTTAAAACACTTTTCCGACTGAAAACTTGAGCTCTGGAAACCGCTCGCTCTACTGCACCAAAGTCACAATTTTAATTCAAAAATAAAAGTAAATGTGCCACAAACACATTTTTCCCAGTGTTTCACAGATTTTTGTCTGAATGTGCCAAAGTTAACAGACAAGTCAGTGATTCGTGTTCTTAACTGTGAAGCTCGGGAGGATTGTTTTTGTCATGAAAGGGGGAAAAATAAGAAAAAATGGACATCATGTGACTCTGTCTGCTTATGTCTGCCATGTTGGCAGGTAAAAAACCATTGCCAGTCCTGGTTTCAAGCTGTTGAGAGTTTGTTGCGCACATTAAACGATGATCAGGCCGTATATCGCAGACTAAATGTAACTGACCCTCATACTGCCCCCTGGTGCTTTTGAAACACCCGACTTGCAGTATTCAAGTTTGTTAAGTTTAGTCACTCATGTCTTGTTTTCATATGCACTTCCTGTTTTATTTTGTATTCACCTTTCCCTCTCATTTCAGACCCTGACTTCCTCCCCTTGTGTGATTGTCTGCCCCGCCCCTGATTGCTTTCACCTGTTACCACTTACTTCCTGTACAAATAGTCCTGTCATGTCGCCAGTTCGTACTGTTTGGTCCATGAGTTACGCCGTCAAGTTTTTCGTAGCAAGTTATTCGCGATTCCCTGGTTTTGTTTACTCATGTTGAGATTCGTTTGATCCTCCTTGTGAGCATTTTTTGTTTATATTCTTACCAAGTAAACTTTTTGTTACACTTTACATTGACTTTGTGTCGTGCATTTGAGTCCTCCAGTCTCGTGTCTTAAAGAATAACAATTAGCCTTGGAGTCAGTGTAATGACACTTGTGTTGGAATCCAGATACGCAACACTTATCCACCATGTTCAGTGTTCATGAAAACAGCTGGTGACGACACTGCCGCGCTTCCTGCCAAAATGGCGTTGTTTTGGCAGGAAGCTCTATTGAATATTGCAAAAAAAAAAAATTTCTCGACTTCATTGGTAAACTGGGTGTTTACCCATAATACACTGCTCAACAAAAATAAAGGGAACACATCATCATTATAATGTAAGTCAATCACACTTCTGGGATCTCAACACTGATTGTGAATCAATTTCACCTGCTGTTGTGCAAATGGAACTGACCACAGGTGGAAATGGGAGGTGATTAGCAAGACAACCTCTACAAAGCAACGGTTCCACAGGTGGTTTCCCTGTCCTCATCCTTTCTGGCTGATTTTTGGTCACTTTTGCATTTTGCCAGTGCCCTTACCACTAAGATAAGATAAGAAGATTATTTATCCCTCAAATTGTGTATACAGAATATAGTCAGTCATCATCTACCGCTTTATCCTCCACCAGAGGGTCGCGGGGGGTGCTGTGCCAATCTCAGCTACATCGGGCGATAGGCGGGGTACACCCTGGACAGTTCGCCAGTCCATTGCAGGGCCACACACAGATAGAGACAAACAACCATTCACTCTCACACTCACTCCTATGGTCAATTTAGAGTGTTCAATTTACCTATCCCCACATTGCATGTTTTTGGACTGTAGGAGGAAGCCGGAGAACCCGGAGTGAACCCACGCACACACGGGGAGAACATGCAAACTCCATGCAGAAAGGCCCTTGTTCCAACCGGGGCTCGAACCCGGGTCTTCTCGCTGCAAGGCTAGAGTGCTAACCACTACATCACTGTGTGGCCCTGTATACAGAATATAAATGCTTAAAAATATTAACTATTGCACAGGACAATGCACTGGTGTGCAAGCAGTAGGTACAGATGATGGAGGTAGTCGTGGTGCTACATTTAGAGTTATAAAGTCTGACAGCAGTCGGGATGAAGGACCTGCGGTACCGCGGGTGCAGCGGTCTGTTAAAGGCCCCCACAGTCTCATGTAGGGGGTGGGAGGGGTTGTCCATGATTGATGTCAGCTTGGCCAACATCCTCCTCTCACTCACCTCCTCAATGGAGTCCAGGGGACAGTCCAAGACTGAGCCAGCCCTTCTGACCAGTCTGCTGAGTCTCTTCCTGTCCCTCTCAGAGCTTCCAAACCCCCGGCAGACCACTGCATCAAAAACAGCCGGAGTCATAGAAAGTTTTGAGCAGTGTCCTGCACACACCAAAGGACCTCAGTCTCCTCAGCAGGTGGAGATGACTTTGGCCCTACTTGTACAGGACGTCTGTGTTGTGTGTCCAGTCCAGTTTGTTGTTGATGTGAACACCCAGGTAGAGGTAGCATGAGGTGGTGTCTACATCCCACAGAAGTTGCTCGGGTAGTGCAGCTCACACGGGATGACACGTTAATTTGCGCTGCTGTGGCAAGAAGGTCAGCTGTGTCTCCCAGAGCGTGGAGGAGATACCGGGAGACATGGAGGGGGCCGTAGGAGGACAGCAACCCAGCGGCAGGACTGCTATCTGCTTCTTTGTGCAAGGAGGAAGAAGAGGAGCACCGCTAGAGCCCTACACAATGACCTTCATCAGGCCACCAATGTGCATGTTTCGGCTCAAACTGTCAGAAACATGAGGGCCGGACATCCACAGGTGGGCCTGTGATTGGAGTATGATTCTGAATCCAGACCCCCATGGGTCAATGATTTTGATCATTCTTATTTTGTTCTCAATGCATTCTACGATGTCATGAATAAAGATTTTCAACAGGAATATTTCATTCACTGAGATCTAGGTTGTGTTGTTTAAGTGTTCCCTTTATTTTTTTGAGTATCTGCAATGTAAACAGTGCAACCATATGTTTTTAAAGGCATAGACTGTACATTATATCATTATGAATGATATATTAAATTGGATGTGGGAGCTTTTTGCCTAGATTTGACATCCAAACAAAACCTAACCCTAACCCTAAGTTTTTACAGCACACGTCATAAAGGTGTAATACTCTTATTTATGTAAGCATTTTTGCACACACACACACACACACACACACCCTTACATCCTTGGCAGGCAGCATCTCCACCCTGGCTTCCCCACTCTCCTCTCCTCTCCTCTTGCTGTGATCTGATTGGCTGTCAGATGGGTGAGGCTCACTGCAGAGGCAGAAACAAGGGGAGGGAGGGGGCTTCCCCCTCTTAGCACGACCTGCACACACACACACACACACACATACAGGGAATCCCTCCTTTTTCTCCTTCCAAACACACGTCCCGGGTCGAGTTACTCACCGCTGCTCAATAATTCACAGCCCGGGTTTTAAAAAAATGTGCTGTAACTGAGAAACGAGGAGAAATGATGCTGAGGTTTCCAGAGTCAAAAAGGAAAAGAAAAAATCAGCTTCACCTCATTTTACCTTTGCCAAGAGGCGAAATTTGGAAATGCATGCGCTTAAAGCGACATTCCCTGCTGGTGTGTTATTAATAAAGTGTGTGAGTGTCAGGTTTTTAGTGCTGATGCTCATGCATAGTTATGCCTTCGCAGGGAAAGACGAGCCAGAGTGTGGAGGGAGCAGCTGTCGAGGGCGGACGTCAGCTCCAGTTTCACGACTAATGTTTGCACGAGTGTGTGTGTGTGTGTGTGTGTGTGTTTGGGGCCGCAGCAGTGACACTGGCTCGAGGGAGCCCCCAGTGGATTCACCGAGGCACAGTCACTTCAAACCTTTTATAATCGTATATCACTGCAGGTTCAGAGAGACCAGAGTCCACCATTATTTATTTATTTATTCATTCATTTATTCATTCATTCATTTATTTATTTATTATCAATATACAGATGCAGAAAGTCCTTCTGGAGCCAGTGGATTTCAAACGTAAACATGTCATGTGATGGTATATGAAACGCAGGTGACAAAATAGTTCAAAGTCTCTGATGCTTTGTTGTCATTTCATTTAGCAGTTTCATTTCATTTTTCTGATTTAAATAAACAGTCAAAGGAATTCAGAAGAGCCCTGAGTGTAAAGGCCAAAGTCAGTTTAGTTGAGTCGATGGCGTTTGTGTTTAGGTCTGAACAGAAGGTGAGGTTTCTTTCCGGCTGATCTCTTTAGCATGTGGCTAGTTGTTAGCATGTCGAGTGCCATTTTGTGTCTTTCTGCCGTCCATTAACTCCAAAATATGTGATTTTGCTCTGGATATGACCATATTTTTCTTGCTAATGTTTTGTCTTCTTCTTTTTCTGCTAATAATTCCCAGCGGGCTGCACCCTAAGGGGCTGCAATGCTGCCCTCCACATTCCAAAGTTCCCAATCACCTTGTCTTTGCTGTGTTCTTCTGTGTAACTGTAACTATCTCCACCAGTTTGGGTCCAGTTGGAAATTTACGTGCACTAGAAATTCAACTCCAAAACACATTATCCGAGAACGTGGGTCCAAATAGTAGAACATTTAATGGTTTAAGGTCAATTTTACTTTCCTGCAGAAGTCACTTGTGTGGACAAATGATTATGTCCTGTAACTGTATTTGTAAAGTTGTTTAATCATTATGAAACTCTATGTTAAAAAGGGGATTTTATAATATTTACATTGCATTGGCTTGTATATGGGTAATTACTAATGTATTGAATGGGTGAAATAGGGGGAGCATTGAATGTTTTATGTAACATTTAATTTGTGTTACTATTGTAATAACAAATGCATTCATATTTCTCACTATTTTATACTTATTTGTTGTTAAAATCTTAATATAATATAATTGATGCTCTTTTTCCACAACTTTATGAATAAAACTGCTTTTGTTCTGCCTTCATTTGCACGTTGTGTTTAAAATAAGGAAATTCACAGCAGCAGCGACGTACATGTGGGAAATTAGTCTTTTCCCGCAGTGAAAAACCAGATGCACTTTCGCCGTGACTAAGAATAACTGAGCTGTAATATGAATGGAGGAGACCTTCTATGGAAGAGGAGTGGTGTTAGCTCAGGCCCAACGGTCACGCATGACATCAGTGTCAGGCTGACCCTCCACTAAAAAGGCTGGGACACTGTCCCTGTCCCTCTGCAACATACCGGTCTACGTCATTCCCCAAAGGTTTTGACTGTCAGCAGCTCCGAGGGCCAGAGAGTCACATGACACGCCGACAAATGTTACCGCGAGGAATGTGAGGAATGAGCGTGAGGACACTCGTGGATCCTGTCAGTTCTGACACGGATCATGTGAGACGCTCCTCCGGGTCCCAGTTTATCATTTCTGATTATAAAAATAATGTGTGTGTCTTTAGGACTCTTTTCTGCCATAGAGTAGTGTTCACGGAGACCAAAACCTGGTCCTAATGAGGCAGAACCTCATTTCTGATGAACTGGTTGAGTTGAAGACTAAGATTTGAATTGTGGTTAGGGTTAAAGTTAAGGTTTGGTATCGACTGGTCATGGTTTTAACGCTTTGTTTGGGCTGTCCAAATAAATGGACCTAAATCTGTTTACACACTCACATAATGGGGACTTGTCTCCTTTATGGGGACAAAAAGCAAAGTCCCCATAACACAAGTTATGTAGACATTTAAAGGTGAAGACATGTTGCATGGTTAGGTTAAAGTTAGAATAGGTGTCCAAGAAGTGAATGTAAGTCAATGTTATGTCCTCTGAAGTCATAGAAACCAGACTGTGTGTGTGTGTGTGTGTGTGCGTGTGTGTGTGGAATCTTTCCATCAGCTGACCGTGGTCAGGCCGTCAATTAGGTAAGCGTAACAATCAGCTGATTCCTCAGTCCCTATTTTTAATAGGGAATGTGGTGACCGCAGTGCGGAACCAGCAGAGCCAGTCATTGTGCCACCCACTGGTGACCAGTCATGTATGAAGTACCTACCTCACCAGTAAATGTCACCATTTACTTAACCTTTTAACACCTACCCCAATGTCCAAAATGTCCATCTGGCTTAATGTAACCATAAAGGAATCAGAAAATGTCCTGTAACTCAGTGTTTTTGCCTATTTTTTCCAGAATAACTTCCAATATCTGGCAATTATTTACATCATTATTATTTAAAAAATGGGTAAAAAACTGTTGGAATCGCAGTGTAGTGGAGTAAAAGTTGCTAGAAATAACCATAACAAAGTAAAGTATTACACTGCAGCACAGCTGGCAGAAGGAAGTACACCATCAGTGGCAAACATTTACATGAAGCTTTCAGGGTTTCGTAATCTGACATAATAATAGATTATTGGTGGCTTCTCATTTCTCGGGCCTGGAAACAAACCCTCAGTGTTTTCACGCGGCACAGATCAGTGACCTAGGGGCACCTTTGGTAAATTTCAGTGGTAATAATACACAACTCCTTATATGGACGTCCCTGGGGGGGTGTTTATAGGTCACATCTTCAGGCTGTGTTTAGCTAACTTTGAACTGTGACATATTTCCAAAATTTACAAATTTCAAATTTGTTTTATTACTTTTTGCTCAGGTGTGTTTATATAGTTGGTGAAAATAAAAGATTGCCTATACTGTAGGTTGCACTGAAAAAAAGATATCAGACACTCGATATTCTCCTCTGTCTGTGTGTATATATATAATATATATGTATGTATATATATAATCATAGAAATGGAAACAA
The DNA here is from genome assembly GCF_958295425.1 of Solea solea. Lineage (NCBI taxonomy): Eukaryota > Metazoa > Chordata > Actinopteri > Pleuronectiformes > Soleidae > Solea > Solea solea. The sequence goes on along the minus strand of NC_081144.1, from coordinate 23,574,563 downwards.
AATTAGCCTAAATGCTCTGTGTTCTAAGGGATAACCTGGATTTTGCCTAACATTTATTATTTATTTGTTTGATTTTTATTTTATTCTACCCTTTAGTGCCCTTTAACATTCATTCCTCATTTATTTATTTACTTATTTAAAGTACTGATTCACTTTCATTACATTGTATCTGTTCTTACTGATGTTTTTAATTTCTCTTTTACTTTCTTTTACCTCGTGTTTACATCACACACACACAAGTAGTCTCCAGTGTGTTTGCGAGTGCCATGAATGCATTTCCTAACTTCCTTTCCTCACTTCTTCACTTCTCCATTGCTGTTGTTTTTACATAATAATAGCAGCCATTTGTTGACTGAAAGCGGGTGTTGGATGTGTGTGTGTGTGTGTTGCTTTCTTCGATTATGTTTTTTACCCCATTGTTGCATCCCCTTGTATGAAAAGTGTTATATAAATAAAGTTGGATTGATTGATTCCACATCCTGACATGCAAGGAGGAACAACTACATACATAAATAAATACATGTATGTGACACTTGTATGATGTTTCATGACATCTGTCTTTGCTTGGATGTCTGAATGATCCATCAACAACGTCACTGTTACCGTTCCTATCCATGAGTCATCGTTCATTTCTCACGTACGAGCTGTGACACAGGTCTCACCACATATCCACCGGGCGTCACCTTCCTTCAGAAGTGACACGAACATGTACTCGTGGACTTTTTTTATCATTCGACATGAGCCCGATCAAGGATTCACTCAACGGCAGGAGAACAGAGCAGGAGGCTGTTTGTTTTTTGCTGACATGTGCACGCCATATGCTGCGTGCATGCAGAATATATGTAAATAATGCATGTTAGCTCTGCAGATTCTGTATTTATGTCAGCTCAGGGAGGATAATTGAGTATATTGTGTGTGTGTTTTTGTGTGACTTTGGAGGATTGATCATCCTTTGGTTTTGAAATCCTGTCCATTTGTATTTAACGCAGCCTCTATGAATAATAGACAAGGAGGTGGACACACATTTGTTAATGAAGACGCACACGCTGCTAATTTAGTTCCCAGATCATGAGGCGAGAGTCATCATGCGTGTCACGAAATCATTTGTTACCATTATTACAAGCTGAATATTTGTTATCGTCGTCATCTACACGTGTAATTATTTTCTCTCTTAACCATAATTGTGTTTTACAGTGAAATGTAAGACACCCGTCTGTGTGCTCTGTGAGACAGATCAGTGGTGAGGACATCCTCCCATTTACACACACACACACACGTTTCCATGGCAACCTGACGATTCTATTAACCCTTCACTTGGGAGATTATCTTCAATTTGATACAAATGTATGAGGCAATTACGTAGTTTTTTTTTTCATATGTATGCAAATCCCATTGTAAGCAGCGAACACTTCATGAGGTAGATTGCTGATGAATGTCAAATTAACACTTTGTCCCATTTGTCCTGAGAGGACAAACATCCCCCCGAAGTCATTTTGGCGAGCTGAGTAAACTTTACACAGCGTTAATTGTGTTTGATGTAGAGTCGGAGTCAAACATCAGTCCCCACGTCTCCGTTTCGTCCTCCTCACCACCGCCACTTCCCGCGTCCTTGACCTTCTACTTTCCTCTGCTCTTTGTATTCCACACTGTACATACAGTACTATCTGCTTTTCCTGCTCTTTATCAGCAGAGCAGTAAAGTCAGGGTCATTTAAAGGGATACAAATCGGAGAAACTTGAATTTCTAAATCAAAATGATGTATATTGACATGTTACGGATGTGCGTATCAACATGAGATGTCAGATTTCAGCAAATAACCCATTAAGCTCAGTCTAAAGTAATCAGCTGCAATGCAAGTTAGCATCTTCACGTGCTACCTCACCTACAATACAAAATCGTCAGCTACGTCATGAGCTCAAGCGCTCGTTAGCAACATCTTTAACTACAGGTTAGCAATGTTTTTAGCCAAGTCATCATCTGCAGCACAATTTAGCGATAATCTTTAGCTATGTCTTAAGCTGTGATGCAAGTTATCAGCCATTAACTACATTATCAGCTGCAACACCAGTTAGCCACGTCTTCGGCTACATCCTCATCAGCTGTGCTGCGAGTGTAAAAAATCCTTAGCTATGTAATTAGCTCCAAAGCAACGTAGCAATATCTTTAGCTATGTAATTAGCTCCAAAGCAACGTAGCAATATCTTTAGCTATGTCATTAGTGCCAAAAAAAAAATCTTTTCTACGTCCTCATCTTCAACCTTTACTCCATAAATATTTACTCCAAAGTTGTTGTTTTTTTTCATGTGTCTAACATAATGTTTGAAGGGGAGAAATATGTGTATCTGCTTTAAGCCCCACCCTAGACTAGAGGATAACTGGCCAGATTTCGGTCCCGATCTGGCCTTTTCCGACAATTGTGCATGTCTTCCAATTTTAGGCTGATTTGAACAGATTATCTGACCAAATTATCCTGTAGTATAAGGGATTAACAGGTGGGATTTTAACATCATCGGACGCATTAGAGTCTTCCTGATTTCAAACGTAGCTCGTCCAGTTTGGGCACAAACAGAACTCAGCAATAACCAATGAGAGCAAGTTGAGCAGTCTTCCGACAAGAACCATGGAAAGGTTTGATGAAACACCAAGTGTGTGGTCCTGCGTCTGGACTGGATCGTCTACCACCTGCTTCAGTTATTTTTCAGATACAATTAACATCAGGTAAGGATGATCAATATACTCCTGAGAAAACAAGGTTTTTCTTAATTAGTTTTCTGTCTCGGTGCACTCCTCGTTTCCTTGTCTGCCTTTTTTAAGGTCATGTGACGGGTGTTCTATTTGACATGAAGGTTAAAACCTGCTAACTAATGTTGGAGGACAATCTCCTAAAACATGTGACCTTGCCCCTCCCCCCTACCTTTTACTACACACAGTATCCACACACACACAGAGGGCAGTGGGGGATGAAAAGTGATGACAGATTTGTCATGTCTGTCACTGCTCATAAAAAGCTATCTTTGTTACCTGCAGTTTCATACCATGATAGATGGCATGAATGTAACCAGTCATGAATGTCCACAGTCATAGATTATAATTAGTTAATTAAGACAAGAACATCTGCTCTTGGTTGAAGTTCACTGGACCTTGTGTTAATGCACAGATTTATGTGTGTGTGTGTATATGTTACCGCCACCACTTTTTTTTAAACCAAATTTGGAATATCCATCAAAATTGGAGTTACAGCCTAGAAGTACATCAGAAGTAATCACCACATGGTCCAGCAGAGGGCACTGTGGGCACAGCTTCACCTTAGATCCATGAGAAAAATAAACTAAAGGGATCTGAAAAGCGTGGTGTGGAAGAATTTGTGGGTTCTAAACCGTAAAATAGCTAAGAACTAACAAACCAACTCCCTTGTTAGCTTAGCCGTTAGCTCTACCGGTATGAGAAGGCAAGGGTGATAACCTCCCAGGATTAAAAGTAAGAAAAAAGATATAAATAATCTGGTCATGTTGTCGTTCAGAGGGCCCTCGTGTGTTAAGGTCGGTTTTGGGACCTGTTCGTTTCTTTCCTTCTTCGACTGAGAACAGTACCTTTACTTGGTAGGCGGGGTGTGGGCTGTGCCATGTTTGGACTTATTTACTTATTAAGGCTCAAGATACTTAAAATAATTTGACTTGTTTCAAGAAAACTTAACAAGGGCCATTTTCTTGCTGCACTGGCAGATCACTTTGCTTGAAACAAGTCATTTTCCCCTAATAGTGGTTATATTTTCATGTTTTTTTTAGAGGCACTTTTTGCAGTGTGATGGTCACGTCAGCGAGATACGTAGTGTCATCGTACTAGTGCGATGACATCGATGTTTTCCTGTTGCCCAATCAGCTGAATGTCGTGGGCTCCACCCAGACCGTACCATCTAGCGCTGGTTCCCCAAGGGAAGGATGCAAACAAAAAAACACATACCGTACCAAACTGAACCGTTCCACTTGTTGGAACCACGGTTATACGTCCCTTAGGTTTGCCAGCCTGTGTCTTAAGCCTGTTAACTGCTCCAGAGTCGAGGTTAAAGATCAGACGTGATCTGGTATCGAGTAGTACTGCACTGAAAAACATGATACCCTCATTAATTTAGGTAATTTGTCATCATCTTAACTATCACTCATGACTTATCATGACAATTTGTGGACATGAAACAACGAGATGTATGTAAAATAAACATACATCATGATTCATACAATTCTAAAATGGATAAGGTACAAGAATCATGGCCAAGACGTTGAATTACTGGAGACCATCGTCTCAAAACGATGCAACTGGGCAGTATTCCATTATGTAAATGCAAATTACTTCCTGTTGCCACTGGACAATCATATGGAGGATTTCGTCCAATTAGTTGTAATAATTTTCCTTGCTGTCGTAAACAAAACATGCAATACAGAACTCTGATCCATAGTAAGCAGGTGTTTGTACTATTCCTATTTTTAAAGCCTAACTTATAGTTTTATTATTATTATTCCCTAGTTTTGCCATCGTCTTAATCTACACTTCTTGCTATGTTTATTATTATCATTACTATTATTAGGGACCGAGCACTCACACAGTGTGCGAGGACCTATTGTAATTCGAGCAACATGGACCGAGCACTAACAAAGCAGTGTGCAAGGACCTAGGACCGTGCACAAACACAGTAGTGTGCAAGGACCGAGGACCGGGCACGCACCTAGCGCGCGTAGGGTCCGAGCCCACGCAGTGGGCGAGGACATATTGTTATTCTAGGAATTATTATTAGGGACCGAGCACTCACACAGTGTGCGAGGACCTATTGTAATTCGAGCAACATAAACCGCGCACTCACACAGCAGTGTGCAAGGACCTAGGACTGTGCACAAACACAGTAGTGTGCAAGGACCGAGGACCAAGCACTCACACAGTGCGCGTAGGGTCCGAGCCCACGCAGTGGGCGAGGACATATTGTTATTCTAGGAATTATTATTATTATTAGGGACCGAGCACTCACACAGTGTGCGAGGACCTATTGTAATTCGAGCAACATGGACCGAGCACTAACAAAGCAGTGTGCAAGGACCTAGGACCGAGCACTAACACAGTAGTGTGCAAGGACCGAGGACCAAGCACTCACACAGTGCGCGGAGGGTCCGAGCCCACGCAGTGGGCGAGGACATATTGTTATTCTAGGAATTATTATTATTATTATTAGGGACCGAGCACTCACACAGTGTGCGAGGACCTATTGTAATTCGAGCAACATAAACCGCGCACTCACACAGCAGTGTGCAAGGACCTAGGACTGTGCACAAACACAGTAGTGTGCAAGGACCGAGGACCAAGCACTCACACAGTGCGCGGAGGGTCCGAGCCCACGCAGTGGGCGAGGACATATTGTTATTCTAGGAATTATTATTATTATTATTATTATTTTTCTCCGCATGGAATCTCGAATTTGACCCCCTGAACCAGCGTGAAAACGGACGAAAATTGGCACGCACATCAGAACTGCCGAAAAATTTGATAAATTTGTGGAATTGCGAAAAACCAATGCAAAATGGCTCACTAGCGCCCCCACAGGTCACTGCCTATGGAGCAGGCAAAATTTAGTTTTACCGAATTTCCCGAAACTTGGTGGGGTGATTGTTCGGCACAAGCCGAACAAAAAATCCTTTTGACACCATGACCTCGACTCAACAGGAAGTCGGCCATCTTGGATTTGGCGTCCATCTTGGCGTTTTACAAGTTTCGTAACTGAACGAACTTGTCTGAGGGCGTTCATCGTAGCAACGCGCAAAACGCGTCAAATTGTTCCAAACCCATCCAAGATCAAAAGTTATAGAAAACTTTCGCAGATTCAAAGGGGCGTGGCCACGGCAGCCATCGGAATTTTGGCGAATTTCGGCGGCTCGCCACGAAACAACACGTGTGCTATAACTTCGCCATACTTTGGCCTATCCACACGAAACTTGATACGTGACTCGAGACCCCGCCCCTGAACACGTCTACGAATGCGAACTTGACCCCAACACGATGTCGGCCATTTTGATTATCGCGTTTCGCCGCTAAACAGGAAGTGCCCTGTAACTCGCCCAAAAATTTACCGATTGGCCCAAAACTTGATATGTGAGACCATGTGCCCGCCCTGAACACGTATGCAAGACATCACCTGCACACAGGAAGTAGATCCTCTGAAACAGGAAGTGCCCTTTAACTTCACCAAACATTGACCAATCGGCCCCAAACTTGATACGTGCGACCAAGGGCCTGCCCTGAACAAATCTGCAAGACATCACCTGCACACAGGAAGTAGTTCCTCTGAAACAGGAAGTGCCCTTTAACTTCACCAAACATTGACCAATCGGCCCGAAACTTGATACGTGGTATCAAGGGCCCGCCCTGAACACGTCTGCAAGACATCACCTGCACACAGGAAGTAGGGTGCCTGAAACAGGAAGTGCCCTGTCATTTGCCCATACATTGACCAATCGGCTCCAAAATTGATACGTGGTACCAAGGACCTGCCCTGAACACATCTGCAAGACACCACCTGCACACAGGAAGTAGGTCGCCCGAAACAGGAAGTGCCCTGTCTTTTGCCAAACATTGACCAATCGGCCCGAAACTTGACATGTGAGACCAAGGGCCCGCCCTGAACACGTCTGCAAGACATCAGCTGCACACAGGAAGAAGGTCACCCGAAACAGGAAGTGCCCTGTCATTTGCCCGTACATTGACCAATCGACCTGAAACTTGATATGTGAGATCATGGGCCCTCCCTGAACACATCTGCAAGACATCACCTGCACACAGGAAGTAGGTCGCCCAAAACAGGAAGTGCCCTTTAACTCCGCCAAACATTGACCAATCGGCCCAAAACTTGATATGTGAGACCAAGGGCCCGCCCTGAACATGTTTGCAAACCATGACCTGCACACAGGAAGTAGGTCTCCCAGACAGGAAGTGACCCGTAACATTGCCATACGTCGACCAATCTGCACTAAACTTCACATGCGAGATAAGGAACCCGGCCAGAGCCCACGTTATACATGACATGCCGGTAGAGGGTGGCGGCCGCGAGGTCCCGTACAACGCTGCTTGCAGCTTTAATTATTATTATTATTTTCTTTCTCTCCACGGGATCTTGAATTTGACCCCCTGAACCTGCGTGAAAACGGACGAAAATTGGCACACACACCAGAACTGCCGAAAAATTCGATAAAATAGTGTAATTGCGAAAAAACAATGCAAAGTGGCTCAGTAGCGCCCCCACAGGTCACTGCCTATGGAGCAGGCAAAATTTAGTTTCACCGAATTTCCCGAAACTCGGTGGGGCGATTGTTCGGCGCAAGCCGAACAAAAAATCCTTTTGACACCATGACCTCGACTCAACAGGAAGTCGGCCATCTTGGATTTGGCGTCCATCTTGGCGTTTTACAAGTTTCGTAACTGAACGAACTTGTCTGAGGGCGTTCATCGTAGCAACGCGGAAAACGCGTCATATTGTTCCAGACCCATCCAAGATCAAAAGTTATAGAAAACTTTCGCAGATTCAAAGGGGCGTGGCCACGGCAGCCATCGGAATTTTGGCGAATTTCGGCGTCTCGCCACGAAACAACACGTGTGCTATAACTTCGCCATACTTTGTCCTATCCGCATGAAACTTCATACGTGACACGAGACCCCGCCCCTGAACACGTCTACGAATGCGAACTTGACCCCAACGCGATGTCGGCCATTTTGATTTACGCGTTTCGCCGCTAAACAGGAAGTGCCCTGTAACTCGCCCAAAAATTGACCGATTGGCTCCAAACTTGATATGTGAGACCATGGGCCCGCCCTGAACACATCTGCAAGACATCACCTGCACACAGGAAGTAGATCGTCTGAAACAGGAAGTGCCCTTTAACTTCACCAAACATTGACCAATCGGCCCGAAACTTGATACGTGGTATCAAGGGCCCGCCCTGAACACGTCTGCAAGACATCACCTGCACACAGGAAGTAGGGTGCCTGAAACAGGAAGTGCCCTGTCATTTGCCCATACATTGACCAATCGGCTCCAAAATTGATACGTGGTACCAAGGACCTGCCCTGAACACATCTGCAAGACACCACCTGCACACAGGAAGTAGGTCGCCCGAAACAGGAAGTGCCCTTTAACTCCGCCAAACATTGACCAATCGGCCCAAAACTTGATATGTGAGACCAAGGGCCCGCCCTGAACATGTTTGCAAACCATGACCTGCACACAGGAAGTAGGTCTTCCCAGACAGGAAGTGACCCGTAACATTGCCATACGTCGACCAATCTGCAGTAAACTTCACATGCGAGATAAGTAACCCGGCCAGAGCCCACGTTATACATGACATGCCGGTAGAGGGTGGTGGCCGCGAGGTCCCGTACAACGCTGCTTGCAGCTTTAATTAGGGACCGAGCACTCACACAGTGTGCGAGGACCTATTGTAATTCGAGCAACATAAACCGCGCACTCACACAGCAGTGTGCAAGGACCTAGGACCGTGCACAAACACAGTAGTGTGCAAGGACCAAGGACCAAGCACTCACACAGTGCGCGTAGGGTCCGAGCCCACGCAGTGGGCGAGGACATATTGTTATTCTAGGAATTATTATTATTATTATTATTATTTTCTTTCTCTCCACGGGATCTTGAATTTGACCCCCTGAACCTGCGTGAAAACGGACGAAAATTGGCACGCACATCAGAACTGCCGAAAAATTCGATAAAATTGTGGAATTGCGGAAAACCAATGCAAAATGGCTCAGTAGCGCCCCCACAGGTCATGTCTATGGAGCAGGCAAAATTTAGTTTCACCGAATTTCCCGAAACTCGGTAGGGCGATTGTTCGGCGCAAGCCGAACAAAAAATCCTTTTGACACCATGACCTCGACTCAACAGGAAGTCGGCCATCTTGGATTTGGCGTCCATCTTGGCGTTTTACAAGTTTCGTAACTGAACGAACTTGTCTGAGGGCGTTCATCGTAGCAACGCGGAAAACACGTCATATTGTTCCAGACCCATCCAAGATCAAAAGTTATAGAAAACTTTCGCATATTCAAAGGGGCGTGGCCACGGCAGCCATCGGAATTTTGGCGAATTTCGGCGGCTCGCCACGAAACAACACGTGTGCTATAACTTCGCCATACTTTGGCCTATCCACACGAAACTTCATACGTCACACCAGACCCCGCCCCTGAACACGTCTACGAATGCGAACTTGACCCCAACGCCATGTCGGCCATTTTGATTATCGCGTTTCGCCGCTAAACAGGAAGTGCCCTGTAAATCGCCCAAAAATTTCCCGAGTGACCCAAAACTTGATATGTGAGACCATGTGCCCGCCCTGAACACATATGCAAGACATCACCTGCACACAGGAAGTAGATCCTCTGAAACAGGAAGTGCCCTTTAACTTCACCAAACATTGACCAATCGGCCCGAAACTTAATATGTGGTACCAAGGGCCCGCCCTGAACACGTCTGCAAGACATCACCTGCACACAGGAAGTAGATTGTCTGAAACAGGAAGTGCTCTTTAACGTCGCCAAACATTGACCAATCGGCTCGAAACTTTATATGTGAGACGAAGGGCCTGCCCTGAACACGTCTGTAAGACATCACCTGCACACAGGAAGTAGGTCGCCCGAAACAGGAAGTGCCCTGTCATTTGGCCATACATTGACCAATCGGCTCCAAAATTGATATGTGGTACCAAGGGCCCACCCTGAACATGTTTGCAAACCATGACCTGCACACAGGAAGTAGGTCTTCCCAGACAGGAAGTGACCCGTAACATTGCCATACGTCGACCAATCTGCAATAAACTTCACATGCGAGATAAGTAACCCGGCCAGAGCCCACGTTATACATGACATGCCGGTAGAGGGTGGCGGCCGCGAGGTCCCGTACAACGCTGCTTGCAGCTTTAATTAGGGACCGAGCACTCACACAGTGTGCGAGGACCTATTGTAATTCGAGCAACATGGACCGAGCACTAACAAAGCAGTGTGCAAGGACCTAGGACCGTGCACAAACACAGTAGTGTGCAAGGACCGAGGACCGGGCACGCACCTAGCGCGCGTAGGGTCCGAGCCCACGCAGTGGGCGAGGACATATTGTTATTCTAGGAATTATTATTATTATTATTATTTTTCTCTCCACGGGATCTTGAATTTGACCCCCTGAACCAGCGTGAAAACGGACGAAAATTGGCACGCACACCAGAACTGCCGAAAAATTCGATAAAATAGTGGAATTGCGAAAAACCAATGCAAAATGGCTCACTAGCGCCCCCACAGGTCACTGCCTATGGAGCAGGCAAAATTTAGTTTTACCGAATTTCCCGAAACTTGGTGGGGCGATTGTTCGGCGCAAGCCGAACAAAAAATCCTTTTGACACCATGACCTCGACTCAACAGGAAGTCGGCCATCTTGGATTTGGCGTCCATCTTGGCGTTTTACAAGTTTCGTAACTGAACGAACTTGTCTGAGGGCGTTCATCGTAGCAACGCGCAAAACGCGTCAAATTGTTCCAAACCCATCCAAGATCAAAAGTTATAGAAAACTTTCGCAGATTCAAAGGGGCGTGGCCACGGCAGCCATCGGAATTTTGGCGAATTTCGGCGTCTCGCCACGAAACAACACGTGTGCTATAACTTCGCCATACTTTGTCCTATCCGCACGAAACTTCATACGTGACACGAGACCCCGCCCCTGAACACGTCTACGAATGCGAACTTGACCCCAACGCCATGTCGGCCATTTTGATTAACGCGTTTCGCCACTAAACAGGAAGTGCCCTGTAACTCGCACAAAAATTGACCGATTGGCTCCAAACTTGATATGTGAGACCATGGGCCCGCCCTGAACACATCTGCAAGACATCACCTGCACACAGGAAGTAGATTGTCTGAAACAGGAAGTGCCCTTTAACTTCACCAAACATTGAGCAATCGGCCCGAAACTTGATATGTGAGACCAAGGGCCCGCCCTGAACACGTCTGCAAGACATGACCTGCACACAGGAAGTAGGTCGCCCGAAACAGGAAGTGCCCTTTAACTCCGCCAAACATTGACCAATCGGCCCGAAACTTGATATGTTAGACCAAGGGCCCGCCCTGAACACGTCTGCAAGACATGACCTGCACACAGGAAGTAGGTCGCCCGAAACAGGAAGTGCCCTTTAACTCCGCCAAACATTGACCAATCAGCCCAAAACTTGATATGTTAGACCAAGGTCCCGCCCTGAACATGTTTGCAAACCATGACCTGCACACAGGAAGTAGGTCTCCCAGTCAGGAAGTGACCCATAACATTGCCATACGTCGACCAATCTGCACTAAACTTCACATGCGAGATAAGGAACCCGGCCAGAGCCCACGTTATACATGACATGCCGGTAGAGGGTAGCGGCCGCGAGGTCCCGTACAACGCTGCTTGCAGCTTTAATTATTATTATTATTTTCTTTCTCTCCACGGGATCTTGAATTTGACCCACTGAACCAGCGTGAAAACGGACGAAAATTGGCACGCACACCAGAACTGCCGAAAAATTCGATAAAATAGCGGAATTGCGAAAAACCAATGCAAAATGGCTCAGTAGCGCCCCCACAGGTCCAGGCCTATGGAGCAGGCAAAATTTAGTTTCACCGAATTTCCCGAAACTCGGAGGGGTGATTGTTCGGCGCAAGCCGAACAAAAAATCCTTTTGACACCATGACCTCGACTCAACAGGAAGTCGGCCATCTTGGATTTGGCGTCCATCTTGGCGTTTTACAAGTTTCGTAACTGAACGAACTTGTCTGAGGGCGTTCATCGTAGCAACGCGGAAAACGCGTCATATTGTTCCAGACCCATCCAAGATCAAAAGTTATAGAAAACTTTCGCAGATTCAAAGGGGCGTGGCCACGGCAGCCATCGGAATTTTGGCGAATTTTGGCGGCTCGCCACGAAACAACACGTGTGCTATAACTTTGCCATACTTTGGCCTATCCACACGAAACTTCATACCTGACACCAGACCCCGCCCCTGAACACGTCTACGAATGCGAACTTGACCCCAACGCGATGTCGGCCATTTTGATTATCGCGTTTCGCCGCTAAACAGGAAGTGCCCTGTAACTCGCCCAAAAATTGACCGATTGGCTCCAAACTTGATATGTGAGACCATGGGCCCGCCCTGAACACATCTGCAAGACATCACCTGCACACAGGAAGTAGATCGTCTGAAACAGGAAGTGCCCTTTAACTTCACCAAACATTGACCAATCGGCCCGAAACTTGATACGTGGTATCAAGGGCCCGCCCTGAACACGTCTGCAAGACATCACCTGCACACAGGAAGTAGGGTGCCTGAAACAGGAAGTGCCCTGTCATTTGCCCATACATTGACCAATCGGCTCCAAAATTGATACGTGGTACCAAGGACCTGCCCTGAACACATCTGCAAGACACCACCTGCACACAGGAAGTAGGTCGCCCGAAACAGGAAGTGCCCTTTAACTCCGCCAAACATTGACCAATCGGCCCAAAACTTGATATGTGAGACCAAGGGCCCGCCCTGAACATGTTTGCAAACCATGACCTGCACACAGGAAGTAGGTCTTCCCAGACAGGAAGTAACCCGTAACATTGCCATACGTCGACCAATCTGCAGTAAACTTCACATGCGAGATAAGTAACCCGGCCAGAGCCCACGTTATACATGACATGCCGGTAGAGGGTGGCGGCCGCGAGGTCCCGTACAACGCTGCTTGCAGCTTTAATTAGGGACCGAGCACTCACACAGTGTGCGAGGACCTATTGTAATTCGAGCAACATAAACCGCGCACTCACACAGCAGTGTGCAAGGACCTAGGACTGTGCACAAACACAGTAGTGTGCAAGGACCGAGGACCAAGCACTCACACAGTGCGCGTAGGGTCCGAGCCCACGCAGTGGGCGAGGACATATTGTTATTCTAGGAATTATTATTATTATTATTATTATTATTTTCTTTCTCTCCACGGGATCTTGAATTTGACCCCCTGAACCAGCGTGAAAACGGACGAAAATTGGCACGCACACCAGAACTGCCGAAAAATTCGATAAAATAGCGGAATTGCGAAAAACCAATGCAAAATGGCTCAGTAGCGCCCCCACAGGTCCAGGCCTATGGAGCAGGCAAAATTTAGTTTCACCGAATTTCCCGAAACTCGGAGGGGTGATTGTTCGGCGCAAGCCGAACAAAAAATCCTTTTGACACCATGACCTCGACTCAACAGGAAGTCGGCCATCTTGGATTTGGCGTCCATCTTGGCGTTTTACAAGTTTCGTAACTGAACGAACTTGTCTGAGGGCGTTCATCGTAGCAACGCGGAAAACGCGTCATATTGTTCCAGACCCATCCAAGATCAAAAGTTATAGAAAACTTTCGCAGATTCAAAGGGGCGTGGCCACGGCAGCCATCGGAATTTTGGCGAATTTTGGCGGCTCGCCACGAAACAACACGTGTGCTATAACTTTGCCATACTTTGGCCTATCCACACGAAACTTCATACCTGACACCAGACCCCGCCCCTGAACACGTCTACGAATGCGAACTTGACCCCAACGCGATGTCGGCCATTTTGATTATCGCGTTTCGCCGCTAAACAGGAAGTGCCCTGTAACTCGCCCAAAAATTGACCGATTGGCTCCAAACTTGATATGTGAGACCATGGGCCCGCCCTGAACACATCTGCAAGACATCACCTGCACACAGGAAGTAGATCGTCTGAAACAGGAAGTGCCCTTTAACTTCACCAAACATTGACCAATCGGCCCGAAACTTGATACGTGGTATCAAGGGCCCGCCCTGAACACGTCTGCAAGACATCACCTGCACACAGGAAGTAGGGTGCCTGAAACAGGAAGTGCCCTGTCATTTGCCCATACATTGACCAATCGGCTCCAAAATTGATACGTGGTACCAAGGACCTGCCCTGAACACATCTGCAAGACACCACCTGCACACAGGAAGTAGGTCGCCCGAAACAGGAAGTGCCCTTTAACTCCGCCAAACATTGACCAATCGGCCCAAAACTTGATATGTGAGACCAAGGGCCCGCCCTGAACATGTTTGCAAACCATGACCTGCACACAGGAAGTAGGTCTTCCCAGACAGGAAGTAACCCGTAACATTGCCATACGTCGACCAATCTGCAGTAAACTTCACATGCGAGATAAGTAACCCGGCCAGAGCCCACGTTATACATGACATGCCGGTAGAGGGTGGCGGCCGCGAGGTCCCGTACAACGCTGCTTGCAGCTTTAATTATTAGGGACCGAGCACTCACACAGTGTGCGAGGACCTATTGTAATTCTAGCAACATGGACCGAGCACTAACAAAGCAGTGTGCAAGGACCTAGGACGGAGCACTAACACAGTAGTGTGCAAGGACCGAGGACCGAGCAAGCACACAGTGCGCGTAGGGTCCGAGCCCACGCAGTGGGCGAGGACATATTGTTATTCTAGGAATTATTATTATTATTATTATTATTTTTCTCTCCACGGGATCTTGAATTTGACCCCCTGAACCAGCGTGAAAACGGACGAAAATTGGCACGCACACCAGAACTGCCGAAAAATTCGATAAAATAGTGGAATTGCGAAAAAACAATGCAAAGTGGCTCAGTAGCGCCCCCACAGGTCACTGCCTATGGAGCAGGCAAAATTTAGTTTCACCGAATTTCCCGAAACTCGGAGGGGTGATTGTTCGGCATAAGCCGAACAAAAAATCCTTTTGACACCATGACCTCGACTCAACAGGAAGTCGGCCATCTTGGATTTGGCGTCCATCTTGGCGTTTTACAAGTTTCGTAACTGAACGAACTTGTCTGAGGGCGTACATCGTAGCAACGCGCAAAACGCGTCAAATTGTTCCAAACCCATCCAAGATCAAAAGTTATAGAAAACTTTCGCAGATTCAAAGGGGCGTGGCCACGGCAGCCATCGGAATTTTGGCGAATTTCGGCGTCTCGCCACGAAACAACACGTGTGCTATAACTTCGCCATACTTTGTCCTATCCGCACGAAACTTCATACGTGACACGAGACCCCGCCCCTGAACACGTCTACGAATGCGAACTTGACCCCAACGCCATGTCGGCCATTTTGATTTACGCGTTTCGCCGCTAAACAGGAAGTGCCCTGTAACTCGCCCAAAAATTGACCGATTGGCTCCAAACTTGATATGTGAGACCATGGGCCCGCCCTGAACATGTTTGCAAACCATGACCTGCACACAGGAAGTAGATCGTCTGAAACAGGAAGTGCCCTTTAACTTCACCAAACATTGACCAATCGGCCCGAAACTTGATACGTGGTATCAAGGGCCCGCCCTGAACACGTCTGCAAGACATCACCTGCACACAGGAAGTAGGGTGCCTGAAACAGGAAGTGCCCTGTCATTTGCCCATACATTGACCAATCGGCTCCAAAATTGATACGTGGTACCAAGGACCTGCCCTGAACACATCTGCAAGACACCACCTGCACACAGGAAGTAGGTCGCCCGAAACAGGAAGTGCCCTTTAACTCCGCCAAACATTGACCAATCGGCCCAAAACTTGATATGTGAGATCAAGGGCCTGCCCTGAACACGTCTGTAAGACATCACCTGCACACAGGAAGTAGGTCGCCCAAAACAGGAAGTGACCTGTAACATTGCCATACGTCGACCAATCTGCACTAAACCTCACATGCGAGATGAGTAACCCGGCCAGAGCCCACGTTATACATGACATGCCGGTAGAGGGTGGCGGCCGCGAGGTCCCGTACAACGCTGCTTGCAGCTTTAATTATTATTATTTTTCTCTCCACGGGATCTTGAATTTGACCCCCTGAACCAGCGTGAAAACGGACGAAAATTGGCACGCACACCAGAACTGCCGAAAAATTCGATAAAATAGTGGAATTGCGAAAAACCAATGCAAAGTGGCTCAGTAGCGCCCCCACAGGTCACTGCCTATGGAGCAGGCAAAATTTAGTTTCACCGAATTTCCCCAAATTTGGAGGGGCGATTGTTCGGCGCAAGCCGAACAAAAAATCCTTTTGACACCATGACCTCGACTCAACAGGAAGTCGGCCATCTTGGATTTGGCGTCCATCTTGGCGTTTTACAAGTTTCGTAACTGAACGAACTTGTCTGAGGGCGTACATCGTAGCAACGCGCAAAACGCGTCAAATTGTTCTAGACCCATCCAAGATCTAAAGTTATAGAAAACTTTCGCAGATTCAAAGGGGCGTGGCCACGGCAGCCATCGGAATTTTGGCGAATTTCGGCGTCTCGCCACGAAACAACACGTGTGCTATAACTTCGCCATACTTTGTCCTATCCGCACGAAACTTCATACGTGACACGAGACCCCGCCCCTGAACACGTCTACGAATGTGAACTTGACCCCAACGCCATGTCGGCCATTTTGATTAACGCGTTTCGCCGCTAAACAGGAAGTGCCCTGTAACTCGCCCAAAAATTGACCGATTGGCTCCAAACTTGATATGTGAGACCATGGGCCCGCCCTGAACACATCTGCAAGACATGACCTGCACACAGGAAGTAGGTCGCCCGAAACAGGAAGTGCCCTGTCATTAGCCAAACATTGACCAATCGGCCCAAAACTTGATATGTCAGACCAAGGGCCCGCCCTGAACACGTCTGCAAGACATCAGCTGCACACAGGAAGTAGATCATCTGAAACAGGAAGTGCCCTTTAACTTCCCCAAACATTGACCAATCAGCCCGAAACTTATTATGTGAGACCATGGGCCCGCCCTGAACACATCTGCAAGACATCACCTGCACACAGGAAGTAGATCGTCTGAAACAGGAAGTGCCCTGTCATTTGCCCATACATTGACCAATCGGCTCAAAAATTGATACGTGGTACCAAGGACCTGCCCTGAACACATCTGCAAGACACCACCTGCACACAGGAAGTAGGTCGCCCGAAACAGGAAGTGCCCTTTAACTCCGCCAAACATTGACCAATCGGCCCAAAACTTGATATGTGAGACCAAGGGCCCGCCCTGAACATGTTTGCAAACCATGACCTGCACACAGGAAGTAGGTCTTCCCAGACAGGAAGTGACCCTTAACATTGCCATACGTCGACCAATCTGCACTAAACTTCACATGCGAGATAAGGAACCCGGCCAGAGCCCACGTTATACATGACATGCCGGTAGAGGGTGGCGGCCGCGAGGTCCCGTACAACGCTGCTTGCAGCTTTAATTATTATTGTTGTTGTTATTAATATAATTATATGTAATATAATAATTATTATAATAATGATAGTAATAATAATAATAACAATAATAATAATAATAATAATAATAATAGTAATAATAACTGTAGTAAACCACACATACACCACGTAAGTTTAGTAATACATTCTATTGCAACAGTAAAGTATCTGCCAAGCTGGGTCTCATGTTGGTCTCATGTTGGTCTCAGGTGATGAAGGCAGAGCGTGGACAGGTGTGTGTGTGTGTGTGTGTGTGTGTGTGTGTGTAGTAACAGAGCTGTGTTGTTGTCTCCTGCGTGACAGAGAGTTTGTAACAGGTGCATGCTCCACCACGCGGGCCTCACTGCAGGCAATAAAAGGTGCAAACAGAAGACGAGAAACTAGGCCAAGGAGATAAAATGCACACGATATGACACAGTTTCAGCAAACAGTGTGGTTTCTTTGATTTTGGTCTATACTGACCCATTTAACAACATTTTCCTGAAGCGGACATCTTCAGTTCTATTGTATTATTTCTATTTCTAATTTTTATCTATTTTATTGAATTTCGAGTGTTTTTTTGTGACTTACCTTTGTTATTACAGATAAAAAAATTACCACCATTGGATATTAATGAAAAAGTATACTGTATATATTACACTTGACCTTCATAAAGCAACATATACAAATATAAATATAAAAGGACTGTTGTAGAGGCTGCAAAAACCAAACATATTTGTGTTATTATTATTTTTAAGCAATTTTACACTTTTACACAAACATACTTATACATATGGGTACTTATGTATACCCATTAATCTGCCTATAAAAATGAATTAAATTAAATTAAATTAAATTAAATTAAATTAAATTAAATTAAATTGCCAACTGTTGTTTAACAAAGCAAGATAAAAACTTGCTGGTTAGCGAGTGAATGAAAGAATTCTGTGGTTAAAAATAGTTTTATTTTATTCTATTGTATTTTGTGCTACCAAAATTTTGTTTTCTATACTTTATTTGTATAACTTAATTAATATTTTCTATGTTATCTTTGACTTTAGCTTTTGTGAGTTCACTTGAGTCGAACCCCGAGCATAACATTTTTTCCTTAATAATCATAAGGTTGCATTATGTTGTTTATCCTGCGTTCCATTTACATTGAAAGTCGGAAGTCGGAGCTGGGATTGATGTCACCTCCGAGTTCACCATGTTCCATTTCCAGTTGGAAATTTCCGAGTTACGACTACAAAAGGAACGCGGCCTTAGTGCACGACAATAAAGAAATCTCGAAACCTGTAGTCTTCTACACTACCGTCCCCTGGTGGACTGGAGTGAAACAGCTTTTTGTGGTCGTGCATCATTTACAAAATCTTTCAACGTGTGGTGGAAAAGTAAGCTTTTTGTTCCCCACCCTAGTATAAAGTTCCTGGAAGTTGAACTTCCTGGAACCTTCAGCAGCTTCTTCACAGAGTGTTCCACCAATTGCTGAGCTCTTTCAGAGAATTCAAGACCCTTTACTTATTCTTTCAGGCACTGCATTAAATGTCTTCCCTTGCCGCTGGACTTCTATCACAAGGCCCGTAAAAAGAGGCAGGATAATAACCCAGTGAGAGCACTAGAACAAGAATAAGCCTTGATGTATGACCAGATCAGCTGCTGCCACAAAACCAATCGAGCAAGACACAAGAAACAACCTCTCTCTGACTCGTAACGTCGCACAGTGGCTTGCGAGGCCAGTGGCGCTTTTCTTTTACCAGCGATTCCAATCAGTAGAACACAGTGAGAATTGGTGTATTGTGTTGTTACACACACATGATTGCTGCTGAAGAAGCATTTTGTACACATGTTGTCGTACAGCGGTGCAGTGTTGTTGTTGCCCGAGGCTCGTGGGTTTTTTTTCTTCATTTTTTTCACCCGAGTGTGAACAGAAGCTTTGTGAGAGCAAAGCAGGCAGACAGGTCACAGTCGAGGAATCTGTGGTTTAAATAGTCCAATTAAACACGGCCGAGTTCCATTTTAGCTTGTTGACGTTCAGGGTTGACTCTCCTGAACAGAAATGCAAAAAAAAAAAAGTGATTTTAGCCACTTGTCAATAGCCTTAGGTCAAGTTGCACGTCAAAGCCAACATGTGGTTACTACGGTAATTTCACTCATGCTGTCGCAGGACATTTTCTTGTCCTTTTATGGTTAACATAAGCAAGTTAAGCACAAGTTAGAGAGTTAAGAGTATGTTTCCTGCTTGTTCCTCATCGTTTGTGAGACCTTTCCAACAGGAAACCAACATTTATCTCTCTTTGTGACACTTTCTGCACCAAAACCCATTGAGAAAATCAGTGATTGTACATCACACCATCAGTTGTGGATCCACTGCTGCCTCCATCAGTAAGTTCAAATGTCTTATTTTGTGGCTTCAGTGTTTGAAAATCCTTCCTTCAAATTCACTATTGAGACACAAAATCAGCAAACGAGGCAAACAGCAGACCAGACACTGCTGTGTCTCCCTGAGCTGAAAAATACTGATTTTCTCTCTGGACTTTGGTGCACGAGAGTCCGAGGTTGTAAAAGTCCAGATTTCCAGACACATAAGGTTATCTTAAGTCAAGGTTAAGTGGCAAATATATTCTGATGATATTGTAGACTTGAGCCTTTTGATAAGTGGATAAAAATCTGTCTCCGCTGGCGTCCATGTCTCTGTCTGTGTCTCAGACAGAAAAGGTTTGATCAAATTAGTGGAATGGATTCAATCAGTGTCACATGGGACTTGTTTAATTTGGATGAAAGTGCTCCAATAAAACAGTTTTTATGTTTTAAACAATACCTTTTTTGACAAGTGATGGAAAGATGATTTGTCAGCGTCTGCTTATCAACACTCTCCGTATGTTATTTGACACGTAGAAAACAAAATTCATGTAGTATAGTATTTTTTTTATGTCTTTGTGTAGATAATATTGGTTTTCACTTTATTTGAATAATAAGTATTTTTTTTCAAAATAATTTTGATTAATCGCTGCATATTTTATTTTGTCTTTGTCATTTAAAACCTTATAATAGTAACAATAATAATAGTACAATTAAAAGCGTGAGACACATCTGGGTTATTAATGTTTATGTCTGTAAAGCAAAAAAAATATAATTATTTCATGTATTTGCTGTATACTGTGATATAGTATTGTTTAGTATTTATTTTTCTGAATATTTTTGTTTAGATAATATTGTTTTTCACTTTATATTCATGGTTACACTTCATTTCTGTATCAAAATAACGTCCTGTTGACTAATGGCTGCATATTTTATTTTGTCTACGTCATTTATGGCATATAGCCTTATAATAATAACAATAATAGTACAATTTAAAGCGAAAAATCACACACGTTTTATATCTGGTTATTCATGTTTAGGTTTGTAAAGCAGTTTGTGTAATAATAACTTATTTAACATATTTGCTTAAGATTAATTAGGTTGATTGTTTCTCTCTTTGTCTCTTTCTTTCACCGTCTGTCTCTGTCTCTCTCACACGCACAGACACACACACACACACACACAACCCCCCCACCATCAAGATGCACGGATGATCCTCAGACATTGTCGGGGCCATTGAGGAGGCGGGACTTTGCACTCACACAGTCGTGGGTTCAGTGAGTGCATGTAGAGGAGGGGTACGCAGGGGGTAGGCGGGGGCTTTTAGGGGCCATGTGGGCAGAACATGGAGGACTGAACACGCGGGAAAACACACACACACACATCGTGTATTCCTCGAGTGCATGCGGGGTGGGTGTGTCCATGCATGTGAATGGGTGTCTTTTGTCTGGTCAGTCGTGAGGATTTAAGCACTGCAGGGTTAACACAGCACAGGAGAAACCATCATTAATTATTATTAGTTTCAGTTTGAGTTTGTTTTTTGAATACATTTTGAAAAAAGTGAGTTAAAAAAGCCTGGTTTATGGGATATTGTTTTGGATTTTAGTCTAAAATGATAAACACTATCTTGGAAAACAAGGTTGACACATGTACGTGTGTTTTTCTGACTGATTTTTGTGTAAGTTTGTTTTTCAAAAATAACACCATGTTGTGTTATTTCAGCTTCTTATTTGCTTCAATCCGACAGTAAACTGAATATCTTTGCTCAGTGAATGTCGTCATTTTGAGGTTTGGTCAATATAGTTCTAGTATGTGTTACCTTTTCTCTCATAAACACTGACCTTGTCGGCTTGCCAAGCCTGCATGGTTCTAATGAGGCAGAACTGGTTAAGTTTACGGCCAAGAACTGTGATTAGGTTAAAGTTAGGGTTAGTACAGAGCTATACAAACCTGTGTGTGTGTGTCTCACATAATGTAGGTGCTGAATATAAGCTGTTTGGTCATATATATACATATGTGTATATATATTTATATATATATATATATATATATATAAACATACATATATATATGTATATGTATATATACATATACATATATAACAGCACATAGCACCAAGGCTTCTTCCTCTTCAGCCACACCCTGACTGCCCCTCCTCCAGTGTACATGTGCACACATGCACATATAGAGAAGGGTCCTCTGCTCCCCCCCCCTCACCCACTCCGTGGTGGACATACGTTGTTTCATTACTCGCTCCCTCAGCTCATTACCACGCGGGGGATTAACGATCAGAGGGGCTGCATGATGGAGAGCCATCTCTGGCATAAGCGGCAGCGTGAATGGAAAATAAATAAAATAAATAAAAACAGCCACGGCAGCTACAACATCATCATTAGCATGCCACTCAGGCAAGAGAGAGAGAGAAAAAACACAAGCATATGTGTTTAGTTTTTCTCCATGCAGCGGATTTCCATTTCACATGTACACACATTAATGCTGAGCAGCGGTGATTCCGGCCCAATTACAAAGTCATAAATCCATGCATGAGCGAGTCAATGAGGCGGGCAACAAGAAATGAATCATTTGCAAATTTTAAAATGTTATCTTTGATTAGGCGAGATGTTGTAATTGGATTTATTGTGAAGGGGGAGGAGGCGGAGGAGGTGTTTGCTGCTTATTAGACATGTATCAT
Organism: Solea solea; assembly: GCF_958295425.1. NCBI lineage: Eukaryota > Metazoa > Chordata > Actinopteri > Pleuronectiformes > Soleidae > Solea > Solea solea. Next base: position 23,552,241 of record NC_081144.1, on the reverse strand, counting down.
TTATACATGAATGTGTGGATCACACCCAGAATAATAATAATAAAAAAAAGTAATTATCTTTAAATCTAAATCACCCGGAGGAAAATAATGATTATTAACAACAGAATGTAGTGGAATCTAGTGGTCAGCTGTCAGATTGCAACCATGTGTGGGCGTTGGGTGTGCATTGACAGCTCATGCGTGAACTGAATTTCCACCCTATCGGGGGTGAGCATGAGCCCTGCTCGCCACCAGAGAAAACATTTCAACAACAGAAGACGTAGCCACCAAGGATAGTCATCTGAGGCCAAGACTTGGTGACCCACGAACCGGCCGACACCCCAACTCCCCGCTCGACGGACCTTTCAGGTGTGAACCGCTCGAACCAAACGTTTTCGAGGGAGCTGTAGCATCGTTCTCTTCTACTTTGGTAATAATGCGTCCTATTTCCTTCGTCCAGACTTGTACTGCCACCCGATGGTTAAGTGGGATACTGCAGGACCCTGACGCGCGAGTATACCAGGGTCTGCAATATTCGACGTGTGCTGCATGTGTGTGGAAGTATACCACGGGCTCGCGTTTGTGTATCGGCTCAGCTCGCTTGAAAGCAGGTACCGGATATTATCTCTGATGGAAAAGCTGAGAAGAGTCGAGTTTAGCCGAGTTGTGCTAGAACTGTATCGTGGAAAAGCGCCGTAATAGGTGGAAGTTTAAGCATCACAAAACACTCAGAGATATTCTGAGCTTGGACCTCTGTAGAAAAGCTTTGGTGATGTCACATATTTGTACGTTTTCGTGTCGCAATGTTGTCATTATAACTTCTAATTCTGATCAGTTGGAATGTCCAGAACGTCCAATTTTATCAACGGAAAGTCGTTGGAATCCTATTGAAACCCAAGAATAATTTTTTTTTTTACCAGTGGTCATGAGTTATTACCAAAGGAGGCAGTTGTGACTTTCAATTGTGTATATGCTTTGTGGTGATGCCACAGTGTGGCCCCCAATTCACACGTCATGTGTCAAAATCTAAATATGCAACGACTAATTTTATTTATATTGTAATATGGTCATTTTTAAACACGTAAAACACGTCATGGTGTAAATTCATCATGTGTGTGTGTGTGTGTTCTGTATCGCTGCCACCAGGATGGTCCGTAGCATCAGGGCGGAGTCGGCGAGCGGAGGACGGGTCGCTGCTGTCGAAGGCTACAGATCACTCAACCGACCACATTAACTTGTAACAATGTGTGAGCGCGGCGCTTGACCCAGACGGAGGCCTGTTTGCCGCCGCTGTAGTTAGTGAAATAAATCAAACCTTTAGAGGTGCAATGCTGACAGAGGGACTGGTTGCAGAACAATCAGTTTAGGGGTCAACAAGGGTGAAAGGGACAAGGTCACAGACTGAGCCCTAAAAACATGTGAGGGGAAAGTGAGAAAAACGACAGTGGAGTGAAAGCCAAGGGGGGTTTGGACGTCTTTGGGGGGGAGAATGGATGTCGAGGGGGCCCCGGGGAAAAGTACAAGAAGGAGCGGGAAAATAAAAGGTGCAATTTAACCCCGGTGCCCTGTTTGAAAGAGCGCAGAGACTGGACTCACAGCAGGGGGGTGGTGAGGTGGGGGGCTTGACCCTGGGGAGAACCTCTTTTTAGAGGGTAGTTAACACAAGGAATCTCCTCGTGGTGGATAAATAGGGAATCGGTAGTAAATGTGTTTTCAGTCAAATTAGCAGTAAATCTTTACTGCGAGGTTAACGTTTGACCAAAGGTGGAGATGAGATAAAAACAGATGGAGTGGTTTGTGTTTTTCTGAATTGGATTTTTTTTTAACTTTCAATTTTCATTTTTTTTTTCCATCATTCATTGTAAGAATTTTATTGAACTGGGAAATTGGTTCTTTTATGTGACAATAAACGCTTGGAATTTTAGAACCTTGTAGCTCGGATTTAATAAAAGACTGCAAGATATACACACGTATATAGAAATATGTAGAAACATGACAACACATGTTGACTGGCCTCCGTTAAGGAAGTCCCTCGCTTAAAGTACATTAAAGGCTTATTCCAAGGCCACAAAACCCCCCAAAATGTAAAATTTAAAGTTACAAACATTTATATTTTTTTAGTTAACATATATTCAAATTTCTGCCAATAACATCTCCTATGGGACCTTTGAAACACATCTATCTTGGGTGGCCATATGTCCAGCTTTGGGTTGGACAATCCGGATTTACGATACCCTGTCCAGTGTCAGTCACAGCCTTCAGCCGGATGCTTATTTGTCCTCCTTTTTGGAGTACAACTTATATATCGTATGTAGTGCTGCTAACTGCAGTTTTCATAGTTGAATAATCTGTTGATTATTGTCTTGTTTAATCCATAAAATGTCAGGAAAATGTTGACTGAACGAAGCCTCCGACTGATACGCACAAGGGTAAAAGTGAACTACCACATAGCTCAGCCGAGGCTACAGCGTTAGCAAAGAGCACTGAACCTGCTTTGATGGAGAAGCTGCTCACTACCACTTTTCCAAAGAAATATTTCAGAATTCGGTCTGAACTTCTTGCAGAGCTTCGTAAGTCCCAAACGGCTCTCAGCTCTGGACGACCACAAGAACCAGATTTCAACCCCAGAGTCAACGCTAACTGGGATGTGTGGCTAGCCCGCGAATGAGAAACAGTGTGCTAACTTGAATCAAGGAGAACCGGCTTCTTCAGCAGAAAGATGACAACCTTGAAAACACGTGGGTACTCGTACCGAACAAAGGGATTTCATTTGGTTACAAGTCATTGGATGCAACAAGTTTGGACACTATTGGTCACTGTTTAGTCAAACAAGAGACATCTATACTTCCTTAACACACCATATCCAGGACAGACCCTCAAGCTTCCTGTCCTATACAGGATGCATATTGTAAAGGGTATGGTCTGACTGTCATGTGTCCAGAATACCCCCTTGTCTCATGTTTACTTATTAATGTCCATCATTAACACATTTAAGGATTAAACATTAGCTAACTAGCATTTGTCGGTTTAAGGTTACTTTAAGGAGACAATATGAATATTCAATGTCAAAATGATACTTTAAATGTGTAGAGAAACAAATCATTTATTGTGTCACTGATCACATGACAAACACAAACATAACAAACTGTGTAATAACAACAAAGAAGAACTGTCCATCCTGAGCCCTTGTCCTTGTGGATGCAGGGAGGTCAAAGGTGACACTGGGCTGGTCAGTGGTAGCTCTCTCTCTCACACACACACAGAAGCTGGGGCTTATAAAAATGCAGCAGGATGGAGCCATAAAAGCCCCCATTTAGCTGTCAAATAACCCCCGATTTATAACGTCTGCACACCCTCCGTCGTGTTGTTCGTCTAGATATGAGATAATCACGGTGATCTGTCCGCTCACATGGAAACAAAATGTAAATAATCACTTACTTTCATACACAAACGTTCACGCCATCATAGCCGTTTACTGAAAAATCCATACTGTATCAATAACCTTTATTAACCTATTGTGTGTGTGTGTGTGTGTGTGTGTGTGTGACATGTGGCAGGAATTCCATCTGGTGCATTCAGGTGTAAAACAATCTCGTAAAATGTAATTTTGTGCAGAATACATTTCACACACTGCAGAAAAAAAAATCGATTCTCAAGAAAGTGAAATAAACCTAATTGTTTTCTACTGTTCTGATGTTTTTTTGCCTAAGACAAAAAAAATATTTTATGAACCAGGTTTTGCACGAGGAAATGTTGTTTTTAAATAGCTTAAGTAGCTTTAATTACAAGTAATACGTTTTAGAGCATGAAATCTGAACTGCTCCTGCAAAAAGAAGCTACAATTTGATGGTGAATTTCACAAATTTTACTCCTTAAAGCGAAAAAGTAACCTGTAATATCTTTCTTTTAAAGTGGAAAAACTTTATTATTTTTCTTTTTTAGGCACAAAATAAGAACAATTTGACACCCCCTGTACAAAGGTATAAATTCTTATTAAAGAAATAATTTATTTTTTGTTTTAAGGGAAATGACAGTCTGAAAGTGGTTGGATTTACAAGTTTTCTAGCCAAGCTAAATTTGTTGACCCTGATGGCTGTATTTGTTTTCTTAAAATGAGAACATTTAAAGCACATGTAAGAATATTTGTCTTATTTCTAGTCGGGCTGTTTTTTGACCAGGCTTTGGTGACGCTCTGTGCTCTCTGAGTGATTTTGTTTTATTTCATTTTCTTGTTGTTTCGGCACACGGACATGAGCACAGCTATAGTTCAGTCTTCACGTGTCTGACTTTCTGTACATTGAGTCCTCGTGTGATGCAGATATTCTCTATTCACGAGGGGCAGCTCCTTCTCTGAACCCCAACCCCAACCCCGCCTTCCTCCTCCTCCTCCTCCTCCTGTGACGCCACCATCACAGTCGCCCTTATTGAAAACCAGTTGCCATGAAACAAGATTGGAGAATGAAGTGGCAGGAATCCTGTGATGCAGAGAAGGCTGAGGCTTCAGGGGAGATGGAGAGAGATGAGAGAGAGTGACACTGACAGATGGAGAGATGGAGGGTGACAGAGACACACAGATAACAGGAGAGACAGAGGTGTGTGTGTGTGTGTGTGTGTGTAAGAGAGAGAGAGAGAAGGAGAAAAAAGAGGAGAAAATCTGAGAGGCTTCAAAGCTAGATTAATATATTCTTAATTTCTCATTTGCACACTTACTGGTTCTACACTGCAGTCGACTGAACATCTCATTAAAGAGCTAATTTAATTAAAATTGCTCATTTATTTTTACATTTAGGCTTAAAATCTCAATTTACAATAATAATCAGAATGAAATGTAGGTCTTATATTATTATTTTCAATGTATTGTGACTAAATTGCAGTATCTTGTGTTTAATATTAAATATCAGACCATTTCCCAGTAGAACGCCATGTAATTCAATTTACACCAACTATTAATGTGACATTGTGACGTATCAATTACTACGTTGATTATTAGCCATAATCCAAATCGATAACTGGCTAAATTAATGACATTGAATGCTTTATATTTCCCACCTCTTTTGAAGGATGTTGCCCTGAGGAACTTTTACATGAACTAAAATTATCTATCTATCTATCTATCTATCTATCTATCTATCTATCTATCTAACTAACTAACTATAGCTAACTTTATCTTTCTATCAATTACCAGGTAGCTAGCTAACTAGCATTTAAACATTATGTCGTGTGAAGAGTCAGACTTTGTGTTTCCTCCGCACACAAACCCTGGTGTTGCATTAGGATTTGGTTGTTTGGCCTTTGAAGTACAGAAAACCACAACATTGACCACCGCAAAGTGCCTGAAACACGTGCTTTTAAAAAAAAGGTGGAATATTTATATTTGGACCCATTCAAACCTCACTCGAGAACAAAACATCCTCTTAATCTTTTACAGCTCCAGGAACAGAGGGGCCCTCTGGATGCGACTGCAACCATCAGCCTGTGATCCTGTGATTGATGAGGGCTTTAATGGACAGTGTGGCGACTGAGAGCCCGGCAGGAAATGCCTCTCATCTCCCAACCACTCATTAGCAACAAGTGCAGGAACAAAGTGGTCTTTTAACACCGTATTGGCAAATGTCGTGGTTCGTGTGTGTGTGTGTGTGTGTGTGTGCATTTTATATGCGAGCGTGTCCATAAATGTGTGGGTGAGGATGTGAAACTGGCTCGCGCTAAACCTCCTAATGGGAGAATATTTGATAAGAGACACTGACACCACTCAGCCAGACAATAATGTAAACACAGATCCATCCTCTTGGCTTTTCTATTCCGAGATGGCCCGCTTTCTTGGAAAGCTAAATGGAGCATTAGCAGATGGTGTGTGTGTGTGTGTTTGATTGTGTATTTTAGAGTAGTTTTTCTTTACCGCATAGTGGAAGTTATTTTCTGTGTAACCAGATAGCGAGAAGGGGAACACGTCTGAAAGGTTTTAATGTATAAAAAAAGAACATTAGGAAATTATTACGGTGCACCTAAAATATCTGTTGTATCGCTGTTGCACGTCAGTCTTCACCATCCATCTCATCACGAGTGACAGAGCAAAGTGTGCGGGACAAAAAAGCCAAGCCGCGTCCAAAGTTGTCAGAATGTGAATCATGATGGGCATTCAAGTACAAGACGGGAAAGCCTTTGAAGTCAAGGAAAAAAGAAAGAAGCGTTGAAGAGAAAAAGAAGAAGAAAAAAAGTGCCCGCCCTCACTTTCCCTCTTTTTTCCAGCCTCTTTGTGTCTCTGTGAACTTGCAATCCTTGGATGAGACACAAAGGACCGTGAGGAGAAAAGGCCTCGGAATCAGCGCGACCGCCACACACAGATCCTTTCACTGAGTCCGGTGTGTGTGTGTGTGTGTGTGTGTGTGTGGAACCCCCCCCCCCCCCCCCCCACCTCTTCTAAGAAATGTCTTCGTCTTCCCACATTTTACCCCAAAAGGAATGTGGTCACTAAATGAAGCAGAAACCAACTGATCAAGAAGGAACATAATGGGAAATATAGCATTTTTTGTAAAAGAAAGAAATATAATATTTGGCACTTTTCCATGATACAGTTCTAGTACTCGACTCTCGACTTCTCGGTTTCTATGACTTCATAGTTCCTCCTCAACATGGGCGGGGTTGTCATAGCTGCGTGAAACTGCCGTGACGTTGGTTTTGTGCGTAACACAAACACACAAACTTGTAAAGCAGTTGTTTTGAGTGTAACTGAATCATTAGAATCAGTCGATTAAAAAGCATGAACTGAAATACCACTGAACGTTGGGTCGTGATTCGAACTCACGATCGCCCGGCTTTCAGCGGTGCTGTCACTAAATACACAGGCTCCTCTGTGAAATATTGACATTTCACACCTATCCTTTGCTAATGTTTGGACATTAACGTTTTAATGTTTTCAGGGATTTTTAAGTCTTTTAAACTGATTTACTGTTGGACATTGTTCACTTTGATTCTTTGAGTCTAGCGGTGCCGAGTTGAGTGGTGCTAGAACTGAGCGCCATTGGAGAAGGTATAACATGATGAATTAACTTCAAATACAGGAAATATTTCAATCATTTAGTCCCATGACAGATTTCACAGGTAGACACACCTCCTCCGGTGCCTACGGATTGGCAAACTGCAGATTACAGATTATATTGTATTCGATTAATCCAATAAATGAGATTATACCTTTTTTCCAACATACCTAAAGATTGTATATTGAAGTTTGTCGATAAACTTGAATGGACATTGTTAGGGCTACAACGGTTATTTGATTATTATTCGTTTGCCAAATTAATCGCCAACTATTTTGATAATCAAGTGGTTTAGTATTTTTCAGCTTTTTAAATGTCAATATTTTCTGGTTTCTTTGCACTTAATAACAAATACATTTGTGGACAAAACAAGATATTTGAGAAAATCATCATTTCCAGGTTTGAGAAACACTGATCAACGTTTTCTGACATTTTATGGACCAAACTACTAAAATTAATCGAGAAAACAATGGACGGATGAATCCATTATGAAAATAATCGTTAGCTGCAGCCCTCGACATTTTATTTCATGAGCCGCACACTGGATTCAGGCTAAACTATAACAAGGTGTGACATCAAGGGCCACATGTGGTTTGCTGTAATGACTGGAGGTCAGTGCTGTGATGACCGAGCTCCGAGATGGTCTAGGCCTCACGTAGAAGAACTCTTGTGAAAACTTCCTAGTTCACTTCCTTGGCTGTGACCCCCACCCATTCAATCCCTCCCACAATGACCCAGCATGGGAATGCCAAAGGAGGAGGAGGAGAAGGAGGAGGAGGAGGAACAAGGCTGCCAGGCAACATTCCACGGCTCAGATTCCAAGAAATAAAGAAGAAAACTCTTGCATGGAAGGGTGTAGGTAATGGAGGAGGAGAGTGGAGAAGGCAAGAATATGGGTGAGAGTGGAGAAAGAAGAAGATAACAACAAATGGTATTGGTAGGGAAGAGGAGGTATGTAAGGGGAGGAGGAGAGAGGAGGGAGGCTTGTAGGCCGGACCTCGTTGCTCTTCCCATGGTCTGCACGGACTCAGGACCACACCGGGTCGTCTTCTTTTCTCACACAGCGCGGCCCTCAAACATCCGTCACGTCCCATTACTGCTGATGCCCGGCTCACAAAGAGAACTGGAAGGGCATGAAAAAATTGGGGTCAAAGTGAATTTGAAGGCATATGATGAGGACCATTAAGGTTATGGGGTGTCTTGTAGAGCGCGGACCTTTGTCTCTCCGTGGCGTCTCAAATTTAAGACCAGAGAAAAGAGACAGAGAGTGTCGGGCCATCAACGGAGCAGCTTTGATCATTTTAGAGATGATGTGAAGCTGCTTGTGTTAAATAGACATTTTGCAGAATACATTTGCTACAATTTCAAAACATTTATTTCAGTCCACAGTTGCATTAATTATCCACCATGACTTGGACCCCTGCTTCTCCAGCACAGTCCAAAGATTCTTACTGGAGTTCAGGTCTGGACTCTGCGGTGGCCAAGCCATGTGTGAAAACTATGACTCATGCTCCCTGAACCAATTTTTCCAAACTTGAGCCTGATGAATCCTCACACTGTCATCTTGGAGTATTCCCAAAAAAGCCCTTGTCCTTCAGTATATTTACTGAGTCAGCTGACCTTTTTCTTTTGGGCAAATAATATTGCTGAGCTTGACCAACAACACTGCCCATCATAACACAAGCTCACACAGTCAGCAGACTATAGGAGAATGGGACTTTGTTTTGGCCGGGAACATCAAAGTTTCTGGAAATTTGGAACAGCTTCTCAGTCACGATAGTATCCAAACATCTGGGCTGTTATGTCCACTGTAATAAAGAAGTAAAGACAGAGAACAACACTGAATTAAAGCAGTATTGTGTGGGCTGTCGCAGTCACCAGCCTGCCAGCAGGTGGCGCTATGCCCTTGGCTTAGTTTTCATGTGCTAATGTTTTCTGTCTCTTATCTCGTGTGAAGCTTCGAGCAGATCAGTCATTGTACGGCGAAGTTTAAAGACCACTTCCTGTTTCGTGGCAAAATGGTAGCAGAATTCAAAATGGACGACTTCCTGTTGGGTGAAGTTCACATTCGTAGACGTTCAGGGACAGTCTCTTGTGTTATGTATGAAGTTTTGAGCAGATTAGTACGGCAGAGTTACAGGCCACTTCTAAACGTGTGAATTGCCAAAATGGACGTCAAATTAGAAATGGCTGACTTCCTGTTGTGTTGAGGTCACAGTCCCAAGAGACTTTTTTGTTCGTCTTGGGCGGTGACATGTTTCCACCAAGTTTCGTGGAATTTGGTGCAATTTCATCCTCCCGGGTTTCCCCTTTTGCGGGTGCTACTGAGACACACATTTCCCTTATTTCATCATATTTTTCGCCAGTTCTGATTTGTGTGTCAATTTTCAAATGTGATCCTTTGGGGATAAATCAAAATAGCTAGGGCCCTTATTAGGATTTTCTTGTGAGTTGGTTTCTTGTTAGCAAGTTTACACTTTACTACTCAAACGATGTGTTTTTACCATAGATACTGGTAGATTTGATAAAAGTAAAAACACGGCTGATGTATGCCATGATAGCTTGCTAGGATTTTGGACTCAGATGCTTTCCAGTCCCTCAAAACTTAAAAGCACAATATCTTCCTTGTTGAGTCTTGTTGCACCAAAAATTGTACACAAAAGTGTCAAAAGTGCTACATGGAGCTTGTGAAGTCGTCATGTACAACGTGAGCAGACAGAAAATGTAGAGGTTCTACTGTAAATCACAGGGTCTGTGATGATATTTTCCAAAGGTCAGTACCTGGTCCAGATCTGGTCTCATTGGACACTTTTAAAGTGGTTTTAAATTATTCAGAAAAACCCGGCAGTACATGTTTTGTCCAAAAATGGTTGATTATATGATTTTTATACTACACTTTGATTTCTAAGGTGTATTGTATTATTCCTGCATTATTATTTATGCTGTATGCTGGAACTGGTTGTTATCTGTATACTAACATGGATGTGCTACTGCCTGTCTTGGTTCAGGACACTCTTGCAAAAGAGATTTTTAATCTAAATCTTGGACCTGCATGGACCGACAATGTGTGATTCTGGTCTAATTCCAATCTGATAAATGTGATATTGTTGCATTTGTGGCACCTATACCTTTGAATAGGATTCATATGCACTTTTAGCTCAGATTTTCTTCATGCATATCTGCACACATGTCCGAAGCGACCGTTGCGTGTGGCCTCAAAACTCCGCCTCCATGAAAATACACAGACACGTGGTGGTGGCGGCTGAGCTGAGGCTCTTCTGAGACCTCTGGGTTTTTTTTGGTGGGCACCAACATGTGCCTGAGGTTGTCGTGGAACTCATTATGCACGTGAGTTTGACCATGTGGCCCTCTTTATCTCAAACCCCCCCTCCTCCCCCCTGCTCCTCCTCCTCCTCAAAGAATGTCCAGGAGGCGAAACTTTAAGAGACCGACAGACAAAGCATTTCCTGGAAAGCTCCATTTCCAAAAAGGCGCCAGAACCACAGAATGTTGTCATTTCCACATCACGTGTAGGATTTTTTTTTCTGGTTGTCTCACTACATGTTGCTGTGCATTGTTTTTGGTGTCACCAGAGTAACCATTAACTGTTGTTTATTGACTAATGCAGCAGAAATGTTTGAGAGATAAACATCCAACGTCATTAACTCACTCATCAAGCAACATTAATGTTAAAATCCCTGGCACATTTGTGCTCGGACCCTAATTCTTGTTTTGATTTCAGGATAACCATATTTTCTAGTGCACCACTTGATGCACGTACCATGAGTGTTTACATCACAATCTACTGAGAACACATGGAAACACATGAACACTGCATTTACATTTACAGGTATTTTACAAAGGAAGCTGGAGCTTCCTGAAAAAAAACTGCCTCTCTCTTCTAACTGTGAGCATTCAAGTTTTATTGTACGTAACCTACTGAAATTTTTTTCTAGCAACTTTCACTTTTACTCCACAACATTTTTCAAAAATAAATCACTTATAAATCACTCGTTTTCTGCCAGTATCTTGACAGAGCTCCACCATGTGTGTAAAAACTCACCGCTGACACTCCCACCCTCCCTCCTGGAGAGAGTTTATCCCAAAGATACTTAAAAGTGCAACAGCAATAAACGGCCAATTTGGTCAGACAGTCGTTTCTTCATCCTCAATTCCTCCAACAACGGTTTTCTCTGCTTCTTTTTCACTGCCAGCACATCTTGTTTGCATCTAAAATAACACAATCACTGCCTTGATCTTGTAGCCGGACTTCACTTGCCCTGAACTTGCACGGCTGGTTTTCCGCCAACAGACAGTCGATGGAGTGGAGACAATCCTCCCTCTCTCTGCGACAAGACACTGAACCATCACAGTGACTCTAAATGTGATTTAAAGAGGCACAATGTAAGGTTTCAACTTTCAAATAATGTTTCCATGATTGTTTTTTTTTGTCAATTTTTTTGGTGTCACAACCCCTGGATTTATTTACCTTTGATTTTTAGTTCTATGTATGGGTTTCAGTTCCTTGTTCCCTGTTTTATTTTGTAGTTTTTCCCTGTCAAATTTAACTTCCTGTACTGTCTTTGATTGTCTGCCCCGCCCTAATATGTCTCACCTGTGTCTTGTTAGTCTCACCTGAATTTGATTGTCCCTGTCAACCTCTAGAGTATTTAGTCTCTTGCTCCTCCGTGTCCTGGTTGGTTCATTTTGTTTATTTGCGTTACTTTGTTCCTTTTTGCATGTATTTCCTGTTCCTGTTCTCCTACCTCCACCTGTAAGGGGATCCAGAGAGCAAAGCCTGCTTTGTGTTACTTTAAAAGAAGTTAATCTGCAGAGAGCATGAATGTAAATATGCCAGAAATAGCACAGTTGCTAAATGACGTCTGTTGTCTTAAGGCGGGAAGCGTAAAACAGTTACACGGAAATAACTCACAGTCATTGACGTGATATGAAGACATTGTAATCAAAAAATAGCAGCGATCACTACTTTATACGCAGTTAACCTTGAATTCTTTGCTTTGAGACAATGTTTAAGGTTTATTTTGAAGGTTAAGTCGTCGTCAAAGTCCCAGATATGAGCAGGTAGTGAAAAGTGGTCATTAGTTAACAATGATGCAAGGATCGCTGGTAGAATGACTATAGGGGAGCTAAAAATATAGCTTTTTATGTCCTTAATAGAAGGTTTGATCACAAAGACAGCAAAAAGAGCTACGTAACATATTAAACAGTCAACGTAAGGAGAGAAAAGGTAGAGCAAAGTATTGCGTGCGTCACATCTTTCAAAAGTAAACATGGATTTATTTTGATTTGAGCGTCTGCAAAAATAACCCAGGTGCTGTGACATCAGGATGTGTGACAGTAAATGCACTGACATCATTTTGTGTACCCACAAACACACAAACGCACAAACACACGCACATGGCACCTGCAAACAACTGTGCACACAGAGGAAATATCAGCAGCGCCACAGATGCGGTTGACGTTATTATTTAAAATAATGTTTGAACGTCGGAACACACTGGCTTGTCACGTTGTTTAAAAACTCATAAGCAGTCGTGTAGAAAGTACCTTAAAGGTGATTCTTTTAAAGTCAAAGTACAAGTATTTTACCTGAAAATGACTTAGGTAAAAGTCTTAAACTTTGACACTTACTGTACTTACATGAGGAGTTATGAGCCATGGGTGAAAAGTGTAAAGCAATTCATCAAGACTAGAAAAGCTCTATATAAATACAGACCATAATACCAACTCTTCTTCTTATGATTTTATTTGGTAGTAACAAAGATAGATGAAATGTAGTGGAGTAAAAGTCAAAGTTGCTAGAAATACAAATAAGTATTTGTACCGTGTACTCCATTATACAGTTCTTGCACGAATCGGCTCATCTCGACTCGTTAATCTTGCTTTTCCATCAGGGTTAGCACGTGACGAATCACGCTCACGACACTCTCTGACCGATCAGGCACTATCAGTGATGGAAAAGCAAAAAGAGCCGTGCCGAGTGGTGCTGGAACAGTGTCGTGGAAAAGTGTGAGAGTATTTAACACAGATTACTTCTGCTGCAGAGCTCAAAGACTGCACTGGAAAACAAATTGGATTTGTTAGAAAATGCGATTTCCAATGGAAATGTTGTCGTGTGTGTGTGTGTGAGAGAGAGAGAGAGAGAGAGAGAGAGGATGCATCCAAACACACACTGCACAGAGTATTAGCTCGACATAGAGAGAGAGGGAGAGGCTGAATACATCAGTGGCATCATCACGAATGAAGGACATTTCAAAGAGAGTGGATGCAGCAAACGTCTGCTGTTTCTCTGCACTGATCATTAAAGTTTCTCTGATTCCTGCCGTGCTTACATGTACTCTATATATACATTATATATATATATATGTACTGTTTGTGTGTGTGTGTGTTTATTTATATATATATATGTGTGCCACAACCACGACTGACCATATGTGGACACACGCGTGTCAAGAACTTTTATATACATACGATCGAGTGTCTTCTCTCTGCAGTCGACTGAGTCTGTGTGCGTGACGGCGAGTGAGTGAGTGAGGGAGTGAGGGATGGATGGGTGTGTGTATATTTAGGTTGGTGCTGATGCAGTGCTGGGACTCCACACTGCAGGGTCTGGCCACCGGCCAAAAACTCCTCTGTTACCAAGGAAACGGGGCTGCAGCCTGGCATGGAAGGGGAGCGACCCCAGGTTTAACTGTTTTTGGTCTTTGGTCTGTGGTCAAAAATTGTACAGACGTGCATGTTTTTTTTCAGACAGACAGAAAAATACGCTTTTTTTGTGTTAAAACAGGAAGCAAAACGTGTCACATGTTACATCACGTGACCCAGCTGAGGAAGACCACAGGAAGTGGTCGAAACATGTCAAGGTAATCAAAAAAACGTTATTTTTCTGTCTGAGTGAACAAAACTTAAGCTCAATATTACTAAGAAGAGCAGTAAGAACCTTTTTCTGCAGACATACACGTTTTTACATGTTGTGTGTAAATGCTCACATGATAAAATCTATGCCAGTTTATGTCGAAGAGTCTTTCATTGAGTTTCGTACAACATGAACACTCCCCACACCAAATTCCATACAGAAATCGACGATTTAACGCCACAGTGCACAGACGTTGCTGATCCACCGCTGCCTCCTTGAGTTAAATTAACGGTCAGTGTCAATGTTTATCAATCTTTTAAAAAGTGAAAGTTTAAGTGTTTATCCTTGGGCTTTAAGGACACTTAACTAATGTTAACTGTGCAATATTCATAAAAACAAGATGTGCAGTGCATTTCTGTTCATGTCATTTATTTATGTCTTATCTATATCAACAATAAAGCTTTCAACCCATTTTATAGACATACATATTATGTGTTTTCTTAGATAAGATTTATCTGATTGATTATTAAATGGGAAAATACATGAGGGGTCTTCTGTTGTAGAATGTACAGAAGCATAAAAATAACAGCTTTTATTATTAATAATAATAATAATAATAATAATAATAATAATAATAATAATAATAATAATTGTACCGAATGACCAAGCAATGTCAAATACAAATGTTTGAATGTCCTCGTGGACACCACAGGACAGTATGGACAGTAAACTGTGTTTGACTTTGTGATATGTCATTGTTTTTATTTAAACCCTGTGTGGGAGGCTGCCCGGCAAAGGAAAAAAAAACGGCAGGGAAATTCTTTGAAAATGACTGAAAAGAGGAAGGAAGGAACCAGAGTGACGAGACACAGTGGTTGACCACGCTGTCCTCTGGATGGAGCAGATAAGGTGGACGCTTGTTTTCTATTCTGCTTTCACCTTGACTTTTCTTCTCTATTTCTTTGCTCTGAAAACATGTGACATTGTTTTTCCTCTCAACGCTGACCTCTGTTTCTCTGTATTTTTTTTTTTTATTATCACAGTTTGATACAGAACTGAGATTAACTCTCATGTCACTGGGGAACACGGCAGTGTAACTTTGTCCTCTTTACATGCATCAGAGCGCCCTCTGCTGGTGTAAAAATGGCTGAACAAATGGTTCAAAGTGCTGTTATGTTTTAGTGCTTATTAAACTCACTCTGCTGATTATGGAATTCATGTTAATATCTATTTTACATACCACGTCAATAAATCAAGTTACTTATACACATCTATCGGTGTACAGATATTTATGCATTTCACCCCTTCTTGTGTTTTATTATGTTGTTAAATGTTAAATTGTTAAGCATGCTGAGCTGCATTTAATGCATTAAATGTGCAGTATTAATAAAAAAGTATAATATTAATACACATTGTAAATAATATAATAAATAATTGCAAATTGACCAAATTACATTGACTGTAAATGCAGGATTATTTAGCAACATCAAAACTGTGTCTATATGAATATACCGTAAACACAGCCTGTATAATCTATCATAAAATCATACAAATATATATTAAAAGAAAATGGGAAAAAACTAAAACTAAAGTTATGAATTGAATTTGTCTTTGATATTGTATTCAGTATATCTCTTGGAAATCTATTATTCAGATGATATTTGCCTTTGGAAAGAATGATTTATATACAGTGAAACGTCTCAGTGGCCACTTTAATAGGCACACATCACATGACACAGGTGGTTAATAACACATTTTCCTGTGCAGCGTCATGAAACCAGAAGTTTGTCTGACCTCTCAGAAAAACTGTACTGAGAGGAAAGTCATTCTGTCTCAAGGGTCGTTGTCGTTTCTTCAAAAACAAACTCTTCTGTCATTACGTGAAAAGTGAACTTGCTAAAAAAAAGCAAAACTGAACAAAACAGGAAGAAGATAATATATGTGGGGAAAGTGGCTTCCTCTGCTTCCATTAACTCCAGCAGTTCCTCTTTCTGTAGAAGTCCACTTCTGTCGCATTTTACTGTAAAAACATTCCTCTTCCTGTTTTAACGCATTCATTCAGTTATACTGCAAATAAATACACACACACACCCACACATACATGACCTTTCCCCAGTATCACCATGACCTCTCACTCTGACCTCAGCAAACACGTCCTGACCGTGGATGTGGAAACCTGACGTGTGTGTGAGAGTGCTGACTGTGTTGACTCTGTAAATCGGTCACTAAAGACTTTACCTGTGTGTAAACACTGAACACACACCTTACTGTGCCTTTAAAAAAGTGACATTAACACACCTGGAGAACCAAAGGGTGAAGCTATAAAAATTGTATACATTCAACCAACATCAGCCAAGTTTTTGTCAGGATACACCTTCATTTGATGATCTTAGACAACACAATAAATGAATTATTTTCTTCATGCGAACTTGATTTTTTTTTTTTTTGGTTTAATTATTACAGCCTGGCATATGTCAAAGGTTAGGAGAAACATTTATTTATATTACACATATATTATATTATTGTTTTGCAATGTCAGATTTTATAAAATACTCACATTAACACACCTAGAGCATTTTTTAAAGGTTTAAACCAACCTAATCATACATATCAAACATTAATTAATGTTTTAAAGTTTTAAACCCTTAAATTGCCAAGTTTTTGTCATGAAGCATCAAAAATAATGATTTGAATGGGTTTCAATGTGGACATTTTTGTGCATAAGGTGTGTTAGTGTGAGTATTTTAGTTCACGTTGTTTAAAAAATAAAGAAATACATGAAAAATTGAGAACACTCGGAAATGGCACAATCTGGCATAATGGCATCATTTATTTAACAACATGCATGAAAAAAGGATCAAATATTCTAGAAATTAAAAGCCAAAATACACAAAAATGTGTCTGAAAAATTACTGCTTATACACAAATAATCAATTATTAATCAAGTAACTGGTTATGGATGAGGCTATTATAATATTTTATATTATATTGTATTAAATATTATATATAATGTCAATGCATGTCTTTTAAAAAGACTAGTTTAGATTTAAGAAAAATTAGTTTGATTGAATGATGCAGTTTTAACCTGTGTGCGTGTGTGTGTACTTGTCAGGACCAGTCGCCCTTACGGAGACCAAAACCCTGGTCCTAATGAGGGAGAACCTGAGTTTTGAATTGTGGTTAGGTTAAGGTTAAAGTTAGCCAGAAACTGGTTATGTAATGTCCTCCGATGTCATGGAAACCAGAATGTGGGTGTGTTAATACTTGTATTTCTATATTTGTGAGGTCTAAAAACCACATACATCCATAAAACATGTCTTCAACTGACAATGTAATCATTTACGTACCCGTAAGGAAGACAGGTCCCCATTATGTGAGTGTGTTGTCATTTAGGTCCCCACAAGTGGGTACAATTACACGGTACTCTGTTGGGACACTTTGGTTTTCATGTGTTTACTTCAGGTCACTAAATATTATATATAATATCAATAGAAATTGAATCACATATCTATTTTTGTATTTGTTATGACCTAACCTTGGGTTGAGCTTCAATCCATGGCTGGATACGCTGGTTGATGTGCGCCCTCTGCTGGTTTGAAACGAAATTACACCTCATGTGAGGTCCAGATAAATAACACAATACTTGTGAAGTTAAATGGACTGTGCTGGTTATTAGAATTCATCCTTTCATTCATTGGTAAATTTACTTATGGAATAACTTTTTTATCATTTTACAAAATACATTAAAATTAGACACTTTTGTTTTAGACAAACACATAGTTAATATTTATTATTCTTATTGTTTTTCAGTTTCATTCATTTTTATTTGAACTGACTTGTTTGCTTTGTATATGTATCTGTTATATTTGACTTTTACCTTGTGCACATTTGTTTACCTTGTTGAAAGAAAACTTGCTTAGAATAAACAATATACATTTTTAATTTGGTTACATTTTAAATAATCAACTAACTTTTAATGATAAACATACTAAAACAAAGCCACACTTTCATTGACTGTTACGTTATGTCACAAAACATTGTGAGGCACAGCGGTAATGGAGTTTTCTGCTTTTTTATCATCATTTATGAAGCTTTCACAGTCATGTTTTGTATTTACACAATCTGGTTGTTGCATTAGGATCTAAAAAAAAGAAAAATGTTGTCAGGGTGACATCAGTGCTCTAGTTACACTCGGTCATGTCATGTGTGCAGATCGTGAGGAATCCAGTTTCTTCTCTCCGAGTTAAGCACAGGATGAAGCACGCCATGTGAGAATAGAACAGCTGAGTGTGTGAACACAAATCTGTCAAATGTGACGGAAACGTAAAGTTGCTGCAGCCCACTTTCAATTTTAAAACTCTTAAATGTCCCACCAAGAAACGTTTTTGCATATTTTTGCAATTTGCATAGTTTTGTCAACCTTTTACTGAAGATTTATGTGTAAATGTTTTAAATAACAAGCAGAAAATAACTTATATTTTATACTTTTATATTTTATTTTATGTATTTCACAAACATCTCTTAGAAATAATATTAGGTGTTACAGATATGGTAGTAGATTAGGCACTAATTTAAGCACAAAATTGCTCTTGTCAGGACTGATATTGTGATTTTTTTTAAAAGACGAATGTTAGATGGTTTGTGAAATGCTGCCTTAAATTATACCTTTATTCTGACTGTGTGTGTGTGTGTGTGTGTGTGTGTCAACCATGTGCTGTCATTCATGTATGATTGTACTACTATAACTCTATAAATAATAATGATAATAATTATTATAATTATTGGTATTAGTAGTTATAACAGTAGTATACATTATCCATAATTAGTCTCTAATAATCTATAGTAGTTATTATAGTTTATTACCAAACAGAAACTTAAAAATCCATTCATTAATTCATTTAATTAAATAATGTTTTTATTTTTTTTAAATCTTTTTTCCACCTGTAGTATCTCACACTTTGGGAGTCACTAATCTACAGTAGTTATATATAGTACTAGTTGTTATCTATATAGCACTTCTCAAAACAAAGTACTTCATTAAAAACATGTAAAAAAGAAAATGTAAAATAGAAAAAAAATGCATTTACTTAACTTTACTTTACTTAACATAAAATAATAAAAACACTAAAACTTAAGATTTGCCAAACAATAAATAAAATTAAAGCTCCTGTCAGGACTTCATTATGATTTCAAATTAAAAAAAGGACGTTCCCTTTATACTACTGTACTTACTATACTACTTTTTCCTTTCATTGTCACTAGATGGCAGTATTTTCTTCTTTCTACTGTATTTCACCACGTCTTCACTGACCTTTGACTTTAGTTACACACACACACATACTGTAACTAAAGTCACAGTATGTGTGTGTGTGTGTGTGTGTGTGTTTTGTGGTCCCCCATAATAAAAGTCATCACCATTTGACAACACAATAAATGGAGGAATCTGCTGTGGTAGAATCACAGTTAAAGTCCAATGCCGTCGACGACGTGTCATCATGACATGAGCTTATAAACCTGACACTGACCCCACACTGAGAACTATAAATACTGAGTGAGGTTACTCGCACCTTTCTGACAATGTGAGTTAATGCACTTGCGCTGCTTTGACTGTAGGAGCGGAAAATAACTCAAATAATGAATAGTGACAACGACATACCCACATTAATGTGGGATTATAGTGTTTGTAATAGAATAGAGAAGAATATCATAGAGTTACATGGCACGATGGCATCATATCTATTTAGTATTAAAAGGTTGAATTCATCATATGATCAAAGTTAAGACGTGGAAAAAATGTGTTATTTTATGGAAGAAAAGTTTTACTTTTTCCGGAAAGACACATTTTCAGACTGTCGTAAAATCACAAATTAAAGGGTATAGTTTTCAGTATATAAATAATATGATTAGACAGATATATATGTTTGCTAATCATTTTAAAGTCAAGAGTGTGGTTGTATGAGACACACTGAGCTCACTGTGCTGTGGGGACACATGGACAAACAGATTTAAGCAACTTAATTCAGTTAAATTTTATTTGTATAGCACCAAATCACAACATACAACATCTCACTGTAGGCACTGTACATGGACAACATCATTGAGAGCAGAGAAACAACAACAATTCGTAGAACATGTTCTCCACTATGAGACCGCCTTTTTGACAGGAAATTGTCTGTAAACCATCACTCTTCCACACCAAAGTCCATAGAGAAAATCTGTGTCTTGCAAGGCCACAGGAACTGCTGGTCTACTGCTGCCTTATTTGGTACGTGTTGCTTAGATACATCTGGAGGAAGGATTTCAAACACTGCACATTTGCATCTCACTTAGCGCAGTCAGCAGTGACAATGTGTCAGTACCTCATATAGCCAGCCTTCAAAAGAATGCTCAAAGAAAGAATACAGAAAATAAAGACCTGCAACGGGTTGTATATTTGAATGAAAAATGTATGTATATATTTTCAAAATGAATGTTATGGTGTACCAGTGATTATTGGGGCTGCTAACAGGTTATGGAGGCTTGTTTAATCTAAAGTTTTGAAGCGAATGAGATCAACAACACTGAGATTGTGTTGTCATCTTGGACACTTTTATGTGAGATGCAGTCATTGAGACATTTGCTTATAGTGCCACCTCCCTCCAAGTATTGCCACATGCCCGCCGGCCAACTTGAGACCCTATCATCTGCCATCGAGCTATTCTTAGAGCTCCACCACAGACGAGACACACGTCCACGATACCTGCAGTTGTTGACAAAACACAGCGTGGCGTATCCAGCAACTTGGAGGTCCTGTGTGGATTACTGCCTTGGTGCTGTGCCTGGACACATTTTCAACACTCTGTCCCCTATAAAATCTCTGTGGAATCCGTGTGCCACCCTGTTACTCCATGATAAGAATAACACAGCATAGTGTAATGCACAGGCATAGTGGTGGCTCAGCCTCATACCACACAGTTTTTCCAATTAACACCAGCCACAGGGTCTGCTGTAGACCCGAGACAACCACATTGTGTGGGGGCTGTTTTGGATCCAGATTCAGGATCAGATGGAAAAAAGGCTGAGAGTGGAAAAAGGGGGAGATTTTGTGTGGTAACATGACTCTGGTTTGAGTCTCTCGGCGCTCATTCCATTGTTTGATATTTGCCTTGGCAGGAACACGAGGGGCTCATAAAACATTCATCCTGAACATGACTTCTGTAAACCCACCAGGACTTAGTCCACCAGTCATCATATCTGTCTCCTCCGGCCACCTGTGCCGCTATCAACGCTTTGCTCATTTGTCACTGTCCGGTTACCGGAGCTTCTGCCCCACAGATACCAATACTGGAAGTGGAGAAGAGCAACAGATTTTTCGTCCATTATTCCATAATAACATGATGTAAATCACGTCACTTGAGAGAGAACTAGACTTCTGCACCTCCTCTTTTTACAGGCTCTTTTTACAGCCTTGTCCGGCATGTGGACAATGATGAGAATCTTTCACCACTGAGTTGGTTCAGGAAGAGGATGCTCCACCTAGTGGCTGTTTTGTAGAACAACCACCAGATCAGTAAACTTGCACTTAAAGAGCCAAGTAGATTTAAGTATCACTGTAAGGGCTTTGTACATTCAGCAAAAATGCAAATACATTGGCTGGATAGATAGATAGATCACAAATAATCATGTTCCCAGTTATTAATTTATCATGTATGTTTACTCCCTCATGCTGTTTTATGTTGACGACCATCCCAAATATGTGAGTCAATGACCGAGGGATTAAGTGACTCTCCATACATCATCACAAGACGGTCCTGCAGGGCTTTTGGCGAATGGGCTTCAACGATAATGAATGGTCTGAGTGGGTCATATTTAAGATAAAAGTTAAGCATATAGGAATAAATCATTACTTGTTTTTCTTAATGTCTAATTCCATTTCAATGTCATGTAACAAATTACTCTCCAGAAACTCTGGCACCATTAAAAAATTAGCTGATTATACGGAAAATAAACTTGTGGCATTGAGGTCTGACTGAGGTCAGAGGTACAAGAAATGGCATGTCAATCTGAGACCATACCCCCACAGTCTGTCTTCACCCACTCTGTCAACACTAGTACAGCCATAAACCCCATTCCTTCTCTCCATCCACTTACTAACCCTTCTATATTAAGCCCTACAGACCTCCTCCTCTTCCTCCTCCTCCTCCCCACGTCTCACTATCACGCTGCTCTACATACACGTTTCATAAGAGGTATTCTGTCGTGTATTACACCTTCACTACTCAGTGATCTCCAGTTACTGTTTATTGTGACCTCAGATTTTATGTTCACAAACAAATCTGCAGCCGCGGAGTCAATGCACATTGTGTTGTACAGTATTTAGTATGGGAGAGATTTTAATGTGTTGGGACTTGATTCTCCGTGATGACAGTGAGCAATCCATGTCTGGTCCATGTTTACAAAGCTTTGGGTTCAAGCCAGGTGTCACTTTATCATTAGGAACGACTATGTAGTTTCTATAAAAATGAGTTGTGTCATGGACATTCTCCTTAGTTCTTCCCAGTTCTCTAACTTTATCACTCATGGCTTTCTCTTGTTACATTTTATGTCACAAGTAGGTTTTAAGACATTTTATATCTTGCAAAATACTAAAGTTAAGGCGCACATTCCTTGACTATTTTAAAGTTAATAAACAAGGCTGCATGTATCATATGTCATAAGAAAAAAATTTAGCGATTTAGAGATTTAGCCAAATAACAATACAAATGACTTAATAAATTAGGCCCAGCTAAAGAAATCTCATAGCTAAGTGTAGCTATCACATGAAGATGGATGTAAACAAACATTTTCTTTGTTAATTAAACACAAAAATTAAAGAACAGAAGCCAAACTATCGTCTGTGATGTTAGCTAACAGGAGAATGGACATGAAACAACCTTTAAAGTTGGTAATGAATCACAAAAATCTATTTATAGAACAGACTAAAGCTAACTTAGCCTAGCTCCCTTTTGTGAAGTAAGCTAGCATGAATACACTTGAAATCACGGCTGTTTTGATAAACAATATACTAGCATTGTTGATATTTATATAAAAAAACAGACTAAAGCTCAAGACAGCCAAGTTATCACCTGTGCCGTAAACTAGCATGTGAAACAACCAGTGCTAAAGTTAGCCAAACGGAAACAAAAACATGGGGAACACTAGTAAAATCAAAATGCACAACACCTAAATAATCAATTAACTTTGTCAATTTCACTTTATTTATGTAGTTACATACAGTATGTAACAAGTATGAATACTTGAAAATAAAGCTGCATAACAGAATCAGATCTGATCAAATATTCCAAATTTATTTACTTACTTTAAAATATATATGAGGGTCATTTAGCATATAGCCTTTTGGAATTGTTTGCTTTACCCTTTCAAATTGGTGTTAAAAACATTCAACAAAAGTACAAATGTTCTCTTATGTTTCATGTTTTTAAATGTAGGAGTAGTTTAACAGATATCTTATTCACCAAAACCAAACAGCTTACATCTCAATAAAATGTTAATAAAGTGCAACAATCAACAATCATACATTTCCAGGACTTAATGACAGAGAAATATCTTCATAATGAGTGTTATAACCATTGAAAATCAAAAATTAAGGCCACTGTTGGTGAGTGTAAAGCTGCGTGTATGTATGAATGTATGAATGTGTGTAAAGATGGTGTGAGTCATGCTACATTACAATGTGAACCATCTGTCACCATGAGTTGGACATGTAAAGATGCACTTTCTCACGCCTGAGGGGTCCAGAAGCATTAGTGATTTTCGATGAACGTGTTATTCCACAGCAGGTGCTGACATCCTGCATGAACATGTCTACAGTATGTTTCAGTTTGTGGTGGGGTGAAGCATTGTCACCCAAGCAGAATGGGTGAAACTATTTTTTGAAGCATATTAATATGTAAAAAAGTGTCTGTAACTACAGGGAATTGGTGCATGTAGAACGAGTGAAGTCACAACCTCACATTAATGGCTTGGCCAATACTTGGACCAGCTGTTCGATGGGACCATGATAAGGGGGACACTTTTGGAAATGATGACACATTAATGTAGCTTCACACAGTGCTATATTTCTCGGTCTTAATGTGAAAGCATTATGCTAAATGTCATAAGTCATTCAGCATTCTGTCCGTTTGGCTTTTGTTCAGCACTCAAAACAACTGCAAAACAAACCCTACTAGAATTAAGCCAAATATATTTCTTTGCTTTAAAGAAAATAATTCTGACAATAATGTGAGTAAATTTTGCTTGGCTAGTATACTTAAAACTAGCATGTAAATGTTGCCACTTTCAGAATGTAATGTTCCTTAAAACAAGGAAAACCAGAAAAAAGAATCTGGACAAATGTATTAAGAAATGTTTACTTACAATTTGTCTTCCTTTTGTTCACCCTAACCCTAAGCTGATTATAAGAATGTATACACAATTAATACAGTATTACAATGTCTTATATTTTCACACACTAAAATCTGTGTTTTAGTTTGGTAATTAAAGCTTATTAATATCTTATTATCACAAAGTTTGATGTTTTTTTTTTTTTACAGTGCAGTTCATGCTTGCCAAGATTATTTTATTCTTCGGCAAAAATAAGAACAATTTCCCAGAAACAATGCTTATTTTTCTTTCTTGAAACCCGATTTTTGCAGGGTAGGTTGCAGTTTTGGCCTTTGGTCTATTCATTATTTTGCATTGGTCTCACTGACATCCTACACGTTTTGTACAAATATATATATATATATATATATATATATATATATATATATATATATATATATACATATATACCCGCGACCCTCTGGCAGAGGATAAAGCGGTAGATGATGACTGACTGACTGTATATATATACATATAATAAGGACAATGGTAGAAAAAAGTGTGAAACTTGGATGGGCTTCGGGACTTGATAGACTTCAAGAACAATGTGCTGTTTACCTTCTTTCTTCGGGATCAGTAGGCAACACGAACAACCTTTGTAAGTATTAATACTACTGCCCTGCCAGCATGTTCATGTGATCCCCATAAGGGTTCTATTCAGGCTGACAATAATGGGTCCCAAGCGGGTTTGTCTGTGGTTTCCATGGTGGCCTCACCTGTGTTTGCCCACATGGGCATCCCATGTTACTGAAACCATATGGGACCTGCATAATTTGCCCACTTGAAGCCAGTGCCCACTTCATAGCTTTTGCATGCTACCTGGGTACTAAATCTGCATGGTCTAAGGGCAAACACAGGAAATCACAAACAAACCCTGTGTCACATTGTCTTTCCCCCTCCTAAGGTGAGTTTCGTCCCAACTGCTTGTGGCCTTTTAACGGCATTGAAATAAATACTGCCTGTCGGTGCCACGTGCAGGTCGTTATCAGACTGGACCCGACTGGTAATTAGACGTGGGATCTTTGGGCTGCGTCAAAGAACTTCAAACAATCGTTTAAGAGCTTTTGAACTGTGATGGATACTTGTAGACTGGAGAGTGGAGAGGATGAGAAGACCTGTGACTGACAACTTCAAACTTTGGAGGGCAACATTGCACATCTCAGTGAACAGCCTGCCAAAATGTATTATCATTATTATTATTAGAAGAAGAAGAAATACTTGGAAGACGACTTTGTTGAAGAACTTCTGAAGTGTGAAGGGAAGCATTACAGCTCTCGATGTACCAGAAATTATAATTAGAAGAAGTAGAAGACTGCCCTCTCTTGAGGACATTCACCGCGTCACGCTTCCTCAGGAGAACAGCCACCACCTCTTTGCCCTGTGGCTGGTGTCACATGTTGGCCATGACATGCACATCACATATTCAGGGACAGTTAAAAGCAATTTACATTCAAAATAATGCATTAAAAACCCACTCACCCACATTTGACACCCATCGGTTCCTGGTGAACTTTCCATGATACGAGGATGAGGATGATGAATTTGGACTTAATGTTTTGCCCTGATGCTTTGGAACAGATAGTCTTGGCTTCATTTTCACTCCGGGAACATTTTGAGTGCGTCTCTAATATTGATGATGGAAAATCATCTTAATCCTTTCACTGATACCTCTGAACTGACAGCTGGAGCGACACTGCGTGGTATATCTTTGCACAGTTGATCTCCAAATGTTTGCCACATGGAACGGCGACAGCGGTTTGTGAGTCTTAGCAGCTCGGTAATTTCATTCCGGTCGGACTATGAGGGGCAGCCGCTTGGTATCGTAATGGGACAGGAAGTTGTGTTACAGACATTGGCGCCTGGCGTCTCTCCGTGACTTCTCGGTGCACCATCTTGGGATGTAAAAGATCCCAAACATGACATGACCGCATGTCTGTGGAGACAGCGTAACATGATGATCACAAACTTCAAAACAAGCTGCACAACATAACTTTCATGGTGGTGGCCTGACTCAACTCTCAGGAGGGTGCGCTGTGATGTTACTCAAACGCTGGCCACAGAGCAGAGAATAATATGTGTGGTAGAAAAATAGATACACAACATTTGTCTGTATGTAGCTTATCGCTTATTCTAAATAGACTGTAATTAGCTCATTTGATAATCAGATAAAGCTTTGCTGCATTACGTCTAACCCTTTTTACTTTGAAGGGGTCAAACAAAAGTGCTCTTTCAGGCTTAATACAAATTATCTCCAACAAAATGACCTTTGTAGCGTTTGGGAAAGTGAGCAGCGCTGAACTTTGGCGAGCAACACCTCATTAACCCTCCGTGGCCCTGCAGAGGCCGACACTCCATAGTATCTGTTTGCTCGCCTGGACACATGGTGCCCTCAGAATAACTACGAGGGGGGGTCACACAAATGAAACACTGGCCAACTCATCCACACACACACACACACACACATACAACAGCAGCCCGTTAGTTTGGCGCGGGTTGGAGGTGACATCCAGGGGATTTGTTTGTATGTATGCCACTGCTTGAGTGCATTCATGGCTTATGATTCACATAAATCATGAACAACACTGACCTGAACCCAGATCTGTTTCAGCTGTTTCCCACTATGAGGGGGAAGTTCTAACCAATTTCACTCCATTAATGCAGGGAACGTCTGTCTGTTGATGGCGTGACTGTCCATCAGGTCGTTTGACAGGCTTCAAACTTGGCAGGTGACTCACTAAGGGCACCAATGTGTGCAGAACTTGGCTAGTTTGACGATGTTCGGATAAGAAATGGCAGAGATGTTCCGTTTGATTTGCGTAGTTAGCAACTATAGAAAAGATTGAATGGGTACTGCACTACTGCATTCAAGAGGACTTGTCAAACACTTTTAAAGCTTAACTTATAAATGATACAATTATAGAAAAACACTGTCTTTGCGATATAATGTCTTATAGTTGTGAAATACACTTTACTCCCTGGTTTGTGTCTTTCCTTCCTGTCCTCTCTCTCTCTGTGTGTCCTCATCTTGCAGGTTGTAGGATCCAGAGGCTATTATTATTATTATTATAATATAATACATATTTACCTGTATGTTTGACTGTCAAGATTTTGTTTCTGCGTTAAAAATTCTCAAATCACTGTCCATCATCCATCCGTAATTATTGTTATAGAATGAAAAAATAAATACCCAAGGTACAACACTTACTGTAGTCGTAGTTGGGAAATGGATTGCTTGAAGGAACTGTATCCACCTCTGCACCACTAGGGGGCGAAACACCCCTTTCAGATTGTTAGTATTTGGCACTTTCCAGTTCAGCATTTGGTTAATTGTTTATATATTATAATTATAATTGCTTGTCAAGCACCAATCCAGGTCTGCCTACCATCTATTCAGCCATTTTTCACCACTTAATCATACAGGAGGGTCGCGGGGGAGCTGGCATAGGGGGAAAGGCAGGATTTTTGACTGTGGGAGGAAAATGGAGAATCCAGAGAGAACCCGCAAACACACTGAGAAAACAGAAAGGTCTAACCAGGGTCAGAGCAGGTGACTTTTTTGCTGTGAGGCAACAAAGCTAGCCACTT
Organism: Solea solea; assembly: GCF_958295425.1. Lineage (NCBI taxonomy): Eukaryota > Metazoa > Chordata > Actinopteri > Pleuronectiformes > Soleidae > Solea > Solea solea. The sequence continues at coordinate 23,524,362 of NC_081144.1, read as the reverse complement.
CACCACTGTATGGACCCTCCCAATCATCCATTTATACACCCATTCACACATAATGCATTTCTTTAAGCTGAAAGAGCATAAAATTGTTGTCCTCGTCAGTCCAAAAGAACGTTATTGTATTTATTATTTCCAAGTTTCAGCCAAAGGTGGGAACTGTGGAGCATATACAGAGCGTCTTGAGAGCACCTCGGGTCAGACCAAATGTGTATACATGCAATGTGTTAGTCTGACTTTGAGAGAATCAATTTAGTCCAATTTCAGTAGAACTCAAATGTTTTCATGTATTTTTAAGTCAAGTTTTTGTTGGATTCCCACAATAATTTGTTTTCTTCTGAGGTCACGTAAAAGTTTTATCCAGGCAGTTGATTTTGTATGATGTAAGAAGCCTTTTCTCATCCTATAGCTACTTTAAGTACTGGATCTCTTGTGTCTCTGGTCTTCATTTGTGCTTAATTACATGTCCATATGCGTCTGTTATCCTAAACTCTTGACCTTTTTCACAAGCAATTATTTATCTATTTACATAAATTTAGTTTAATTTACCTTTTTTATGTTTTGTTTTATTATGTTTTTTTTGCAACTGCCAGTTCAGCAATGCAAAACTAAAATCCTAAATTGAAGAATATGGTTAGTGCGAGGAATCTGTGGCTATCAGAGGTTTACACTTGGAACATGTGAACTGATGCTAATCATGTGCACGGGGATTACAAACACCTAGAATATGCAGCTGTATGTGGGCCAGTGTATGTGTGTATGTGTGTGTGTGTGTGTCTGCCCTTTGCACAGGCAGTTTGTAATCAGCTGTCACAGTGGAGTCTGTCAAAATCGCAGCAGTGGAAACGAGGTTCAGTCTCAACACTGATCCATGCAGCAGCAGCAGCAGCAGCAGCAGCAGTGAGGGCAAAGATTCATCCCGCACTTCTACAACAAACTGCTGTGTTTGTCGGTTCTGAACATGGTTGTGTGAGTGTGTGAGAGTGTGTGTGTGTGTTTTTGCCTGTTTTCAGACTTCAGTGCCTGTTTTAGGAACAGAGAAGAAACAAAGGTAGGATTGCAAAGTAATCAATGAATAAGCATGGTGAACATGAAGAAATCAGTGTCATTTGTGCTAAATATTCCACTTTACATTGTCTTCATATAAATGATGTATTATCAAGAAGCCAATGAGCAATGGCAGGTTGTTCTGCATCCATCTGCGCATCGATATGTTTCACCCCAATGTCTTTCAGTTCTCTGACTCATGATAATGCTATGCCACGACATGGTATCTATGATGTTTCCCGGTTCCAGATGTTGTGTGTGTGCATGCATCGGCTATCACGGTAAAAGTTAATCAGCAGTTAACCGCTAACCTTTTTAGTAAATTTACTGTTATTGCCCCGAAATTTTAAGAATCAACATATAAAAACACGAGTTAACCTGCAAGTGAGGCCACGACTTTTGTTACCTCTTCAACAGTGCAATTTCCAAACAGCTGGTTGTCAATCTGGAGACTGTGATGCTAAATGGAATAGACCACTCTGAGATTGGGGACCAAGAAAATCAGATTTTTTTTTTTAAATTTGATCTTTACAAAAACGACAAAGTCATGCCTTTATTCAAATAAAATATAAAATGAAAGAGAATTCAAAGAGATTCTGTTGCTAGAATTGACAATGAACAACTATTAGCATATAACACACAATAATTATTGACGGTACAATAAGGGAAAATATAGTTTGTTTACGAGCACATTTTTGTCTTCGTAACACCAGGAGACTATTGTGGGTTTTTGTCTCCGACTGAAGACGTTTGAACCAAAACATCTTGTTTTGTCTGTATGATGCAACCGAACTGGGGTCACTACAGTTCCCCTTATTGTTTTTGTTGTTCCAAGTATAGACTCTCCATGGAAGTTGCAGCATCAGAAAACATGGTGCACATTACCGTGCACCATATACAGTCAGTGCGATGGTTGTTCATGTTGAAGATAAGTGTTCACACTCACCTTACCCGCCTCCAAACTGCAAATGATGTGACCACCAGTGTCACAAACTTTTTTGGAGGACGTTTCCTCAAAGCTGTTTCACACCTGCTGAATAAGCTGCTGTGAAGGTGCAGCTTCCAGAGTTCATGAGACCTAGTTTCTCAGAGTTTTGTGCCATTCCATATAAATGTAAAGTCACTGACAGTGGTGATGGTTTATATGTAAGCTACAACAAATACAATACTAGATTCAGAACATTTTCATAGTGTAATAACCTGAGTTTTCTTCTTTATTTTGTTCTGCGTATGGAGATGATTGAGCTGGGCCTCGCTGACGGCAGCCTGATCGACGAGCTGATGGAGCTGACGGCTCAGAACATCAGTCACCTGGAGATCAAGGAGCACTTCAACGTCGTCAAGGAGATTGGCAGAGGGAAATATGGCAAAGTGCTGCTGGTGACGCATCGCTTCAGGGGTATGTCGCTGCAGTTTTTAATCTCTGACAGTGGAGACTGAGTCTATTAAAAAATGAAACTAATATAATCATGTTCATAAAATAATTCAATAGTTGAAGCAAATAGAAAGGCTTTATTTTAAGTGTAGTTGACACACACAAAAAAAAATGTTTGTCTCACCTAATAAAATGTACACTCACTAAAATAAAGTCGGAGATGACACAGGAGATGTCCAAAACTGCCTCCATTAGTCAGTTCAAATGTTCTATTTGGTGATTTCACTGTTTGAGATTGTTCATTTTGATTACCTCAGTGACTTCTGTGTACAGTCAAAAACAAAGACTGCATGAGGGTAAAATACAGCAGCAAACATATTATGAAGATGGCATACACTAAAGCTTGGGTAGATTTTATTAGGTGAGCCTTTTAGGGAATGGTTAAAAAATGCTTTAAATGAGAGGGAGTGTCCATATCACAACCTGATTCCTAGTGTCGGGCACAGTCAGGGCTGATCTTGTATCACATACTGGACTGAACTATCACTTTCTGCTTTATTTAAATTCAATACACAAATGTTAGGAAATGGAGGTTTGAAAGACAGTAGTTTAAGGTACATGTAAAGAAACGTTACTTTTGTTTTATGTGAATATAGAAATTTAGAAGGGAGACGTGAGATTCTTTACCTGAGCAAAAAAGAAAAGCACCCCATGAATGCCATTAATGGGTGAACGGTTTGAGGTTGTCGTAAAGCAACAGTATTTTAGCTCATTATCTGAATGCAATAATCTTAATCAGTCTCAATGAAGTAGTCATAGATATTTCTCTGACTGTGCAATTGTATAAGAAAAAAGACTGAGTACTATTATTAGGACTGTTAATTCACCCAAAGTATGGATGGTCTGCAGGGACCCCCATGGCCTTGAAAGTGATGCCCAAGGCCTCGACTAAGCTGCAGGGCTTTCTGCGGGAGTACTGCATCTCCTTACACCTGTCCCATCACCCCTGCATCGTGGGCCTCTTTGGCATTGCCTTCCAGTCTAATGAGCACTACTGCTTTGCCCAGGAGCTCGTCATTGGCAGGGACCTGTTCGCTGTCATCCAGCCAAAGGTGAGTCGAACAAGACCAAGAGACTTAAGGGCTTTATTTTAACAATGATCCCATGATCGGAAACATGGGAGGCAAGATCAATAAACATTAGTCGCAGAAGCAACTCTTTCGCATCCCTCGGCATTAAGGTATCCTTCCATGTCTGAAAGAGACGCAGTTGACTCCAACCTAAATCCACTGGCGATGCATTTAGACACTCAAAGCAGAGCTGGGGTAAAATAAAAGTCAGAGTGTGAGCCAATAGTGCATATCCATTCCATGACAGAATGTGAGGGTTGGGGACCAGGATAGAAGGACTGTGGTGAAGGTCCGGGCCAAGGATTGTGGTTAAATATCCAGGTTAGGCTTAGTGGGTATCCACTGTTGGCTCGCACTCTGACTTTTATTTTAATGATATCATCAACATTTCCATGACAAATACTATATCATAAATTATTATAAACAATTTAGCATGCATTCCTCTTGGCGTCTAAATGACCCGCCAGTGCGTTTACTATGGAGTCCATTGAAATCCCGTCTTTTTCAGACATGGAAGAATACCTTGTGCTGCTGAAGGACGTGACAGGGCAGTGGTGTACAACTGTCTTTGGATGAGAACGAGCTGACAGAAGATGTCGCTGCATTTCAAAAGGGTTGAAATCAGTCTCTCATCACAGTGTTTCATTCATATCTGACCTATTTGTCCAGATCACATCAATACCACACATACATGTGAGCTATGGCCTTTAAAATCAAACCCTATATGGCAGAACATCATGAGGAACATTTTTCCAATGCGTGTATTGGTTGAAATGTTCCTGAACTTATAGGACAGCGAATGCTGTGGCAGTAGTCCTCCACACACTGCCGGTCTTGCACTTGTGTTGTCCAAGGATGCACGGAGACCAGAAGATCCAGGGGTCAAAGCGGTTGGAAGATGATCAGCTCTATTTTTATTTCTTTTAATTGAGTTAATCCTCTCGGCAGCCCATGGTTGCTGGTTTGAATCCTGACAGGTCAAGGACCAGGGTACATCTGAGCAACACACACCATTGGTCCCCATTGACTGGGTTAATTGGACACTCAGAAATTGACACCAGCCATGGAGGGAACTCACCCAGTTTACCCCTTGTGCCAGTTCCAATTCCGGATAAATGTCAACTCAGATATCGCGGGTCGCTGAAAAAGCAGTGGTCTCCGCTAGAGAGGGAGAAGCCAAAAGAATCTTTATTAAAGACAAAAACAGTATCATTTAAAACTGTATCAGGCTGTCGGACTGTTTTTGAAAACGTCTCTCCTGCTCTTTTAACTTGCCCAGGTGGGTATTCCAGAGTCTTCGGTCAAACGCTGTGTCCTCCAGATCGCCAGTGCTTTGGAGTTCATCCACAGCCATGGCTTGGTCCACCGCGATGTCAAGCCTGAAAACATTCTCCTGCTGGACACTCACTGCAGCCAAGTCAAGCTAGCAGACTTTGGCCTGGCCCAGAAGCGAGGGACCCTAATACGATTCATCACAGGAACCCTGCCCTACATGGCCCCGGAACTGTGCTCCATGGTTCTGCTGGAGGGCCAGACAGAAGTGACCACTGCACCCCTCAGTGTGGAGCCAAGCCTGGACACCTGGGCGTTCGGAGTGGTCATCTTCTGCATTCTTACGGGCTACTTCCCCTGGGAGTGCTGCATGGACTCAGACGACTTCTACCAGGAGTTTGCTGACTGGTGCAGGATGGAGGAGAGACCTGACACTGGGGAGGATTTTCCTCCTCTGTGGCAAAGGTTCACTCCAGAGGCCATGGAGATGTTTGCTAAGCTCCTGGATTTGGATGCAGGAAGGAGGTGCACAGTGGGGGAAGTGAGAGCATACACGGAGAAGGACTGGCTTAAGAAGCCTCAGGATGAGCCGAAGAAGACAACGGAAAAAGAGAAAGTCGGCGTCTGCAGAAACAGCTCTGGTCATAACAAGATGGAGGAACATGTAAACGCTTAGTGACTCAGACTCTTGTTTAATCTTTGGCTTAATGCACACAAAAAGAATCTGCTAATGGGGTAAGCTAATTTAGCTAGGCTAGAATACTTAAAACTAACTTGTAAATCTAGCTACTCTCAGGCTATAATGTGCATTAAAATGGCAAAAACAGGCCAAAAACTAGACAAAACTATTGCCCCAGATTTGAGAAAGTTGTATATACCACAAACAAAGAAACTCATATAATAAATGTTGTGCTTCCTTTACTTGGTGAAACTGACTTAAGAATGTATACATTATAATTTCTTAATCTGTGATGGTGAATTTATTTTACCAGTGGAGAAGAAAACACAAACCAGGAGCAGTTGGGTTTTCATGCAAACCATTGTTTTAGTTTATTACCAGGTAATTAAAGCTGAAAGTAGCAGATAGATGTTTTTTTTTTCTTCAATTAGATAATTTTTCTTGTGAAAAACCGTTTTAGGAAAGGAAAATGTAAATAGAATTGTGCTTATTTTACTTCTCTAGGAAAGTAATGTGTGTTTTTTAATTTCATGGTTGTTAATAAAGTCTGTGTTACTGAATATTTCTGTTTCAGTTCTTGCTGTGTTTAGTTAGTAAAAAACCCAAAAACCCACTGTTTACTGTGTGTGGACTAACCGTTAAATAGTTTTCTGCTATTTATACCTTTGGAAATATTCAATGTCGTCTAGTCTGCCATTTGATCTGAACCTTGGAGAGAGTAAGCGAGCCAAAAAAACAGTGAAAATGGGATATTAAAGATGGGAACTGCTGACTCAGCATTACAACTATTGGGAGTTGTAAAGGAAACAGGAAAATGTCACAATTCGCAACCAATTTTCCTCAATAAATGCACACGTTTAGGTTAGGTTAAGATAAGGTATAAAAATGTGATTCCAGACACACAACCATCAATTGTGAGTCACTCTTAGTTGTCAAAGTTGCCTTTGTTCCTTAATCCTCCTGGATCACTGCTCTTGTTGGTTCTTCAGCACAGATCAGATTTATTTATTCCCAAAGTCCATCAACATGTCTCTGTCAGAACCACTTTAAATGGCCAGATGAAGATTCTTCTCAATATTGACAGAGACTCGGTCAGACAGTTTAACAAACAAGCACCAACACAACTAAAGAATGGCCAATTGTCTCTGCATGTCCACATGTCCATCTGTGTGTCCTGACCGCTCCTGCTCACTCTGTCCCCATAAGAGAAGATGCCAGTGCCTTTATTCTGTATATTTCTGGCACATACTAAAGGTTATGTCCTACAAACAAACTTGGTTGTCATAGCAACAACAACTTCATAACAAAAACTTGTAAGGCAAAAGATGAGACAATTTTGCCAAGAGGTTAAAAGCCGTCTGTGTGATGTCATCTGACGTCACTGCAGTGAGTTTTTGCAGTAATTTTTTTAACGTGAAACTTCTTCACGAGAGGAGGAGAAGAAGGTTTTTGATCTTAGTTCATAATAAAGGAAAGGGGTAAAAGGTGAAAAAGTATGGGTTTCACGCTGCTCTCCGTGTGTCTGACTCCTTACAAGTGCATCACAAATCTGGTCTTCTATTGCTTCGGCTGTAACGACGCGAGACGGAAGGAGACGTTTTCTTCTCAGGAGAGGATCTATAACCCCAATGATGTCATAGATGAAGACGTGTGGTAAATTGTCCACCTGAGAAAATACTGAGCTCTCAAAGTAACACCATTACAATACCATGGAGTAAATGGAGGCAGATTTATTCCCAGTAAGATCATTTTTACCCTGTCATCATTGTCTTCTCTCTTGCCCAGGAAAACTTCGGCATGCAGACCAGGTCACCGGAGGATCAACCCTGACGTCGCGCGGTCTGAAGTGGAAACGCTGTGCCCTCTTAACCACAGCCAGAGTCAGTCGGTGTCGCAATTTCTGAGTTCCTAGTTGAAAAGTTTAAACTGAAATGCCCTCTCAGGATGGATTCCCAACACTGTTGTTTCTTCTACTGTTATTTGAACTTCTGTCTTATTTTTAACACACAAATTAAGTCGTACACATGGTTGGTATAAATCAGTTTTAATCCATGGACAATGGCTGCTAGCCCCAAGGCGCTATTTCCGATTTATCAACTGGAACACGGTCAAACACAGTTGAACAACCAGAGGAGCGTGAGAAGGTCATTTTGTCACATAAGCAGCTTTACCAGAAGAACTGTGGTACAACGAGTTGGTTCAGAGTTTGAGGAGCTGAAGTTTGTGAGCACTGAATAAAATATACATTATGCATGGATGGATGGATGGAAAATAAATTATTAAACAAGACGTTAGAGAAGATATAGAATGGTTGTTTGTCTGAGAAAATCTGTGTTCTTACATCAAGGCCCTCAGGAGTTGTTGATCTACTGCTGCCTTCGCCATGAAATTCATACGTGTTATTTTGTAACTTAAATGTCTGAATTCCTTTGTTTGCACAGACTTATCAAACAAGGCAGCAGTAAAGCGCTGGCTCCTGTGTCCCTGTGAGCTAAAAACACAGATTTTCTCCATGGATTTTGGATTCAAAAGTGAGCGATTTACAGACATATTGAGCGAGCGAGGATATTCTCGATTATCCACTGAAGACTTCAAGTACGACTACATACTGTAGAGCTCGAATCATTTAAGTTGCCTCTTAAGCCTCACAGGATTCCAGTGCCGGCTGACAGAAGAGGCAGAATGAAAACATGACTTTGTCAACATACAGATCACCATGTCGCTGCCGTATCTATTTCATCTACAGCCAAACAGCAGACTTCATTCCACACCCTGCTCTCCCAGCAAAGCCCCGTGAACAGTGTGATGTTTACATATCGTACCAGAGTTACTGCTGCTTACAAATGAGTCCCTGTGGGTGTATCACTGGCTGTGATCTCAGCAGCAGCAGAACCGGCTCTCGCGGTGAATGTGAATCCCTTGAAAGCAGTATTCGCTTGTCTGTCAGTGGCTTTGAGACGGTGGACATTTGTAGCGGGACAGCTGCTCCTTACACGTCTTTTGCAATGGGGACAAATGTTTGAGTGATTATAGAGAACTTCCAAGTGCACCGAGACGTAACTGCACGCCCAATGTGTGCTCGTTTGTTTATTTGTTTGTGGACAAACGCAGCAGATACATAGATAATTAGTTAGAAATCAATTCATTAAAATAGATGAACTTCCTTTTATGGGGAAGCCCACGGCCTACAGTGGAAAAGGGGACTTGGTTTGTAACCGGAGGGTTCAAATCCCGACAGGTAACAAGGGCTGGGGTTACACAATCTCCATTGATTGGGTTAATTGGACGAAAATGTGTCCAGTTGCCTTCATTTTAAGCACTTAACTCAGAGTTTGTGCGGACAGCAAGAAATCATTTTGTGTTTTCTTACTGTACGTATGACAATAAACTCTTTGAATCCTATAAATGTGGGTGTGTACGTGACTAGGTCGCCTCGGATGGCAGCCACGACATTTGGGTGCAGTGGAATCTAGTGCCATTCTGAGTTATATCCATAAAAATGCACTTTTGGGGACCTTTTCATGCACAAAAACTCTCCAATCTTACTGTAAATCACATCAGGACCTGTGATAATCGCGATCTGACCGAGTTTTAGTTTTATGATACGTTGAATTTTGCTGGAGTTTTACATCAGAGTGCGTTTGCCCCGTCTCTCAAATACAAATTTCAGACAAAAAGCCCTTGAATTTATGAACTTGCGTGCCCACTTTGTTGAGATTGTACCCGTTGTGTTTCGTAGAAACGTTAATTTTACTGACAGAATTGTTTTGAAAACGTGAGAAAAATCACAAAAGTGCATAGATTTCACACAAACATGTGCCGACTCATAAAATTTTACTTAACTTTAACCTTTTTCCAGACTTTTTAAGCACCCTGCACATTTTGTGTTCCCACAAGCCACGCAGCACAGACTTCTAACCAGAGAGACTTTGCCTTCCTTTGATCTGTATGCAGGTTACCATGGCAACCAAGCTAGAGGAGGTGCATGGAGATGTGAGGGTTGCCATTCATTCATACAGTATTTTAAATGTTCTTATTTCAAGTTAGCATATTATATTAACTTTCAATTTGCACACTTTGCACAGAACCTTTTGGTCAACTGATGTCCTATAGACTTAAACCTTGACTTGACTTGAGTATTATGCTGATGTTTCGATGCTTTGTGGAGAAAACGGCTTATTGTGCTGTGTATCAAACTATACATGACAAAGATAACATACAGTTTGATACTCAACATCTGAGCCGTCTCCAAAACCTCAGAGTCTCAGCGTCCTCTTTAGACATGAGAAGACGTGTCAGTTATACATAATGTATAAAAGGCTACACATGAATAAAATGGATGACCTTTTATACAGTGAGATATTTCTTGAATGTTCTTTATTTCCGTGCAACGACCACATTTTTTGTTGACTAATAAATGAAATAACTCACATTTTGTGAATCATTTTCAACACGTTTTATAAAAAAAATGTATAAAGCGAAAGACAAAAGCAGGTGCATTTTAAAGAAAAACACAAAGATGAAATCACAACTTCATACATTTGAACAAAAACTCTACATTATACATGTATTACTACAAACTGTATAAAAATAGCTTTTGGTAATACTTTTCTTTTTTGAATGAAAACAGTTTTCTCTGTTCATGAACGCTGTAATTGTATTTGCACATTTAATCTTAAACACTTTACAAAACGTCTGATGCATAAAAGGCATTTTTTTGTATTTGTATTTTGGTTCTGACTGAAGGGGAGCTGGGTTTTACCCAGTGTTTTTCTCACCCTTCGTCGTCTTCTGACGAAACATAATCTCCCTCCTCCTGCTCTGTTCCTGGAGGTGCCACAGCGCCACCTACACCTGAGGGGTTGGGACTGCGGTGAACTTCAGCTGTGGTCTGTGAGATCTCAGGAGCCGCTTCAATGTCGTCATAGTTTTCCCCCAAGTCGTCCACCTCGTACGTCACCGTGTCCGCTAGAGAGAAGACGAGAGACACTCTGGTTAGGTTTCTAACAAGAACTGTTTCATTCATTCATTTTACCAATATAATGTGTCCATGTATCATCATTATTTACAATTAAAGTTAGATTGAAAGTCACATGCTCTGGTTTTATTGAGAGAACTGAAGATTGACGGAGTTTAAAACCTTGTGTGGGATGAGACGTGAGAGGCTGAGCCTTCTCTGCTTCATCAATGTCATCGTACGAGCTGTGAGGGTCGTTCTCTGCGACCGCGACTTCAGCCTCGTATCTGACTCCTGCAACAACAATGACGACAACGTGATCAAACCAAACACAGACGCTTTTAATACGATTTCAAATCACATTATATTAAAATGTTTCATTTTGTAATGTAAAACAATATGTCTTTATAAAGCAAAATGTTTAATTTTATAATGAAAAAAATTATGTCATTATAAATATAAATATAAATAAATATAAATAAAGTAATCTAAAATTAAAGCAAAATATTTCATTTTATAACGTAATAAATTATGTCTTTTTAAAGTAAAATGTTTCATTTTGTAATGTAAAAAAAATTTCTTGATTAAGCAAAATGTCTCATTTTATAACGTAAATAATTGTCTTTTTAAAGTAAAATATTTCATTTTATAGCGAAAAAATGTCTATATAAAGTAAAATGTTTCATTTTATAACATAATAAATGTCTTTAAAAAGCAAAATATTTCATTTTATAATATAAAAAAGTTATGTCATTATAAAGCAAAATATTTCATTTTATAATGTAATTTTTTTTCTTTTTAAAGTAAAATGTTTCATTTTGTAATGTCAAAAAATTGTCATTATACGTAAAATGTTTCCTTTTATAAGATAATATGTCATTATAAAGCAAAATGTTTTATTTTATACAGTGAAATATTTCACTTTGTAACGTCGTATCAGTTCAAGATGGAAATGAAGAAGAGGACATTTTTCAGACTTACTTGAATCTTCCTCGTCATCATTTTTGCTGACTTCTTCATAGTCGCCACTTTCAAACTGAATTTCTTTTCTTGAAACTGTTCTGGCTTCTGTTAAAAAAAAGCATTAGACCTTTACCGATGATACGTGACAAAAACACCAGGCAAAGCATTCACTTATTCATATTATGTTACATTTAACAGTTGCAACATGAATCCTGTAAAATAGAAGCACTGATCACAATGTCTTAAATGGGAATAATATACAGTAAAGAGGTTATTGCAGAAACACTGGCCTCTTGTGGCAGAATGTGTCTAATACACAATTTGTTTCAGACTCATCCAGGCACTAAGTCTCCGTAACCCAGGTTAAAATAAAAATAAAACGAACCTTATGTGTTGCCTCATCAGTGTTTCATTGTAAGTTGAGGAAAAGAGCTGCCACAGCTTTTAGAACTTACACTTACACAATAAATAAACAAAATAAATAAGAGTTACTTCCAGGTCAAGTGAGGTCACTTCCTGTTTCAACCAGAGAGACTCTGGCCGTTTCTCAATATCCATACTTGTGCGTACTTGAGCGTACTTGCGTACTCCCGTACTTGTGAAAACGTCATCAGCCTCAGTCTAAGTTCTGTTCCAATTCTCAAGTAAGCGAACAGCGAGGACGGTTCTCATACCCGGAAATGTTCTTGCTCCGCCCATTTTTACCAAGTATGCATCGGAGGTGACTTAAGCGTACTTGCGATGGCCATGTATCCCAGAATACATTTCGGCGGAGCATAGCAGCAGATAATAGAAATATAAATCTGAAATAAATATTTTTCTGTGTCCCGGAACAAAGTTTTAACATCATTTGAGGCGAGAAATGAGTCATATAGAATTCAAACATGTGGTTTGTGTATGAAGATATGAAGTATTTATAGTTTGGCAGCGACGTTTGTCGGAGGTGATCAGCTCAGCCTCTGCGGACGTTCGGCGCTCACTGTGCCCGGCACAGAGCAGCGTTACCTCGGCCTGTCCTGATGAAATGATCCGCTGGCTCAGACGTCGCTGTCATTAGATGCTCGGTGTGATCCATAGATTTGTTGTTGACGTGTTATTTTGTTTTTAATGGAAACGTTTTGACCTGAAAGTTTGAAGGTTTGTATATTGTTAATGTTTTATTTATTTTAACTTTGAATTTTAGATTTATATTAAAGTCGAGATTTATATTTAAATATAATATGTAAATATTAGCTATGTATAGTATAGTATGTAGAGTAGTATATATTTGTACACGTACATATATGTCATACATACATATATATATATATACTACTCTACAATGCTGTAATATATCTATTTTCCACATTGTATTATTTGTATTGTATATTTTAATAGAAATAAATTAATAAATGAAGCCTCTAACAGACTCACCTGAAAACCTACAAACAGAAAAATGCCTCCAGTCATCGGTGAGTTTATTTGTTTATGGACTTGGGTTGACCACTAAGCCTCTTGTCTGTTAGCATTTCTCTGTTTTCCACTTAATGTCATATTAATAATGCTTTTAATAGTTATGCTAGCGCTCTCTGTGAGGCTCTTCGTTTGTTAGCATGTTAGCATTTGCTGTTTCTAGAGACCTTTTTTGTGTGCGCCTGTTGGGATTGACATGTCCCAATTAATTTAATGATAATAATAATAATGCATTTATATTTATGCATTTATTAGTTATCATGTTAGCACACACTGTTAGGCTTTTTGTTAGCATGTTAGCATTTTGATAATGATGATTATGTTGAAAATCATGTGTGTATACAGCTTTATCACTGATATAGTTTTAACAGTTCATTAATTATACTTTGACATTGTATAGGTTTGAAAGAAGGAGGAAAAGGAATTCTATCTTCTACAGAGTATGGTAGGATCCTGAACTTTATTTAAAAGTAACTAAAATGATAATTACTTCAAATTGGAACTGGAACAAGTTTGACAATGCATATTTTACTTGATTAAAATGACAATACATTGTCATATAATCGCTTTAATCCCCTAATCCCCAGCCTAAATCATAGTTTTTGGACAGTGGGAGGAAACTTGAGTAGCTGGGGAGAGGTTATGCACACACGGGATCTGAACAGATGACCTTCTTGCTGTGAGACAACAATGCTAGCCACTGTACTGCCATGTGGCCTCTTGCTGTAATCAACACAACATTATTATTTGGACTGCATATTTGTGTCGTACTATCCAAAGCTACATTTACGTCCTAAATTGGGAACATGAAGCAGAAGGAAACACTCACCTGGGTTTTTCCAGAAATTCTTGACTTTCTTCAGGATGCAGATTTGTATAAATATAACGATGACAATGATCAGAGCCAAACATAGTCCCACAGCCAGGATAATGGGTACTATGCTGGTAGAACTCTTTCTGTTATTTTCATCTGATTTGCCCTTATAACCTGAAATCAAACAAAACCACATGAAGCTTTCTGCTTTGGCTTGTGGAGAAGGACAAGTTTTTAATTTTAGTTTTTGTGATTCATGTCAATCAAAGCAGCAACTGGTGGAACAAGAATAAGAAATTTGGCGTGGTCACCGTTACAGTAGATGTGAGCGGGTATGACTCCTTTACAGGACCTCTTAGTAACGCAGTACTTGACGTCGTTGTGGTCGTCGGTGCAGTCCAGTGCCGTCTCCAAGTTTTTCTTGAATCAAAGTCAAACTCGTCTTAAAGTTCACCCTTTTCCATATAGTCGAGTAAGACAACAGTGTGGTGGAAACAGAAAGTCACAGGTTCCGATTTCCTCAGAACAAACATAATGGTATAAAAGAATATTTACCAGCCTTGTGTTTTCTCTTGTGTGTATTCTGTTGTTATAACCATCACAGCCGATCTCGTGGCACAGCTTTTCCATTAATGCCATGGAAAGGTTCAGGGGACACATTTCCTTCAAGCCATATCTAGAATTAATTAAAAGCTTGCCTCCACATGTTTCAGTCGTCGTGAAATTTACACTACCTGTGAAAAGGAAAATTGACATTGATTAATTTTCATTTGCATTTGGGAACAGTGCAAGTTTTAAGGAAATAGGCTTACAGTATGTGGCTTTTTTTTTCATGTCTTATCTGTCCACTCTGCCTAGCTAAGCCGATTTGACCCTAGCTTAGCACAACAAATGTGGGAGCAGAAGTTTAATGGTGTCACTGTGGTAGGACAAGATGGTCATTTGTTGTGGTGTTTGAGATTTAGGTCATCACATTTTTAAGTATAGCTTGCAAGGCTAGCTGCTCTGTTATACATAGATGTGTATATATATATATATATATATATATATATATATATACACATATATATGTGTATACATATAAACACATGCTCTTCATTCTATGGAACGGCAAAAATTACACATTACATGTGCAAATGGAATACAGCATATTTTCTGTAAAATAATCTTAAAACTTTGCTACCTACAGTATCTGTTTTAAACGGAGAATACATTCTTTAAGCCAAATAACAATGGTTCAATTAATAAAATATCTTAATATTTTTATTGTTTTTTGTCAGTATTAGGTTTTTACATCTGGAAACTGAAGTTCATGTCACTTTCTCATACCCTGCACCAAATCCCATTGAGAAATTTGTCGATTTTACATCACGGCACGCAGTAGTTGTTGATCCACTGCTGCCTCCATCAGTGAGTTCAAATGTGTTATTTTGTGAATTTGTTGTTTTAAAATCCTTCATTTGGATATATCATAGTGACAAAACCTTACGAAACAAGGTAGCGGCAGACCAGCAGCTCCAGTGTCCTTGTGTGCTAAAAACATGTGTTTTTGTCTATGGAGTTTGGTGTGGGAGCGTGAGTGTGATTACGCGAACCTTACCCACACAGCTAACAAGCACATAGCCTGTGTCACACTTTCCCTGGACTCTCTTGCACTGGCCAAGTTTATAATGGAAGTCATCACATTGGACATGGTAGTCCTCGTAAGAGAATGGCTGAATGCCAGAGGAGGAGTATTCGATTGCGTTGCCGCATTTCTGTTCTTGGCAAACTAAGTGTGCATATTTAAAGTTCCAGTTACTGTAACACACGTTCCTGCGATTAAGGGTTACATAACCGTTGCATTTGTCTGACAGGGTGACACGCGGCTCATCTAGGAAGGAAAGAAATATCATGATTTAACGTTAAAGGAGTACACGATAGTTGAACGGTATCTGTTTATTTCACTTTGTGTGACTATTAAGAGAAATGACAATCAAACAGTAAACTATAATTTACCTTCACATTCAATAAAGAGCTGCTCTCTCTGTGAGGACGAGGTCGATTTGTTTTCACAGTCCCAGATATTTTTGGGGGCCTCTCCACATCTGAAGCTTCCGTTCCAGAAGGGAAGCTGCTGCGATGTTTTGTAAACCTTTTTTGACTTGAAGCTGCCACATCTTAAGTCCTTACAAAGCCTCTTTCCTTCAGTTTCTTTCCAACCGTTGACAGCGACAGCACTTTGTCTTCCTTTGGAGTGAACAGATACGGCTCCACTGCAGGTCTCGCTAGCCTTGATCTTTCTCCAGTCTGAGATAAAGAGACGAGAGTTGATGAACTCAAAACAAAACTCACAGATTTGAGCCACTTAAAAGCTATATCTACACTTGCTGAAGTATGTGCTGGTTTATCTCACTGTGGATGACCTGTACTGCTTGGAAATGTTACTGCAAAGGAATATAATTGTGAGGGAACAAAGAGTTTACTGCATAGGAATGTGAAGGGTACATCAAAGCAATGTAAAGGTTACTGTGAAGGAACGTAAAGGTTGCTGCAAAAGTTTGCTCTAGGGGTGGCTCAGTACTATTCTATTGAACTTAGTCTTTTTGAGGAAAAGTGTTTCTACATAAAGAGTCAGATGCTGGAAAGAGTTTAGGTACGAGTGGTTTCAAATATAATTTCGAGGATAGAAAATATCGTACAAACCAGAGCAGATAAGTCCAGCAAGAGAACAGGGAGTGTTTGTAAAACTGATGTTACATGCTGATAATGACTTCACGCCAGTTTCGGAACACTGCACTTTTGAAAGGGTGCGAGTTGCCTCCGGTTTCGGTCCAAAGTATTCAATCCAATTGACCCCTTGGCCGCACTGCAGCTGCTCACACATGGTGTGTTGTGCCTGTTTTTGTTGAAGAGCATCAGCACACACGGGCAGCCACTGTCCTTCAGAGTGGACCTCCAGGTTTCCAGAACAGTTGTCTCTGGAGATGCTAAACCTGGGCATGACACTGCCTGTAAACGACAACAACAACAAAAGAGACACAGTTTTCAATTGTTCAAATGTCCATGTGAGGATTATATGAGAGTTTATAGATTCAAGGATTTGGAAGAAGAACAAAACACAGGAACCAAGCGGTTCCATTGTCTTCAGATACGAAGTTCAAAGTACCAACACTTTTTTTTACTGAGCGTAAAAACCAATCGATCTATCAACTTGTCAATCCTTCTGTCTGTCCTTTCATTTCGATCCATCATCCATTTGTTTATTTATTTCTATTTGTCAGTCTGTCCATGTCTTTCTCTATGTCCATCCGTCCATCTGTATGTCCATGTCTTTCTTTCTATCCAGGTTTCCTTTGTTTTTTTCTTTCGTTCTGTTGTCCACCCACTTCTTTCTTTCTGTCCACTCCTCCATCTGTGCATGTCTTTCCATCTAGCTGTCCTTAGTTCCATTTTTTCTTTTTCTGATGTTCACCCACTTCTTTATTTCTTTCCATCCACACACCATTCATTTCTTTTTATCTAATGTCTGTTCATTTTGTTCTGTTTGTCAAAGTTTGTCCATGTCTTTCTCTCTGTCCATGTCTTTCTTTCATTCTTTCGGTGCATCCATTTCTTTCTTTTTATCTGTCTGTTAATTTCTTTCTTTCTATCTGTCCTTTGTACCATTTCTTTCTTTTTTCTGTTGTCCACTCATTGATTTCTTTGTCTATCTATCAATCTATCAATCTATCTATCAATCTATCTATCAATCTATCTATCTATCTATCGATCTATCTATCTATCTATCGCAAACTAACTAGCATCTTTCTATTGCTAACTTTTTATCTTTCTATCAATTACCAGGTAGCTAGCTAACTAGGGCCTGTCTGTCTAAGCAGTTTACCTGAACAAACAACGTAAGCAGGTGGACACACGTGTTGTTCACTCTTCATGACGAAGCTGTAGTGTCTCGGACTCGTCGTGTGTTTCGTCTTGTACAAACTCTTGACCATCACAAATTCCTGTCCAGGTAGACGGTCGGCAGCCTGGATGGCGGTTCCGCAGCCGAGGCTTTGACACAGCTCCACCGAGTGTGCGTTTGTCCACGAGTCTGCACACACACCCCCACACCGTCCGTCCAGACACACACTCACTGTCCCCCAACACTTGTTTGTCATGGTCACTGTGATCGTTCCTGTGGACACAAAAACACAAGCGGAATACTTCTATTTATATAGTCAAGTATGACAATGTAAACTTCCTGTCAGGCCTCCTTCTCTGGCGCAGAAGAATAAAACATTTTATATAAATAAAAATTAATACCTGAATTAAAATGTTTTTTTTTCACAAAATTCACAAAAGATTATTTAAAAGAAAAACTGAACAAGCAGGACATGTTTGCTACCATTAATTCAGGTACTTGAGAAAGTGTCTTGTTAGTTTAGAAAAACTATAGATTTTTTATTAAATTATTAAATTATTCAGAAAAAAGAGCTGAATATTTTTTGTAGCTCAACGAATCAGAATAGCAGCATTAATAGATTTCTTCATGAAACATTATCTCAAATTCAGGGGAAAATTAAGTCTTTAATTTTGAAATATAGTAGAACACATTCAGTAATGTGAAAGTTGAAATAAATATTGAGCATATTTTCAGAAAATATTTAAATCTTTAGGAAACATGATCTAAGCAGAAATGTTGTTTTCTAAACAACATTTTGTTAACAGTTTCAGAAAAATTAATATTAACTTGTTAACTCAGAAAATGCAGGACAATTTTTGTTTAATTTATATTTAAAAAAAATTATTTTAATCTCCCTAGTTTGTCTTTTCCCTCCTGTCCCCTCTCTCTGTGTCCTCATTTCGCAGGATCCAGATTATATTATTATTATTATCATTATTAGTATTACTATTATTAGTATTCATATTATATAATTAAAGTCGATATCAGTTTAATTTTTTCTAAATCCTTTTTGTCCATTTTTCCTTTCACCCCAGCCTGCTGAGGCAGATGGCTGCACATCTTTAAGTCTGGTTCTGTCAGGAAGTTTTTTCTCTCTCCACTGATGCCTCTAGTGCTTGTTCATTGTGTGAACTGTTGGGTTTCTCAGCTCTCCATGTTGTTGTCAATGTACAGTGCCTTAAGATAATGTGTGTTGTGATTCGGCGCTATAGAAATACAATTGAATTGAATTAAAGTTTTATATAATTTATTCAGGAAAGATTGTTCAGAAATGGATTTTTTCAATTAATTGAACAACATCTTGTTCATAAAAACCACAGCCAGAATTTTTTTTTTTAAATTCTGTTAATTAAGAATAACGGAGCCATATTTAAAAAAAAAAAAAGAATGTACCAAAGTAAAACATTTATTTGGACCTTCTCTATGACCTTTAAGATTAAAAATAACAATAAAAAAATGTATAGATAAATAGATATTTTTAACCATGTTACCTGAGCAGGTGACGTTTGCTATGGTGTGTTTGTGGTCATGTGAATTTGCGGCAGCATCGCAGTCAAACAGAGACGTGGCGTCGGATGAGCAGTTGTAAGAGTGATCCCAAACCTGAACGTCAGCGGTGGCGTTCGGGGCCGAGAATTTTAACGCCTTCCCACAATGCACCTGCTTGCAAACAGCGTCCGCTGACTCTTGGGTCCACGTGGTCGCGGACCCGGACAGCCAGTGGATGTCGTTGCCGCTCACTATCCCCACCGAACCAGAGCAGGAATTATTCAGAATCAACACCTTGTGGTCTGACAGGAACAAGAGAGGAGGAAGAGACAGATTAGTGTATAATAATAATAGACCCAGCCCCCAAACTTAAAAAAAACATTTGTAAAATGTTTTAAAAAAAACAATGCTTGTTGTTAAATGTGGAATAATGAGCAACACAATCTATTTAAAATTAAATCTAAATAATGAAAACAAAGATTCAAAGATTGTTGAGATCCCTGTATTTTATTTTAAAACTCACATTCAGCGTGCAATTTTCAATTTGTACGTTTTTAATGCCATTGTTTTTGATATTATACATTTAGATTGTTTTTTATTTTAGTTATAACTTCTAGAATCAGTTGAATGCCTGTGTTTATTATAGACTTACTTTACACCTTGATCTGCTGCCCCCTGGTGGCCAAAAGGGCGCACATTTATTTTCCTTCTCTTTTTTTGTGTATTGATAGTTTTAATGTCTTTATACACTGATGTTAGTGTGATATTGTCTTTTTTCTTTACACTTTAATGACAGTTAAAGAATAGAAACATGTAAGAACAAAGACTCACCGTCACAGGTTATCTTCACTGCTTCTGTCCCAGATGCTTTTTTAGACGTTTGTGTAAAACACTCAGAAATGCTGGAAGTGGTTTTGCTGCAGTTTAATGTCTGGGTGAGAAAATCCCCCGAGCTTCCGCCGAACTGTTGCTCAGGACTGTCGCTCTTTTGTCTCGGTCCACAGTGGATTTGTCTGCAGACGGTGTCCGAGTTGTCATCTGTCCACTGATCTGTGGACACTTGTTTCCAACTGCCCTCGTACAGGACCTCCACTCTGCCCGCACACTTTCCAGGAGCGTCCGCCAGTCTCACGTCTAAACTTTCTGCACCGGAAGAAAAAATATGAACAAACACAGACGGAAAGAAAAATAACTAGGACTGCACACAGTCATTACAGGGCCCTCACGTCCAGATGCAAGTCGGGGAGTGCAGCAGTTCCCTGACCTCACTTTTGAATCTTATTGGAAAATGACACTAAAATCCAAAATGGCCGACTTCCTGTTGAGCTGAGGCCACGGTTACGGTCAACTTTTTTGTTCGTCTTTGTCTATAACATCTTTCCACCAAGTTTCAGGAAATTCAGTGGAACTCGATGTATGGAAGTTATAGGGCACTTTATGTTTCGTGGCGAATGGTCGAAATTTACCAAAATGCCATTTTTAATCTGCAAAACCTTTCGATAACTTTTCACCTTTGTTGTGTCTAGTACAAATTGTCGTGTTTTTTTATGTCTGTTCAGCAAACGTGCACAGACGTGTTCGCTCATTTACATAGGGTGCATATCGCCAAAAATGCAAACCAAAATCCAAATTAGCTGACTTCCTGTTGAGTTGTGGCCATGGTTACGATTGACTTTTTTCTTCTTCCCACCATGTTTGGGGAAATTTGATGGAACTCAATTTCGTCTCCGTTTTCACCTTAGTGGGTGCTTTAGAGCCCTAGAGCAACGCATGGGTCTACTATGCCAATATCGCATTTTCACAGACCTGACCTCCATGCCAAGTTTCAAGAGTTTTAATGCACGTTAACCCCCTAAAAAATGACCGGAAAAAGACATTGATATAATAATAATAATCTGAAGGAAAACAATAAGCTCCTCGAACACATTTGTGCCAGGAGCTTGTTTCAGCCCCTGCCATTTGTGGCTCGGGCCTTAAATATCTATTATTATTATATATATTATATATAAGTATCTTTCCTGTTGTATCTCACCTGCGCAGACGACGTAAGCCGTGGTGGAACATTTCATGCCTTGGTCATGTATGGCCTGACAGTGCCACAGTGACGACTCGCTGCCTAAACAGCGGACGTTGTCCATTATTCCTGGTCCCGTAGACTTTTTCTCATAACTGATCACCTGGAGAGAAATATACCTTCATATCACAGAACATTACAGAGACTCTAATGTTTTAATATTGAGCCATGAATGAAAGCTCACTTTGCCACAGTCCAGCTCTCTGCAGGTCACCTCAGCTTCTTTCATGGTCCACGTGGAGGCGCACACAGAGTACGTCGCTCTGTTCACTTCCATGTGAACGGTGCCGTAACATCTGCTGGCTTCACCACGGTCCATCAGAACCACTCTGACGCTGTCTGTGGAGAACAGAGTCAGGTATGTGATTCTGATGATTAAATCGGCGTTCTCTAACACACACGATTCAAATGTTCAGCTCGACTTTAAAGATTTGAATCAGGCTTCACTCGGCTCTCAGCCCATTTCTTGGCATATAAATCAGGCAGTGGGTGGAGTTCAGTGACACTTTAATCTGTCGACTATTTTCTCAATCAGTTACTTGTTTGGTCCATAAAATGTCAGAAAATGGTTTAAATGTTTTTTTTAATCAGTGTTTCCCAAACTTCATAATGATGATGTTCTCAAATGTCATATTTTCTCCACAAAATGATATTATTCAGTTTGAATTAATCCTTTGTACAAAAGAGGATTGGGGACACATGTAAAAAGTAAAAAAAAAATAAAAAGGAAAGAAACAAAAAAAAACACCCTGAATGAGATTCAGTCAGGATTCTTAGATTTCAAGTCAGATATCTATTCTGGGATTTTATGTCAGAATTCTTAGATTTTAAGTCAGAATTCTATTCAGAGATTTTAAGTCAGAATTCTTAGATTTTAAGTCAGAATGTTTAGATTTTAAGTCAGAATTCTATTCTTAGATTTTCTGTCAGAATGTTTATATTTTAAGTCAGAATGTTTAGATTTCAAGTCAGAATTCTATTCTGGGATTTTATGTCAGAATTCTTAGATTTTAAGTCAGAATTCTATTCAGAGATTTTAAGTCAGAATTCTTAGATTTTAAGTCAGAATTCATACATTTTAAGTCAGAATTCATAAATTTTATGTCAGAATGTTTAGATTTTAAGTCAGAATTCTATTCTTAGATTTTCTGTCAGAATGTTTAGATTTTAAGTCAGACACCTTTTTTTTAACAACTTTTAATTTAAAAGTTGTTAAAAAAAGAAAATTTGAGATTCAAAGTCTGAATTTGACTTTTTTACATTTTTCTCACAATTTCCCCCCCCCCCCCCAAAAAAAAATCCCAATTGTGGCCTATAATCCTCTTCTGTGTTAGGATTCTGTGCCTTTGTTATAAGAAGCAAATACATTTGAAAGAAATGTTCAAAGAAATGTTTTAATTATTTATTAAAAGGAACTCAAAAGTAGCAAAACAGTTAACGACTAATTTATTAATTGATTTTAACCCTATTTGTTTCGCACTTTTTATTGTGCCTGTGTCAGATGTCACCAACTTTAAAAAGGAAAACAAATTCAAAATTCAACAAGATGATTGCATATTGTATGTTTGTATATTGTAAAATGTTCAGCCCTAATTGAACTGACTTACCTGAGCATGTCAGCTCTGTCCCATTGAGACTGAGTGAAGAACCACAGTTCATCTGCCGACACCAATCATCAGGACTGCTTACATTTTTTTTAAAAGGAACCCATTTTTCTTGTTCCTCCATTTCCAGCTGCCCAGAACACACACTCACACTCTGTTTCTTCTGTCTGTTTCTTCTGAGCTGCAGTCGCTCATAACCTACAAAACAAACCACAAGAAAATATCGAGTATTGTATTTTTTTGTTCTTCACATCGTGGTCAACATTCCTCAGCTCCACTCCGATCACAAACCCTGGTATATTCTAGGGATGAGAATCGGTATCATTATTGGACCGATACTGGTCAAAATCACTGGATCTGATATCGGAAAGATAAAAATGTAGAATCCGATACGATCCAAAAATCATATTTCGCAAACGTAAATCAAAATCAGCAAAAGCATTTTAGCTGAGCCATGTTTGGGCCGTTTATTTCCTCCTTTTAGGGAGAACAATATTTGTGACACAGTTGGAGAATTGTCTTTGAAATGACTCAAATGTGTTATTCTAAAATGACTATCTGAATAATATCAGTAGATACTTAAGTTTTTACATCATTATCGGGCACAAAAAAGTGAAAAATCCTTAGTTTATAAAGTACAGAACAGTATTTCTGATTTTCCTCCATGTACCACCAGGGGGAGCTCATGTACCACTGGTGTTACAGTACACGTTATCCAGGTACGTTAGTCTGACTAAGACTAGCTCGATTTTAGTCGGACTTAAATGACATTAAGAAAAACAAATTATTGTCTTAGTCCGGATTTTTAACATCTGTAAACACTGTAGGTCACAACACACGTGTGTTCGTGTGTGTGTGTGTGTGTGTCAGTGTTTGTTACCTGTGCAAATGACAGAAGCAGGATGTTTGCACTCGGTCGACTCCTGAGTCACACACTGCCACAGATTATTCAGAGGCTGAATGTTTCCACAGTCCAGCTTCATCTTCCTGGACTTTGTAAACTCCTTCCAGATCATCCAGTTGTGCACAGCTATCTCCTTAGATTTGCCACAGCCGAGGCTTTCGCACACATAATCCGCTTCTTCTTTACCTTCACGTCGGTAAAATAATCATTATCGTGGTAGTAAACCCAGCACGGTAACACTTTACAATTAAACATTAATTAACAATAGATAACTCTGTTATGAGAATTTAATTAATGTTTTTAACTAACCGCTAACACAGCCGCTGTTGATATCAGTAAAAACTGTTAACTGACATTTGTTAAATAAGTAACTTGTAAATGTCTTTATTAAGTTAACATTTCTTAGTAGAAAAACAAGTAGAAAATGTGTTTCCCTGAAGTGAAACTTAACTAGGATTTCATAAATGTACAGACTAAGCATTACTCAACTACAATTAAGGATTTGTTAACCATTATTACCCTTTTATTAATGCTCCGTGTGGTGCCTATTGTTAGGTAGGAAACATGTCCGACAAATATTTAGTATTGTTGTGGTTATTTAAGCATTTAAGCAAAAAGCATTAATGGTTAATAAATGCTGATTCAGCAATTCCATTAAGAGTTAGCTGGTGTTAATGGCAGTTTTGTAAACCTTTAAAGTATTTGAGTTAATATCTTGATTTACCTGAATAACATTGTTAAATATTTAGCTGAAACGTGAATTAACAGTTAGTAAATGTTTATTACAGAATTAAATAACTACCATCAAACAAAGGTACTACAAATGGAAAATGTAATTACCACCTATTGATGAAGTATATTAATAGGTAATTAGAGGAGTCAAAAATAAAGGTGTATATTGGAATCCTAAAGGGAACTGATTTTTAAGAAATTTAATAAAACAGTCAATATGAAGTCAGTTACAATAATAATGATATATTCAGAATATTCAACTTAACAATAACAATGAAATTGGAAGGGATTGACCATGTTCTCAGATTAAGATGTGTACATTAAATTGAAAGGAAAATTCAATATATGACATTTTCAAAGACAATGTTGGTGGATTTGTTGGATTAAACTGCCATAAAAGTAGGTAATAATTGTGATAAATTAAAGAAAACCAAAAATAATACTGTGTGATGTTAAACACTTACCCCAGTTTTCAGCACAAAAGTAGCCTGGCTGTTTTTTCCCGTCGACTGAGAACGTAAGAGCTCCAGCACATTCAAACCCGTCCAGGGAGATTTCGATTTTATCTACAACTGCAGTCACACAGTAAAAACAGTGTTAGCACTGTTAGCCCGCTTGTTTCACAGAATATCTGACAATTTAAAGGTGTACGTGTTCTTAAAGGGAACTGTTTAGGTTATTTGTAGTGAGGTTCTATGAGACATTTTCACATTATTAACACTTGGGACACGCTCGCTGATAAATTGGCGGCCGATATGGACAGAAAGCAAACAGTAAACAGGTTTTAGCCGCACAACAAAAGATTCACCTGTTAAAATCTGTGTCCGTTTAAGTCTTTCATATCTTAAAGAACACTTTTGCCACATCATCTCTCTGTGAGACAAACATTTTTGGCTGGAAACTGAAGTTTGTAAAATGCTCGCTCCCTCGCGCCAAAGTCCATAGAGAAAATCAGCGTTTTTAGCTCACAGAGACACAGACGCTGCTGGTTTACTGCTGCCCCGTGTGGTAAGTTTGTGTCACTGAGGTGAATCCAAACAATGGATTTCAAACACAAAATTCACACAATAACACATATGAACTTAGTAATGGAGGCAGCAGTGGACAGACAGCTTATGTTTGTTGTGATTTTAAAAATGCTGATTTTCTCTATGGACTTTGGTGAAGAGGACCAAACGCATTACATATACTAACTTGTTCTTAAGATGTTGTAAGCTGAATAAGGTGTTTTTATAAGTGTCTATGTCCAGAAGTCAGTGTTGATAATAAGTTAATATCTCATATAACATATAACAAACCAGCACTCTGCCTCTAGACAAATGTAGTAAAATAAAAGTCGAGTCTCACGTGAGCATTTGATTTTCTTCACCGTATCCTTGAAGTATTGGCTGACTCCTAGACCGGGATAATCGCAGTCAAACAAATGATTCTCGGTCCCGTTGCATTTCACTTCGTTGAGCCACACGTCCCCGGACGGCTTTGGCACGTCCTCTGTGGCGCCCTCCACTGGAGTCCCACATTGAGTGCTTCTGCACACCACCTCCTCCGTGGCTCTGTTCCAGTCCTGATCCCCGACGATGCCCCATTTGTTCTTGTATAAGATTTCAACGTGACCGTGACATGGATGCTGTCCACCGCGCAGAATCAGCCGCATACCTGCAGTTGTACGGAGGTTGTAGGATTATTATGGGATGTATAAGGGCAATGGGTTTGTTATTGTTGTCCATGTCTTAACTTTTCCATGGAAACATTTTTTATTAAAGCATTTTAAAAAGTTTATGAATATTGTCTGCTCAGTCTAGAAATTATGACGGAGCATTAACGACCAAAGTATTCAAATAAAACCAATAAACTTGACTCTTATTGTACATATTATAGTTACTGCTGTTCCTTTTACATAAATCATTTCTATATTTGAGCTTTAAGCACCTGCATACACATTATGTCCACATATTTTTTCTTCATGAAGATTATTTTTATTTTCTTACTTTAATTCTATCTAATTAACATTTTTTAATTAGATTTATATATATCTATATATACATATATATATTACCTGCGCGCTGCTCTATCTTGCCGTGTACGTGTGAGATCAGCAGCAGCTCAGTGTGAGCGATGAAGACGAGCAGGAACCACATGTTTGTTTCAGCTAAGACCCACAAGAGTGAGACAGGAGAGACTTCAGCACAGCTCTTTTTATTTGACAGGGACGTGTCGATGAAAAAAGAGCTGATCTGTGTGTGATTGACGTCGAGATCGCAACTGTGCAGGAAGGATAAATAACAGCTAGTTATTGATTTTTGTAATAACTACATAGATTCTACATTTTTAAGAAAAACAGCTCAATTTAATAAATTACTACATTTTGATGAATATCTTTCAGTAAAAACACAACCGCCTTGTTGTCTTGTCTTTAAAGTAAGTAACTAAGTTCTCTTAAGTCTTTAAGGCGGGGTCCTCAAACTCGAAATGACCAGGAGGCCAGTGAACTTCTAGTCTAGTCAGGAGGGGGCCGGTCATGTAAAAAAAGTTTGGGAAAAATGAACTGTTTAGTGATAAGAAATTAAAATTAAATATGAAGTGTTTGTTTTAATGTATGATTTACAAAAAAATATGATTCAAAATGTATCTGTAAATAACAAAAAAAGACATTTATGATGCAAAATGTATCTGTTAATAAAAAAAGACATTTATGATGCAAAATTTATCTGTTAATAAAAAAAGACATTAAATCAAAGTAATAAATAGACAATAGTAATTGAATGTTGAATTTAATATGTGATAAATATAACCTAATGTATTAATGTTATATCAAAATAAGTATAGGGCCGCAGGACATCAACTGTGGGGCCACAAGTTTGAGACCCCTGCTTAAAGCAGTGGACGGCGTTGTTATTCTTCTTAAAATTCAATACCATAAAAAACAGGATCAGGCCCAAAATGGAACCTTGTGGGACGCCATAAGTGAAAGGAGGCATAGCTGAGGAGGATTCACTGAAGCAGTACAGTATGATAATAGGATTATAATAAGATGCTTTCAACGTGCGCTTGTTTTTTAAACTCAACTTGGTTCAACATTACTCCATTTATTGTTAATAATTATTGCTATATTCTTCTTTGATAAATAACATTTACATTTTTAGAAATAAATATATATATATAAACATTTAAAATTCAGGTTTTGTGAGTGCTATAAAAAATATACATATTTTATAACCTACTAAATTACTAGGCAAATTATTACTTAAAATAAATTCATTGAAAAAAATTCTGAATTATTACAGGCCAATTATATTATATGAGAAAAGCAAAATATAGAAGGTTTCAGCACTTGAGTTAGTGCAATAATTATATTTGTGTAATTAGATTCAGACCTCAACTAATGAGACAAGAAATTCTTCAAAGAAAATATATTTTTTCTCCGTATAATGATTGCAAACAATTATTTTAATCATCTTTACATCATTTTTTAATGGTCTTAAAAAAGTAATTTGTCTTCAAATTGTAAATCAAAATAAAAAAATGCACACGTTAAATATAATATTTAACATCAAAAAATCATTCATAGAAATCCAGTATCATAAGATTTATTTTTTTTTTTAATCAACGTACATACAATTATTATTTATTTGATAGTGTTTTTTTATCTTCTCATTTAAATTTTGACAAATATTATATATGTATATACTATATATAAATGTACATATTGTTTAACTCTACAGTTGTATACAGAGTTAATGTGCAATTAATGCTGTTTTATTATGAGAAAGTTGAAAGAGTTATATTCTTGTTTTTGTCAGAAAGTATAAAATATTAAAGTTACCACACACATCAAAGGTCTTTTTAATTTGTCACCAAATATCACGTATGTGCTCAGTTGACGTGTACGACACGACGGTTTCGACCACAGGTTTCTCGCTTATCAGCGAAACGATCTGAGATTGCGCTTAACTGACTCGACCACCCGCTGGTGGGCGCAGCTTAATGTCGACTGAGCAAAAGCCACAAAACCGGTCTTATATCTAAACAGGAAACCTTCCCCCGGCTCATTTACTTTTCATCTCAGGAAAGTATTGTGCAATAATAATAACAGAAAACGGATGAAACTGTTACATGAGTTTAAAAATCACATTATTGGTAGTTTTGGAAGTTCACACCGAAGTGTACATTTATGTTTCTGTTTTACCCGAATAAATAAGTGAAGGCGTGGCCACGGCAATCCTTGGCGTTTTGGGTGAATTTCGACCATCCGACACGAAACAGGAAGTGCCCTTTGACATCAGCACACGTTGAGTTACACCAAATTTCCCGTAACTTGGTGGGAAGATGTTATAGACCAAGACGAACAAGAACATAACCGGGGCCTTAACTCAACAGGAAGTTGGACATTTTGATTTGCACGCTACGTAAATGAGCAAGACACATCACAGGCAAAACTTTGTCAAAGGGTTTTGCGGATTCAAAAGTGAGACCAGGGAACTGCTGCACTCCCCGACTTGCATGGGGGACACTTGCGTGGGGACGCGAGGGCCCTATAATGACATCCTAGTTATTAATACCTTTTAGAAATTGGACACAGATACCGACACTGTGGAGGTGTGTAACTTAATTTATCTTAATTTAAAAGAAAAATATATTCATCACCATGTATTGCTTTTTATTATTAAAATTGATTAAATGTATGTTAGTGAAGCCTGCGATTGAACAGGAAGTTGTAGAGTAATAAATGTCTTCCTATAGAACAAAAAAATGCAACCAACTAAATCATATATTACTTCTTTATTTGATGTATTTTGTCATTTAGTTGTTTTATCTCACTTGTTTGTTCGTAATCCAAAAAAAATAGTATTGTCAGAGTTTAACCAATGAATGATGTTATTGATCCACTGCTGCCTCCATTATTAAGTTTAAATGTGTAATTTTTTTTTCAATCCATTATATAAATTAATTGTTTCAGATTGACATCAGTGACACAAACTTGACAAACACTGCAGCAGTGCAGCAGCTCCCGTTTCCCCACAGGCTAAAAACGTCAATTTTCTCCATGGACTTTGGTGCAGGAGAGAAAAAGTAAAGCAAGGCGACAAAACTTTAGTTTCCTTTCACAAAAAAATGTTGTCAAACCACACGAGATCATGTGAAGAGCTCAAACACAAAACATGTACTTAAGGTGGGTGAAAATGTTGTTTCCTTTGGTTTAACGATTTAGAAAAGTAACCCGTGCTTTTATTTGATCAAGACTTGACTGCAGTGAACTGAACACACTCAGATCACAGTTGATAATAAAATGATGATTTTATCTTTTAACAGGCACAGAGAGATAATAGCACATCACACCCAGTCTCACTGCTCTAAATATACATTAAGATGTTTTTTAAATGTTTGTATGAGTTCAAATACATTTTAATCACCAATTCATTCACTTTAATTTCTGAATTAAAAAAAACAACATATTTCTTTATTGCAGATGGTAAACAATAAAGTGTTGTAAAAAATGTTAATGAAGTAGGAACTTAAGTTTTTAAAAACAAACAAACACAAAAACCAAATACAATGATCTTAATTTAATTTACCAAACAAATAAACAAACAAACAGTTAACACAAGGTCTTGTTTTTTACAACTAGAACAGTTTTTAATACTTCAATGGAAAAATTTAATTTTAACTTTCTCTTTTGATTTAATTTTAAATTTCTCTTTTGATTTAATTTTAACTTTCTCTTTTGATTTAATTTTAAATTTCTCTTATGATTTAATATTAAATTTCTCTTTTGAGTTAATTTTAAATTTCTCTTTTGATTTAATATTAACTTTCTCTTTTGATTTAATTTTAAACTTCTCTTTTGATTAATTTTTCTCTGATTGATTTAATTTTAGGGTTTAAATGTGATTTAAAAGTCACAGTGTTCTTTTGTTACAAGTCAAACATGACTCTTTTTTTCCCTGGTGGTGGAAAAGAGTAAATGATAATGATAATATTAATAATAATAATGATAATAATAATAATAATAATAACAATAATAACAATAATGATGACTAATCTGTCTGCGTTCCAGCTCTGTAGTTTCACCAAAACTATGCAAAACCATCAGCATGGGCTCCTTATACTATTACTACTACTACTACTACTAATAATAATAACAATAACAAAATGACTGAAACTACATAATATTTAATAATAATTGTCTCTGCAGTAGTTTTATTACTGACACACACTCACAAAAAGACGCATCAGATTTGCAAAAGCATCTTTTCACCACTAGGTGGTAGAAAGAGACAGTGTCTTTGAGCTTCAGTGGAAGACATAACTGTCGTAAATGTCACTATTTATTATTATTTTGTTTGAGATTTTTCATGGAAATCAATATGGAACCATTTCAGGTGAAAGGATAAAGTTGTTCATATTTAGATGGATGTTTTGACAAACAAATTATTCACTTCTTCATTTGTCAGATGACAGGAAAAACATTTTATCTGCATGTGAAACTGCGTGTGTGTGTGTGTGTGTGTGTGTGTGCGCGCAGTTTCTTCCTGTGCTTGATTTTATCACTTTAAAACATGTGCAAAGTGTCTTTGAGCGCAAAAAACACTTTAAAAACGCTAAAAAACACTTTAAAAACGCTTTAAAAGTGACATGTGAATAAAATGTATTATTATTCTTATAAATTAGATTCTCCAGGTAGTTATATACTTGATCCAGCCTTAAATCCTTGTAAAATTGAAACTTGTGCTCTCATATTCTAACAGTGAGCGGTCTCTGTGGTTACGGCAGAGAAAAAACATCCTGTTTGGTAGTTTCCTTTCGTGCACCTGCAGCTTCAAGATGGTCCAGATATGGAGCGGCTGTAAATGGTATATCAGTGGACTCCATTGCGGGTGCATGTGTGTACATCACTGTATATAAACACACTCTTCAGCAGCTATAACCTCTTAAATTAAATCCCAGGTTTGAATGTGTTATTACACAACCTGAGATTAACATTTTATTTTTAGAGTTTTGTCTGAGTTTATAAATAAGAATTTAAAAAAGGACTTGAGACTTGTATTTGAGAAATTCCTAAATTTCAACAACCTGACACTTAATATAAAGGAGCAGCAGGTGGATTTGTCAGTATTTAGACCAGGGTCTGGTCTTTTGGAGGGAAAAAATAGCAACTATTCAATCATATTATGATATTCCATCATGATATCTCATTATCTTTCATTTCATTTATTTGATTAGGACAATGCACGTTGATCAACATATCTGCAAAAGCATCAACATTAATATGCCGGACTTAGCGCATTTGCTACATTTCATCCATTGTCCTAAGGCAGGTGTCATAAAAAAAGCTGGTGGCTATCAAAGTCCAAGGTTTTGTACTTATTAACAATATTACAATAATGATAACGTGTAGGTTTTTTAAGTAGTTTTAAGTGTTCTCTTGAAGTGAGCCCTGCGGTACTCCAGCAGAACAATATGAAGACAGCGAATCACCAATTTGAACTGCCTGTTTTCTGTCTGACAGGTATGGTTTCCTCCAGCAGAGGACGCTGTTTGAGAAGTTGAAATGAGTTAATTTGGCATAGCACAGTAGAAATATTTGTAGTAATTGACATTTCACAGAATTTCAAAATAAAAGTGTCTCTGTTGACATGGAAATATATAGTACCCAATAAAAATGTATTTATGATGCAAAATGTATCTATTACTGAAAATAAATATAGATAAATAACATTATAATGACTTTAAGTATGGAGGAGAAGTCTGTTAAAAGCCTTCACTTAATTCAAAATGCTGCAGCACGAGTTCTGACAGGAACTGGAAAGAGAGATCATATCACTCCAGTGTTAGCTTCTCTACACTTGCTCCCTGTACAGTTGGGAATTCAATTTAAATTCCTCCTCCTCCTCATGTACAAAGCACTTTAATGATCAGGCCCTTTTTAAAGAACTAGTTTTACCTCATCAGCCTAGATCACTTCTGTCCCTAAACACAGGCTTACTTGTGGTTCCCAGAGTCTGTAAGAGCAGAATGGGAGGCAGAGGCTTCAGTTACCAGGCTCCTCTTCTGTGGAACCCCTTAAACCTTAAAAAGTCTTTTTAACCCACTTAAAAGACTTAAACCTTTTTGATAAAGCTTACATAGGTTCACATTAGGAGAGGAGGGGAGTACAGAACTTTCAGGGCCAACCTCAATAGGGTCATCAAGTCCATCCAGATTCACACAAAGGTCAAAAGTCCATACACAAGACAGAAAAACCAAAGAGTTATTCCAGTGTGTGTAGAACAACGTAAACTGGAACTTATTCAACAAGATGATCGACATGTTGTAAATCCATAATTCAGTGAATAAAGATTTAGCAGTTTTTCTGCAGATACACAACCCTACATGTCAGCAGTATTGTGTATTGTGTGTGGTGGCGCTGTTGCACACATACTTGGATATCAATAATAAAGGCCGACAGAAAACAATCAATTTTGAAAAGCCAGTCTCCATCTAAACTCCCAGTCACCGCTGTAATTCCCTTATTGTGTCCTTGTGTGAGCATCGGGCGTAGCATTGATTAGGCGGCAATTTTATCCGTGATTGCATGTATGCATAGCTGACCCCATATCTGCGACTATAAGCTGCAAGGCTCCGATGGCTGCACAAACACTAAGCAACACAATTACACACACACGTAATCATGCACATACATTTATGATACGTGTTAAACTTTAATTACCCCCGAGATGGTGTTACACAATACTGATGACAGCTTATAGGACTTGTGTGTGTGTGTGTGTAAATAAGTGAAGAGAGATGAGCATCACTGCTATTTTCCAAGAGCTGTCTAGGCTTAATATTTAAAGGGGAAGTTTGTAGTTCCTAGTGACACCTAGAGGAAACTGTAACTTCCACAGAGGTGAAATGACCTTGGTGTTTGCATCATCAACACACTCACGCAAAGGCAGGGTGCTATAATGTTCATCACAACAGTGGAGAGATGAACAACGAGTGACAGAGTGAGTGCCTGGTTTACAGGGGAAAGATAAGTCACTGTTAGGCTGCTGCATTCACACCAAACGCAAAATTATGCGGCGTGCCATTCACGCCACGGGATCACTTGTGCACTCGGTGCATTTGTGTCTTGAACAGTGTTGTAATGTAACAAAGTACAAATACTTTGTTACTGTTACTGAATTTTCACATACGTATCTGCACTTTACTCCGTTATTTATAGTCCTGACAACTTTTACTTTTACTCCACTACACATTTCCGAGATAAAATGTGCACTTTTACTCTGATACATTTCCGTTAACCGTCTTTATTACTTGTTTCTACAAAATAAAAGGCCAGGTTTCTGTTCCAGACGCCGGGTTTCAGCTATCAGCTGTTTCAGCTCTCAGCTGTCACCTAGCAAGCTCACGCAAATAAACCGCAGATTAATGTGCCTTAAAACAATGAAGTTTAACTTATATCAAGCATGTTAGAAATAATTACTTAAATCCTTTAATTGATTAAGCTGACCAGTGGCGTGCACAGACATTTTGTGTTATTATAGCAGTGAGAGATTATAAAAAAAAAACATTACAGGCACTGTAGCACAAGTTCAAGGTAATTACATATTGATTTATGTCAACATGTTAAGAACTAAAGGTGTCAGAACTGTTCAAAGTATCATGAGTGAGTGAAGAGTGAGCATTGCCACTCTAAGGTGCTATAGCACCACCTAGTGTCTACCTGTGCACGCCACTGAAGCTGACTTAAACCTGAGAATGTCTTATATTTTCACACTTTCTTATATTACCACACCAATCTGTGATAGTGAATTTTACTTCTAATATTTACTTCTATATAGACAACAAATTAAATAAACTCATTAAAATCAGTCAGAGATGTAAAAACTGTTGAAACCAGGCATGAGTTCAAATCTGATTAAATCAGATAATATCAGGAAAATGTTTTTAAATGACCAGAAATGTAAGAGATTTGAGTTCCTATCTGTGTACAAGAGAAACATATGATCCTGGCAACTGGTTTTCTGGTGTTCGCCCTCTATAGGCCACAGTGTCTCACACACTCACGGTCACATCCACAGCTGACATTATAATCCCATGAAGCTCTTCCTTGTTCACGGCAATAAATCCCTCCACCTCTGCAACAGTGAAGTTCACAAGAGTAATACATTGTACATCTCCTCATCCTGCTGATAAAAAACAATCATTTGAGACTGAATTGAGGTCATGGCCTCGTCTCTTTTTTATAATTTATCTATTACTCACCCCTGCTGGGCAAAAATAAAACTTGCATGACTGTACATCAACAGTAATGTAACCTTTCCTCTGTTTTGAAAAAGAATGGGGAGGGTCATGGAGAGAGACAAGCAGATGCTAGTGGAGATGGAACTACGAGTGCAAATATATGTTTTGGAAGAAAGCTCTGCTCTAAATCTACACATTTTTTTGGACAAAACTCCAGATTTTCTGATGGCGATCTTGTCTACAAAAAAACTTAAGAAACGCTTCACAAGTTAAAACCGATGACAAGAATTTGTGAATTGGGCAACATTCAGTAAGTTTTTTTTTAACAATTGTCTGATATTTACACCAGGAAAGTGATTTAAAAGGAAGGAACAGCAGAAAGGCCATCATCTGCTACTCTCCCACATGGAGTCCCCCAAGGCTCCATTCTGGGGCCTATTTTATTTTCAATTTATCTGCAGCATGGCATCGCTTCATTTTAACGCTGATGATTCCCAAATCTACATGTTATTGAAAACTAATGACCCAAGTTCTGTATAGCGCTTGTTTGACTGCTAAGCAGACATTAAAGCTAAGCTCATCTTGTTAGGACCAAGGGGTGTCCACAACGTCCCAGTGTAAAAAAAATAATACTGTAACTAATCTAACTAAAGATTTTAAAATGGATCTACAGATACATTTGGTGGTTCAACTGCAACTTTCATTGAAGGTCAAGTCTTTCCTTTTTTTCAATGATTTTAATTTCTAGCATTTTTAGCCAGGCTGCCCTCTCTTGCTTGCAGTTAGTCCAGAACACACAAGCACTGGTCTTGCCCCATCTTACCTCAGTGATCCTTCACGTCCTTATTCACCGTCACAATCACTGAGGTCTGCAGAAAGATTTCTTCTTGTGGTACCTACTACCTAGGTTGAGATGAAATCACTGGGGAGACAGAGCCAGTGCTGTGGTGAAACAAACTGTTTTATTTGTATATACAGTATATATTGTTTGACTTTGCTTCTGTGTTTTATTTCTTTTATGTCCTGTTTTTATTGTTTTTTTTTTTACACTGCTTTTAGTTTACATTGTTTCATATCCTGTCTGTTTTGTACAGCACTTTGGTCAACTCACTTGTTTTTAAACGTGCTATAGAAATACATTTGGATTGGATCATGACGTTTCAATGTCTGGGGAATATTATCAGCATGCAGATAATATACGTATGTATGTGCTTATTAAGTGATATGACAATAAATAGATTGCATGATTGTTAAGCAGAGAAAAGCAGTTCAAGTGACTTGCTTAAAATGTCAATATGCCGTCAAATCTGGGTTTTTATCGAGGCAATATAAAATATTGTGTTTTACATATAAAATGAAAGAAAATGTTATCTTAAAATTCTAAATAAGATTCTCTTGGAACCCATGTGACTTTTTATGCAGATGACACCCAGCTCTACCTATAAATCCACCCATCCCCACCTTAACAGTGATAAAACTGAGGTTATCCTCATTGACATCCAATCCACCTTAAGCAACCTGACAGTTTTTCTCTTCAGTTTCTCCCTCCCCTCAGGGTAAGAAGAGACTGGGTCTCATTCCCAACAGCACCCTATCATTCAAAGCTCACATCAATAATGCAATTCCATATATACATATTTCTCTGTATGCAACATTAATCACTTTTGCTTTTCCCTCACACAGACTAGTCTCCTGTGGGTTATTTGCCAGTGTGTTTTCAAACCACAGATGCGCGTGCATGTGTGAGCTCATGCTGAACTAAAATGATGTTACTTACGTTTCTACAGACAAGCACGTCAAAATAAAAGTGGCAAAAGCAGACAAGGACACAAAGTGAAGGTGAAAAACACTTTTCTTTAAATGGACAATTGTTGAAGGTGGAATGATAAAAGGTAAAGGCTGGAGAGCACAGTGAATGAGTGACAGATGACAGGAGCGGTGACTGGAGTGGCAGTTACAGCGTCCAGGTTTAAATGATATCCTAAAGAATCAGGGAGCAGAAGGTATCTGGGTTTGAGCAAGGGTCTTTCCATGTGTGGGTTCTTTCTTTCTCCCTCCCGTAGTGGTTGACTGGATGGTGTAAATTGACAGGAAGAATGAATGTGGATAATTCACCCCCCCCCCCCAACACCCTTCAGTCACAAGCCAAGTTCACAAAAAATGTGGAATCAAAACACAAAGATCACTTAAAGAAGAAGGGTTATAGCTTATAATCTGATTGTCCTCCAGGATTTATTATATTTCCCTGTTTTCCTGTTTACACTCTGGATCAATGAGGAGCGAAGCATTAAGGACATTGGAGCAGGAGGCAGTGGTGGGGGGTTTGGAGATGGTGAGCTGTCATTTACAATGTAGGGCATGTCCTTGAACATAAACACCCCCTTGCATTTCGACCAAACGACTCTAAAAAACGGCAACAGAGGAATCGTAATTGACCGTGAGCGCAGGGTGCTGACGGGCTAAAGCACTCACGGGCGTGATGCGACTCACAATGAGCTTGATGGAATGGTTCAAAGAACCTGATTAACAGCCACCATCTCCCGCGTCCCGTGCGCCGTCTTTATCTTCAACTGAAATACAACACCTGGGATAAATTGGTGTGCAACCAGCTGTTGCTCATAAATTTCAATACTTTCTTGTCGCCCAGAGAAATGAAAGTGTATGGAAGGGACTCAAAGCTTGTGGCAGTGCGTCACTAAGCATGTTTCCAATGCTTTTCCAATGGCAACCCATCATGACGTCATCCACTGGGGTTTGTGAGCTGCCTTTTTAAAGACACAAGTTTGGTATTTTGACCATATTATGTGGAAGAGCAGGAGTGCGTCCACTGCACATGCCCCTGTCACCATCTCAACTGACCTATGAAAAGCACTGATTACACTGTCATGATGCTTCAATATTATGTTAAAGTAATACAGGGCATTATTTAAAATTTTCGACTCACAAGCGCCCCCACAGTTGCTGAGTGTAACCAAATTATCGTGTTTTATGGAGTCATATCACAGATATTGGAAAAAAATAAAATTTTTATTGCAAGTAAATGTATATAATTAATTATATTTTATATTGTTGTGCCAGCATTAGTTTTTTAACTTTTGTTTTATTTATTTACACCAGAGGAATAAGCTGATCTCTGGAGCAGGAGACTCTGATGATCTTATTGGCTGAATTCTCAGTTGGAAGACTACTAGTAGCAGATAAATTCAACATTTCTGGAACTCTCCTGGCTTCCAACCTCAAGCTACAGATCACCCCTCTCTTCCCTCTTCTGTCTTTTCTCTTTCCTTCTCTCTCTCTCACACACACACACACACACACACATAATCAATTCATATCCCTCTGAAACTGAACTGAAATTGTATTTACTTTCCCCATTACCTCACACTTCCCCACACACATACATATGCAAACATACATAATAATCCTAATCCATTCATATCCCACTGAATTGAAATTCTATCCAAACCCCCATCTATCACATCTCTTTTATGTTCATGTTATGTTGGCATCTATTGTAGCATAGCGATAAGATAACCGGGTAACCTCTGTTGTTTATGTGTGACCCGTTTCTATCTCAAGTCAGGGTAGATTATTAGTATTGGGTAAATTCATATTATTTATAGATGTTCTCAGATGCCTGGAGAGATGTGCAGCTATGGAAAAGTGCTGCATAAGGCACGATGTAAGAAACTGATTCAGGTTTGAATAAACAAAAAGGATCATGACATCTGTGAGGGAAACATTTATTTGGACCAATACATATGAAAAGTAAAAGGTGGATAATTACTCAAGGGAAGAAAAAAATCAAAGTGTGAAGGAGCAAGAGATCTGACCATTTTAATGAGGTCAGCTAAGGGTCCGTTATGCAGAAGTTCTTCTTTTATTATTAATTGGTGTCACTGGTGAGTGGGTTTATAGTCTACACCCTAAGTGTGTGTGTGTGTGTGTGTGTGTGAACACTGAGAGGGAGGAGATGGTGTGAGTTCTCCATCTGCCCCTAAGACACCATCTACTCCCTCCAGCTGTTGCTACACCACACGCACGCAGCAGAAGGTCTGTGAGTTGGATCAATGAATGCATGCATGTGTGCACAGAATGTGGCTGAATGCAGATGACAAGTAAACACACTCATAGCGAAGTAAATAGACCTTGTTTTGAGAAGAGACCTTTCCTTATTTTGCACATTTTCACATCATTAAAGAAAGACCTGAGGGCAGAATCCTGACTCCAATTAACTCCAGTATCTAGACTTTCCAATATTGTTCATACAAATATGTAATTATTTTGACAAAAGTTTACTTTTACCAGATGGTTGACCATACTTGGTGGCGAAACATCAAGGGATATTTTATATTAGTATCCATAAGCGGTGTAATGGTTCATATGACGCACATAAGGTACGGTTTTATGGTCATGGTTCAGTACGAGTTCATTACAATGGCAACAAAACCAACAAAAAGTCCCAAATGCATAGTAGTAGTAGATTTGGACTCATTTATCTTAAACCGTCATGTTTGTACCACCTAGTGTTGAATACAGCTGCACACAATAACATGTTATACTGTACATATCTGCACAAGTGACAGTGACAGTATGCCTAGTTTAAATGTTAATATCTACTGTATATCAGCAGCAGTGTGTGTGTGTGTGTGTGTGTGAGAGAGAGACAGTCTGTGTCTGTATTTAACACCTTGTTTTGTGCTTTATATCATAATCTTTGTGAAACGATCGTAGATATATACGTAAAGCTTTTCTGCTTCTCTGCTTTGTTCACTCCTCTCTCTGCAGAGACAGTGTCTCTCCATTGGTGGAGTGGAGTGAAGGAGAAAGGAGCTGTTAACATAGATCCGGCGTCACGTGACTCGCAATGCCAAATTGTCCGGAAAAGCTTCTGAAAAGTGTCATGTGACAGTGCCGTAAGACAGGATTCCCTTTGAAATACTTGAAAGTTTGTGAATTTGACTTTTTTTGGAAAATCGCCCTCAATAGACATGGGTCATTGAAAGTGCTTGAATTTCGGGTTGAACTGATGTGACCCTTGTTTGTTACGATGCCACCTACTGTTTCAACAGTTTGGTTGTCAACAGTGCATGTGAGAACAAAGGGCCTGAAAACTCAATCAATGCTAGCTGTTGTCTCTAAACCTAATTCTCTCATTGCTCAGACTGTAAACAGTAGTATACACCTTCATCCAAGATTGATGTTCCTCCATCCATTATGTCATCTCTTATCTTCTGAGGGTAATGTGAGAGCTGGAGCCAATCCCAGCGGACAATGGGAAGAGGTGGGGGTACATTCTGGGTAGGTCAACTGTCATTCACAAGGCCAATAAACAAACTTCACATCTGAGTGTCCAATTAACGTACCCAATTTGCATTGAGAATCCCTCCAGGCAGCAACCCAATCAGTCAGACTTCTGGTTTTAGACATTTTACTGCAGTGGTGAATACGTCTGACCCAGATATGAATGGACTATTTTCCCGTTCTTTAAAGCGACAAAATGTAGGATTTCAACCTTCAGATAATGTCTTAGAACAACTTACAACAGGGTGAATGTCACGCCTGTCAAAGCCTGAGCAGGTCTGCATCGTCTGTATTTATACTGGCACTATGTCACTTTTGATTCTGGGTCCATGCCACATGAAGGTCTACAAAATTCTTCATTACGGCACATTTTTTTATCGGTATTGTCTAGTCTTGTGCACGTTCCAGGAAGGGTAGTGGGCAATTTTTGGTTTCAGTAATACATTGGAAGCCCACATGGGGCAAACATGGTTGGGGCCACCATGGAAACCACAGAGAAACCAACGTGGGACCCATATTGTCATCCTAAATATAACTCTTATGTGCCCACATGGACATGCTGGCTCTGTAGTTAGGCTTTTGTTTTCATAACCTAACAGTATGGCTTCACAGGTACTTAAGCATCATAGAGGCCACTATCTTGCATGCATTTGGCGTTTAGAAGCAGAAGCCCACTATGTGAACAATGTCAACATGTAAAAGGCTGCAGGTTCCCTAATGAACTTAGGAAAAGGAATGGTGAGTGAGCGTGTGAGCGTGCATTCCTCAGCATTCAGGGTCTCAGAGTTCTTCATGGGGCCAGAACTCATGACTTCCAACTTCTATTCCATAGATATTAATGGTCTGTAATCACCCTCCCAACAAACACAGGTACCCCAGCAGTACATCATCAGATACCTCATCTCCTTATCACCTTGCCTTGCATGCCCACATGGCCGGCTGCCATGACAGCTTGAGCTTGAGCCACTTTTAGTTTAGTGTGTGTGTGTCATATATACAGAGCACAGTATGGCCACGTGTGAATGGTCCCCTCGTACGTTACTGAAGGGCTTTCCACATGATGTGCAGGACAGAAATAGTCCCTCTATAAATGAACCATGAGCAGTGTCTGGTGTGGTGGATGTCCTAATGATATCTTGACCTATGCACATCTGAGTGAATCCTGCAGGGTTCACAAAGTCATTATCTTTCTGACTTGAGTGTCTGATGTCAGTGAAGGAGGGACCACAAGCTTGTGTTAAAGACCGTGCCATTGATGGATCGCGTATAACCTCCCAGCACAATCACTCTGCTTATGTTGGGGCCTGAATGAGGATGATCTTTTCTGGTAGGGGAAGGGGGTGGTTGGTACAGCTGATGTAGTTGGTTAGACATGTCCTCTGGATGTCACGGAATCCTGAGGGAAAAAAGGTGTCACAAGAGGCTATCAGGCATAAAAGGCGACTGCTCTGCTCTGGGATTCTTCCCTCCTCGCTTTGGCCTCACTTTCCATTGCCTCCGTTTTGTTCCCATATACCTCTGTAATTGTAACTGTTAGGTTGGGAATCATTTTGCATTTGATTGATTTCGATTCTGCTCATCTATTCCAGTTCATCTTGATTCGCGTTGATTTCAGAAGATCAAAAGCCTGGGTCTGTTACGTCCCAGCTCGTTTGGGGTAGAAGGGAAGCAACAAAAAATAACCAAGATGTCACATGGTTAAATAAAATAATTTATTTTACAAAGGAGTTGATCGGAAATTTGACAAAATAATGTGGCATAGAGGATAGGAAAAAGCAAAGGAAAAAGGAATCTTCAAAAAGAGTTAAATTACTTATTAGTCAAATTTCTTCTTCCGTTGTGAGGGAGACAACCGGAGGTTCTGCGGCCGCACCAATCGCTAAATTGGACCGTCAATCCACACAGACTAGTTTGCATATCTAACTAGGACGGTGTCCAGCAGCCATAACAGGGTCCAATATTAGACGACATTTGATAGAAACAACAAACAATACTATTTACTAACTGAAGGGGGACCCCTGAGCAAATCCTACTTTGTGTTACTTTAACCAAAGTCCAAACCCTCCGAAATACTTTGGAACTTGTGGGGACCGTATCCTCACAACACCAACATGTCCCCATAACGATGGCAATGAACCCGCCACAGAAAGAACATGCATGTGCTGACACTATTCCAGGAAGTTACTATGCGTCCAACTAATCTGAAATGTCCCACATCTTTCATGTCTGGCCTGGATCCATCGCACTACAGCACATAGGGCTATTTTAGTTAACACACAGGCTGCAGGCCAGGAGAAGAATGAGCCTCATGATGAATCCTGTAATGTTCTCCCTCTTCTTTCTCCATCTCTCTGGTGGCGTTTTGATTATGTAACTGCTCACTGGAAACATATGACATGGATGTGACTTGTAGCCACGGAGACACAAATACACACACATACATAGAGTACATGATCACTGCAGGCATTATAACTAAGCATGCACACACACACACACATCTCTTGCACAGCTGAGAATGTTTGTGTGAAGAACTAACTTCCTCTACTTTCATTGTCCATGCAGCTGTAATTTTGACTTCATCTACTCATTTATTTGTT
Source organism: Solea solea (assembly GCF_958295425.1). Lineage (NCBI taxonomy): Eukaryota > Metazoa > Chordata > Actinopteri > Pleuronectiformes > Soleidae > Solea > Solea solea. The sequence continues at coordinate 23,481,824 of NC_081144.1, read as the reverse complement.
CAATAATTAAAGATATTAAATTGAATTCCTCAAGTGTTTATATTATGACCCCAGGGTTATGTTTTCCCATCCCTCCTGTGTGTGTTTCTCTCTACATGTGTGTGATTGGTTGCAGGTGTGCAGGCTTGATTAACTGACATGTGTGCAAGTGAATCCTGGGAGCTGATTGGTCAGGCACTGATCATCCCAGCTGCAGCGTACTTCACTGTCAGCAGACAGTTTGAGCTTGTTTTTTTTATTGTATTACTGGTGTTTTATTGGGAGTTGGGAAGATGGAGTCTACTCATTCTGATCTGATGACTTTTAGAGAATTTATGAAAACAAACTAGACTTCTTTAGTTCGTTAGGTCCTCAGAAAACTCTTGAGGATCGTTTTCACGAGGTCGACTGAACACGACGTCCTTCAATTCAATTCAATTTGTTATTTTTACTTCACACTCACCACCGCTTTCCACAGATTTGCCTCAGGCCAAACATCATGCTCCTATATTTTGCATTGACAGGTGTTTACCATATTTTAGCCTCCCAATCTGTGCTGCAGCAATGGCTTCTCTCTCCTCCTTACTCTCCTGTTCTTTCTTGCTCCTTCTTCAACATGCACCTCAATGCAGGTGCATCTCAATGAAGTAGAATATCATGGAAAAATTAATTTATTTCAGTAATTCAAATCGAAAAAGTGAAAATCATAGATTCATCACACACAAAGTAAAATAGTTCAAGCCTTTATTTGTTTGAATTTAATGAAAACCCAAAGTTCAGTATCTTGGTATCCCAGTATGTCTTCTAAAGCTCGGAGCTTTTCAAAATAAGGGGCATTGGAAATTGAACAGGCACAAAGAGAGGACCAGTGTGTACAATTTACCAACATTTATTTGTGATTAATGAAAAGCAACAATTAATATGATCGGGTGATCGTATGAAAAATTCAATATTATGATTTTATTTTCAGTGTCTGCCAATAATTTAATCTAAATTTTACACACTGGACCTTTAAAAATAGCAAGTGTGGGTTTAATATTTGAGTGGACGTCAATATAAATAATGTGCTATTATACACAGGATGCAACTGGGCGATATAGCGCTGTTTCCTGTGCCTGAGGGGCGCGGCGACCCATGCAGGCATGAAAAATGAGATATGGTCGTCATCAATACAACATGAGAGTGGGCTCAAATGAAATGAAGACAATAACAATGAACGTGTGATTTATCACTGCTGAGGGTGGTTTCTGCTACACAGAAGGATCCCCACTCTTTTACAGGATATTATGACTTCTCTTCTCTGTGTGCTGCTGTCGTACAAAAGGCAATTATTCACCAAAGAAAACTAAGAGCAAAGGCCCAGTGTGTGGAGGTTTGTGGGCAGTTCATGTAAGTCTATAACTACTTCAAAATAAAAAGGATTCTTGTTGTTACTGGAGCTTTAGAAGCCTTATGTACTTTAGACAGTGGCCTACTCATGGAGGCAGAATGGACAAACCAGCCAAATTATACTGCCATGACCCGGGGTTCTCCACATGACTTACCTTGGGCTTTTTAGTTCTGTTGTGCCTGCTTTTCTGTTCCTTGTTTTTGTCAGTCTTGTATTAATAAGTACCTTAAAGGGATGCTTGTACAAGTATCTTACCAGAAAATGACTGCTGGTAGAAGCTGAAGTCACTTTTTATAATTAAGTTAAAGGCGGCTGTAATGCACTTTATTTTGTTGGCCAACCGCCAGAAAGAAGACGATTATCCACAGATAGTGAATTTAGTCTCTGTGCTCTCGAGTGTCTTCATTAATTCAATCCACACAATGAGCTGCTGTGGTTTTCTGGTCCTGTTCTCTGTGTTTTGAGGCATATTTAATTATTGAAACTGAAGGAGTTATTCTTCTTCCTCCTACAGAATTGCGTTTTTCAGGGCCTGAACATTCGGTAACAAAGTGTCAAATTGGAACAAAAATGGAAAAACGCTTTCATGAGGTGATTTTTTTTTTGGGAAATATTTAATGTACATGAACGAAAGTTGGTACACATGTTAATCATGCCAGGGCGGTCCAAAAAGTCATTGAGGACGTTGTCGTAAGTTGTACAGGAAGGCCACCATCTTGACTTAAACGGCCATTTTTTGGGGATCTGGTGAATTTGCACCAATGGTATTTGAACGAACTTGTCCTATAGAGCTTTGGTCCGATCATCCTCAAACTTGGTGAGGTCACTGTGGACCAGTTGAGGATCTACAGTTGTTTGCGGTCCGTGATATATACTATATTCTCTATCTGTGTGACTTTAATTACTCAATATGACAGTGGTCATTTTGGATTTTGTTTTAGTTATAGTCTTCTGTCTAACATACCATTTAATTTTAGTCATCTGAGATGTTTTCGTCTAGTTTTAATTAACTAAATATTATCATATTTAGTCAACTAAATAGTCGAATGAGTTTGTTTGTATTATATAAATGTGTTATTAAGGTTTGAATTTTTGTATTTTTATTTAAAATCCAAGATTAACAGTGTTGGTGGTTTGTTTCGTTCAGTTTGAAGTACATTTTAAATGTTGTGACAGAAAAATAGTGTGTGCGCTTTACTGAACCTTTGCATGGATTTCTGAATGACTCACCTCCAAATGTCACTTCAGGTTTGTCGTGTTTTCACCTTTGAGTTTGGCTCAGCATGGCTTACAAAGGGTTTTGTCTTCAACATCGTACGTGAGATTCAAGATTCAACCAAATGTCATCTCTTCTCTTCCTAATGCCGTCATTTCTGCCGCATTTCCTTGTGTGTCCTCCTCAGTGTTGACATTCGGGTGGATCAAGCAACCTCCGTACCTCACAAAGAGATTAATCAGATTGGATCTCTTCTTCTCTTTCCCAGTTCGTCACGCGCTAACATTGTTGTCTAGTTTTTATTTGTTGACCAAAATGTTGTCATACTTTTTGTCATACCAACTTTATTGTTGGTATGACAATAAAGTAACTGTCGTTACATAAACAAACTCATTCGACTATTTAGTTGACTAAATATGATAATATTTAGTTAAATTAAAACTAGACAAAAACATCTCAGATGACTAAAATATGACTAAAACTAAATGGTATTTTAGACAGAAGACTATAACTAAAACAAAATCCAAAATGACCACTGTCATATTGAGTAATTAAAGTCACACAGATAGAGAAAACAGATAGAGAAACACTGCTCTATAGAATCCAGAGACGTGTGTATGGAAGCCTACACAACATGCAGGCTGAGGTGACATCATATCTGGTGTGTGCGCCCTCTCTCTGGACACACTACTATGGAATGTTAAAAAAAAGCAAAGCCAAAGCAATAAATAATGAAAGTGCACCTGTTAAACCATACAGCTAATATGCTCTCAAACACAATGTGGCCCTGAGGCCGGCATGGTTCATGGGATTTATGTGTGAAGAGGCAGCACACACTTTATGGGATTATTAATCAAAAGACAGTACACAGTGTCCAGCCAAGCGGAATATACGAGTACGTGTGCATTAAGTGACTATACTACACAATGATAACATCTATCCATCCATAGGGCGATAGGCGGGGTCACACCCTGGTTCACCAGTCCATCGCAGGGACACATATAGAGACAAACAACCATCTGCTCTCACACCTCTAGATTTCCTTTATGTAAATCCTGCTTTAATATTCTACTGTAAGATTGTTACTCAGCTTGAATCTGTTTTCTGTTTGTCAAACTCTGCTTGCCTCATTTCCTGCCTCGACCATTTGGAGAAGATTATTCCATCTAATAGTGGATAGGAAAAACCTTGTGACGCTCCAATCTTTTGATAATTGTCACTTCCTGGTTTTTCCAATAACCCAGCCCAACTATTTCCATTAAAGCCTGCCCCACACTCGAGGATCTTCAAATCTGACTTGATTTTAAAAACGTGGGAGACCACACGCGCTATGAACTTGTTTTTAGTTCTTAGAAAACACAGACTAGACGATCCAGTCCAGACGAGATTCTGGATTTGTACGACTACTTGTCGTTCGTATTGGAATTGTGCCCATTGTTTTGAGTAAACCGCCAAAGCCTTCATGCTGACACATAACACCCTTGACCCCTAAATCCAGATCCCTGCTCATCTCTGACAGGTGCTGCTGTCTGTTAGACGGAGGTCAATAGCAGAAGCTCTAACTGTATGGTTGTAACTATTAAAAACCCAAGTTATGAAATATTACAAGAAACAAAGAGATTACACGCCATCTAGAGCTGGTACTGCCATTCGTGGACAGATTGAGCCCCCATAAGGGTCAGTGTATTATGTATATTTTTAGCTCTTTAAATTGAAGGACAGTGTAGACAACACTGACACAGTAGTAGTTGCTTCTAAGATGATGCAAATGTTACGCACAAACTTGTGTTCGCTCCCATGATCGTATTATAAACTGTAACGGGAACATGTGAGCGCCTGTTACTAATATGAATAACAAACCAACCTGATGTGCTTGAATAATGTGTGAATGACACAGCTTTGTGTATGAAGTATTGACTGTGATGCTAATGATTTAGAAACTATGAGCGTTAGCACATTCAACCATCCACACCAACACAGAGCCACTTAGACGAATTGTATTTTTATTTGATATTAGAAATATGTATCTATATTTGATCCTTCTAACTCTTAAGTATATTACCTTTCTTGTTTTTCATTTTTATGAAATTTATATTCATATTTCATTTTATTTTTCTCTGGGACCTCTTCATAGAACCCTCAGGGCCCCTAGACCTGTTATTAATAACCATTATTATTAACTACTACAATACTTTCTGTCTTGTGGACTAACAGATATCAGATGTCACTGACAGTTTAGACCAGGAGGGGGTTGGACTATGCAAATGTGATGATACTGTCTCTTGGCTCCCAGAATGTGTAAATCTGTTAGGCTAAAATTCTCCCTAAAGTAGTTTGAGTGGCACATAATGAGAAACACAAAGACATTTAATATTGGCATAAGGAGTGATTGTTTGCTGCAGAGCGTTTAGTTGTTGTTCTGTCTATTTTACCACAGTCAATAACCTTATTCTCTCTTGTAAATAATAAATGATAGCTCAATCACCAAAGACTGTTAATGTGGCGATGTAAATTACAGCAAGCTTGTAGGCTTTAGAAATGTATGCTACTACGTCATTAACAGACACAACCAGGGGTTCATAATCAACAACATTATCCACAAATGGGCGGTCGATGACAGGAACTTTGTTTATTGCCCTCGTCACTGCGATATTTAAACCACCTGTGCAACCTCAGCCGCTTCTAATGAGCTCAACAACCGCAACAAGAAAAAGTGTTTATCAAACCTCTGACAACAATAGAAACTTAACAAAATCCATGACTAACAACATGAAATTAACATTAAATAAATGACAATATAGTGACTTGCTTTCACCTGCTCTAGTACACACATTCTTTTTTTTTAGACATTTTCCACTTGACAATTCAATTCAGATCCTTTAATTAATGCTATGTATGAGGTAGCAGGTGTAAACAATCAGAACTTCTCCAGTACTGAACTCAAAATGATAGAATTTGTCTCTCTGCTGGTACGAAGATGCTAGGGAAATGTCCTCCCCGTCTGAGCTGGACGGGATGCGACACAGCATCACATCCCATGTCGCAGTTTGAGAACCTTGGCACTAGTGACTCGTGCATGGGCCTAGAATTTGCCCGCCAGGTTTTCAGAATTGTCAGACCCAAACTCAAGCAAAAGAATCAAGCAAACATTTAGGCTGTTAATGACATAAAAATAGGTTAATTATGGGGTTTCAGCATGGTATTAGGCTATATTCATTATATGTTTGCTTTATGGATTAAGTTAAATAGGCTATGAATTTATTTAACTTAATGAGTGAGAGTCATGGTGCAGTTCTAGACCTCCGACTTTATCTGAGCACTTTTAATCGTCTAAGTAGGTATATTTCGTTTCATTTCAATATTAAGTTTGCTTAGAATAATGTTTGAAGCATTTTTGGGGTTGTTAAATTGATTATTTTCTTTTTTGACATGACTGGGCAGCACAAGCAGCAACAGTTGACCTGCCTATCGCAGGTTGGCTCGTCGTCTAGGGTTGTAATGAGTTTAAACTTCAGGATATGCAAACTCATGCTCGATTGCCTTCGGTTTGCCATCTCTAATCTTTTTATTTATATTGTCCATGTTTGTGGCGGGCGGAGGGAGTGGGATCAGTGTAATCTCCTAAAGGCTTATGTTACCCCTCGACGACTCCGTTCTTCAGAGGATTGTCGTCTGGCGGTGCCAACGCCCCACACGAGACAATCCAGACTCTTTTCATGTAACGACCTACCGATTGCTAACGAGCTCTTGAAGATAGTCAGGGTCGCCCCCTGCTCTTCCAAGAGCATCTTCTGTCCTAGCACTAACCTTACCCCTCCCCCCTCGCCCTCTCCTTCTGTACTTGCCTCCAACTCGGCACTCTAACCCATCAGCCCACTGTTCCTACCGAGTGGAGTTCTTTCCAAGACTTCTTCTGTGTTGCTTATTCCTCTCTTGTAAGTGGATAAAAGTGTCTGCTAAATGCTTAAATGTAATGTGATCTGTGAATCTGAGTGACAGTTCGGGGGTGGGAGCAATTCAACTGTTGCCGTTTAAGTTGGTTTAGGTTTAAACACAAACATATCTTTCTAATTGGCAGCTTAAAAAAAGAGTCTATGGTAATGATATGGTAATTGTGCTTTGGTTAATAAGGTAAGGGTTAGGCTGGTTAACTGGTTATGGTTGTGTAGGGGTGTGTTCTTTTTTGTGTCAAAACATCACAATAGCCCGGGGTGTAGTCCATCCTCTGAGCCTCTGGGTTCCATGTGATGAAAATGTGACTTCCTGCCCCATGATATGTGTTGTGTGTATATAAGGGAGCATCCTCATGATGATGCATGATCGTGGTGATGGTGATGCAACAAGCACAATTTTTGTAAAGATGCAAACTGTAGCAAATGCTACTCTCTTATTGGCAGACCTGTTACCACAACATATTCATTTAACAGGGAGGCTGGCACATGGGCAAGAGAGACATCATTTAGAAAATGCTAATGTTTAAAGGTTGAATAATAAAAAAAAAAAAAGTGATATAGATGGGTTCTTCATTCAGAGTGAAAAACAACCCATGAGTAAGTTGCACATAAGGCAAGACGATTTTAAGGTCACGATTCCATTCAATTTTTTATCTCTTTCAGCACAGATGCGTCTACCAGTTTTAGACATGCGCTAGTTATCGCTTTAGTGCGACTTTTGAGAAATTTTGACAATTCTAACTTGACATTTTCAAATAAATTAGAAACATTTGTATATATGGATAATTAATATAAACAGAAATGCAATAATAATATAACTGATATCAGAGTCAAGTCAAGCAAACAGTGCTGGGTGATAAACTCTGAGGTGAGAAAAGGTGACCTACGGCCGTATTGAAATACTTCAGCTCTCCGGTTTCTCCAGCTAAAGCCAAAATACTGCAAAATACACACTGTACACATACACATACACATACACATACAGGTCTGCCATATCTCTGTGTGACGTATGAAGCCTCCACTTCTGTGTGGATTTTCTTGCAAAATTCAATATATGATGTCAAAAAATCCCAAATATCGTGCGTATCGTACAGTATAGCTTTACCAATGAATTACCCTAACACAACATGTCACTGTTAAGCGCTCTTGCCTTTGCAAGAAGACCTGGGTTTGTGACCCGATCGGAACAAGGGCCTTTCTTCATGGAGTTTGCATGTTCTCAGCATGTGTGCGTGGGTTTTCTCCGGGTTCTCCTGCTTCCTCCCACAGTCCAAAAACATGCATTAAGGGGATTAGGTAAATTGGACACTCTAGCCCTATGAGATTGGCACAGCCCCCCCCCATGTGGAGGATAAAGCGGTAGAAGATGGATGGATAGATGGAACCTCAATAATGATTTCCAATAAACTCAAACATGAAATCGCTTCACACACAGTTAACAGTAGCTTGCTCTGCTGACGACTGATTACATGCTCAGGGTATGATGTCCTGATGGTTGATAAGATAGCTTGGCTGTAAACCTAAGATAAATAAGAATAGAAACAGGGAACACAAAGTTATGGTTTTAAAAACGCGTCTACATCCTTTGTGCACTGGGTCTGCAAACCTCACTGGTGTCTTTGAAGTGGTCACACTGGGCCGCAAGACAGCAGCTGTGGCCAGAGGGAGATCAGCTAAAGATTGGCTAAAATCCCCTTTGCTGTGCTCAAAGGCACACACGCAGTAAAGTCAGAGCTCTTGTGAAGTCATAAACACAATTCAAAGAATTTCATTGAGAATCAGGCTGTGCTCAGGATGTACATCGGGTCTGAGACAATGGGAAAACAAATTATAAATACCCACCTATACATACCTAAACTTCTATGATATATCTTCAGTTACAATGAAAGTACTACTGTAAATGGTAGTAATGTATAGAATTTATTAAAAAAAACTTTCAATCCTTCCAAGCCATTTTACTGTCTAATTAACTTCGATTAACTTCTGTTGCCAAAACAGTGCTAATGTTGCTACCCCCCGACTTACCCCTTGCCTCAGATGAGCCTGGAGAGCTTTATGTAAAGATGACTCTGAGTCCGTATTTCAACCATCAACGTCTGTTTCACCTCATTCATGTTCAAGAAACTGGGGATAATTCCTTAAATGAAAATTTGCTGTCTCACTTGCCGTCTCACTTTAGCTTGAAGGCTCAGTCTTCAGTAATCATATATCCTGCTGCAAAATATTCATTTAAAATCCTAAGAGGTGACTGAGCCTCCATGTGTTGGAGTGTTGCAGTGTGTTTTGTGCTTTACATCACACACGATATGAGGCAACGATAAAACTATGCATTTTCTCTGATTCTTCAGCTTTGTCCGTGCTCTGCGCTCTCTCAGCGTCTCTCCACAAGAAAGACTGCATTTTGCTTTTCTCACATTACCAAGCGAAATTCCAACCCGTCTCATCTACTGCTGCTCTGTCACGTCCCTCTGTCGCTTTACAGATGCACAAATGATTCTTCAGCGTCTGAAAGAGACACATTGGACTTTAAGTTGACGACAGTGTAAACCCACTGGTGGCACTTTTAGACACTCGGAGCAGAACAGCGGTAGACGAGTCAGAGTAGGAGTTTAGGGATCAGGACTGAGGTTAAGTTTAGGATACATATCCAGGTTAGGCTCAGTGCATATTCACTGTTGGCTCACAGGTCTTTTATGTTATTCAATTCAATACAATTCAATTAAGAACTCACCTCTTCACTTTGGCATTCGACTCAGTGTTAGTTTGTGCTGTGTATGTTTTTGGATTGGATTGGATACACTTAAAATGTAATTATTAGACTAAGTATATGAAGATAATAATAATAAAAATAATAAGTTAAATTCTTTTAAAAAAAATGTTTAGTTAATCTCATCTCACAACCAGAAGATAAAGCATTAAAGTCCCTGAGACACACTTGACAACACAAAAGAATAAGGACCTGGAGTATCGAGGGGGTTATTAACGCAATATCAATACACAATATTCTGAAACCAGTGTTTATTTGCTTGCTTTCTTTTCCTTTATTTGACCAGTGTTCATGTTCTGCACGTAATGCTCAGTGTGAAAAAAAACTGAAATGGGATTATTGGTATTGGCTGACTGTAGGGTTGGATTGGATATGAATATATTCACACTGTGTGTGAATGGGTGAAAGGCAAAAATCCACAAAGACTAGAAACGAGCTGTATGAATAAAATTTGAGACACATTCCTGTAAGTTATAGAAAAAAAAATTAAACATTTATGTTATTGATACAGCTACCAAGGTGTGATCAAGCTTAAACGGGATTATGTGAATACCAATTGGCCTTCGCTTTGCCCCACCCCCATTTCCATCTCCTTCTCATTTATTGCACTTGCGTACCTCTGCTGTGAGCGTCATTCCTTCATTCAAGTCAACAGGAAAAAATGAATTGTTTTCCAGGCTTACACAGGAGGATCATCCAATTCTTGTAAGCAACAAAGAGATGCAGTACTTCTTTTTGTCATTTCTTCATGAATCATTCTCCCAGTGTTTCCTGTGTGGATTGTGGAGAAAATTGTTCAGACAGACAAAGGAGTGAGGTGGCACACAACAACTGCTAGAGGCAACAATTGGCTCTCACTATAGCAAATGTTTACAGGACATTTTGCTTTCACTTGCATGTTAAAGTCAAATCTGTGCACAAATGTCATTCTCACCCTGAAAAAAAACTCATGTTCTCATATTCTGACATAATTTTTCCTCTAAATATCAGTCTTTCCTTTTTCACTGATCATCAGTGGGATTGCGCCCACTATATGTTCTGTTATGAACGTTAACTTTTTTGGCGTACATCATCTACAACATCGAAACGTCATTCAAATTTCTAACCATTGAGTTCAATAGACACAACAATCTCTGTTTAAACTGTGGAGTGGGCCCCCCTGGGGGCGTGGAGACTTTTTAAAGGGGGCGAGAGTTCTGTTTTTTTTTTTTTTTTTTTTTAAGTCCTAACTTAAGTTTAGCAGGTGGAACTTTTGGTCTTGTGGTCTTAGTGACATACTACAACAACATCTACACTAGTGACAAGGTTTCGACGATGGAGAAGTTTCTGACAGGGGCAAAAAAAAAAACATTTTGAAAAATGTTTTTTTTTATGGCCTGTTTGTTTAGAAAAAAATTATGAGAATAAAGTCATAAATATATGACTTTATTCTCGTAAATGTACGACTTTATTCTTGTAAATGTATGACTTTTCTCATTATTTTTTTCTAAACAGGTTAGAGTTAGTAAATGTATAACTTTATTCTCGGAAAATCTACGACTTTAATCTCATAATTTAAGACTTTATTCTTGTAAATTAATGCTTTATTCTTGTAAATTTACTACTTTTTTCAGTTTATATAACCTTTGAGCAGGGATTGATTGGGTTTAATTGGACACTCTTACTTGACCCCAGCCATGGGGGGGGGGGCACATCCAGTGAACTTATACAACCAGTCCAAAAGTGGGAGGGTTATGTCAGGAAGGACAATCTATGCCAAGTCAAATGTGCATATTTAAGGATTTTAAAACACTAAATACTAAGACTATCAAATAAATTCATGGGAATTTCAGGGAGATAAAAACGTAGCAGCACTTGTAGCTGAGTAGTGTGTGTGTGTGTGAGCGAGACGGAGAGAGAGGGAGAGGGAGGAGTGGGGGTCGAGAATGCATGTGTACAAGAAGGATATTTAGAGGGGGAGCAGAGCAATAGAGAAGGGGGCTGGGGAGAGAGAGATTGTTGGTGCTGCAGACTCAGAGACAGAGAGGAGGAGGAGGAGAGAGAGAAAGAGGGAGAGAGAGAGAGAGACCAGCAGCATTCTGTCACTATTTGTTGCTTCTTACAGCTGCTGCTGCTGCTGCTGCTGCCTCTCACTGTCACTCTCAGTGTCACTGTGACTGTGACTGTGTGAAGGAGCGCCTGCACCGCAGAGTCTCCTCGGTGACTAAAACTGCACAAGTGTGTGTGAAGCTGCTCTGGAATTGACTCAACACCAATGATCCCCAGCCAAACCTGGCACACACCCTCTCATGAAGGTAAGGAAGGAAAATGTTTGATTCAAAATGTGATGTTTTTAATCTTTCCTGGGACTTGTTTTTTTTTTTTTTATTGTATGTTCAGCTGCTTTGCGTTTGTGAGGGAAAACCATTAGTTTCAGTTTGCGAGCGCTGTGTGCTTTAACGTGGGTAAAACAAGTGTGACTCTGACGGTTCAGTTCAGTACATCACACTGTGTTCATCCCAGGCTTTAATTTCTCTGTTTATTTATTATTGTGCCTGGTCTGACCTGTTTAGTGTCTGCAAACATCCTTATACACTTGGCTTGGCTACTGTAGCTCACATTTCAATATTCTGTGTCATTGCCGCACTACAGTTGATGTTGATCAATCTGGTTGGTAGATTGTTTTTAAGGAAAATAAAGATTTTTATTATGAGGCTGAGTGTGAGCTGGTTAATTAGCTGAATGCAGCTAATTAAAGAAATTAACGTGAATGTCAAGCGGACTGCTCCTCTTTTTGTGATACTCAGTAAATCACTTGCTATGAGTTGCATTCATTTCACGGCAAATGTTTGTGTCTATTTACAGTAAATGAAACGTGTCCCAGATTCTGTATGCTCACATAAAGTTGCTTTTTGTTGTAAATCAATGTAAATGTAAATTTTCTGTAACTTCACATAAGTAATGTAATGCGTTGCCGTGATTTAATGTTTCCTGTACAAATAATGCACTTTACATCTCAGTTCTGTTATATGTTTCTGTGATTTAGCAGTGGTTTTCTGCATAAATACGGCATTTTATTATTAGTAATGACTTATATCAGTGATTTAGTAGTATTTACAGTGCCAGTGTCACTGGTGGGCACGTAACAAAGAAAAGAATGAAGATATGTCTCAACTCAGGGGAAACTGAGGTTGGGAAGCGTCATTTTTCAAAAATACTACCCCTGTTCTAGTAATACAAAGCTAAATGCAAATCTGTGAATTATTCCTATAAAGCTTCATTTTTTACAGTACATTAAGAAACTGGAGCGCCATAAAAAAAAGTCATAAAATGTAATGTATGTATGAAAGCATGCTCGTGTCCGCCTTTTTTTCTTCCTCTGTGGAGGTGACATAACCCAGTAAGTCTGTCTTGTGTGTGACAGCATGGAGGTGTTACGATGAGCGGGAGTTTCCACACAAGTGTGGGAGTTGAGGGTGTTTTACAGCTACTTGCCAGTTGGGGGTGAAAGGCTGAGTGCACAATTAATGCAGTTTATGGGATGAACAGGTGAAGCAGCTTTGGAATGATGGAAGGTGATGATGGTTTGTAAGAAAAAAAAAAAAACTGTCCACCACTAGCTCTGTGTGTGTGGGGTGGGGGGGTGGGGCCGGGGGGCGGGGTTACATCACGTCACATCATGTTTGTAGCAAAACAAAGTACAATGCATTGTTGTGACAAAGTGAGTGAACCATGTTGTGGTTGCGTAACATCAATTCAATTCAATTCAATTCAATTTTATTTGTATAGCGCCAAATCATAACATACATTATCTCAGGGCACTGTAAATAGACAACATCAAAGAGAGCAGAGAACCCCAACAGTTCACACAATGAGCAAGCACTAGGCATCAGTGGAGAGAAAAAACTCCCTCTTAACAGGAAGAAATCTCTGGCAGAACCAGGCTCAGAAATGTGCAGTCATCTGCCTCGACCGGTTGGGGTGAAAGGAAAATCAGGGACAGAGGAGAGGTGGAGGACAGAAAGGGGAGGGGGGAGAGAAAGGACAAGAGGGAGATGAGGTAGAGACAGAAGAGAGAGAGAGACCAGGAGCAGATACACAACAACTGTATCAAGTTACAAGTTAATACAATTAATAATATCGACTTTTTAATTATAGCACAATAATAATGGTGATGATGTGGGTAGCCTCGAAAACTGGATCTTGGTCCCGCAACCTGCATGATGAGAATACAGAGAGAGAGAGAGAGGGAAGGAAGGAAATACACAAACTAGGGAGAGAAAGAGACAAGGTTAATGACATATAAAAAGTCAAAATCATATCCTGAGTGTGAGAGAGTGAATGTGCGTGCACCACATCAGCATTAAGCATTGTCGTGGTCAATAAGTCCCTGAGTCCCCACCTTTGTGTCCACGCATGAATGGAAGAGAGCGCGGGCGTATGTCTGAACAGTCATCATAGATTCTGTGTGGGTAGATTGCCACTTATCACATCAATACACAGCCTTCTCTTGCATAACATCACACAAGCACTGAAAGTCAACATCCACATCTGGTCCACTTTGCTCTGGTTCATCTCCTGATGTCACTTCACTTTTTTTTACTAATGATTATAGATTTGTCACGTTTGATGTCATTAGCGATAAAAGAAAGCAACATAATCATTCAGACATTTATCACTGTGTCATGATTAGGTTTACATATATATATATATACATAGACTTTATTGGTCCCAAAACTGGGAAATGATTGTGTTACAGTAGCACGGCTTGTTTTACAACTCTTATTCTAAGAAATAGAAACAGTCAAATCAAAACACATAATTATACATGTAAAGAAAAATATAATGTAGCATATTTCAATGACAGCTATACAGGAAGGTAGAAAGTATTAATATTAAAAAAATTAAATATTATGATTCAGTGTCAACATATCTTTAAACATAAAAAAGTAATTTAATCAGCTAAACAAACAAAATCAACCATAGCAATAAATGTTTAGTGCATTCAAAAGTTATGAATGATAATGATATTAGAGTAACCTAAGTGAACCAATCAACAAATCCTTTTATTTAATTATACACAGTATATATGTATATACTATATATACAATTACAGAATTGGTAATGTTTAGAAAAATAAACATTCAAATCATTGTCAAAGGCGTTTAAGTTGTTCAGCTCCACACTTTGTCTGTGTCTGTGGAGACATCCCCGCTGAAAGCACCAAGACGCACCTACCAAAAGTTTCAGAAGTGGATTTATCACAAGCACAATTGTAGCCTCTCACACACGTGATCGTCTGATATTGAAACAGCAGTGCTCCTCCCCCCAAAAAAGTGTCTGGGCTAATGTGCCTGTGTGGTAAAATACAAGACTGACTTACTGAGAAAAACTCTCTCTCTCTCTCTGCTAAAAGTCAGATTTTATTGGGACTAAGACAATAATTTAATTTTCTTAATGTCATGTAAACACATTAGTCTGACTAAAATCGAGCTAGTCTTGGTCAGACTAACATACTGGATAACGTGATTGATAGTCTGATTACTCCTGCATGTATACACTTAGTCGGACTGGACTGTGGCATTCTGCGCATGCAAAGAGTTTTTCATTCAAAAGTATTTCATGTTTTATACATTTGTTTGTCAAAAATGTAAGTTTGTTTCAGCTTTTGTTCATTTTTTTCTTTTTTTTTTCAATGTAATAATGGTTTGTACATCCAGGCCACCGTACATAGGTCCATAGGATTTGTTTTTAATGAAAATCGTTGTTTTTTTTCACTTTAACTTCCACCGATGACGCTCCCCTTGTGCTCGTGTAGTTCAGATAAGATCCTGGACTTCACTATCATTGATTTAGGGGACCGGAGAATCTCAAAGGTGATTGGCTTTCCCGACCTGACGTGAAAATCCTCGTGGCCAGTGAGACCAATTTAAAATCCAATGTCTATGACTTTGTAAATGTCTTTTTATAGAGCAAGAGGAAGTGGAAACTAACTGTCCTCGTTAACATACAGCCCTTGGAAGGACCAGTTAACGAGAGAGCAACATATATAAGGATAATACAATGCGGTGCATTGATGCATTCCACGTAAACCAACGTTATCATGTAATAACTGTAATTGATTACTTTGAGGTGCAGTTATTTTATCTTTGGAGAGAAACACTGTTATTCTTAAGAGAGGGAGAACATTGAATTAAGGAGAAAACAACCGTCCCTTACAAAACCACTGTGCTATAAAGGTTTACTATGATCCCTGACTGAATGTGATGGTGTGTTTCTGAATTGTAGAAAGATTTGGTTTGCATTCATTTACAGTACATGAATAGATTGGCTTATTTTCTTTGCTTTCCTTTCACACTGTCTGCGGCACATTGATCACCTGTTCATTAAGCAACATGACCGGTGCATGACTCTTCGTGGTTGCTAAGAACAAACAACTCAGTTTCCATGCATCCACTCATTATCTATGTACTGTTTTTCCCTGTGAGGGTCATGGGGAGAAGCTGTCCCTGTCATCCACGTCATGGTAATCCCAAGTGTCTAAGGTTAGAGTCAATAAGTCCAATCAGAATTTTTCATCCTTTCGTGCAAAGGTTCATCAGTCTATGTCATTGTAGGCCCCATAAGGGTTATATTCAGGCTGTCACAAGCGGGTTTGTCCGTATGGGACGTGCACGGCCCTCGTGTAGGACATGCTGTCATGAAACCGTCAATTCTTGTTTATTTATATCAGTTTTGCAAATACTTACGTAGAATTTTCACATATCTATACTTTACTTTGTTATTTATATTTCTGACAACATTTTCTGATACATTTCCCTTAACCATCTTCGTTACTACAAAATAAAAGTTTAGTTGGTGACATAATGCCGGTTTGTTGTAGCAAGTTGTTTTTCAGTGGCATTTTCTGGTAAAATACTTGTACAAGTATTGCTTTCAAGTACTTTATACAAGACTGATTTATATACATGCTTTCCCTTGTTTCTTTTCACTCCCTGTCAAATGTCTTGCCTCTGTGATTGCCTCTAATGTCCTTTAGCTGCATATCATTGTCTTCCCTCCTCCATGTGGTTATACAGTCAGTGTCTCCTCCAGTGTTGCCAACTTAGCAACCTAGTCGCCACATTTAACAAAGAATAGTCAGATTGCTCTAGTGAGTCTTTTTCAACACAAGCGACACGTGACAAATGAAGCGACTTTTTCCTGGTGTTATTGGAGACTTTTGGAGACTCACCAGCAGCGTTTGTCGTAACCTTAGAAATCGCGAATCAAATTGAATCAATGATTTGGAGAATTGTGACACCCATACTACCCAGTTAGTCTGGAAGTGGTATTAAATGAATGAAGTGGACAAATGTGGGTGGAGCCACCATGGAAACCATGGACACACCTACTTGGGACCCATATTGTCAGGCCAAATATAAGCTAAGGGGAAGGCTGATATAATATAAGGTAAGATAAGTGGCCCACATGGACATATTGGCCGGTTGACTTACGTTTTACCCTGTTTAATATAAGCAGGCTTGCTATCACATTTTTACCATCAATCTAAAAACCATCCATTACAAAATGACCTTTATTGCCCTGATATAGCAGTAGTGGACATCTCCTTTAAATTATGTCTTAGTCATTGCTTAGTGATACACTGACATCATATGTTACTTATCTTTTGCTTAGTCCAGTGATTACTATCTGCTCATCTGTATTAAATGCTGCCTTCAGTCACGAGGCAGTCTGATTGATCGTTGCTGTTTAAATAATATGGTGAAACATAGCAGAAGCTCCTCACCTGGTGTGAACTACAGACGTGCATGAGACAACAGAACAGTGCTGCTGCTGCCACGCTCTTACATCTAGTGTGAAATGGTTTTAAAGGTGGAGCCATGGGGCGAGAGCCAAGACACACCCCGAACAGGTCAGCAGTCGATCACAGGACAAAGATAAACAATCATTCACACCCACATTCACACCTAGAGTCATTTCAAAGTGTCAAGTTAACCTCAACCTAATGTGAATGTCTTTGGACTGTGGGAGAAACAGAAACCATCTCACCACAGTGCCTTAATGAACTCATAATCAACATAACTGGGATAAACATTTTGTTGCCCAGCACATGCCATGGTCTGAAACTTGATGAAATTGTTGATGTTTGATTACGACAATTTAGAGCAGAAGAAAAACACTTTTACAATCAGTGACCCAAGTTAGAGTAATTGGACATGGATAAACTAAACTTTATGACCTTTAAATTGCACACATTTTGTGCTACAACTCTTGGCTAATTGAAACACAAAGCTTTATACAGCACATCAGAGGTACTTACACATAACACAAAAGATGGTACTCTATACATTTTATGTATCTATTATTTATAATTTTGCACTCTATAATCTCTGTAACAGCTCCCCCATGGTCTCAATGTAACTTTAGGATTTAGTTCAATGGGATCAAATTAACTCCTTATTGTCCATTTATTTTAGCACATAAATTTAAAGCAGTAAACTGCCCGTTTCTTTATTTCTCCATACTAGTGCAGTGCCCGTGTAAAATCTGTTTTTGTGTGTGTTTGTAGTAATTGTTGGTTTGGTGTGGCAAGATGCTATTCTGTCTGTAGCTGGTTGTGCTTTGCATGTGTGGGATTCTGAAACGTCCTTACATTTAGGACAATTCTCGCTTGTTTAAATTTGGGACCTTGCAGTCGGAATTGTTGTTTGTTTATTTAAAGTCTAATTCCAATCCAATGTTGGTAATCCTGAGATTCATAAAATAATGGGGTGGGAATTGCTGAGGTCACTTATGAAATGGTATGCTACACATGGCCTATAGTAATGATTATGTCAGGATACAGTTTTGCAATAATAGATATATTGATATTTTCTTTCTCTTCATTGTTGTATGCCATTATGGCAGGGACATATTCCACATTAGACATTGGTATTTGGTGACAGTGTTTCGTGTCATCTCATGAGTCAGGACAGTAAAAGTATGCAGTATCAATACTAGAGAGAGCAATTTCTGGGTTAATTGCAGTGGAGTTTCCTGGGCTGAAGTTCTGAAGAGTAAATGCAAAGTAAAATTCTGGAAAAGTGTGAACAGTCCATGAAATTTCAACCGTAACATGGGAAAAATGAGTGGGAGTCATGAAATAGTTGACGTTTTGTGAATGCTTTGAAGTTTGAATGAAGCTTCTACGTTGAAACAGTAATAGATTATGAATGTGTCTGAAGTTCATTTCATTACATTTGAAATTGAAATTGCCTTTAAAAAGTTGAATATTTTGGAAAGGACTGAATAATTATGTAATTATGTTGAATTATTTGGAACCAATAAGTCGTAGAATATTAGTTCATTTGAATGAGAAATTGTGTTTGAAAGAAGTAGAATATTTCATAATGTATGAAATATTCCAAGGCTCTATATAGACTGAAATCATAACTTCAAATTTCAAGTATGTGGAACTGCTAAGAGGAGGATTTATGTTTTTGAGGACTGAGAAAAGAACCATTTCAGAAATTATATAATTAAAAAATGATATTTTTAGTAATGTGCATTTGATAAATCAGCTTGGTGAACTTAGACTGAGTGTTTAATTTTGCAGGGACATATGACACTAGAATAACACACTGCGTTTGTTTTTTCAGGTTCATTAAATCCTGGCTCATTTAATCAGGTCTGGATCAGTTTAAACAGGATTAACATCTTTCTAACCAAATAAACAGTAGTCCAGCGATTGACGTTACATTGTCAAGACTAAAATAATGCTTTGTATATGTATGTATGCATATGTTGTACATACCTTTGCCAATGCCAAACAATCTTAAATAAGTTCAAGTTCAGGTAACATTTGAGAAAAAAACAGATACACATTTTGGATGAACTCCCGTGTTACACATCATTTGCTCTTATTTAATCTTCACTCAAGACAATCAAGAGTTGAGAGTGAGTCGTAAGAGAGACGGCTCTACTGTTGGCTGTTTTATTTCATCTGCTGTCCAGAAAAGGTTGCTATTAGGGATGCACAACATTACACGCGCAATTTTGGTATCAGCTGATATCCAATGTATCATTGCAGACACATCAAGATCCCCCATCTGCTGCGACATGAGTATATTAAATACTTAAGACCAAGGGCATTTTAAAAGAGGGTGATTTTGATTGTAGTGACTTAAGTGACACATGCCGTGTTTCCACTATAGCTCGACGTCATAACCAGGGAAAATGTGCGACGTCGTTAGACTGCCAACACAGGAAGAGGCACAGGAATCAAACCGAACAATGCTCAACTGTAGATCCGTTAAAAAGACTTAACAATCCTGAAAAAGTGGGTTAATCTCTTAACATTTAGCAAAGTAAATGTCTAAAATCTCATCATTTAACAGAGAAGTCTGGTGTATTTAGCAACAGCACTGCTGAAAGCCTGCAAATGCAAACCTTTTTTCGGCACAAGCTCGGGTCAGGTGGTTGTGTAAGGGTTAGGGTTTAGCTTTGGTGTTAGCTCTTGGTTTGGTCATTCGTTTTGTCTGATTTAGCGAACGTGGACACATCAAGTCCACTCAACCGAGCTCTCCGGTAAGAGCAGCCAAAGATATGGATATCAGAAATTGGCTAGAAAAACCAACCAATATTATGCATCCTTAGTTTCTATTTTATTGATAACAACTGTCAAAATCGGTATATTATACACGATAAATTGGATCGTTTCAAAAGAAGGAAATATTACCTTGATTAACCTGTTGGGTATGAAATCTGTGCGTCAGGCTGAGGAAAGAGAGGATGTTTTTCCACAAAGATCCACAAAGGAGCTGGCAATGACACTCAGAATGTTTTCACCCTGGTTTTGATTTTTCTTTATAATGGGGACCCTGATCGGGATTTGGACCCAGATACCATCTTGTCCGGATCTGGACCTATCTCTGTAAATTGTTGATAACTGCCATGTTTTCGACAGAGAACTTTGTGTTTTAACCCTTTAGCGTATCTAGGGAACTTTCCTGCCGTTCATTTTTTAATTGTTAAGCCATTTTGGCTGTGTTGAATGAATATAACTCACATTTTCCAGAGGATATTCATTTTTGGTAAACATTAGAACTGTCATCTCAGTTTCTTATCAGCCTAAAATGGCTAAGCTATACGCAAGAACTTACTCATTTGTTCCTAGCGGCAGAAAATGCCACCTTCCCAGAAACAGCTGTAAAAACATTATATATTAATATTTTTTTCCACTTTAAACAAGATATTGATAGTATTTTATGGATATGATTGCATTGTTTTGTTTTTTTTAGTTTAAACAGTGGAGTTTTTGGAAGGTGGCACTTTCTGACACAAGGAACAAAAGGGTCGGTTTAAAAAAAAATCTTACTTAAAATGCATCAATATCAATGTTTCTGCCAATCATTGACCCATCCCAGGGCCTAATAATAATTATTATCAAATTCTCCTTTTTTCTGGTAGAAAACAGCAGAATTTTGTAAACAAACTGGCCTTTAAAGGGTTAACATATCAAAAATATTATCAATATTTGATATGTATGTTTCAGGCTGAAGTAGCTTTAAAAGACTGACTCATTTAAAGTGGAAAAAAAATATTAACATATAATGTTGTTATAGCAGTTTTTGGGAAGGTGGCATTTTCTACCACTAGGAACAAATTAGGAAGTTTTTTTAAAGGAACTCTTAAGGGTTAACTGGCGCAGCTTTTTCAGCACTTGAGTTCCAGGAAATGTAGACCATTATGTGACAACAACACTCAGCCAATCATGTTTAGGTCGAGACACATGATTACAACCAAACTGGGCCGGTTTTCTCACAATTAGAACTGCTCATTTCACAGCATCATATGCAGATAAAATTTGTTTTTAACATTGCATATCGCAATGTTCCGTTTGTCACGTATTCCACATTCCATTCATTTTTAAACAAGGCTTTTATTGTGAAGTATTTGCATGACTGACAGATGTGCAGCGTCATACCGAAGAGTACTGATGTTTCATTGATTACAGAGCAGTGTGGAACTTAAATAAGTATAATTTGCACTACATGTATTGTAGTCCCTTGAAAAATCTCTAATATATGCTTCTAAATCTAAACCTTTTTATGTTGTTGGTGTGTTTTGATTTTCACCCAACATTTATAACAATTATTACATGAAACTTAATTCGATTGGAATTTCTTGTTGATTACACGCAGCCACATATTTAAATATACAATATATTAGGCATAACCATTAAACCAACTACACGTATTAGACCTTATGAAGCTCCGGAACTTAAAGCTTAGAACTTAAAGAAATAAGTCTTCTTTCTGGACCTGGATCTGGATTTTAATTGACTGCCCCTGCTTTTATAAACACAAACAGACTGAGAAGTAAACATTTTCCTCCACCTGACAATTGCACTTGTAGCACACTAAACATAATTGAAAACCTGAGGGTGTCGCATATGAGAAGACAAGATAAAAAATATAGGTCACCACTTCCTTCCCGCTGCAACCTCAACATTCACCCTCCAGTAACTCGAGGGGAAAACCCCATAATCACGCACAGAGCCTAGGAACACTTAACTGTAAATATCACATGGAGCTCAGCTGTGCATTTGACCAATCCTGTGAAACCGATGTTAGCTGCTTCTCTGGGATTAATTTATGTGAACTTGTTTGTGACAGAGGAAACAAAAGAGCCATATATGAAACAGTAATATATGTTTATTTATCAAGAGTCATACTGTAATTTCTGTATTGGACAATGCTGTCACAAATAACTGTAAAACAAACTGGTTTGATATTATGTGACACAGTTATGTGCCTCAAAGCTCAATGGAGCCTTTGACTTTGACAGGGACAGCTGTCATTTACAGTCGCCTTAAGAGAAATACACATTCACATTTGACAGCAGCGTGTGTGTGTGTTCTTGTGTTTGTAGCCTTGTGAGGACCAACAATCCTTTTTGGGAAGACCTGGTTTTAGGGTTAGGGTTAATTGGTTTATTTGTGATAGTTAAGGTAAGGGTAAGGTGTTAGTGAATGCATTCCGTCTATGCGGGTCCTCACGTCTAATGCTGCACAAATATCTGTGTGTGTGTACTCGTCAACCAGTAGAACAGGGGACTTTGGCGTCGTTACACACACACAAAGAGGGGACTCACCGTTGAACAGGGGACATTTTTCAGGTCCCCTCTTTGTCCGGCTTTAAATCAACCTAAAATCATGTCTAAGACGCTCTGGTGAATTTTTTTTTAATATTAAGCAAAGTGGGGACTTGGAAGTGTGTGAGTGTTAAAGCCCATACTCAGCAGCACTCCTGGTGGCTGGAGCAGGGATTTTAACACCTCATTCACACACGTCGTTTCTTAACACTCCTCCATTGTCTGAATGGCTCACAGCCCCAGACAGTCTTTCAGATAGTAGCAGGACTATTCATCAAACTACTTAGTGAAGAAACCTGTCTATTGAAACACAATGTATTCCTTTTGAAACAAAATATAAAGGTTCAGCTTTCGGAGATTTCAAGTAGATAAGTTTCAAGCTTGTCACTGTATTAAAATAAAGAACTGCCCAGAAAGCAGGAGAGCAATATGTATTTTAATATATTAAAAAGAAAAACAAAGGGATAAAATTTAAAATAAAATGGTCAGAAGAATTAACCTTTCTTTTCTATCTTAAATAAGCACTAACATATTTAGAGTCTGACTTAAAATCCGATTTTGACTAGACTGTTCCAAATTGTGTCGTGTGTGTGTGTGTGTGAGCTGTGTAGAAATACCCACATGTGATTACATGCAAGCCCTGGTCATTCCCCAAGGGTAGATGTATCCTGAATGACAACTAACCATGTGTCAGCTATCCTTATCCTCATGTACTCCATGCATTATGTATGACACTGTCACTAAGAACAACATGAGCATACACACACACACACACACACACATACACATTAACAGTAAATTACACTGACAAGGGTATGGGTACCAAATGTGTAGGCTGTGTTCATGGTCAAAAATGTCATGTGTGGCTACAACCTACATGTTTACATGTCGTTGTAATTGTAGCGTCGCATTAACAGGAACAAATAAAAACATGGCTAAACAGGTGTGGCTCGTCTGTCACACAACAGCTTGTTAACGGATTGGTTAAACCACTTAGCCACAAGTAGCCTGTGACAAAGTTGAATTTGGCTCTGGTAATGTGGAAGCCAGCGTTAGCATAAGTCCTCCTCAAACACTGTGACCCTCAGCGCACATAAGCAGCGGTTTTCCATTCCATGAGTGAATGGTAAACTGCTGCTTATGAGTAATTGCACCTGCTTTGGTTTGCTAGCTAGCTGGAATGTGTCCCACAAATGTCTCTTCCCTGGATGTAAAAAACACACACACACAGAAAAGCTTTGTCTCTTTATTTAAAATTGCTTAAAATTAGGAAATGAAGTAGAGAAGAACAGACTCCTGCTGTGAGGCTGCAGCACCACTGATAGAGGAAAAGGGAGACAGAGAGAAGGACTATAGCTAAACCAGCTCTGTGTTTGTCTGCAGTATGACTAGGGTTGCCAACGTTGTCACTATGAAATAAGAGACAAAAGGTTATGATTTTGTGTGAATATACAATGTATTTTTTAAGGCATTTGTCATAATGATAGCAGTTTTCATTTCAACTTTTTATCTCATCATTTCGACTTTCTATCTCATCATTTCGATTTTTTATCTCATCATTTCGACTTTCTATCTCATCATTTTGACTTTTTATCTCATAATTATGACTTTTTGTCATCTATAAATATAAATATATTCTATATAATATATAATCTGCACTAAAAAATAAGTAAACTAAATCTTCCCTGTTTTAGATGGGCCAATATTCTGAGTTAGTGTGGACAGCGAGCAGGGGAAACCTTAGCAGATGTGATGCATTTAAAAACAAAAATGTGATACTGAGGATGTAGTCCACCCCTCTCTTCTCTTTATTGATGTTTCTTTGCCCTGGGCACAACACTGACCCATATCATCTACAGACTGCACCACACCCTTGTGCTATTAAACCATAATAAAAGACGTCTTTCGGTGCTTTCCTGCAGAAATGATGCACATTACCTGAACAGAATCACTATGAGCAAACAGGACAGCAGATCGCACTGCATTCAATTCCAGTTATATCAGAATTATTCTTAACTTGCTGGTAAAAAGTACAAGGATATCAGTTAATCAAGTTTTGACCCCATTAATACATTTTTATTTGGACCAGCCATGTAAGTAATGCTTTAAAATACGATGCTAATTTGTTATCGTGCGATTGTTTCTCACCATCGGCATCAATGCTTCAGGACGTGAAATCCATGGGTGGGTTCACAAACGTTTGCAACCTAGCACATAAAATGAGCACCATCACCAGGGGAGGTGGGCTACTGGGGGTACTGCAGCATCCCCTACTGGCAAGAGGTGGAACATGCAGTGTGTAAATTGTTAGTTGTTTTTTTTCCCTTTTTAAAACAAAAAAAAGAAAAAAGAAAGTGATTGTTTTTGTTAAACTGTGAATGATAATTTGCTGTAATATATTAAATCATAAATTATCACTATCTAACGTGATGACATCAGCGCACTCAGGTCAAGGGTCAGCGCTGGTCAAAAATGACATGGGGAAAAACAATGGCACAGAAAATAATCCTGGATTTCTTTATTTCAAAAAAAACCAAAAGCAAGATCAAACCGACACAATCGAGACATTCATACACATTTAAATAACGGCACAGACGGCAAACTCCCACAGCATGGATTATGCACACAACTGCTCCAATCTCATTAACTTTGAAACGACTCATTGAAGCAACACTGTGGCTTCTGCTTTGAAGTTGGCAGAGTCTCTTCTTGTCATGTCTCACAACTTTCTTTGTCCATGGAAGAGATTACATCACAGCCTCCCTCAATGTGCTGCCCTCCTTCTGGAGCTTTTCCTGTCATGTCTGTCTGACACAGATTTTAAGCAGATCTTCTCACTGTTCTCACTGTAATGCTGCATGTCTTCCCCAAGGACACACGTCGACGTGTCCTTTGTGCACACAAACAGTAGGGGTAGGTTAAAAGATTGATTTGGTGATATATCGCCGTCCTCTCTCGATACGCCGGGGCAAATATCAAGATTTTAATTAACAAATTAAAGCGCTAAAGTAAACAGTCCCTGCGCCAGCACTGATCAAATTAATGAGGCAAACTTGGGTGGAAGTTACCTGGAAGTTGGAAGTGACCTGGGCGAAGAAGAGGGAGTTGACAGTGGGATAATGACGGAGAACGCTACGTTAAGGGATGCTCCATCCACGTGCGATACATGGACAGAGAAATATTTACTTACTTTACCAGCAAATACAAGCACCAAACTGGTAAACTGTGTTCACTGTGTAATCATGACTGCATTTCTGTGCTAAAATAGCACATTAACTTAAATCGTCCTGTATGCTTTCAAGGCCATCCACAACCTCGCCCCTCCGCATCTCTCCGACATTCTCCACATCGCCACCTCCTCCTGCTCCCTCACATCCTCCTCCTCTTCCATCCACCTCACTGTGCCCTCCGCCAGCCTCAGCACCATGGGGAGCAGAGCTTTCAGCTGCTCTGCTTCCCATCTCTGGAACTCACTCCCACCAGACCACTCTTCCCCTCTTCAAATCCCACCTGTTTAAAATAGCCTAGTCTATTTTCCGTTTGCTGTTGTCCTGTTTGTGTTTTTTTTATTGTGGTTTGTTTGCTCTGTACATTGTCCTTGGGTGTCTGAAAGGCGCTTGAGATAGAATGTACTATTATTGTTATTATTGTTATTATAAGTCAAATTGTGGCTTGTTTTGTGCCAGTTTTCCCGAGGGCAGGGAAGAGCGGGGGAGGAAAATGTCCAGACAAGGGCGTAGGTTTGGTTACAAGACTGGTGATGACGCTTTAAGTCTGGCCCTAAAACCTCAGCGCTGTTTCTGTTGAAGAAAAAAAAAATTTACACATTAAGCTGGAATTATATAATCACTTTAAAATGGTTTAGGCATCATAATCGAATTGTGAGGTACCTGAAGACTCTCACCGCTAATGAATAGTGAATTAAATGTCTACCGTCTTTACATTTCCAAGAAAAGGAAACCTCAGGGTTTGTTCTGTGAATTGGTCATACTGTACCTCCACTGTGCTGTTGTCGCTGTGGTGTTTATGTGTGTCCGCTGTGAGTCTCTGAGCCATGTGTCTCGTGCCTGGCTCTACCCCCCCCCCCCCACACACACACCCCGCTATCTTTACATGAGTCTATTTTTTACCGCGTCTGCATGTCCAAGTATTTGTTCAATCATGTGGCAGCAGTGCAATGCATGAAATCATGTAGGTCAGCAGCCATAATTAATGTCATCATCAGAATGAGGGAAAAATGTGATCTGACTGACTTTGAATTTATTATTAGAGGCAGAAAGCTGAGTTCTGAAACTGTGTAAACCAACAAGCTATTATGTAAATTTTTTAACATGCAATACGAGTTGTATTAGATAGATAGATAGATAGATAGATAGATAGATAGATAGATAGATTACAACAATTTACTATTTTATTAATTTCTGTCCAATATAGACGGTATATTCACTAAAGACTGAATTGAATTTTGATGCAGTGCTTTATTAATGTTAGTAAGTTTGGTTTGAGCGGACAGAAAGGCAATGAATTATCAGGGAGATGTGACAAATGACAAAAAGCTTCTTACAGTCGTGTAAAGGTCATGGCAGCAGAGGACATGGATTTCTGCTTGGACATGCAGATGCTAAGGTCAGAATACAGAGTCAACAACATGAATCTGTGGACACAATCTGTCTTCTGTCACAATGTCCAATCGGGTGCTGATGTTGCATGGTGTGCAGAAAATGTCATCTTGGCCTATATGTCATTTAATATCAATCACATGTTGTTTATGGCCACAGCGTCTTGTTTCAGACAATGTGCATCTCTTGACTGCCAGAGTTTAGGTTTAGGATACCGTAACGTTAAATAATGTAAATAACGTAACGTTTAGAGTGCTCAATGTACCTTATCCCCATATTTCATGTTTTTGGACTGTGGAAGGAACCCGGAGAAAACCCACGCAAACACAATTGTTCCAACCGGGGCTTGAACCCGGGTCTTCCTGCTGCAAAGGCAAAACAATTATTCACCTGAAACCATGTTTCTCTTTAGATTTTGACCATGTGCATTGAACCTGAGTGATGACATTGTTTTGTGTGACATGAAAACAAGAGCTTAACACCCTTGGAACGATAATTATAGATTAGATGACAGTTTCCTTCCCATGGAGCCTCCACCTGTACTTGACACTCAAACACAAGTACATGTATGTCTTCTGTCAGAAAGTCAATATCTCAAAATGTCAATAGCAATCACTTCAGCTACTACAGTGTGAGGGGAAACAAGTGTTTTTTTTCGTTCAGAAAAATCTCTTCTCTGTCATGGTAACCCTCCTTTCTCTATCAGTGGTGCCTGGGGCCTCACAGCAGGAGTCTGCTCCTCTGCTTTCTGTTCTTCTCTACTTCATTTTCTCATCTTTTAAACAAAGTGTTTTAATTAAGTGGCGGAGCTTTTTTGTGTGTTTTTGCACACAGGGAAGAGACCAAAACATCTCAGCGAGCTACTAAACCAAAGGTAGTATAGTGCAGGAGCAGGTGCATGTTGTGTGAAGAGGAAAATGAAATGGAATTAGATTTGTGTCAATATTATAACAACACTTTTTAAAAATCAAACAAAAAAAACAATCAATTTATTCTTTCAAAAATATTGTATTTTATTGTTTGAAAATACACTCACTTGTCCTTTGCACTCCCTGGTTTGTTCTGTGCGCTCCCTCACTCGTTCTTTGCGCTCCCTCACTCGTTCTTTGCACTCCCTGGTTTGTTCTGTGCACTCCCTCACTTGTTCTTTGCACTCCCTCACTTGTTCTTTGTGCTCCCTCACTTGTTCTTTGCACTCCCTCACTCGTTCTTTGCGCTCCCTCACTTGTTCTTTGCACTCCCTCACTTGTTCTTTGTGCTCCCTTACTCGTTCTTTGTGCTCCCTCACTTGTTCTTTGCACTCCCTCACTCGTTCTTTGCGCTCCCTAACTCGTTCTTTGCGCTCCCTCACTCGTTCTTTGCGCTCCCTCACTCGTTCTTTGCGCCCCCTTACTTGTTCTTTGCACTCCCTCACACGTTATTTGCGCGCCCTGTTTTTTTTTTGTGGGCGGGCCTTAGGATGCAGCCTGCTGATTGGCTACTGAGCTTTGGAGCGACAGCTTAATGGACTGGAAGTCATCACAGGCTTGGAGTCACTGTCCTTCTGGAACTCGTTCCCTCAGTTTTCCCCATCAGCATCTGATAAAATAATTGTAAAAATCTAACTTTTGTCATAAACATTAGATACTTACAATTATTTTGTCGGCAGCAGGGGGCGGGGTACATCCTGGAAGAAGTCGGCAGTCTATCAGAGCCAAAACACAAAGACGGACAACTATTCACTCTCACATTCATGACTGCAGTCAATTAATCTCTGCATGTTTTTGGACTGTGGGAACAAACCAAAGAACCTGGAGAGAACCCGCATGCATGTGGTTAGAACTACACACAGAACGGCCCTTGGTTGAACCTGGACCTTCTTGCTGTGAGGCAACAGTGCCAGCCACTGTGTAACCCTCTCTCTGGCTGACATCTTAAATGTAACCTGAGTAACTGACACTGTTGTGTCAATAAATCCGTTTCTTCTCTACAAACAGCGACTGTGAGCTGTGAATCTGAAGATCTGCCAGTGGCTGAAAATAAGGAGTGAAACATCTATGAAACACTCGGTTAGGAGTTGTTTGACCTTCACTTTGCTTGGATTTAAATTAAATTAAATTAATTTAATGGGCAAGCTTTATGGATGAGTGAAATCAGGCATTCTGCCAGCACTTCGTAGAATCCCTTCTGGAGGCTTTTAGGATGCATGTGATTTTCCACCCACAATCCATCACAATCCATCAGACACCGCAAATTAATGAGGTGTAGCCCCTCGTGGAAATTAATCTCTCTCATGTCTCTCTTGCCATAATACATCTGATTAACCAACATTTGATTTACTCTCTTCGGTGTAAATTTCCCCCAGGGAATATTTAGTAACCAAATGACATCACAAACAACTGTTTCACTTTGTAGCATCAGGATGATGTGGCTGTCACATTTCATTTTACTCCAGACTCTGGCACAGTAATCATCTGCAGTGCTGTTAAAATACATTACTCAACCAACACAGCATTCATACTGAATGACCCTGGAAACTGGGATTATATTTAGTGGCGATACATTTTCAATGCTTCCAACCGAAAAAAGGAAAAGATCAACTCAAACAGTGTGTTTGAGTTGATCTTTTCCTTTTTTCCTGTAACATTCATGAGATATATACAGTAAGAAATAAAGTGAGGAGAAAAAAACAATGCGTCCACGGGGGAGGGAGTAATATTTTGAGAAAAACGTTGCAGATTTATGAGATTAAAAATAGCAAATCTACGAGTAAAAAGACGCAGATTTATGAGATTAAATGGAAAATCTAAGTTTTTAATACTTGTATAAATTGTATAATACTGGACTTTCAGTATGGTGTGTTACGAAAAGTACAAGTATGTAAATTACAGTCCAGCAACAACAAAGTCCTTCACCACGGCCATCCCTGCTACAGCTGGGACATCAGTCATTTAAAGCATTGGCCAACATGAAAACAGTTCAGCTCTTCAAATGGATATGAATTAGCTTGTTTTTTGAACCAGAAAATTAGCTAACTCACTCAGAACAAATGGTACGTCTTCTTAAGTGAATGAAAAAGAGCAAGCATATGCAGCTCAATTGGTCATTACCCCCCCCCCCCCCCCACACACACACACACACACGACCAGCAAGTCAGTTTTCTCCTGATAAATTAAAATTAAAAACAGTTTTTTTTTTATTATTGTAACTGAGCCCTTGATTGAGGACCGTTATTTCCTTCAGTAAAGGACCTTATTTATTTATATAAATAATGTATACATATGTACAGTATGTATGTATGTACGTGTATACAGTATATACATCTTATATGACATTTATTATTTAAACATGCATATATCAAAAATTAGCTAGCAGCTAAATACCAATCACTGTAATCTCTCTCTCTCTCATTCAGCCACTTGTAAGAGATGACTGTTTCACATACACTGGTCCGACCAGCGCTTGATGACAGACCATCATGGCGGTGTGCCTCAGGCTTAAATCAAACATGTGCAGAAACACACTCACATATTTGACTCTAAACGGGACCATAGTTTACAAAGTGGACATCATGCTGGATTGATGAAGACATGAAACAAGTCATTGAGTCCGTCAATCTCTCAGGACAATATATACTCATACTGTCATAAATCAAGTGAGCAGTGCTGTACAGGCTTACTGACAAACCAGTGGAGTAATCCCTGGTGATTCAAGAGCCAGGCACTTCTTCACTGGCTTGAGTTTCTAGTTTTGGAGACTACATCCTTTTTTTGTTTTTATATAAAAAATCTACAATATGGTTCCTGTTTTTCTACATGGTTTGACCGACCTCCTGGTCATGACCCACATTTTGGTCATTTGTAGTAGGATCATCAACTCTCCTGAAGGTGGGTCCTTCGGGGGCTGAAGTGATTTGGGACAGATTCCGATTTTATTAACATTACAGATTTCTAAAGTCAACTTCCTCTGGTTTCTTTAGTGTAACATAATAAAGCACTAACACAACATTTTAACTTCCTACCCTAATGGAGGGATGAAAACCTATGATGTGAAGATATGAACTCTCTCTCTGTCGTGTTTGACGACGGTGGGTCAGTGACCGAGCAAGTTGTGTCTTAAATGGAAGGTTGTGGGTTCAATCCCAGGCTTCGTTAGTCTACGTGCTAATGTGTCCTTGGGCAAAACACTTAATGACAGATGTGTGCTGCACTTATCATAGATGCACTGTATGAAAGAGTGAGTGAACGGGTGAATGGTGAGTGGTTATCAAGACTAGCAAAGGGATATAAATACTGACCATTTACATAAAACACTTGTGACAATGTGTGTGAAAATGATTCACTCACCTATAGCTGAAGCTGAAGATTATGTAAACCTCTCAGTATAAGAGCCTCCTGGGACTCATATCCTAGGTCATGCAGCAACACGAGTGACTGAGTATGAAGAGTAGCTGAGGTCTGTGGACTCTGAGGAGTACTGGGCTGGTGAGTTAAAGGAGCTACTGTACATGAAAGAAATAATTTATAAAATGATGGTGAATGGTACAGCCAGTTTATTCACAATTTAAATGTACACTCTGCAAATGCTGTTATTGTTTTAGAAAAGGGGGGTAAGTGAAGTTCCTTGTAGATCCATATTTTGGTTAATGCAGCAACCTCGAGTCTCTGGGAAGGAAAGGTGAAGCGATGGCATATTCCTGGGTACAGAGCTGATAAAAACACTGGACCTGTACCTGTAAAAACATGTCTTTTAATTGATGAATAGATGCTAGCTAACTAACGATGGATAGATAGATAGATAGATAGATAGATAGATAGATAGATAGATAGATAGATAGATAGATATGCTAGCTAACTAACGATAGATAGATAGATAGATAGATATGCTAGCTAACTAACTAACGATAGATAGATAGATAGATAGATAGATAGATAGATAGATAGATATGCTAGCTAACTAACTAACGATAGATAGATAGATAGATAGATAGATAGATAGATAGATAGATAGATAGATAGATAGATAGATAGATAGATAGATATGCTATGATAGATAGATAGATAGATAGATAGATAGATAGGCTAGCTAACTACCGATAGATAGATAGATAGATAGATAGATAGATAGATAGATAGATAGATATGCTAGCTAACTAAAGATAGATAGATATGCTAGCTAACTAAAGATAGATAGATATGCTAGCTAACTAACGATAGATAGATATTCTAGCTAACTAACGATAGATAGATAGATAGATAGATAGATAGATAGATATGCTAGCTAACTAACGATAGATAGATATGCTAACTAACGATAGATAGATAGATATGCTAGCTAACTAACGATAGATAGATATGCTAGCTAACTAACGATAGATAGATAGATAGATAGATAGATAGGTAGATATGCTATGATAGATAGATAGATAGATAGATAGATAGATAGATAGATATGCTAGCTAACTAACGATAGATAGATATGCTAGCTAACTAACGATAGATAGATAGATAGATATGCTAGCTAACTAACGATAGATAGATATGCTAGCTAACTAACAATAGATAGATATGATAGATAGATAGATAAATAGATAGATAGATAGATAGATAGATAGATAGATAGATAGATAGATTCTAGCTAACGATAAACAGATGCTGAAAGACAGTGAAAATGTGTATATAATGTACAAGTATGCCTCCATAAATGAAAGCTGACAGGGCTGTTGAAGCCGGTGGCTCCCCCTGTGGCACAGCATCATCTCAGTGACCCAGCAAATGAGGAGCTGAACTTGGCATGGAAGGGTGGCAGGGCCACTGGCTGCACTGCTGGAGACATTTTCATATTCTATGTACACATGAATCAAAGGCATCTTTCAGACATTGTATGAACAACCTTCCCCAGTGACGCAGTCATGTTAACAGCATTAAAGTGTGACTACTGCGTCCTGGATGTGTCTCCTGTGACCACAGAGCAGATTAGATCAGCCTTTTATTCAAATGTACACTGACTGGAGCTGCTGGACACTGTGTGTGTGTGTGTGTGTGTGTCCTGACAGGCCTGCCAGTGGGAGTCATCCAGACTTTGACTGTGATTCCCAACCACATTCATTCACAAGCCCTACACACACAGTCTGCGTTCCATGCCCACAGAGGACATTATTACATTGACTTACTCTCCTGGAGACTTACTATAACTACTACTGAGTTAACCTTAACTCTAACATCATCCTAACCATGCAACCCATAGCAGTCTTCACCTTAAAATGTCCTTGTTTTTCTGGGCTGATTTGTTTTAACTAGTATGAAGATTGATTTAATGAATTAACACTAACTTTGTATGACAGCATTTAATCAACTGTGAAATGCAGCATACTGCAAACATTCCTGGAGTGAATGTTACGTGAATGTAAAGTGGACGTAATTAGATAACTGCAGGCACAAAACTACATTAACACTGTTTGTTAATGCTGGGAGTTTTAAAACAGAAGGTGACTAATATTTCCAAATAAATTAAACTACTAACAAAACCAACAAAAAAAATAAATAGATGATTTAAAGAAATGTAGTTCCATTTTGTTACATGTAGGTATGTTTGCAGTAATTGCTTCTTTGTGCATCCTTAAAGGCATAATATAAAGTTCTTAAAGTGGGGTTGTACTACTGATACCTAGGCTTCCTTTTACTACTATGAATTTATTTTAAAATGACATTTTCAAATAATATTATGCAGTTTATGTCTCTTTGATCACACATTCCGTTGCAAAACAGCAAGTTTAGCTTGCAGGACATTAAAGTTACTGGTCATGTGAGTATGTTTGTGTAACCCTGGTAAATCCTAATAAAGAAGAAGTCATTGGAACTCACTGATGGAGGCAACGGTGGACTTACAACTCTTTTGTTCTGTGAGATTAAATTGCTGTTATTCTCAATGGACTCTGGTGCAGGGGAGTGCTTTCGTAAAAACAGCTCACACTCTAATACAGACTTTTACTGAGTGAGCCTTTTGTGAAGTGGCAATCTGTTTCTTGTTTGTCCCTGCACGGGAGCAAGCTCACGTTTCACTGCGCTTGTGCACATTGCATATGGCACATATATGGTGGATTTCAGAAAGATTGATCTTAGTATGATTTACACAGATGAAATGCTGTTGTGTCAGGATGTCGGCATGTGACTGTGTCGGCATCATTATTTCGTTTTGGTTTTGAATGTCAACCAAGTCTTGAGAGCGTGTAAAGACAAACTGTTCCCCAATGAAGCAGGCAATTGTTTTGAATGATGTGACATTTAAGTCTCATGTTCCACCTCGATATATATGACTGCTGTTTTATCTTTGCTCTCGCCAACTCATATACAGGTTTAGTGCCTGGGTAATCAAGATGTCTGTATCTTATATGCTCCGATATTGTTATGACCACTTTCTAAAATTAAAAGTAGAGATTCAGTGTCCGTTAAAGGGCCGAGGTCAGGTTGTCACGTAAAACGAGATGCAGTTGAAACTGTCAAGCTAACACTACAGAAATATAATAAATAATATAATAAATGGTATAAAAACATCTTAGACAAATATAGTTACTATAGGAACCCTGTTTTGTTCTTTGATGTAAAAAAAAAATCGCAATTTTTTTCAATTTTTGGCTCATGACTGAGTGGGAAACCTTTTGTATGTCTTTATCTTCTCTGCTATGTTTCTGCTACAGTCAGTACGTTTACATGAATATAAAAAAAGTCAGATTTTAATCGGACTAGAATAATAATTTGTTAGTCCAACTAAAATCAAGCTAGTCATAGTCGGACTAACATACCTGGATAATGTGATTCATAGTCCGATTACTCCTGCCTGTGTATATATAATTAAATGCATCTCAAAAATTCGAAATATTTCTCTACACGTGCATGAAGCTTGAACAGAGGGGGCAAAAAGTACAACTGAGGTGACTAAGCCCCCTTAAACCACCCTCATGGCCCCGGCCGGGTCCAGATGGGTGGATGTATGGATAGATTAATCAGATGGATCCAAAGTCCAGGCAGAAAAATATTCTGATCTTCACAGATGCGTCTCAGTCCACGTGCTTTTCCGTCTCAAATCGAATTTGAAAGTGGCTTAGATGAATCGATTACAAATAGCAAATAATAATGCAAAAATAATGAATTACCACTACATTATCCTTAAAATGAGACGCATATGTGACCACACTATGGCTTTTCTTGACTTTTCTCCATGTACTCCAGCTTCCTCCCACATTTCAAAGACATGTACATAGGTTGGGATTAGGTAACTGGAGACTCTAAATTGACAGGAGGATGAGAATTTGAGTTAAAATGGCTGTTTGTACTCTGGATAAATGACCAGGGATTTGTCTGCCTTTCACACAATCTCGGCAGATATTGACTCCAGCTCCCTCTGTGACCCTCAAAGAGTAAGTGGGATGGATGGATGGATGGCCGGATAGAGTGGCTAAGTGGATAGGTGGTGCCAGACATGATTTCCATGCTGCTGCCTCCTTCATCATATGTTAGGCTCTGTCAAGCAGCATTATCAGACCTGACTGAGAGATAAACACAGTGTTTAATTCTCTTATAAAACTTTTTGTGGACGCCTCTTTATGTTTTCAGTCCAGAGGCGTTGCTTGCCAACAGGCAAAGCTGGCAAATGCTTTGGGCTCCCAAGGACTGGTCAACTTTGAATCACTTACAGCTGTGATGCAATGACAGTGGAAGGCCGGTGCGGAACCCACCCCCATTCTCACTCTAGCAGCAAGTACCAGTGCGTCTTATGTAAACAAAGTTTTCCACCTGGCAGTGAGAAAAGAAAGAAAGACAATAAAGACAATGGTAAACAGTGCAGATAATACAGTTAGTTCATTTAGCTCAGAGCAGCTTACGTCGCATATCAGGGACCCTGGTATTATGGAGGACTGAAAGTGCCACAATTAAATAAACAAATACACCATTAAATAATGTCATTAATGAATTTAAATTGGAATTAAATACATAAATGTGTTTATAAATGTGTCATTAATTAATAAAAAAAAAACCATATGTAATTACTTGACTATTTCATTCATTATTTCATGGTCCTGTGTTGCAGTGCATCATGAATGTATTTTATCTGTCAAACTTGCCCATCAAAGTCAGTGGACGGGGCTAACGCTGCTCTAGTCTGATCCATTGCTTTGGTATGAAGTACACTTTTAATAACACATTTGTGTATTTAATTCCAATTTTATTTATGTAATTATTTAATGCTGTATATATTTATTTATATGGTTTGGTTATATTTATTTCATATGATATATAATTTCTGATTGTTTCAGCTTCTTAAATTTGAATATGTTCTGGTTTCTTTGCTCCACATAAAGCAATCATAAAAAACTGAATCATTTTGGCTTGTGGACAAAAACTAGACATTTGAGAACATCATCATTTCAGTTTTTCATTTTATGGACCAACCGATCACTCGAGAAAATAATCGACAGATTAATCGATGAAGAAAATACTCGTTAGTTGCAGCTCTAATCAAATGCGTCTCAAAAATTCGAAATATTTCTCTACACGTGCATGAAGCTTGAACAGAGGGGGCAAAAAGTACAACTGAGGTGACTAAGCCCCCTTAAACCAGCCTCATGGCCCCGGCCGGGTCCAGATGGATGGATGTATGGATAGATCCATCAGATGTGCTGAAGTCCAGCCAGAAAAACACTCTGATCTTCACAGATGCGTCTCACTCCACGTGCTTTTCCGGCTCAAATCCAATTTTCTGTGATTGGACAATGCACAAGCAATAATGTCCAAATGTCAAAGTAAAAGTAGCTCCTCCTCCTACTACATTGTTACTACTGCAACCTGTGCTGGCAGATTGTTGGCATGTGCAGACACAAATGCAGTCTGAAACTAATCTGCAGAAATACAAGCTCACAACCCCCGGAACAGTGGGTATTTTTACCCTCACTCTGTGTTAAATTGATCAATATCCTTCTGTCGCTCTCTGTATTAGTATTTGATGAACAGTGTGGGACCCCTTACTCTGAATCATTATTCTTCAATACCTGCAAGCTTCACAGTTGCCTTATGGGAATAGTTATACCCTGTGGAAAGGTCTCAGCTGTGGAAACACAGGGATTTTGTTTATTGTCTTTCTCTTGTGTAAGCTGTTGAGTTTGTTATTCGAAGCAAGCTCTTAATTCCACTCTGATTATGAGGTCGTCGCTCTCTCCTGAAGCAAATTGAAGGAAAGGACATACAGTGTATATGGGAGCAGTTAAAAAAAAAATGCCACAAGATGAGCGAGACAGAGGAGACGGAGCTGGATCTTTGCAATTAACGAGGAGTCATGTACACATAACCGATTTGTAATGATACATGCTTTTGATTAGTAACAAGCTGTTCTTTACATGATCCCATTTTCCAAACAGAAGCCAATGGACCTACATTATACACAGCCTAATGTGCAGTGTGTGACAGCCGCAACGCTGATCTGCTCTGGGATTTTTACCTTTGAAAATCATGAAAATGATAAATCTCTACCCAACTAAGCAATAGAAATCTTTAGTTTACTGCAGTGGAGGCAAAAAAAAAGCACTTGAACATTGAAAACGTCAGTTTGTCGTGAAGGTCTTATGTGGTGTAATTATTGCGATCTACAGACTGTTTGAGATGAATGAATACATGTATTTATATTGTTTGTGTGTCTTGATAGATAGGGATCGGGATGTGGGATAGCTTCTGTTTCTGAATTTGAACTTAAGGGGATTAATAAAGGCACATGTGATCTTATCTCATGCTGTATACCTCCCACTTTAATCGTGAGTGGTTTCACACACATGTCATTTGATCTTTGCTTATCGTGAATGGTTGTTTGCAGGTGTTTAATAATAATTTAATAATCAAACACACCTTTGTCAATAGAGATTGGACATTGTGTAAAAACAAACAACCAGTCACGATAATGACATATGCGTGTAACCACTCAGTATTAAAGTGGGAGGTATACAGCATGAGATAAGATGTGCCTTTGTTAATCCCCTTCAGTTCAAATTCAGAAACAGGAGCTATCCGTTTAGATTGGATTCAAAAATGTTGTTTCCAAAATGTCCTAATTTTTGGACAGTTTGAAGTTTATTATAACTATTATTATAACTTCAAATGGTCCAAAAATCACAATATCCCAAGAAAACCTTGAGGAAATATTCTTCATATAAATAAATATTCTATTCAGTTGGACTCAACGACTGTTTAGACTGTCAAGAGTTGTGTTGTTGTGACCTTTACAGAACACATGGTTTTTAGGATGTGGGGGTTGAAGGTCAAAGGTCACGGTCACAATGACCTTACAAAACATGTTGTATCTCATGACGGCAAAGTCTCACGAACACCGTGAAGGGAATTTATTTAAATTTGGCAGATATGGTCAAAGATGAATTGAATAGAATTTGCGGGTTAAAGGTCAAAGGCTAAGATCATGAAGACCTTGTATTATAGATTCATTCAATGACCACTTTATTGGGTACAGAGGATGCCCAGCAATGTGTCAGGAATGATATTCTGCTTCATGATGTGTTGTTTGGTCACAGATGGCCCTGCTGTAGGGTTTGGGGATTTTTGAGTGAATTCATTAGTCATTTCCTCCCAGATAAGAGATGGTTCCTAGTAGAAGAGCAGTTTCTCAGATACTCAGAACAACAACCAAGCCATGTCCAAAGTCACTTAATCGTCATTCTTCTTCATTTGCTGTTCAGTTTAACTTCTTGACCACATTTATATGATTAACTTCATTTAGTTGCTGGATTTAACTGATTTAACTGTGCAAAGTCCTGCTCCTGGTCTCACTCCTCTCTTGTGCCCAAGCCACTTTTACCTTTGTGGTTTCTGTGGAGGCTTAGTGTGTTCCAGTTGCCTATTTTATTGTTGTATTGTTTTGTTCTTGTTGTTTCATTTATGTTATTCTGCTGTTGGTTCATTGATGGCTTTTCTAGTATTGTTTGAT
Source organism: Solea solea (assembly GCF_958295425.1). Classification (NCBI taxonomy): domain Eukaryota; kingdom Metazoa; phylum Chordata; class Actinopteri; order Pleuronectiformes; family Soleidae; genus Solea; species Solea solea. Next base: position 23,442,823 of record NC_081144.1, on the reverse strand, counting down.
TGTTGATGTAACGATTTATTGTCTCTGTCTCTCCTTGTGACTGCTTCATCTCTGTCCCCTAGTTTCCTTGGTGCACATCTTTCAGAGTCTGGTTCTGTCTGGAGTCTTGTTCTCTCCACTGTTGCTTCGTGTTTGCTCACTCTGCCTTACCAGAAAAGACGCCTTGTAATATTTGATCAGGCTTGATTGGGCACATTGTAACATTTGTTAAGAAACATGCTATATAAATAAAGTTTATTATTATTAATAAATCTTTTACCTTTCAAATACAGATCAAATCTGCATTTTACGACACCTTTGTCTCTTCTGTTTGACAACACGTGTGAAGTCATCACGTTTGTTGACACAAGTCATTACACAACATAAGATGTGGCAAAAAAGAAGGGACAAGAGAGAGATGAGGTAGAGATAGAAGAGACGACCATGATACATAACCATTGTATCAAGTTTTTAGTTTAGACAGGACAGTTCTGAGTCAGCGATGACATGTTTATGGAACTACGATGTCATTTATACGAGCAGCAGCAGGGATTGTTGATAAAAAAAGTAGCGTATCAGCATCATCAGCATCATAACTCGCAGAACACGCTTCTTCAATAGCTTCTTCCCTGCCACAGTCAGACTGATGGCAAAACAGAACTAATGAACACGTGCACTACCTCACTTTATGTATAATGTCAGGTGTAATTGGTGGTGCATCACCATCTGTGAAACAGATTTATTTATGTGTCACACAACCCTCGGATTAATGTGCAATACCTGCAATTCCACTTGCCCTTTACCCTTGTTTTTAACACTATGTACAGATCCCACCTCTCTGTATAGGTTTTTATATTTGATATTTATTGTACTTTTTTATTATTATATTTAAAAAAAAAATATATATATATATATATATATATATATTGTTTTACTTTTTTATTATACTGTTCTTTCCCTTTCCTTAAATGTTGATTCAGAGAACTCCGCTCAAGAATTCCAATGTGCTATGGAAGGATATTCAATAGACTGCAAGTTTATGCACAAATGGCAAATAAAAAACCTTGTATCCAGTGTTGTTTTTGGCAGCCATTTTAGATTTAGTATTCGTCTTTTGGACTAAAATGCTTATTAGTTTTCGTCAAATTTTACTCATTTCTATATGTGATAGTTTTAGTCCACTAAGATTTTAGTTTAGTCAGTCAGTCAGTCATCATCTACCGCTTTATCCTCTGCCAGAGGGTCGCGGGGGGTGCTGTGCCAATCTCAGCTACATCGGGCGATAGGCGGGGTACACCCTGGACAGTTCGCCAGTCCATCGCAGGGCCACACACAGATAGAGACAAACAACCATTCGCTCTCACACTCACTCCTATGGTCAATTTGGAGTGTCCAATTTACCTATCCCCACATTGCATGTTTTTGGACTGTGGGAGGAAGCCGGAGAACCCGGAGAGAACCCACGCACACACGGGGAGAACATGCAAACTCCATGCAGAAAGGCCCTTGTTCCAACCGGGGCTCGAACCCGGGTCTTCTCGCTGCAAGGCGAGAGTGCTAACCACTACACCACCGTGTGTCCCGATTTTAGTTTAGTGTTAAAAATAAATATTAGGTCAATAAGTATTCAACTTTTCAACTGTTTTTTTTTATGAATTGATGCTTACTTCATCATACAAGACTTCACACACACATTTTTTAAAATTGACATGCTGGTCAATGAAGGCATGTTGTCAGGAGGCCAGTGAAAAGAATAAAGCCCCTGGCTGCACCAGCAGTAGTGATGTTATAAGCAGGAGCGCAGTCAAACTATGTTAACCTCATCCTTCTTCCTTGCTGTGTCCTTCTGTCCTTGTGTGGTGATCTGAAGTCTTAATGTGCTCGAGACACAATGAGGAAGCCTGTGACCCCCAGTCCGTGCACATGAATGTGTGTCGCTCCAGTTCCGCCGCACTTTCGATCTATTGATTAACATTATTTCATGTGAGGAAGCACCGGAGTCCATCCTCCTGCCTCCCTTAATAGTCACAGGCCTGAGTAATTGTTTTTTTCTCCCGCAGAGCAGCGCCGATCATGCCAGCAGTTACATTCTGTAGAGGGGCAAACATGAGAAACCCCTCTTTGACATCATTACACGAGTCAGTGTAGCGTAACACAACTGCCAGCGGGTGGAAATGTCAGCTGTTTCATCTGTAACCAAGATAGTGTGAATATTTTATAGGTACAGACACGGCTGGTACTGTACCTGCGGCCTCACAGTGTGAATATGCTCTTCTTTTTCTTTTTCTTCTTCTTCTTCTTCTTCTTCTTCTTCTTCTTCTTCTTCTTCTTCTTCCCTCATCTTTAGGAATTTTAAATTTTTTTTGTTTTTGGATCCAGGGGAAACAGATTTGTGAGGCAAAGGAATCTCAGCTTGCTGGGAAATCAAAAACAAAGGAGTTATTCTATACTCTTGTGTGTCATCAAGCCATTTTTTTTTTTTTTTTTTTTTTTTAAGAAAAGGGTTGTTTTTTTGTTTTAAAAAAATTAAATAAAAAAATAGTTTCCAGAGTGGGAAAATCTCAAAATGCTGCCCTTGTGTAATGAACATGTTACTTTGGATGATGTCATGGTCCCACTCACTTGGTCACTTGGTGATTGTATACATTATAGCATGTTTTTTACACATGTTCCTCTAGGAAAATCTTTGCATTTGTTTTTACCAGCACTTTAAAAACAGCCTGTGCGTTACTTTTGTGTTATCTATGAGGTGAGGTGTTATTGACATGGTCGTGGTCAACACACAAAGCTAAAGAGATTCCACCTTATATTGGCCAGTCCACCTGTTGGTTGTTAGTGTTCCTAGTTCATGTTTCGTAATCTCTGAAAAATTTGATTTGGTCGATCTAGACCAAAGTCCTTCATTACTGAAATAACAGTAATAAATAGTCAAAAACATTTAGTACATAGTTGTTAGTGGTTCTGTGTGTCTGATTCAAGAGTCAAGGTTCAAGAAGCTTTATTGATCCTGAGGGAAATTGCCGTGCAACAGTTGCAATACGAAGTATTAAAGACAAGTTAACATAAAGCTAACAGAAAGTAAAATAAAATAAGCAACTAAATGCAAGTTAGTGAAGTAATAAAAGACGAGGTACATAAAGCTAACATGAAATAAAATCAAATAAGTAACTAAATGTGTTACACTGTTTGGGCTTCTGCACTTGCACTCGCCAATATGACCAACAGAGGCCGACAGAGGCTTGTTGGGTGGATGGGGTGAAGTCTGCCATCTCTGATCTGCCTTATTTGTTCAAAATTCTCCTCTTGCATAGATAGTGAAAGAGAGGAAGCTAAAAACTGCTGTGTTTTCTTTAACCTTGGGTTTTTAGTTTGGTTTTCTGCTCTGTTTCCTGTTTTAGTTTGTAGTGTGTGAAGTTTTTTCTCCCTGTACTGATTTGCCCCTTGATTGTCTGCCCTGCCCTCATCCATTTCACCTCTGTCTTTATTTCACCTCTCGCTATTCCCTTGGGTTGTTTCTGACTATTTAGTTCTGTTATTTCAACCTGCATTTGTGTCCTAATTTTGAAAAAGAAACAGGTTTTTGGACACGTGGGTTGGGACTCATCCTGTTTACACTTGTTGTGAATGGGGCCGACTAATATCTTCATACCAGTTTTCACATGAGCTGAAAGAACATGTATTCTCTACCCCCCCAATTTCACAAGTGATTTTGCTCACACAGCTGATTTTTGCTGATTTTGTCAACCCATGAACGTGCTTCTCTACGTTCTCGCCATTTTCTTACGCAATTTAATGGCAACAAGTGAGGGATTTGTGAAGGTAAAGCAGCAAAAAACCCAAACAAACACAAAACGGGCTTCGCTTTCCTGCTGCCGTGTGTAGGCTTCTGTTTGGCACAAGGAATGCACTTGTGATGTATTAGTGGAAGTCAATCCGAGATTGTGTTTCAGCTGCAATAAAGGCAGAGCTGATCTGATGCCAGAGGATACATCAGAAAATGGCTGACAGCCAGTTACTTTCAAGGACCCTTTATTCCAGAAAGCAGCAGTTTGCTACAGTGATCAAATGTTTCTCAAGCACATTTTGAGGCAGGGAGAGAGCAGACTTGTCGAGCAGACTAGGATTTTGTCATCTAGACAGACAGTAACTTTATTCTCTACACGAGGGTCAAACACTGTCACACACACAATACTGAAAAGATGTGCTTAAATATACAACTGGAATGTTCTCATGGTATTGTCAAATCCTTTCATGCAAACCGTTGAAACGTGTTCACAGTTATTAGTGGAAAAAAAGTAGTAAAACTTTGTATGAGAGGATTTACAAGTATCCAACTGCGATTATATGGACTGAAATTGTGATTGTATGACGGCGTATTAGGGCCAAGTATGAAAAAAAGAAAAAGAAATATGGACCCGGGGGAGGGGAGTAATATTTTGAGAAAAAGGTCACAGATTTATGAGATTAAAAGCAACTTAATTTTTTCTCGTAGATTTGCCACTTCACTCATAAATATGCAACTTTTTTCTCAAAATATCCCCCCCCCCCCCTCCTCCGGGTCTGTAATTTTTCCTTTTTTTCATACTTGGCCATAATATGCCGTTGTATGTGTGGGTTTTGGGAGGATCGCTCAAAGAAGGCACCGTTATAAATGAACAAAAAAGTCAAGATCAGCCTCTTATCCCTGAGGGGGAAATTGTGGTACAGCAAACACACAAATAAATAACAATGAATACATGAAGATGACATACAGTTAAAACCACACAGGTAACTCATGTGAAACATGAATGACAACACTTAAATGTGTTTGTCCTGCACTGAGGCATCGACACCTGTGGCCAGATAGAAGCAAATCAAACTCAGAGCCAGAGAGTGACACTGCGCCGCAGGATCTGACCGAGCCCTGCTTAGAATCGTCGACTTACAAAGTCAGAATCGACTTTATTGGCCCAGTTTGTGCACACAATCAAGGATTTTTTGTTTGGTTTCACTTGTCTCTGTTTTTTTTCGGACTGTGCAGAAGTGACCATCGATTGTTCGTTGGAGAGACAGTTTGGGGGAAGAAACTGTCTCTGTGGCCGTTTGTTTTTGCAGACCGTGCTCTGAAGCTCCTGCCTTCAGGCCGGCAGCAGTTTAAACAGTTTATGTCCGGGGTTGTGCAGTTGTGACAGTTGTGTCATTTAAAGTGGTGCCTGCCACTTAGCAACACACCTGCACAATCCACTGAAGCCTAAACTATAATGACTCATTTTCAGTGTAGTTTCCACCACCTTTTCCTCTCACTCACTCATGTCTCGGGGGAACTCGAAGTGGTGTAAATATTTTTTTCTCACACAATTAGAAAACATTTCTATTTTGTTTATTTATTCAACAGCACTCAGACCTCCTGATGAATGTACAGTTTATAAATGGAAAAAAAGACTAATTCTGTAGGTTGACAGGTTGGGTTAGGGTCTTATTAACCTATACATGTTTGGGCTAGGTCATACAGTACTATTCCCCGAACAATGCATTGCTACCATTCACCCAGTCATACCCATTCACTTACTTCCATACAGCACATCTGTGTTTTTTTGGTCACAAGGCTCTATATAAATAAATTAAAATGAACCTTGTTGTTATCAAAATGTTGCCAAAAACGCATTAAATGATAAAAAAAATATCTCATTAACAAATTGACATGGCAATTTTTTTATTAATTTTTTTTATGTGTCAGGCTTTACAGGGTTAAAGATTTTCTATCTCATTCACATTAAATCACATTACAGGGAAATTACAGAGAGAAAATAGGGAAAGAAAATAGGAGAGAGCAAACATGACAACAATGAATAAAGAGTTAAAGATTTTTTGGGAGAAATAAAAACATTTTAAATAAAAACATCTTTTTGGGTACAAAGACCAATGGCCCTTTGAGTTATGGGGAAAACTGAGGACTAGAGTTTGCTGGACTTCAGGTGAACAGGTGGATGAGTGATTTGAGTTTCCATTTGAGTGCAATGTATGCTCAGATTTGAGAATATATCCCATTTTTTGGGATAATCCCATTCTAACAATTTTAGCATAATGCAAATGCAGTGATCTGAGAGAGAACAACACTTCTGTTTACTGCTAATTACAGGGTAGATCAAAGAGAGACTGAGGTGGAGAGATCACGACTATTTGACTATGTTGTAATTGTGTAATGGTTCAAGTCAAGCTTTCGTATGGACCTTGGTACGGTATAATTTTGATGATTTAGATTTATTTGTGTTTATCTGGAACAGTAGCGCAAGTTTGGTTCCACCTATAGAGTTACAGTCTCGAAACCTACAGCCGAACCCTCCGGATACATTAACATGTATCGTATTGTATCTTCACATATCTATAACATGAGGTATTTTCTCACGAGTTTCACAGGGACACATGATAATGTATATCCAGTCTATTCAAAGAGTGGCCTGTGGGCCACAACCTCCACAGACACTGAGAAAAAACCCCCACAAAGATTCATACATGAATCCTGACACTAGGACTGACCATGAAGGCAACACTCCGCTCAGGATTTCCCTCTAAATCACGAGGGGGAAGAGAGGGAGAGGGATGTTGTTGCTCACATATCCAAAGGCAACTCATGAATAAGTCTAAAATCATATCAGAGTGTGATGGTTTTTCATTTATATTTTAGAATGAAACATATCGACGTCTGCAGAGAGTTTCAGGTCATCTGTTGCATATAAAACCAACTGCATCTGTCAGTGTTCACGTGATGAGCTCAGAGAGTCGGGATCCAAGAATCAAACATCTTGTGTCTTGTGACTAAAATACCATTTGGTTGCAGTCTGAGATGTTTCAGTTTTAGTTTACTAAATATAATCGTATTTAGGGTTTGTCTGTATTATTTAAATATTTGTCTCTCATCTATCATATGTTGTCATTAAGGTTTGAATTCACAGCACAGATATAACTGTTGTGATACTACAATATCTTTGTCTTAATAATAAAAATATTAAAATTAAATATTTTTTACATTTTAAATGTAGAGACAGCATTATGAATGCAGACATGACAGCATGTTTTTTTGTTATTTTAGGTAGTTATTATGACGATAATGTATCCTCAAGTGTTTATTTTCATCTCTTTTAATTGTTATTTGATTCTATTAACACAGCCTGACCTCCTCAAGCTTTTATTTTGGTACTTCCAGTTACAGGCAGTCTAAGTCAATATTTAGATTTAACGTTTAGATTTAAATTTAGATTTAACATTTAGGTGTAACATTTAATATTTAGATTTAACCATTTAATACATTTCTAAGTTAACAAATATTGTTGTAAATGTGCTAAAAAAGTGACTTTCAAACATTGTTTGAAGCTAAATGCGACAAAATGTTGCAGTTATTTTCAGCACGAGCCGCTTTACAAATGGCACCCCAGTCTTGTCTGTCTAAATGGGAGCTCAGTGTGTTCTGCAGCAAAATAGAGAACATGTCTTTTTCAACAACGCTTTATTGGAATGCATTTGCATGACTGACCCATGTGAGTACAGACACTATTGTTATATAAGAAGGCAAACTCTATGTGAAAGTGAGTTCAGCTCTGGCCTCAGAGGGTGATGAGGAGCTCAAACATCCAGAGGGAGTTAGGCTTGAAAGGAGCTAATTGAATTTCGCATTTGATCAGGATGACTCATGGGTGGTTGGGAGGTTTTCTGGGGCAGGTCCATCTGGTAGGAGACCTCTGGGGCTACCTAGAACATTCTGGAGGGATTACTTATCCAATCTGACCTGGGAACACCTTGGGGTTTCTTTGGAGGAGCTGGAAAGCATTGCTGCAGAGATGCAGCCTCAGAGGAATATGGATGGTTGGATGGATATTATGCATTCATTCATTCATTCATTCATTCATAGCATTGCAAAGGGGCTGAAAATTCCCAGTCAGTGTTTTTGTAAATTTTGAGAACTCTAGTTTTGGAAATATTCCAAATTGGAATTATGGGAATTTATGGGAATTAATGAGAAATAAATGGAAATTTTGGATAATTTAACAAAACTGTGTCATAAACAAATGTTGTTTTGTCATAAGCAGACATGCATCCAAGATTATACCATTAAAAAACAACATGATGCAGCATTAGTGAGTATTATTTGTGAGCAGAACGTTATCAACTGTCGTGCAGGAGGCAGAAGAAACAGCATCGTATTCCATGATAAGCAAGCAGCGCTGTGTGTGTGAAGAGAGAGAAGCCGTCATACAGGCAGAGTTAGCATTAGTCACTATGAAGTGGGGTAAATATGTGTTTATAGAGAAATAAATGCTCAGGCTCTTCCAGATCAACATGAGTGTCCGCCTGTTCATCATCTATCTGTAGGAGTAAGGGTGTTAACCTGGAGCAGCCACAGCTCCAGCCCTGGAGCTAATTATCTCCCCTGTGCAATTATGTCATTATACATACAGTCATTCCTAATTTGTCCCCTGGGGTCGCATTTTTATTACCTCCCACTTTAGTTTCAGGAATACTTCATCAATGTGTAATAAAATCATTTCTAGGGCTTGACGTGTTCTAATCATATTATGTGAAATATGAGAATTTTTTGTTCCAGATACTTGTGACTAAATGTTTTATACCTTTTGTTGATCCACTGTGATCTGTAAGTTGTAATGCACATGTGTACAAGGTAAACTTAAGCATAACATCTTCAGGTTAAAAAGGTTTAAATGTAAAACAAAGGGAAAACATCGTAGTTGTTGTTTATAGGTTATTATGCTATTATTTTAGTTTTTACACGAGTGTTGTGCATAACTCTGCTGCTCAAATGTATTTTTTGCTGGCACATGGTTCTCTCCTTTGGGTGCTCATTGTCATTCTGTGGGAGGCATCTTCTCATTCCACCAAATGAAAGAAACAGAACTAATCAAACCTTTAAAGCAGCCTTTCAAACCCCCTGAAGTCTTTCATGTACCACGCAACCTACCTGTCGACCTCCTCAGTGACACGCTGCTCAGGTCATCAATAATTCAAGAGAGATTTGGTCTTGTCATTTTCAACCTGTTTCAATCTCCAAGGCAAGATGTGATTTTTCCACATTGACATTCATGAAAATGGCAAAGTGTCCTGATGTCTTGGTGAGTTACAGAATGTGAAGATTAGTCATGTAGATGTCAGAAAAAAAAGTCTTGTTTTCCACTTAAGTGCACATTGTAAATCATGTTAATGTAGCTGAAGAGAAATGTATTCAAATGTTGCTTTTTCCAACGGTTTACGTTAAAACAAGGGATTTTCTGAATACACTATATTATAATGCAAGGTATGTGGATATAAAACTGAAAATTTTAATGAGCAGCTACAGAACTATATGTTTTATTACATTTATGTGTGAGTTAAGAAGTCACACTGATGTGGTGAAGTGGCTAGCATAGTTGTCTCACAGCAAGAAGGTCATCGTTTCAGATCCCAGCCTTTCAATGTGGAGTTTGCATGTTCAAAATTAGGGATAAGACCATTAGTGTGAAAGTAAGAGTGAATGGTTGTATGGGTTTAGGATTAGGGTGAAATGTCTTTGAGAAGCAATGTTTATTCTTTCTTTTGAAAATGCACTTTACTATACATATTGACTGTAATAAAAGTTGCTTATTGTTCAACTTATTGACAGAAAAGTAATTAATGCCCTTCAGCCAGGTGCCTCACTTTGGCAGTCAAGGGGGGAGTATGAAAAAACGATGTTTGAGATGTTTGCAAAAACTCCCTAACCCTGAGAACTTTTTTTAACAGTTTTGTGTCTCAGTTCAGTGAAAAAAAACATTATACCTAACCCTGCTAAATACTTAATATAACATTGTAAAAAAGCCATTCAAAACACATTATATTAAATGCCCTGTGTGAGCAGCTCCATAGGAATGAACAGAGCCAAATGGGCGGAGCTCCATCCAGTTCTTATAATACATCCATGCTTGGAACACAAGACAAGTTTGATGAGGTGCATTGAGAAAATAACAGCATAGCAGCTTCATTTTTGCATATTGATACAGTGTCTGCATAACAATGTATCTCTATCTTTTTCTTTATAACAGATTACAGATCTGAATCAGTTTTTTTTGTTACGTCCCTAATTACTTCATCGTCTATTTTGTTTTCAATTTCTTTTCAATATATGTCAACATCAATAAAAGCAAGTGATGTACTTTGGAACCCATTCTTGATCCCAGTATCTTTCAGTCACTGCATTTCATGGGGGATGATTTGTGTTGTAAATTTGAATTTTGAAATTGGCCCATGCCCCCGTTTGTCTTATGGCTGATCACCATCATTCAACTTTCAAGCCCAGGCTTTTGACACCTCAAGTTATGGGATTCCCTGCGCCCTGCACTTGTCCTTGGTTGTCATCAAATCCTTGCCTCTGCTGCACCTCTGGCCAATTCTCCCCCACTCAATGTACAGCATATGTGTGTGTGTACTACATCTGTGCTAGGGTTTGGTACCGTTCATAACTGAACCGATACGGTACCGGTAGCAGTATCTGAAATTTGGCGGTACCTTCTTTCGGTAGTTTTAAAATGTTTGTTCAGCTGTAAAACAAAGTCTACACTTCTCAATAAATAAATAAAAATAAATAAATGTTGGTTAGAAATAAATATAGAACACTTTGGCACCGATTCATTAAAAGTGAACCAATACTCTGTAGTACCAAGTACCAACCATAAATCTGTGCATTGACTTATTGACAGTCAGTGTTAAGTTGTCACAGGCGTCTTCTACAATTATTATGCCCAGTTTCAGCATTCAGCTCATGGCTGGCATTTTATGACTTTTGCATACTGTTAACACTCTCCACTGAGGATAAACAAGGGTTCCGCTCTCTCCATCTTTGGCCTCTCTTATTTTTAAGTGCCTTGACTTCATCCTCTCAGACATTCCAATCTGGCCCCTAAAGGACAACAGACTGTAAAGATGGAACCTGGGCAATAATGTAATCAGTCAGGCACATATGTTTATGAGCGGTCTCTTCGAATAACTTGGTTCTCAAACTGTGGTATGTGTACCGCCAGTGGTATGTGAGCTTCCTCTGGTGGTACTGGAGGAGAAAATAATAAGTCAACTTATATCTCTCTATATCTTCATCTGATTTAGCTATACCAGTGTGTGAAGTATATGTGTGGAAGAGGAGGATCTTATTGACATGGACATGGACATGGGTGGGGGAGTGGAAGAGGTCCTGGTGGAGGTATAGAGCTGGGTGTCATCCGCATAGCAGTGGACGGAGATGTTAAATTTTCTGAAAATATGGCAATGGGGAAGGAGATAGATTATGAATAGGAGGGGCCCCAGGACAGAGCCCTGGGGAACACCACATCTGACCGGGGAGGATTGTAGTGCTTGATATGAATAAAGTGGGAGCGGTTAGACAGATAGGAAGTGAACCAGGTGAAACAGGTTAAGTGAGGTATTAAGAATGGATGAGTTTATGGAAAACAATTTGTTTATGTTGTCCAAATGAATGGAAGTCAATGCAGTGTCCTAAGAAGAATAGCTGTGCAAACCTGTGTGTGCTCACACACGAGATACAGAACTTGGAAGGAGGAAAGGAGAGAAATGACGGAGAAACACACACTGACCTGACATTAAAACAAGCGTTGCTACAAATGAATGGTGGAGGAAACACACTCAGCCCGTTGATATTAACGGTCGTGTCAAAGTTAAGAAGCGACGCGCTGCACACAGTTCCCTGAGGGGGCGCACGGCTCCGGCACTTGAAGCGCAAGCTATCGTTTGTATGTTTATCGCAATTGTGCAGCCTTACTAACCACAGTTCAAATTGTAGTCCTAAACCTCCTAACCAGTTCCTCAGGAATTAGTTTCTGCCTCATTAGGAGCATATTTTTGGTCACCATGATTACAGGTCCTGACAAGGTCAGTGTTTATGCCAGAAAGAGGTTACAACTACACGCACACACAAACACTTATTTGTGTGCATCCGCTGGTGTGTGTGTGTGACATCTTGAGCTCCCCTCAGAGTTTAATAAAGCATCATTACATCTCATCCCTTCTGTGTGCAGTCACCAGATCGCAACCCCTCTGAACATCCGTGGGAAATGGAGGAAATATACTGTAACATCACAAGACGAGACATATTCGGGGAACAGTTGTATTGCACATTTAGCATTTGACACAAACATGTTTTATAATTAAGAAAACAAAACAAAACACTGGGGTAATTTATGGAAACATAATGAACAGTTGGATGCTGCACAGTAGATAGGAAGGATGTTTACTGTCTGAAAAACACATACACATACATTCATGCAATACAGGTAACAATACAGGTCTTTTCATGCAGTGTATGCTACATACAACTATAATAGATAGGAGAATGCAGAATGACCTTGAACTAATTTCCTCACCTCCGGGTCTCTTGGGAGATAATCTCCTGGTACTGGGGATTTAACTATTTCTAAGCTCATTCACTCTTAACCCTGCACGATTTCACGTGTCTCTTCCCTTTGTTGTATTTGATATGCTTTGATTTGTGAATAGAAATGAGATCGCTGAGCAAATAGAAAGGCTATGAAAACATTTTCAGGTTATCTCAGTGTGTGTGTTTGAATGTATAAATGCAGCTTGGATACATTGTGATTATGTTGCTAAACTGCCAGGTGTTGAAAAGCAGATTTTAATTCCATTTCATTCCTTTATTTGTCTCTAACAGCATTGTTAGGTAAAAGTCCCACCCCTTCATTTATGGTTAATAATTTTTGGAGTAAAAATAAAGGAATATATATACATACATATATACCTACACACACAAACTCACACACACTCATATACATATACACCCATATACATATATATGTATGTATATATATATATATATATATATATATATATACACACATTATACATATATATATATACACATTCATATATATATATATATATATACACATTCAGTTCTATTTACTGTTTGAATAACCTGGGCAACACACCTGTCAGTCACATGCTCCAATACTTTTGCTCACATGAAAAATGGGTGGGTTCAAACAAACATGCTGGATCTGGATCCTGCAACCTGCAGGATGAGGATACAGGGAGAGAGAGAGGAAATGAAGGAAAGACACAAACTAGGGAGAGAAAGAGACAAGATTAATGACATATAAAAAGTCATATACATACCCTGAGTGTGAGAGAGTGAGTGTGAGTGCACCACAGGAAATTCCCCCAGCAGTCTAGGTCTATAGCAGCATAAGTAAGCATAATAAATACCTGGAAGTAAAAGCTGGAATGTTCATCTTCTTATGTCAAACCCAAATGTGCTCACTGTTCCAATACTAGAGGAGGGCACTGTAACACCCATATTGAAGTCCCTACACTGGCTGCAGAGGTGCTTCACAATCTGATTAACTTTGAACCTATAAGCCCTTAGGAAACCTCAGGTGTTCTGGAACACCCGAGTTGCCTTTTAATGATTCCAAATGTCACAACAAAGACCCTGGTTTCTTTTTCTTATTACAGTCCACGACTTGGGAACAGCCTGGCTGAAGACCTGAAGGCAGAACACAGACCCAATACCTACCTTTTTAGTTTTATATTGAGTTCAGTATGTGTGTGCTCATTTATTTATCAGGTATTTAGGCGTTTATTTTAGTTGGGATTTTTTTTTTAATCTATTGTTCATCAATTTCTTAGATCACCCTTGTATGTACTACATCTTTTTTAACTAGAGATAGAATTTCCTCAAGAAGTGAGATATGATGTTGCTCATATCTGCCTTCTTTACTTTTTCAAGAGAAACTTGGCAAAACACGTGCAAGTGTTGAATCAACGAGCGACCCTGTTCTCAATGTGCTGATGGGATCAGACCACATCTTCATTTAAACTTGTTAGTTTTAATGGAGACTTTAGTGACTTCTGGTTCAATGGTCAACATCAAAAAGATGATGTTGCTGGAGGCAAAGACATAAAGTGAAATATTCTTCTCCCCTTGTCTATTTCTGTATTAGATGGGAAATGCCTCAGAAACATTTCTGATGGTGTCCAACATATCGAAAGACAATGACTTTCTTATGGGAACTCTCTACACAATCTTTGGTAAGTATTTGTTTTTCACTTTATTTTCACCTTTTTAACTGAAATGAACCTCAGACTGTATATTGTCGTCAAGACAATTTGAAAGCAAGTCAGATGTGCACTCCCATACTTACATGTTCTCTCACTCCAGGTGTCCTGTCAGTGCTAGGAAATGGGATCCTGCTGTTTGTGGCCTATAGAAAGAAATCCTCCCTGAAGCCAGCAGAGTTCTTTGTGGTCAACCTCGCCATCAGTGACCTGGGTATGACCGTCACCCTGTTCCCAGTGGCTATTCCTTCAGCCTTCGCTCACATGTGAGTGACTGTTCAAATTTCCACCATTCTCTTTTTTTTTAACCTTTACTAAGGAGGTTGTGTTTTCATTGGCGTGGGTTTATCTGTAAGTTTGTCCTTCTGTTATAACTTCCTGTCTACAGTTTTTTTTAAAAGATCAACCTGAGTATTTTGTGGTGTGTAAGTGATCACCCAAGAATCTACCCACTGATGACGTCACAGTGGTTAGATTCTCTCTTTTAATGGGCAAAAATAACATATATCTGTCAAAACACATTGGATTTGGTGGCAGTTTGAATTGAACATTGGAATTCCCATTTGACAAGTTCAGATCTCAGCAACATTTCAACACATCAGGGTGAATTTGGCAATAGCTATTAGCAGGTAAGCAGAAAGTCTTCTGGATCCAGCAGACCAAATGCAAAAGTTAAAAATGGAAAAATGCATGTGACAAAGTGTTTAAACCTTGGCGCAAGTCTGTGCCCTCTGAGTGACCTTGATTTTTGGTTGCTTTGGCTTGTTGCAAAGAATGGAGGGACATGGAGAGACTTAGAATAGTAACAATCGTGCAAAAGTCTCCAAGTATTATGGTTTGGGAAACAACGGCTCTGTAATAATCAATGTTTGCCTGCATTGGTCAAACATGATGCCATAAACCATACGTTTTCTACCACTTTATCCTCCACAGGAGGGTCGTGGGGGGTGCTGTGCCAATCTCAGCTGACATAGGGCGATAAGCGGGGTCACAGCCTGGACAGTTCGTCAGTCCATATATAGAGACAAACAACCATTCAACCATTCACTCTCACACCTATGGTCAATTTAGAGTGTCCAATTTACCTAATCCCCAGATTGCATGTTTTTCTACTGTGGGAGGAAGGCGGAGAACCTGTAGAAAACCCACGCACACATGGGGAGAACATGCAAACTCTATGCAGAAAGACCCTTGTTGTCCCTGGGCACAGATACAGTGCATGTAAAAAAAATAAAAATAAAACATTACATGATTTTTTCTTTTCCATTTCATCCCTGGGTTTCCGTGCTGGCTTCACTAATCCCTGGAGCATATGTATGTGCTATGATTGCTTCAAAATGCATCACTGCTCTCTGGAGGGAGCAATGAACCCAAGAGAAGCCAAGGGAATGAATTTCCTGCTTCTCTCTCTGACCTCTGGGTCAACGCAAGTGAGAAATTGAAAAGAAAATCTGTGAAATCAATTACTATTGTGTCTATGATTAAAGAGAATAGTCTCACCTGTTCTGCAGAGTGGTCCCTTCTGGTTGGTGTTAGGTCTCTGTCAGATGGCAACTGTTGAATTTGACAAACAATAAAATGTGTTCCCCTTCTCTTTGGATCCCTGCATAACTGATGGTGCAATGCATAGACATGCATTTATCTTCTGGCCATTAGCATATAGCTATAAGGCATCTTTTTACAACTTGAAACAGTGCTCAATCATTTCATCTGACTTCATCCTTTTCAATTTTATCCAATTTGTTCACTTGATATTGAGTTTTAATGGGGGATTTAAGCAGCTCAAACACCCCTGTGCCGCACCTTAGGGCTCCATAAGTGATGAAATATGATCAGAATTTTGCATCATAGGGTGCCGCAAAAAATAACTTTTTGTGTTTAGAACATAAACATAAACCGAGTTAACACCGTAATATACCGTAAATTTCGGCCTATAAGCCACTACTTTTTTCCCAAGCTTTGAACCCTGCGGCCTATACAACGGTGCGGCTAATTTATAGATTTTTACTGGCTAACTGCCACCGGGGGGCACTCTCTAGCAGTAAATGCAAAAGTGAGACAGACGTGGGGAAAGATTATGTTCTGAAGATGAAGACTTCAGTGGCTTTAGTGCACAAGAAGAAGATGAAGATAGAAGATGAATCCTTGCGCCGCTACTGGTTACAACATGAAAACCTGCCGCTTATATTCAAGTGCGGCCTATACGTATATGTACACAATTTATTTTCATTTAATATTTAGCTGGTGCGGCTTGTAGTCAGGTGCGCTCAATAGGCCGAAATTTAGGGTAACTATTATTCATATTCTGGAGAATAAAAGAGCAAATATAAACTGAGCACGGGCCTGACAGGGGCTATCAAGGAGGCCACCATTGATCATCAGAGCACAGCTTTGCCAGCAGAGTTATTCCCACCAGACGAGGTGGAGACTGACTATCAACAACTCAGAATCACATTTCCAAGAAGTGATGAGTAGAGGTCAGGGGAAGCCATTGATTGTGCTTCTGGCAGCAGTGGAAGCTGTGGACCTTCAACGCCACCCTGGTAACAATTCATCTCAAGACGAGGAACCAACTGACCCATATCTCGCTCCAAACAAGCCTCTCGCCACTGAAGCGATTGGAACTGCGATTGAAAGTGTCAGCCTGGTTTGAAGGTTTGAATCTGATCAGGAGAAACATTACCTTAATCCAGTATGGTAGAACCATGAAGTAGGAAGTTCTGGCACCATGGGGGTGGCTATGGTTAGTTTCTTGCCCCAAATTGAGGCCAATGTTAAACTCTTAGGTAAACCCTTAGGAAAACAAGTCAATAACAAATGCACTCTCTTCTCCCTCCCTCCCTCTGTTCAGGTGGCTGTTAAATGAAAGCGCCTGTATTTTCTACGCCTTCTGTGGTGTCCTGTTTGGCTTGTGCAGTCTGACCAACCTCACCGTGCTCTCCTGCGTCTGCTGGCTCAAGGTTTGCTGCCCAAACTATGGTAAGACATGAAGTATCCAGTACTGCGTGTGAAACTACCATCAGCCCAGTGATACTATGAGGAGAATGTATTGAAAGTCATTAATGAGATACTGCTGAATAACTAGGGAGCTGCTTTACCGGCAGTATTTCTCATCTCGCCGTTGAAAAATAGATTTCTTGCCCTCTAAGCTTAAAAAACTTGGATCTGAAACGATACATATATTAGAGCCTCAAGGTCAACACTTAAATGGCCTTTTACAAAGTAAAAGTGGCTGTGTCTGAATAATGCTAACGTCCACGGTTACGTTTAACGTCGTTAAAGAGCAGAGAATGCAAATGAGGAGATGTTTTCAAGGCCTAGTGTAATTTATTCCCCTCCCCATATGCTCGTTTAAAAACCTCACAGACCATCGAGTCTTTCTGGCTACATTCATACTATTAACACTGTGAACTGAAAATTGTGCTGTTTATTTCACCGAAATCAGACATTTGAACATAGATTAGTCTTGAGCCAGTTAATTGGTCTGTTGCCCCATTAATGTGGCCATATCTGCCAGGATCAGGCTTTTTCCAGAGCGGTCTCATCTGCAACTCGAGGCTCTGTGTCTGTTCAGCAGGTTCAGGAGATGGATGAGTGGGTGTGATATGTCCTGTGTTATTATGGTTGCAATTCATGATATGGCCTTTACTGTTTCTGGGAGTAAAACTCATCATCATCATCATCATCGTCTCAGCATTTTCCTTGAAACCTAACGCTAATGAAAAGTCTGTGGAATTTACCAGGGAGTTAACGCTCTATGAAGACTAACAGCTGCAGTATTGGCACAGTCTTTACGGTGCTCGCATCATAATTACACTCGCCAGAGTCTTTTTTTGTTCCCCAAAGCATTTTAGAGCGGATATTAATTATCGAGTGATGTCGAGGAGAAAGAGCAATGTTTTCATTATAATCCAGAGGAGCTTAAGGTGAGCTGTGTTCACTATACCCGTCTGTCATCAGAGCTGAAGGAAAACAGAAGGATACGTACTCAATATGTCAAGGATCACTCTGGTTGTTGTCATTTTTACTGCTTTATTGCTATGCTCTTTTGCTATTTTCAGTGCATAAATACATTCAAACTGGGCAACATCATTTTTGTCTGTGACATCCTGGCATG
The DNA here is from genome assembly GCF_958295425.1 of Solea solea. Classification (NCBI taxonomy): domain Eukaryota; kingdom Metazoa; phylum Chordata; class Actinopteri; order Pleuronectiformes; family Soleidae; genus Solea; species Solea solea. The sequence continues at coordinate 23,424,642 of NC_081144.1, read as the reverse complement.
TTTTAACACTGGTTATCGAAAAAGATTAGTGTTTAAATTGGTCCGTACAAACAAATAAAGCAACAATTTTCAGATATTTAAGATTGATTTTACAAATCTGAGGTAGATTTTAAGGTCGATTTTAAGGTCGCTGGTTAATAGACGGCATGTAAACATCCGACCGACATGGCTCGGGATGGCCATTTCCATAGCACCAAAAAGTAGGGATGAGATACTCAATTAATTTCAAGACTATTTAGTCTTTTTAACTGATCTACAGTTGGGCAGTGTTTGGTTTGATTCTTGTTTTGCACATTGTGCCCAGTCATACTCTAACACTTAAAAGTCACTGTAAAAGTTACACACAGCTTTAATTCTAAAACTCTAGTCTAATACTAACAGTTTGTTATCAGTGGTGTTTCTGCCGCCTCAAACTGACACAAACCAACATGAATTCATGCTGTCCTGACTACAAACATCCACAGTGTACAGTATTTGTGCAAATGTTTCTGTGAGCTTGATTTGCTGCCAAACGGTAAAGAATTCTGATGTTGTTCAAAGGGATGAATGGGGTCAGCTCGTTAGTGATATATGGTGCTACACATCTCACTCCCTCACTGACCTCTGGAAAATGTCCGCCCTGAAATACTGCAGTTTTCAAAAACACGGCCTGACATTTATGTTCGAGTGAGTTGCCACCATACCGTAACATACTCGCTGACTGCAGCGGCATCACCTTTCTGCTTCTTTTGCTTCACTTTGTCGTAAATGCAAACTGCTCATGCAGCTAATTACTAATGAGCATAATTAATGTTTTTGCCAATTAAGCCACTGAGGATTTATATGCAAGACTGGGTCTCTGTTGAGTTATGGTCCATATTGACGTGTCAGAATAAGAAAAAATCTAATTGGATTTCATTCAGATGTTGCTAATGACATTTTTTTTTAGAGGCGATAAGTTCCTTTGAGTTTTCTCGAGGGTCATTGCTCTCCTCATTAAACCCTCGTTTGATTTTAATCTTCTTGACTTTCTCAGAACATTGTGTTTTTCAGCACGCCGATCACTGATAACTCATGCGTCATAATTCATTTAAACACCCTCTATATCTGCAAATGTTCAAACTGTAATTATTCAATGCACAGTTGACCTCTGCAATAACTATCCCTCACTCCAATAAAATACACGCCGCGCTGCAGAATCCCACGTTCCAAATTTCTGTCAGACATTTTGAACATCTGACAGAAAGTATTGCATGCGGGCATGATGTCTGGGAGACCCTTCACTGCATTTCAGTTTCTGTTTCTGTGTGAAAATGTCTTTCGGACACAACATGACTGTGACGACTTGTCCTTATAATGAAGTCCCAGGTTAAAATGTAGCCGAACTCCTCGACTGTCATTTTCACACAGAAACACAAACCAATATGCAGTGGATGGTCTCCCAGACATCATGCCAATACTTTATGGTGGGCATGAGAAAGTATCTTTTAAATGTTTTCTGTTGTTTTACTTTTTACCCATGTCCCTTTAAGGTCTTAAGGTAAAAATCAATCAAATGATTCAACACTAAATAATAAATTCCCTGCTGTTATGAATTACCCAGAAACACATTCTGCAAACTCCTTTAAAGGCAACATAGAATGCTTGTATCACACATATATGTTAGTTATGGAGGTCTACTTACATATATTAACTTGTTTTCATGGTTAAAAACCTCCTAGTCGCTTCAAACGAGCCGATCAAAATATCTCCTCACTGAGAGAGACCAAAACCACACCCCCAGAACCAGGACTGTGTTGTGATTGGCCAGCCAACGAGAGCTTTCCTACTGTACTGTGATTGGGCAGGTACCTGGAAGTGACTTAATAGATAGGCCGGCTCTCAGATACACAGCTCCCCCTCTGGCACGGTGGATGCTCTGCATCTCAGCAGCTACAACGAGAGTAGTTCTTCTTCTTCTGCGGTTGAATGTACGCAACCGGATGTGCCTGGACTAGTGCCCGCACCAGGAGGCGCTACGGTGGTGAGAGGAGTGGTGAGGATTTTTGATGACGACATCAAACTACGGAAGTGCCGATCCGCTTCGCAGAGCCCAGGAAAACAATACAACACTATTTTCTCAGCAGTGGCTGAACTGTTTGTTCTGAAGCTTTAGGGTTTCATAAACGAGGTAATGACGCAGATACACACCAAACGCAGCGTTAATTGGAGCTTCCGGTCTATGTGGGATTTAAATATAAAGACTACTTTACTGTAACTTGTGTTCACTTGCAAGTGCAATATATGAAAAAGTAGGCAGGAACATGTGACACGGTTGGCAAAATGATTTACAAATATAAATCTGGAAAGTGTTTAGTGCTGCTCATCCGACTAGACAGAAATGTTATGTTAAAATAGATTTGCTTATGTTTTCTGGTCAGACTCATGGATGCTGACACATTGTTGCCGGCAGCCAAAACACAGCTCGACATTGTATAAATCTGCTGGGCAGTCTTTATAATACATTTAAATTACGACTCACAACTTGGACTTAGACTATATCCAACTTCACAGCGACCTGCAAAAATATAAATGTGGTTCCACTTTAAATGCATAGGTTTTACTTCTTCCCTGAGTCAGAGCTGCAGCCTCTTACTTCTGCTCCAGCAGCTGCCCATGTATGTACTTAAAGAACCACACTGGAAGGTAATACCTGCAGGCAGTGGTGACATGAGAGCCATGGGAGTGTGTGCTGTTGGCTCAGCTATTGCTGCTTATCAGCACACTATAATTAAGGCTATGTTTTTTTTTTATTTTCTGGAGGAACACAATCTGTGATGCAAAGTGTAAAGCCGCAGAGATTTCATGCCTCACAAATAAATGTTTGAAATGCAAATGAGCACAAAAGCTATTAAAAAAAACGGAAAAAAAACATTTCTTTCAAGGAGCTTTGTAAAAATATATGCCTCTGACAGATATTGCATTAAAACACACTGTCCTTATGTTTCTAGTTTATATATTATATATCATATTATATGATAACAAACATACAGACTCACTGACAACCCAAATTTTAATTTTGTCATATGTTACAGTCTCACTATATCATGTGCAACAAATGGGCCTTAATATAATATTCATGCTTGTTTTAATACGGGATTATAGCAAAACAGGCACCGTGGGCTGAGCATCCTGTGTGGACATGAGTGAACCACTGCTCAAGGAGGCGTGTTTTCCAAGTTGTCCAAAATGTGAAAATTCTAATCCTCAAAAGAGTTGTCCCTTGTCTCCTTCAGATGTAGGTGGACAGCTCTGTCCTGTCCAGATGAGCTGGCTCTTTTGTGCTGTGATGTGTGTTTATGCAGAGGCTGTTTGGTTTCTCCAATGTCGAGGTCACGACAACTCCTCAATACATCGCACTGCTCTGGTTGTGTCTGGGGATTTTGTCCTTAGGATGAACCAGTTTGTGTCATAAGGTGTTGCATAGGTTTCTGGTATACATTTTATTTAACTAGTTCTACTAGTAAACATTTGGAGTTGCTCTGGCTCTTACTAGTAGTACTAGTATGGTGTTTTTGGCCTACTAGTGGCACTAGTAAGGTTCCAAATGTTCACTAGTAGAACTAGTGGACATTTTGACTCTCACTAGTACTACTAGTAGGCATTCTCAATGTTACTAGTAGTACTAGTGAGGTAAAACATGCCTCACTAGTGCTGCTTGTGGGCATTTTGGTGCTACTAGTATGGTCCAGGACGCTACTAGTGTAAGTCGTGAGCTCGATATCAAGGATATCGTATAAATGCTCAAATGGCTTTCCATAGAGATGTAGTGTTTGTTGAAAATCCTCCTGAGTTTCTCTGAGACTTGAGCAATATACAGAATAACAATGTTGTTCAGTCTATGGCTCTATTTTTTCTCCATCAGTTCTCTTTCTGGAGGATTTGATGAAGGCCCACACAGGTAACCACCTACTTTGTTGTCGCTACGTTGGTTGTGCTCCAGTGGGTGGAGGGAGTTGAACAGCAGGTATTAGGTTTTCTGTATATCTCGATGTTGAGGTTTCTGTCTTCTACAATGTGCACAGCACAGATGTGGACGACACATTACAGACCACACCAACAACTCCGAACCAGTGACTAGGTGCACTACCAGTGTACAAGGCCAAAGCTCTGGTTTCCAGCTCTTCCCATGGTGTCTTCCATGAGCCATTTCCTTGTCATCTTCACTGCTTCCGTAGTGGGAATGCATGTGGAGAGGGATGCTGTATCGTACGACACTATGGTTTCCAGTGGGTCAAGTTTAATCCCCATTGGCTTTGATTGTAAATTCCTGGGAATGCTTGATGTGGTGAGGTGCTTTGTCAACTGGTTTTTACCACCATCCATCCATCCATCTTCTATCACTTTATCCTCCACAGGACGGTCGCAGGGGTGCTGTGCTAATCTCAGGTGACATTGGGCGATAGGCAGGGTCACACCCTGGACAGTTCACCTGTGGTTTTTAACTACCAGTTTATCAGAATTGAAGAAGCCTCTTGAGGTGAAACATCTTCAACTCGACTCAAGAAGGTCAGATTCACTGTCACTAATTAAATAAAAGCATACAGAAACTTAAAATCTACTGATTCCTGATTGTTGCTTGTAAGCTGAGGAGCCCAGGAACAGATGTGCACTGAACAGAGTGCCTCATCCTCTTTCCACCTCACATGGACATTGCTGTTCTTAATAGACCCTGGTTAGCAAATTACCCTGCTCTCTGTGATTTAACAACTGCATGTGGCTCTAGTGCATTTGATTTACAGCCCCCCCCCCATGAGTGCTGATTAACTTGTGAGTGCTTGGTTGAAGGTGGAGGACTCATTCCACTCCTCTGTGCTTGACTAAAGTAGACGAAGGCGGGACATCAATACCACAGTTAAAGGAGATTGACTTGCAGTTCAGGATCAATGTTGGGCATCTGTCCTGATGTTAAGTGGTATTGGCTGTGAAAATTGAGTCCTTTCAGTAGCAACTAAGCTTAAAAAGATTCAACTGACAGTCAGAGTCTCCCATAATATTTGGCAGTGGATGTAATTGTACAGTCAACCTGGTGGTATTAGCATTTATGTTTTGTGCAAATCCTTGGACAGAAAGACAAATGTCATCCCTGGTTTGACCGGGCATTTTTATCTTCTGTGTGCACTTCCCTCAGACCAAAAACATGTAAATTGGAATTTGGTTGAGTTAACTTGGTTATCAATACATTGATCATGGGTGTGAATGTGAGAGTGAATTAGGACTTAAAGGAATACTTCACCGATTTGCATTTAGCTTTGTATTACTAGAACAGGGGTAGTATTTTTTGAAAATTGTGCTTTCTAACCTCAGTTTCCCCTGAGTTGAGAAATATCTTCATTCTTTTCTTTGTTACACACCCACCAGTGACACTTGGTCCTGTTAGCGTAACTGTTAGCAAAGATGGTGGACACTGTTTACATTCTGGGAATTTTGCAGTTTCAATCCTCGGACCAAGGCTGGGACCAAGTGTCACTGGTGGACACGTAGCAAAAAAAAAGAATGAAGATATTTCTCAACTCAGGGGAAACTGAGGTTAGGAAGCACAATTTTTCAAAAATACTACCCTATTCTAGTAATACAAAGCTAAATGCAAATTGGTGAAGTATTCCTTTAAAAGTCATATTTCAGTCATTTCAAGTCATTATGAAACGGAAATTTCACAACAGTCAGTAAATTGCAATGCATGCAATTTTGAAAGTTCTAAATTCAAAATTCTCAATTCTTGCATTAGCATATACTGTAGAACAACTGCATTATGTGATAATGCTCCATCACATTTACTATTAATAGATACTGAACCACAGCTTAATTTGATTCTGCACGCTGACCCAGTGATTCCCAAAATCACTGTCAGGACCCACATAGTGGTCGCAGGAGATTTTTTGGGGGTCAGCAAATAAATTTGTGTATATATTTAAAAAAAAAATTGAGTTGCTATATCTCGTCACTATTTATAATGTGATTGGGTCAAGGCAGTTTTCCATCTTTAAAAAGTAGATCCCCATATAGAAAGTTTGGGAAATACTGGATTAATGGATGAATTTTCCACTACTTTTGACCAATTAGTTGCTAACAATGTCTTCTGTTTGGTGCTGAGCAAATTTGGAGTATTGAACTTTTAGTTTTTTCAAAGTAAATCTGAAAACTGTTTGCAGCTCACATCTCAGTTCCTTTTGCCTGAGCCACCAGATGTTCCTGACTAGCATCGACCCAGTTGATTCTGCAGTATCCTTAGCAGGCATTGGAGGAAAATATCATCAATCATTGCTGAGAGCTTTTTTCCCCCCAGAAATTGCAGTTCTCCATGTAGGAAAAGAGCCCGGGTGGAATCCTTCATGTGCCGCTCAGATTGCTGGACAGTTCAATCAGTGATGGGATGCTTCACATCTGTTATCTGTAATAGCTGCACCTTCCCATACAACACACAGCTCAGTGACTTCCTCAAGGCTTTATCACCACTACCACTCTCAGCATGAACTGCACTAGAGGATCACATTTAGCTCCAGAGGCTGGTGTGTGTTTCCTGAGATAAAGCTCCCTGTGTTCCTACTCCACACTGAAGATGCTCTTGTCTAAATCAACTACAGTAGACTGTGGTTGTTGCTGTGTTGACCCTTACTTCCACTCAAGCACATGATTGATATTTATTTTACTATGAATAGAAATACCTCATAAACACCACACTCAATATGTGCTACTGTAAATTTTTTATTAAGGAATACAACTGTAGAATGATGAGATTTATTAAAACAAGGAGTTGTGAGGGACTATAAGTGATAGAAGGTATAGCAACCTCACTTTATAGCATAGACCAGACTGAAATATGTATTAAAGCTCTGCCAATACAAGAGACACCAATATGAAAGTGCCTGAAATGGGTATTATGAGCGACCCCACTGTTCAAAAAAGAGATCAGTTTGTATGTAATGGCTTATATCCATGTTTAAGCATCTATAGAGAGTTGCTTGTTAGAGTGGTGTGCAACACAATTGTACCTGATCCTACATAGTGTCCTACCGGTAACATGTGCACAAGGGCCTGTGGGTGGATGACGTTCATGTCACGTGGATCATAATGGACCAGCCTGGCTAACACCAGATTGCATCTTAATCTCATTTGAGATTCAGCCGGGTCTGGAAAGGGTGCAGTCACCTCCCACTTTCAAGAGACAAGACCAACGGACATAGTATGCAATTTGATAGACGTACAACCAATCAGGCCATTGATCCAGATGACACATGCAGAGTGACGGAGAACATGTCAACAAACATAGTTTTGTAGGAGCGATGGCTGTCCAGTAATGGTGTCTAGCGTCTGTTGTCTGAGGTGAGCTCCGTGGATCAAGTCGCTTGAAATGGAGGCAACAGCTGAATGGAAAGACAGCTGTCCCCCATATTCCCTTTCACCCCAACCGGTCGAGGCAGATGCTGCACATCCATCTTTGAGTCTGGTTCTGTCAGAGATTTCTTCTTCTGTTAACAGAGAGCTCTCGATGATGTCGTCTATAACAGAGCCTTGGGATAATGTATGTTGTGATTTGGCAAACTCCAGAGAATGTCCAGACCCGTTTCACCAAACCTTTACCACAGCTCACCTCTAAAGGCAAATATTGATTTTTACCAGTATCAGGTATCTGTCAGTAATTAGTCTCTCCAACTCTTCCTCAGGTAACAAGTTTTCATACTGCCACGCCTGCCTCCTAGTCGCAGGCGTCTGGTGCTACGCTGCTGTCTTTGCTGTTGGCCCCCTGTCAGGATGGGGGCAGTACGGCCCGGAGCCGTACGGCACGGCATGCTGCATCGATTGGCATGCACCGAGCCAAAACTCTGCCGCCATGAGCTACATCATCTGCCTCTTCTTCTTTTGCTACATTGTTCCTTGCACCGTCATCTTCCTCTCCTACATATTCATCCTGCTGACCGTGAGGGGCTCTCGCCAGGCTGTGCAGCAGCACATGTCGCCGCAGAACAAGATCGCCAATGCACATGGACTTATTGTTAAGGTACTGTAGGCTTCCAAGATTACTTCCAAGATCCCTTCAAAAGTATTGGACTAAGCCAAGTATCAGGTTGAAAAATAACAGAAATTAATTAATTCTCTTAAAAAAAGAGAAATCATAATGATTTATAAGGAACAGATATCTTTAAAAATGTATGGAATAACCTTATCACAAACATCAAAAGTTTGGTATTTTGGTGTCAGTTATTAAATCACTGATGAATTAGATTCTTTCTTCTTTCTGCTCCACTTCCTTCAGAGAATAGTATTCATTTTATGTTCAATTATTAAATTTTTTCCTATGAATGAAATAATCTAATCTAATCTAACATTGATTCAGTCCCCCTCTGCAGCTATACCAGTTTCCAATCTTTTGTGAAGGCTTGTGTAGTGTCTATGGGAATTGTTACCCTTAAGCCTAGAGGAGCATTTGTGAGGTCAGACACTGAGGACGTTGTTCATGTTTGATGAGGTTGGGGTTGGGGTCAGGGTTCTCTGCAGTTCAGATAAGTTCTTCTTCCCCAGACTCACCAAACCATGTCTTAGTGGACCTTGTTTTGCATGTGCACTGGGGTGTAGTTGTAAGGGAACACAAAAAGGGCCTTCCACCCAACTGGATTCACAAAGTTGAATGCATAGAATTGAATCTTGAATTTTTCCCTTCATTGGAACACTAGAAAAACAACCCCATACCATCTTTCTTCCTCAGTGATAAACAGTGTGGCTCAATAATTGTGTCTATATGTATATATTTCTATCTAAATGTGTGTTTATGCAACAGATCAAATTTTTTCTTCTTTTTTCCAGCTTTCTGTGGCTGTGTGCATCGGTTTCCTAACAGCATGGAGTCCATATGCTGTTGTGTCCATGTGGGCGGGTTTTGGTAACCCAGCAACTGTACCGCCCATGGCTTTTGCTCTGGCAGCAATATTTGCCAAGTCCTCTACTCTTTACAACCCTATCATCTACCTGGTGTTCAAGCCCAACTTCCGCAAGTTCCTGTGCCGCGATGTGGCCCAATGCAGGAATATGCTCTGTGGATGTCTTTGCCGGCACAGCTCCCCACAGAAGTCCCACAGCAGAGAAGAATGCAATGCTACAAGGTTGTCCAATGGGCTACCAGAGAACCACGGCATCTGCAAACACTGCACCTGCCCGGAAACAGTCCAGGATAGCAGAGGAAACCTCACAGGCTCCAACCCGCAGCAGACTGCCAGGATACTGAAAGGATCAATACTCAATGAGGTGGCTGTCAGTCAGCTCTCCAATGAGATGCAGAGTGATTTCCTCTAGAGAAACAAACAGTGTCAGACAGAAACCAGGGTTGAAAAAGAAAGACAAGGTGGGGGGGAAATGGGAATTTAATTAAAAACAAAAAGGTCAAGATTGACTGGAGGGAAAACAGTTGGCCAAAGTGGTAAAAAAGAACTTGATTCAGGCCTCAAAACAGCCAACATGCAACAACAGATGTGTACATCTGTGTTTCATCAGGTCAAACCAACGTGATCATTTTCACTGGTCAGCAGAAATCAAACAAGCCTGAGCCTCCACAGTCGAGGAGCCAAGACCTTTTATTCCCTAAATCACATTTTATGTACGTATTTATTACGAGATGCTGTATTTAATGTTATCAGTATTTATTCATGCATGCCTCACATTGAGGAATAACAGGGTTGCTATTGTTGTGTAATAGAAAATAATTGATGTTCTCTTGTTGCTGGAGATCAGTGATGAACAGATTCAAATTAAGCTCCATTACTTGCAAAGCGTCAGCGTCTACATTAGGGCTGCAACTAACGATCATTTACACCATTAATCGTTGTGTGAGAAAGTGTTGAAAAATGTAGTCCAGTGTTTCCCCAACATTGAAAGAATGTTTCTTTGTCCACAAACCAAAATGATTCAGTGATAATGATTTCTTTGTTAGATGCAGTAAAGAAACCAGAAAAGATTTGCATTTAAGAGGCTGAAAAAAGAAAAAAAAAGAAAAACAAAATAGTAGTAACTGATTCGTCGTTGCAGCCCTAATCTACATTCGTCTTCATAAAGTAAGCCTATATGTGGTGAAGAACAAAACACTGTGGTAAAGATTTGTAAAGCTTAGTGATTCCTTTGTTACACGTGTTAACATGTTTTACCTCAGGCAGTTACATTGATTCCTCTGTAGGGAGGAGCTGCCAGCTTCAATTACGCCTCGTCAGCTGTGTCCAGGGCAACAAGAATGAGGTTTTTGTAACAAAATCTCAAACTCTCAGTAAGCTCGTTTCTCTCTTTTCTCAGGAAAGCATTTTGTTATAAACGCACAGTTTTCAGAATGTGGAGACCACATGTTTTAAAGAACAAACATAAAACAAAAGCAATTCAAAAAAAATCATAAAAATAATTAAAGTTCCGGTTGGAAAAATCATAAAAAAAAATAAGATTGATTGCTAAAAGATCGTGGCTCTCTGACCTAAACACAAACAGACACCCTCGTTTCATATGTGACGGATCACTCTTGTGGATTATAGTGATAAACTCTTTTCTTTTTGTAGGTTTCTTTGCAGCATAGGCACTTGTTGCTGCTGGTGGTAGTGGATCGCCCTCGGTCCTGTCTCCCTCTCTGAACAACGCCTCATGTGATGTGACAGATTTAGTTTAGTAAAGGCCTTTTACACACCAGCCACAAATCACCCACAATTTCAAATGTCAGTCATATCCTTTGAACCTGAATCCAGACATGAAGAGGAGACCGAGAGCGAACAGCGAGGGGACGAGCAGACACGTGCAGCGTTTGTTTACTACGGAAGCAGAGTGAACACACCACAATCAGATCATTTTAATTTTGTGTCCGTGTAAACAATGGAATTGTTGTTTTTTTTTGTAATGGACCGGTCGATTTTTGACAGGTTTTCACTTCCACACCTAACCAATCCACCGGGGCTGATTAAAAACGAACAGATCCTTGCTCAACTCTTCAAACTCTTCAAAGCGCTGGTGTTCTCAACCAAGTGAGCTCTCTTTTTCAATGCTGCCTGTACTTTTTTTGTCAAATGACGTTTTGCCTATAATATTTGCCATAGATGCATCGTCATACTCTCATATCAGAGAATTACATTTACAGTTTCTGTTTAATAATTACAACATATGCCGTCTGCTGTACCTTTAAATATGAGCATAATTGCTTATATACCTTTTAGAACTGCGTGATGCAATAATGCCGCATTATGAAATAACGTAATACATATTCATTTCATTATGTAATAAAAATGTGCTGCATTTTATTATTACATACTATTTGTAATAATAATGACTAATAATATGGTGCATTATGTAAATATCAACTAAAATACATCTTCATTTGTAACCATGATACTTTTTTGAACAGTTAGGCTTAATTAAAGTTTAAAAAGCCAGATTTTCTGTACTATTTTTAGTCTGAATAAGACAGTGACAAGATCCATTACTTCTAGCTCTTGTTTGCACTTATTGTAAGTCGCTTTGGATGAAAGTGTCTGCTAAATGACATGTAATCCATACATTAAGCAAAAATGTATTACATTATCACATAATGCGGTGTTATTACATTATGTGGTTTTTAATTTAATTAAAATAAAACAAAAAATCACAAACAAGGTTAAATGGGGAGCTACCACAAATTATACACTATGCTATATCTTGATCTACTATATGTACATCAAAAAATAGCGAAAGATATGTAATGAAAGATCTTTGGACACACCATACAATCTCTAAGTGAATTGGAGTCAGTGTTGTGTTTACAAATTGGCATCTGTAGTTTTTTTCAAGAGGGGAATCAGGAAGGCAAAAGGAAGCTCTTTCTTTTATCTGAAACGAAGGTCAATGCAGCAGAACATCAGAAACACAAGCATCATTGTGTGGTTTGTTTTTTTCCACAAATCGTGGTCATGGGTTCCAGTGGTTTTGATCAAAATCAAAGTGCACAATTTGCAAACGGCAAACAACAAACTCTGTCATGGCAGACGATCACCAGATCACTGCACACGATCACTTAAGCGTCTGCTCTCGACGTTGCCAGAAGGTCTGTCTCTCAACTGTGAAAGGACAGTTTAGGTCACACAAGAAATGTTGCCTCTATTTCCTCTTATAAATAAGTTTGACTGTCTTTGGGGGTTAATTTGCTCTCTCATCATCATCCTCATCTTCCTCACAAACACTTCAGACACTGGAATAGTGAAATTAGAGTGCGAGAGATAAGTTGAGCTCCAATCACACACTCTCTGTAGTACCACCAGAGGAAGCTTGTGTTCCACTGGTGGTACATGTACCACAGCTTGAGAACCATGGGTGTAGAGTGGTCAATTAACCTAATCCCCAATCTACTATCTGTCTTTGGACTGTGGGATGAAACTTGAGTACCCGGAGAGAACACAGGTCTGCACTCATGGGGAGAACATGCTAACTCCACACATTGGCTCATTGGCTGAAACACCTATAGGGGATAAAGATTTTAGATTTTAATTGTGGTTTGGTGGTCTTAAAGGAATACTTTACCGATTTACATTTAGCTTAGTGGTAGTATTTTTGAAATACTGTGCTACCCAACCTCATTTTCCCCTGACTCGAGAAATATCTTCATTCTTTTCTCTACAACAGCATTAATTTATAATTTCTTATTTCTGTTGTAAGGACCAAATGAAAATCCGACCTAAGACTCAGACCAGATCAGTGTGTTGCATGAAACTTATTTTCATGTGAACATTAAGATGACAGAACGCAATCATGTAGTTCATTTATTGTGTGTGTGGTTTCGTCATTCCCAGAGAGAAACTAACAGCACATTAGCAAATTCTGTCACGCTTGACACACACAATCACCAAACTGAGCATACCAAATTATATCAAATGAAATGTTCCTTGAGCCATTATGTCAATATAAAATATGTTGGGGAGATTAACTTTATGGTGATGCATGGATGAAGGCCCTCTGGACTTCTGTGCTTCTCTCGCCTCTTTGAAAACAGACTGTTGACTGCCCTGTTTTTCACTGATAAGATTTGTAACATGAGAGACGCAGGGCTTTGCCCCAGCACATGCCAAAATTATACCAATAAAGGAAAGAGCCCAGCGAGCGGAGCTTGAACGTGAAAACAGGATTTTTCCAACAAGCGGTTTAGTACTTTATCCCTTTGCAGCGCAGGAAATCAAATTAACCCGTAGTACAAAAAGACCTGTCACAAAGAATATTAATCAGATCTGATCTAGCCTGACATTCATGCCATGGCATGATTCCTTTTTTCTAATAAGGTGAAAGGACTTTGTCAGAAACAACAGTATCACGTCTCTCATGTTTCCTGGCTGCATTAGTGCTTTTGAAGCCCTTTGCACATCGACAATAGTAAACCATGATAAATAGCACAGAATTGTAAATAATTCAGAGGCAGATTTTGACTCACCTTCAGTGTTTTTCAGTGAGGGAACATTCCGAGATTTTTGGACCAGGGCTCTGTGTTTACAAGTGTGCATGTGTAAGTGAATAGCACTTAAAAATAACTAAAATGTGTGTAGTGGCTTGGTTAAGATGGCAGCCACAAATTGATGAGTGTTACCAATTGGCAGCTAAGAGAAAGGAATGAGGCAAGGATAGGGGTGCCCCTGTGCAAGGCACCCAATCCCCCATTTCTCTCCGTGCTGCTCCTGCGCCCAGCTTGTGTGTAAATGGTCTGTATTTATAAAGCACTTTTCTGACCACTCAAAGCTGCTTAACACTACAGTTTTGTCACAGTGTCTTGCCCAAGGACACATGGGTACATGGACTAGTGGAGCTGAAAATGGAAGCCTTTCCAGTTGAAACACGACTCACTCTCCCACAGACCCACCGTTGCCCCCACTCACTACTGGAGAGGTGTAGAGGTCAAATTCACTATGACTATAATTGGTGTGTGTACAATAATATAAAATTCTAATTCTTGTAGTATCCTTTAAAGTTTCTCAACCATTTCACTGTTTTCAGGGCACACCCAATAGTACTTTTACGATTAGTTTACTCACATCTGTGCATCAACTTATGTGTGTATGTATGTAATCTGGCTGCATGAAAAACAAGCAGCGGTAAAGTCAGTATGTCTTTACTGATGTCAGCATCTTCTGTTTGTTTGTACAACAGCCTCAGTCTTTCAGAAATAGCAAAACTAAAATCATCCTTGGCCCTAAAAAGAAAATGCTAAGCTAAAACTCTGTAGTTGATGATCCAGGACACATGTTTGAAATATAATTATTAACACTTCTTCTTGGCTCTTGAAGGAATGAATGCCAAATCACTTTTGCCACCTGAACTAATAAATACCCTTTATAGTAATACCTTGCCTTGGGGTGAGACCCCCCCCAAGTTACTTTAGTTCTAACTGATATGTATGGTCTGGGATTTGGTCGTTGTTAGAACAATATTAGTCCTGCATGAAAGGGAAACCACTCACCTCACGTTCATTTGAGCGATGCGATTATCAGAGAGTAACCCCACTGTATGTGCAAGTGCACATTCCTTCCTAACATGAAGGGGGTCAGACTGTATCCACTGTTTACCTGCCAACATTGATAAGACGATTGAATAAAAGCAATATTTGTTGACCAAACATATATACACATATGAGGTTCAAGTGTTGAGTCTAGGGCTAACTTGTGAGATAAGGTGAAGGAAGTTTCAGGCATTCTGGCCAGGGTTACTTTCAGATATACACAAGTGAAGATTTACTGCTGTAAAACAAAAGTAAAGGCAGAACTTTCTGCCAACAGAGTCAGTAAAAGTGTTCCCGTCACTTAGCAGAGACGGAATAAGTGATGATTAATGTGTTTAAAGCTGAGGTCAGTTTCTGAGGCTTCAGTTTTCTTCTTCATCTTCCGACTTTTCCCTTTAGGGGTCGCCACAGCAGATCCTCTGCCTCGATCTTGCCCTATCCCTTCCTCTTCTGTTTCAAGAACTGTCCTCATGTGCTCTATCACAACATCCATGAACCGTCTCTGTGGTCTTCCTATTTTCCTCCTGCCTGGCAGCTTCATCTTCAACATCTTTTGTCCAATGTCATCACTATGCCTCGTCTGCATGTGACCAAGCCATCTAAACCTTGATTCTCTTACTATATTTCAAAGCCATTCAACCTGAGCTGTCGCTCGAACATGCTCATTTGTAATCCTGTCCATCTTGGTCACTCCCAACACAAATCTCAGTATCTTCAGCTCTGCCACCTCCCACTCCACCTTCCATCACAGCAGGTCTCACTTTTGCTGCAATCTTTCTTTCACACATCGCTCCTGACATTCATCTCCACCCTCTCCACTCACTTCTTCGCCTCTCTTGTGCACTTTCCATTGCTTTGGACGGTTGACTCCAGGTATTTAAACTCATCCACTTTCTCTAACTCTACTCCTGTCTTATTGTCATCCACGCACACAGGTATTCTGTGTCTTGCTTCGACTAAACTTCATCTTCTCGTGTAGTGCAGACCTCCACCTCTCCAGGCTCTCTTCCACCTGTTCCCTACTCTCACTAGAGATTACAATATCATATGCAAACCACATAGTCTACGGAGGCTCCTGCCTGACCTCATCTGACAAACCTCCATTACCATTGCAAACACGAAGGGGCCCAGAGCGGATCCCTGATGCAACTCCACCTTCCCCTTGAACCCATGCGTCAGTTGAACTGCACAACTCACCACTGTCTCACATGTCCTGCACCACCCTCACATACTTCTCTGCCATACCATAGTTCCTCTCTTGGCACCCGAGCATAAGCTTTCTCCAGATCCAAAAAAGACACAGTGCAAATCCTTCTGTCCTTCTCTACAACTTCTCCATCAGAACTCTCAAAGCAAAAGAGCATATGTGGTATTCTTTCTTGGAATGACTGGATGAACACTAAACTCCTCAAAAGTGGCTATGAACAATCAAATACCTCCACATCTCCACTGCAGACCCCAAATCCTCTTCTCAACTGGTCCAGACATTTTTGACAGGGATTGTGAGGTGATTTCAGGTTCGGTAACATTTAGCATTTCTGACCCATAGCTTTAGCCTGTTGTATTTGAGCAATTATTCTAACGCAGGTGTCAACGTGCACACCGAAACATAGACAGTAAGCATGCTAATTTGTGATCATTTTTATAATCTCTGATGACATGTGATGGTCATTTTATGACAATAATGTACCTTTAAAAGTGTAAAAATGTTGGATAAAATCCAGTTAGGACTTCATCCTGGTTTTGTTTATTTAACAAACAGCTGTTATATGCAACCACGTGGATGTACTGGGTAGCAGCTCATTACCTGTTCTCTAAAATACTGAAAATACGATAAATTGTATGTTTTTGTTTCTGGAAAAAAAAATATGTGCACTGATAATATGTCTGATGCTGGTTTCATGTTTACTCTAAGATTAAGGAGAAAAGGGGTGAAATGCAAGAGGATTTTCTTTCTGTTCTCATCATGCGGGAACCAAAGGACACTGTCACCTTTACTCTCAGTGCCAAAGCCAAAAACCTTTTTATTTTTTTACTGAAGAGAACTTGCATTCTTGTGTGCTGGACAACCAAGCCTTCATTCCTGGACAAGGACAGACGACAAACCAGGAAACACAACTGTGAACAACCAATTCTGATGTCTTTTTCTATTCTATAATACTCAAGGAAAAAAAAAATACTCAAAATACCTGGGTGATTATTCTGTATCACTAGCCATTCCCACCTGGGTCATTTTCACTCTTTCCTCTTCATTCAAACTTTAAATGAAGATATATACTGTATATGTATATATATATATATATATATAGACTTTATACATGTGCATATACAGTATACTCTATGTCAGATGTCAGGGATTTCATAGATGTTGTTCTGCATGTAAATAGATACTGTGTCGGTGTACAGAAGCCCAATTTAAAGCATATATGATTATGGCTATCAGCCTCTGTGTATGAGTAGGGGAAGACCTAAGCTGTGTCTTGAAATGGGGATTTTATTTTTGTTATTTTGGCTTCTGACTGGTGGCATAGCAAAATGTTTCCATGTTTTTTTTCTCATAAAAAGGTTTTAGTGTAAAACTGTTTCCAGGTTTGTGACCTCCCTCACAGCAGTCGGGATCTATTTTCTTTTAATAGCTGTAAGAGTTGTGAGGTTATTGTACATGCAGCTTCTATGAAGGTGACCTTTTCTACCTCTCAGTTAATCATGGAATGTATCTGTGGCGCTTCTTGTTTACTTTGAATTGGAGATAATATGTTACCAGCATTTATGCAGCGTTCCATTCACATCAAAAGTCAGAACTTTGAGCGACGTCACGTCATGTTTCAGGTGAGAAGTAACAAACAAAGATAGCAAATGTATCTCAGGCTAGCCATTGTTGGAAATACCATTTGATAGCAACGATAGCAACATGTCAATGGTTAAAAATGCAACAGTTCTAAGTGTACAACTGTTTTACTGTGAAAGAAATGAGAACAGTGCTATTAACGGCAAAAGTAGTAAAAGTGTTTGTATGGTGGCAGCCATCTCGGAATCCCATAACGGAGTTATTGAGGTTTTTCTATGACCTTGGAAATCACCATTAATGCAAAGGGATTTTTAGTGTTTGTTGTGATTACAGCTGCTTTAATTAAGACTTTCTGCAAGCGATATCAATGTCAGCATTGTGCATGAAACTTTTCAAGCTGGATGCAGTTATCATTCGTGCTTTGTCGGAATAAATGCAAGTCATCATGTGTGCAACACGCCTGTAAACTGTCCCTACTTTGTAAATCTCACCTGTCTAGATGCAGCAGTGGAAACACAACAACGATTTTGGAGGAAACAAGACAGAACCAGCAGAAATTCTTTATGCAGTATTTATAATGATATATTATGTACTTAATTAACTCTCGAAGCCTTCTCTGGGTCTGAATGATATGCTCTCTATATGTCCGCTGTAAACAGTAAACAAAGTTCAACGCGAGCAGGAGGATGCAGCTGAAATCTTCTGACTGCTGATAGAAAATTAAGTCTTTCCTTGTTTTTTCAAGAGATTTGCAGATGAGACTGCATTGTAAAGTAGACAAATACACCCCCCAGTTTCCTAAGACACAAATAAGGCTGAATGTAATGTGATGTGAATCTCTATATATTTGTATATGGGAAAGGAGGCTGTCCATATATAAAGGTCTAAAAAATGATTACATTATAATTATTGAAATGATTATTGTTGTCGTTGAATTTTCATATGCACTGTGATTTTTTTAGATACATATTGAGGACTTCATGAAACATGTTACAATTCTATACAAGGGAATATCATTTGTTTTGGGGAAATTTGAAATATAAAAATAAATAAATGAATAATGTAATGAATTCTAAATAAATGAAATAAATATAATTCAGGATTCCCTGAATGAGATCATTGCTACATTTATGTTCTTTTGTTTGTGAGTAACTGGTATCATGGAATCGTGGTTGGAGTACTCTGTCGAGGTAGATTCAGCTTTCTGTTTTTCATGTAGAAAATGTTGCTCCCCATGTGCCACTGCCAATGTTCAACATTTACCACAAAGGGATTCTGCAACTTAAAGAATGCAATCAGATCTAACAAAGAGAACATTTCAATTGTCGTTGCTGAGGACTGTATGGATACCCAAGGACAAGCGAAAGTGGAAAACCCACAAACTTCAAGTTAAAAGACAACTTATCTGACAAAAGTCATACTTTAGTATGTCGTCCAAAATGTAACAAAAACGTCATACATTAGTATGTCGTCCAAAATGTGACAAAACAGTCATATTTTACTATGTCGTCCTAAATGTGACATAAAAGTCACACTTTAGTTTGTCTTCCAAAATGTGCCATAAAAGTCACACTTTAGTTTGTCGTCCAAAATGTGACAAAATAAGTTATATTTTAGTATGTTGTCCAAAATGTGACAAAAAAGTCATACTTTAGTATGTCGTCCAAAAAGTAACGAAAAAGTAATATTTTAGAATCTTGTCCAAAATGTGACAAAGTAAGTCATATTTAGTATGTTGTCCAAAATGTGACAAAATAAGTAATATTTTAGTATGTCGTCCAAAATGTGACAAAAGTCATATTTTAGTATGTCGTCCAAAATGTGACAAAATAAGTAATATTTTAGTATGTCGTCCAAAATGTGACAAAAGTCATATTTTAGTATGTCGTCCAAAATGTGACAAAAAAGTCATACTTTAGTATGTCGTCCAAAATGTGACTAAAAAGTCATACTTTAGTATGTAGTTCAAAATGTGACATAATAAGTCATACTTCAGTATGTTGAACAAAAAGTTACAAAAAAGTAATATCTTAGAATGTCGTCCAAAAAGTTACAAAAAGTAATATTTTAGAATCTCTTCCAAAATGTGACAAAAAAGTCATATTTAGTATGTAGTCCAAAATGTGATCCAAAATGTGAAATAAAAGTCATACTTTAGTATGTCGTCCAAAGTGTGACAAAAAAGTCTTATTTCACTATGTCGTCCAAAATGTGACATAAAAGTCATATTTTAGTATTCAATTCAATTCAATTTTATTTGTATAGCGCCAAATCATAACATACATTATCTCAAGGCACTGTACATAGATAACATCAAGGAGAGCAGAGAACCCCAACAGTTCACACAATGAGCAAGCACTAGGCATCAGTGGAGAGAAAAAACTCCCTCTTAACAGGAAGAAATCTCTGACAGAACCAGGCTCAGCGATGTGCAGTCATCTGCCTCGACCGGTTGGGGTGAAAGGAAAATGGGGGACAGCGGAGAGGTGGGGGACAGAAAGGGGGGAGAGAAAGGACAAGAGGGAGATGAGGTAGAGACAGAAGACAGAGAGAGACCATTTCATTTTGAAATGGCAATGTAACCGAATCTAACCACACAGGAGTAAAAACAAAATGGAGAAAAAAACAATTAAAAATCCGCATTTCTTTTACATCTGGAGTCAAGTAACATAACAGGAAGTGAGTGCACAAATCTGTCTGTCACTCTTGGGTTGCAAACCATGGACTGTGGTTTATAAGATCAACTCCTTACCAGATGAGCTAACGGGGGTAACACAGCAGCTGATTTTCTCTCACAGTATGTCCCCGGCCATAAATAATACATAATAAAACCAAAGCTTCAGGCCGTACAAAATCTGACTGAGGGCCGTGATTGTCCCGCGGGCCAAATTTTGGACATGCCAGTTTTAGACAATGACTTTTTTACACTTTATTCACCACATCTCACTCACATTTGTTCTGTGTCACGAGTTAGCATCCACATCACCAGGTGCCTGCTCACAGCAAGTAGTATGTGGTATGAACATGTGATGTTTAGGTCTGATAATTCATTGCCTAGGAAAAAAATTGGCCCAAGGTCAAATTTACTTGCCGATCCCTGGGAAAAAATGTCACCAAGGATGACAATGACCCACACTTCAAAACATAAGGTTGCGAGTTAGATTTACCAGAAACTGTATCATGTTTATGGTTAACCAATGAAATCGGTCATCGGTCGCCGGTTCAAATCCCCACCCGGCCGAAAAGGGCTGGGGTACCCCTGAGCAAGGTACCCAACCCCCAATGCTCCCCGGGTGCTACTCAGTGTGGCAGCCCACTGCTCCTAATTCTAGGATGGGTCAAATGCAGAGGAATACTTTCCCTAAGGCGATAAATAAAAATTCTTAAAAAGCTCCAGTCAGTTCACCCTTGTGCCAGGCCTAAAGTAAACCAACATATCCTCATGGATCCTAATGACCTCATAAGGTGAAGGAGAAATATAAACTGGATTAAAGCCAAGGCAACATTTGGGATTCTGGCAGAGATCAACGGTTTTTTAGCAGTGAAGATGTGGGTTGTAGTGAACAAACGCTGCTCTTACAGTTTTCATGTGTTGCCACATATAGGAAGGTTTTGAAGAAACACACATCAGTTATATTGCAGCACAGAGAACTGTAATCAGTCAGTAAAAACATATCAAATCCCATTTGTGGTGTAATTATTTCAGGCACTTTGGGGTTGGATCGCCCAATGTAGCTGAGATTGGCACAGCACCCCCCGCGACCCTCTGGCAGAGGATAAAGCGGTAGATGATGACTGACTGACTTTGGGGTTGGAGGTTGCTTTGTACATCTTACTTCCCACTCTCACTGATCAAAAATGCATTTAATTTCAGATGGTTTAAATTGGTATTTGACTATGTTTAATCTGCTTTTTTGCTACTTTCTTAATCCCAGTGTGTGATGGATGGCTTGAAGACACTGACACTCCAAAAGACGAGAGGTGGAGCTGGAGGTGGCAGAGCTGAGGATGCTTTTTGTTGGGAATGACCAGGATGAACAAGATTAGAAATTAACATATTCGAGAGACAGGTCATTTTAAACGGTTAAAGTGAGATAAAGTGAGACACTGAAGGTTGAGATGGTTTGGTCACGTGCAGAGGAGGGATCGTGATTATATTGGACAAAGGATGGTGAAGATGGAGCTGCCAGGCAGTAGGAAAAGAGGAAGACCACAGAGGTTTATGGATGTTTGAAGGAAGACCTTGGGTACAAACTTCAAGTTTAAAGACAATTTGCTCTACCACTGGTCCACCATTGCCCCGGGATGGTGAGACGAAAATGTATCCAAAATCATTTCTCTCTTCAGAACTCCCCTTGACTGAGCTCTGAGAGAATGTTGGTGTACAGTGAACATTGGAGTCAGTGTCTCAATGGCGATAAGAGAAGTTTTTCAGCCCTCAAGAGATAAAATGTGCTGAAATCACAGTTTGTTACCTTTATCTTGTACATGTGTATCTTACCCGTGTTTTATAGCATTAATGAAATATTATCATCAAAGGCCAATTTGATATGAATCTGGCTTTAACATTGGTCATGCTTTGCTACAGCAGTGAATCTTATACACTGTGTGGAAGTGGAAGTCACTGTGTTGTGATGATAAAACTGCACACAGCTAATATTTGTGTAATCTAATTGAATATTCTGCCCGACAGAGAATGGAATAAGGCTGATACTGTGTGTCAGTGGATGACACATCCGTACATGGTGAGATTGCATGTTAATATTCAAACATTAGATGACTGTATTTACCCTAGCAATGCAGTGCAATGCATGTACCGTATATGGCATACATGGTACATACATTGTAGTAATGAAGACGGGGACAGTTATGTTGAATGAATTGTTTGTTTGCAGGGAGTCTGCCTCCGGGCTACGAAGGCCTGGGCATGACAAACACATTTTTACATTATTAGAAGTGAACATAGCACTGGGGGAGGAAAAAAATACTTCATGCATAGACAAAACTATTCAAAAAAACGTTATTTCCTCATTATTCGTAGAGTCGTAGAAATGCAAATCAGGAACTGGGTGTGTACACAAGGAAATTGGTGTTTATCAAATGTAAATATATAGAGTTGTGTTCGCGCAGCAAGGTCAGCCATTATCTGCTTTCATCAGTGTGGACATGATTAACCAATCAAACATGCTGACGATGCAGGCAGCCCAACGACAGGACCATCCTTGTGCTGACATGAATGTAGTTTTTAATAACTGCTGACTGAAGAACAAAATCTACTTTTTTCCCCTGTGTCTGTGTACTTTATTCATCCTCTCTGTATTTAACCCATTCTCTACTTGGAACCTTCAAGCAGTTGACAGCCACTGAGCAGTGCCCGGGGAGCAATGGGGGTTGGGTACCTTGCTCAGGGGTATCCCAGGCCCTGACTCCAACCAGCAACCCTCTGGAAATCATACAGAGAACAAATGTATAGAACAGTTTGAACAAATTATCATGGCTAGTATTTGACTGGTTATCCACTTGTGTTCCATGTTATCAGAAAAATCCGAAGCAGTCAGTCACTGAGCTGTTGCTTTTTGTGCGACTATGTGAGCAGAGTACGAGATAAAGCTCAATGAAGCGACGTCTCCCTGGAGCTCAGCCAGTTTTCTTGTTGAGGAACAGTCTGCATTAATGCTGCCAACAGGAAAATCATCTTTACCTCAAACATTCTGGTGTACAGGATGTTTTTCACAAACATACTAGTAGCTTCTTGATCTCCAACAGCTTCTTACAGCTCAGCGGCTCCTTAAAAAAACATTTGGGGCGAGTGAGTATCAACAGGAATATTTCATTGGCTTTGATGACTTTTGTTCTCCACAGTAACAGACAAAGTGCTATCACGGACAACATGAAGCCTATTATAAAAATGAATTGCACATTAGGCAGCCGGTGGTCTGTGATGCGTCTCACTTGCGTTGGTGGCTCAGTGGTCGAGCGAACTGTACTTCAAATGTAAGGTTGTGGTTAACACGTTGCTCCTGGTGGGTGTGGTGGCCCTGTGTGTGTGAATGGGTGAATGGCAAAACTGGAGCGTAGCACTGATTTGAGTGGTCATCAAAGCGCCATATAAATACAGACCATTACCATCATCAGCCAATCAAGCCGCTCTTGCCTTTGCAGTAAGAAGACCAGGTTGGAACAAGGGCCTTTCTGCATGGAGTTTGCATGTTCTCCCTGTGTGTGGGGGGGTTTTCCTCCGGTTCTCTGGTTTTCTTTCAGTCCAAAAACATGCAGATTTGGGGATTAGGCAAATCTGAATTGACCTTAGTGTGACAGTGGATGGTTGTTTGTCCATTGCAGATCGCCAGTCCATCACATCAGTCAGCTCAAACCCCAGAGCTTTTAGCCAAACAGCTCCTCAACTGTGGAACTCTCTCCTCTGAATGTCTAAAGGCATGCTAAAAATAAAACATTGACATTGACATCAATATGTAAAAGCTTTAGGGTATTCCAGAAGTTCATAATTTAATCAAATTACAACAGGCTGCATTTGCTGATTTGGCTCCTTTTTACTGTCATATTTACAATTTTGTTTCCCCCCCTTATTAGCAGTCTAGAGACAGACACCACATTCTGTGGCTCTTTGACAGAACCAAGATTGAGAAACCCTGCTGTAGACCAGAGGTTTTCAAACTCAAAAGTCAACACACACAAATGTGTGAATTGTAGTTGCAATTGCAGCCTCCTAATGACAAAATATGATGCCAGATGGGTGCTTCACCTGCCATATTTTTTATGATATTATATAACATTCTGATAAATATAATATATGCATTATGAATATAATCTCGCTTTACCTGACAACAAACAGCGTGTTCCTGTATGTGAGCTAATCCCACTAAATGCATCAACATCACATCAGTAATGTGTGTTAGTTGCTGATCACGCATCTTTTCTTGATTCCACGTTATGTGTCGTCTCTTAGTGTGGCAGCACCATATGTCTCTCCCTCCATCATTAAATCCACAAATCCTTAGTAGGATTGGACACCTGAATTCCTGAATAAAGATGTTTTCACACAACCTACTGTATATTATCCATATTAAGAATATGATGTTTCCAGAACACGGAACATTACATGCACTGGTTATTTGTCATGTTTATGTGTATATGGGAACATCACATTATACAGGTCTGTGATCCGTGTCTTTGAATTCTTAACATCGCCACCAACCTCTGTGAGAACAGACCTTATTTGCTTTATAGATCCCTGAACACTGCTGCATTATATCTTTCTCCATTCATCAGGTTAACCCTCATAAAAAAGTTCAGAGATGTCACCTGTGTAATGGAGTTAAAAATGCACTTTGCAATTTATCGCAATCTGTTGCAATGTATTTAGCTGTCCTTTGTTTATGTTGGAATTTGCACATTTTGTCACAATTAGAGTTAATTTTATTAATTGTGTTTCCTTTGTAAATCTCTTTTTTTGGTTTTGTTTTGTTACAAACATGAACTGAAACACTTGCTTTTTGCATTCAGCTATTTCACCTCATTTCCATTACAAAATTCCACAGAAAAATATGCACATTTGTATATAAAGAGCTTTACTGTATTATTAGTGTATTGATTTTGTTTTAAAAAAAACTTTATTTGAAAAACAAAGAAATAACATACACACACAATACAATTATTAAATGAAAAGTTAAGCATTAAACATTCTACATATATTATTCTATACAGATGGTTGAAATGCACCGATCCATTTCTACCTTGAGTACCAGGAAATGTGGTTTCTTATTGGAAAATTAACATTTACATATATATATATATATATATATGTATATATATATATATACTGTATATATATTAAATTGATCAGATTGATAAGAAACAGTTTTGTTTCTTACATTTTCTCGTGCAATGAAAGTGCACAAGCTGTAAATGATGCACATTTATGAAGTGCTTTTCTCGCCTTGATGACTACCCATTCACCCATTCACCCACACATTCATACAGCGCATCCATATGCAGTGTACTTTTCTTTTCTCTCGTACACATTCACGCTTAAAACGGCAGGTAATCCCGACAAAAGCAGCTCACGCGCTGCACGTTGTGCTGTGCATGCCTTTGTGTTGTCATCATCGTCTCCATTCATCGCCATCTCTTCTATTTATCTTCTCAAGTGCTGATTTAACGTACATCAAACACACCAGTGCCTCATTAGGTGATGCAAATGTGCTGTTTTTCAAAGTGAGAAAGAGGAAAGACAGATGTTTCTTGAAAACACAATGCATGCCATCTCACAGTCTTGAGGAACTATCACACATTGTTATGCAAGAGTGGACAGATGAGGCTTCCAGCTGTTGGACGGACTGTAGCTTATCTTCCCCATATAGGATTCCTGCCAAAGATTTCCATATATTCCGCCTCATGTCGAGGCGATAATCTCTCTATACTCGCTCATCTATCCACAGCTTATCTCAACATTTCCTCACTTCTCACGGGACACTTACATCCTTGAATTCTTCTCAGAGCTTCTCACTCGCTCGGGAAGGAAGGAGACAAATAAAGGACATGGATAATAGGAACCCATGTAGCACAAGGTGATGATGCAGTGGAACCTGCATAATCTTGGATAGCATAATTAGCATTTTGTACAGACACACTTTGTCAGCAGTATTAGAATAACACACACCTGTGAAATAATCATGAAGATGATTAAAGGTCCAATATATAACATTTAGCTTTAAGATGTCAGGAAACAAATATTACCCATGTGCAGTATATACATATGCACACATGTATATATATATATATATATATATATATATATAAGTACTCACTATCAGTGCACCTCTCTAGGCACCGATAGTGTCTGTAATATGCATCTGACTGTGCTTTTGTGCTCGCTTTCTCTCTCTATCATGACAAATGTGAGAGCTTTTAAGGATGTTCTCAGGTGGATTTTGTTGTTGTGATGTTAACACTTGTTCTTGTTGCATACAGGATGGCAGTCATCCATGTTGAGCCTTTATTTTAAGATGACATGAGTCTCTTTGAAACCCCATAGTTCTGTGTGTAGTTCTGTGTTTAAAAAGAAAGACACCATTAAACAAATGGTGTCTGAAATGCACACTGTATGATTACTCATTCATTTAGTCATTAGAAGAAAAGCAAAGTTTTTTTATTATTTCTAGCTATTGACAGCCCTTGTTTATATATGTATATATGTGTGTGTGTGTGTGTGTGTGTGTGTTAATGGACTGCATGTGTGTTTGTAGTAGTGATTACATTTACAATGATTTCTCATTAGCTGCTCCTTCTAGCTCAACCTTGCATTACGTTCACTGGCTCTCATGCACTGGAGTTTAGAATATTCAAATCCATTAGGAATAATACCATTGAATGTTTGAATAGTGGAAAATAATACTAAGAGTCCTGTATCAACCTTATGGCAATCTCCATGTCTTTGGAGCTAAACACAAAATCCTACACAAACATGGGGAGAACATGAAAACTCCACATAGAAAAGCCCTGGACAACTGGGATCCAAACCGAGAACCTTGTTGCTGCGAGTCATCCCCATTAGCCACCACACTACCATTCTATTAGAAAGAAATCATGCCCTCAAATTAAAAGACCTCGCTCTTTTGATACAGCTTAGAAAAGCAACTCTCTCCTCTCGTCCTCTTCTTCATCATTCTTGCACATTGATGTTTCGGTCTCTTTGACGGCGCGTGTGATCAGCTCCAATCACTCTCATCAAAGTACAGTGGACTCCATGAAATGAGAGGAGTTCAGGTCAGAGAGCTGTGATCCCGCAGCATCATGAATCATTATCTTTTCACGTGTAACTGAAATAGTCTCATCGTATGTGAAACTCGTGTTTAAAGCTGCAGCTCATAAGTGTTAAGTGTGAACAGGGATGGACTCTGTCAAGCAATACAATCAGACCTGACTGTGGGAGTGTGTGTGTATACAGCAGCAGAGCAACAGACAACTGTTTGTGTTTTAAAGTTACTCACTACAGCTTTAAATAAGGAAACAATGTGTGGAGTATACTGTCTGTCAACTTCAAACCAACTTATCTCATAACTTTAAACAGTCATATAATGTAATAACATTTTTTTTGTTATTGTATGTTACATCTGTCATGTTTTAAGTTGATTTTTTTTGTTCATTCACTTATTGATTTTCTGTTTTTCCTGATATTCATTTTCTGTTTTCTCACTTCAGATAATTGACTTCCTCTGGCTTGATTTGTAACCCCGCCCCTTATTGTGTGCACCTGTTGCTTTGCGCTATCATTTGTTCCTCTGCCACTTCATCTATTCAGTTTTTTTCTGTATGATCTTTGTGCGTGGACTGCTTTACTGTGTTCCATCATCCTGTCTGAGTCTGCTTTTTTAACCTTCACTTGTCATAGTGAAAATATTCTCTATGAAAACATGAAAAACCGTGATTTAACATGAGTCCGTTTTATTTTTCTGGCATGGCAGAACTGGCTTGTATTTACTAGCATTTTTCTTTTGACCCTGACCCTAATGTGTTTCACCTGTGTCTGATTATCTCTGCCTCCTGAGTGGATTTAATCTCCGCGCTCCACAAGCGTCGACACTGGATCATTTTTCTACGGTCCTTTGTTCTGAGCCCTGGATTTGAAGGTAGTTTTTCTGTGTGGTTTTCATTTGCCGTTCCTTACTGCATTTGGTTTGTTTTTTCTTTCCATTTTTGTTTAATTATAAACCCTTTTGCACTTATTTTCTTATTATTTTTTTCAATTTTTGCTTGTTGGCATCTGAGTTTTTGTGTGTGTTATAGTCAAACCATACAATTCCTTAACCATTTGCTGAATTTGCTAACTTTATTGATAATTTAATGATATATAGCGTTGTATTCAATGGATGAGGCACCTAAATGAAGATCGTCAATATGTGACAGGAGATTTAAGATTGAATACAAAAAAAGATACAACAATGTATAAAACATTATTAAAATAGACTCTCAATGTCCATTTTTGGAACTGCATTTGTGTCCATTTTACAAAAGTGACTTCATAGAATGTCTAAGATAATTCCGGTCAGTGTCAATGGCTATAATTGCATGTGAAAATGTAAGCAGATTGTATAGCACTGGTTATTCTATTCACTGAAAAACCTTCCACTGCCTCCTAAGAACCTGTAAGCTCCAGCTCTGCACCTCATTACACCAGCTTCACCTCCTGTGCAACATGAGCCGCAGTCACACAAGACTGCATCCGCATGCTGGAAGACGCCGTTCTAATGATGCCGAGGTGAGTCTCTCCAACTTTCCCTGTGAACAAACACACTTTCTCTGAGCAGCTATAAGCGACAGGGGCGGCTGCTCACTGACAGCCACAGGGCTTCATGCCACTGTGATCAATGAAAGCTGCTCCACGGAGACTGTTCCGCTTAACTTTATCCTTTAACGCCTCTAAATCCTGCGCTGGGGAAAGCGAGAGAGAGAGAGAATGTATGGACAGTGAGGACTGATGAAAAAGATTAAAATAATCTTGTGTGAATGAATCAAATTCCAGGCAGGTGCATTGAAAAAAGCACATTTCATGCCTTCATGCTGTTTGTTCCTCAGGTAACTCAGGTTCAGAAGGAACTGAAATGCAAGTCAACTGAAATTAACTTTTCATATTAAGAGAGTGATAAAACTATTATAACACTAATATAAATATATAGATTAGGCCATAAAACACATTAATGTCTCCCTGTTTGACTGATTGTATATCGTGCGCAGGCAGATTGTTATTGCTTTTTCTGCCTGTAACAAATCAGACCGCCCTGTCACATTTATGAGATATGTTCTGCTTCTCCTCTGTGCGCGCACTTTTAAATCCAGTTTTACATTTGCTACCCATCTGTAAACAAAGAGGAAGTTGATAAATGAAATACACACACACACATGTTGATGTAGAACATTTGGAGAGACTTTTAGTCTGAGTAAGCAATTGAATGTCCAACCAAAACATCCTAATCTAAACTATCCAGTCATGTAAAAAAGGACTAATTTAGTCAATGTGTTGTTTTAAAAAAGTAATACATTTGCCATCTATTGTTGCTAGTGTTTTCAAGACTATAATCTCTTTACAGTGAGTTAATATTTCACAACTGACAGAAATAATTGCTCTTCACGTGGCTACGTTTTACACAGCTGCACTAAACCATTCAACTGTAACACTTTACATGTACAATGTTTTCTTGTGTTCTTTTGTGTCATTCAGATCAGAAATGTATAAATTAAACATCTCTATTTTGTGAATGCACTCTGCTGGATCTGATTGAAATGAAGGATTTCCCTGTGAGACAAAGCCTGGCTGAGGATCGGGAGTTTGCCTGGGGTTATTGCTGGGACTTCAGGAACTCCACTCTCATGGAATCTTGCACAGAGACCTGAAGCCTGATAACATTTTGTCTGGTAAAAGAAACCCATAATATGCATTTTGATGCACACATTTTGAGAATTTGATGTTGCAATATTGTGAAGGTTGTTCTAATCTGTACATGATTAAAGACAT
The DNA here is from genome assembly GCF_958295425.1 of Solea solea. Classification (NCBI taxonomy): domain Eukaryota; kingdom Metazoa; phylum Chordata; class Actinopteri; order Pleuronectiformes; family Soleidae; genus Solea; species Solea solea. The sequence goes on along the minus strand of NC_081144.1, from coordinate 23,394,834 downwards.
TTCTTCCTTTTCTACAGACGTCAACAATAAACTGTATATCGCAGACTTTGGAGCAAGAAGAAAACTGGATCTTGCACAAACCACATTGTTTTCACAAATGGCTGGATCTTTTTCTTGGTCCAGTTATGAGGATGTGGAAGGCCCAAAATACAAGTACAAGTACAAGTACAAGAAAGAATCGGATATCCAAGTAAGTTTAGCTTGAAAATATTGATAGCTCATACTCTACTTTTATGAGAAGACTACAGACTGTGTTACATATAAGTGGTAGTTTTGGATGTTTGGTCTGCTCACATAAGACTAGTGGACATAAACACATATTGTTATTATCAATTCTGTACAGATCGGCTGGTTAATTGATGAACGTTTGTAATGCATTACATTTTAGGTAGCAGGTTACTCGCTGCATTACATCCTGACTGATGGGCAGCGTCCCTATCAAACCACAAAGATCCAGTGAGGCTGTCTCAAAATTTCAGAACAGACAACTTCACTCTTCAAGTAGAAAAAAAGATGGATGTGGCTAGAAGGTGTTATGGCCGAAATGCTGAACAGATCGTCAGAAGAACGTCCTATATCTAAGAATGCCTTCAGGATGTCACACGTAAGCGCCTAGACTAACACTCTCTTTAACTCATAGATAAAATGTATTCTAAAGTTTTTTTTATATGCCAATACAATATTTTATGGACCTTTTATCTACGTATTTACAGGTTTCATACAAAAGTCTGATTCCACTGGAACCACAACCAACGCTGGCATTGAATGTGGAAAGAGAGTAAGTACTTTTGTTTTTCAAGTAGGGTTAGGTAAGATATCTCGATATGTATCGATGTCTCTCAACAGTGATTTAGTAGATTTTCCAGAAACAGTGTAATGTCCCCTAGGTACAACCATTGTATAATATGTGACTCCTGCATTTTTTGACCTAAGTTGAAAGACAACAGGGTTGTCACTCCGGCAGTTTGCCCCGCCCCCTCCTCTGCCGGCCTGCCGGCCCTGATTACACACACCTGCAGACAATTAAGCCATGTGGACTTTAAAAACTCTCCGTTTCCCTGTTTCAGTGCCAGTGTGTTTTCGTCCATGCCTGATCACCCGAGCTCCTCGTCACAGCCACAGAATCCACATGCTTTCGATCCTCTTAGTGAGCGACATTTTCTTTGTAAGTTTTCTTATCCTAGCCTTTCAGCTGATACTTTAGTTAAGATTTATAACCCTTTTTGTTTTCCTCCTTGGGAGAGATTTCTGTTTGTAAATTTTTACAGCCTTTTAGGAACTCCAATCACTAGGATTGTGACTTACGTTTTATTAGTTAGATTGAGTAGATCCAATCATTTAGATTGCGTTTTGTTTTTTACCTCGTTCTAAGTTAGTTAAAGATCGCCAATCAATAGGATTGTGCTTTTGAGTTAGTTTTCGTTTTGAAGTGTTTAGAGCTTTGTTTTCCTCCGTTTGGAGAGTTTTCTGTTTAAGTTTTACATGATAACCATAGTCTGAGTTTGTTTCCTCTTCGGAGTGATTTTTTGTTCTGCAACGTTTCTGTTGAAGAGCGTTGCGCTCTCCATTTGTTATAGTTTTTCATAGCCACGCTTTTGTTTTCCCTCAGTAAAGAGGATCTGTCTTGTGTTTTGTTTATGAGTGCCAATAAAGACAATTAAAAGGCCTCTGCGTCTGAGTCCTCTCTGATCCGTCTTGTCAAGGGTCATTTAGAATAATAACAAAAAAAGGGAAAACCATTAATCAGGCACTTGATGTGTGGATTCATGGAGGGTTTTTGTTGTTGGTGTTCTTTTCTTGGTAATTCTGATCATTTTGTGGCTTATTTTATTTTTGTTACAGGACAGAACCAACAGAAGATTTCTTTCATCAAGCACCAACTGAAAAGGAAATCAGGAAATACAATAATTTTACTAAAATGAAAGTAATGTGGAATTAATTAACTTCCACTGAAGAGCATATCATAAGCATGGAAAACATACTTATAAACTATATACTTATACTATGTATATAAAGATGTTGCTTGTCTTTATTCCAGACCCCTGAGCCACAGGCATTCAAGGACGTCACGGATGATGAGGAAGAACAAGAGCAACAAGCAGAGGCAGAAGAATTTGCTGAAAAGGATGCATCTTAATGTCAAGATATCCTCTAACAATGCACATCTGCGAAACTATGACAAGAGGAATTTCTTTTGCAAAGATCACAAGACATCTGAAGCAAAAGCATTCCAACAAAGCTGAGGTGGCCAAGGCACTTGTCCATAGGCAAGAATCAGCCATGCGGTATCTACTTCTGAGCAAAATCAGAAACACGGGCAATTACAATCATAACTGTTCAGTCTTGTTTTCCGGAGAAGGACAAGAAAATACCGACAAGCAACCCACAATACAACAGCAACAGATTATTTGCCTTGCAGGTTTTGCTGTGCCATGTACCTGAAAACAGACCTCTGGAGACACCATAAGCACTGCAAACTGCTCATGGAATGAGCTCTCCCACGTAACTCTGGCACATCTCATATTATATTATTTCCGCCATGAAAGGAGAGGTTTCTGGGATGGAAATCTCAATGTGCCTGCAAAGAAACAAAACTAGTATGCAGGATGAAATCAAGAAGAGCCTGACACCTTTTGAGAGAAAATTAATCAAAAATCTCATCCGGATAGAAGTCCGGGGGGAAAAGGGCCAGAAAGTGTCAGTGATGTTCCCAATAAATGTAAGAGAGTCAATCGATCCTTTGATTAAAATCAGGGATAGAGTTGGGATTTCCTCGAGCAATCCCTACATCCCCATATTATGGTTGCAGATCCTCAACCTGCAAACCAATGAACTAGACCAGCTGGCAACATTCATGGGTCATGTTATGAGGTCCATCGGGAGTTCTACAGACTCCCTGAGGAAAATAAATAAGTATGAAAGATCTGGCTGTAAACCATTTATAATTTTTTCATAGCCCTTCATTTTAATTCCACTAAAATAGACACATTATACTGTATTTAAAAAACAAAACAAAGAACATTATAACTAACTGTGTTTAATTCTTGAATTATTTAGTTGAGATATTTATTTATATGTTTATTTCGGTCATGACATTTAGATCACTCATCACACATCATCGTAGTGTAGTTCACACAATACACATAACCGAAAGGGAAAGCGGGAGAAGCAAAAGCTTACCTAGTCCCGCCCCCATTATCATCATACAATACATAATTATTATTTTCTTTTTTTTTTTCCCCTTTAGTCATCCATCTCATCTGTAGGATTCGCCTCGCTTTGCTTCTCCATTCTTTTCATGTGCTCGAGGGTTGTAGAGACGTCGGAGCGCAGCCCAACCATGGCCCTCTTTGTTATTGAGCTTTCCACCTTCACATTGATCAGCTCATTGCCGATCTTTCTCAGTTTCCGATATTGCAGGAACATACCACATCCCAAGGAGAGCATTCCAATTGTCATTCCAATGAATGTGAATATGTACACATCCTCGACATCCTCTACACCCAGTGCGGCAAGGCACACGACTTTCCACTTATCCCATCCGTCCTGAATGTAGCCAGCCATGAAGGTCCCATCTGGGCAACCAGGTTCACCAGAACCTGCACTTCTTGTTGAGAACACTCTGTCGATCGCATTCAGTGACCAGCTTAGCAGTTCCATCTTGGATCAATTGATTCTCCGTAGTGACTCGATTCACAGGGGCAGCTAAATACTTCTCATGTGTTGACATTTGTCCTTCTCAATGTCAGCCGTCGCTTCTTGTTTTTGTTTGGTTACATTTGCTTCCACTGCCGTTTCCACACAGTGTCTTCAGATTTCTGTCCCTGACCTTTGTCATACTTTCCTTCTGTGTCAGTCTGTATTGATTAATAGTCATCTCTACATACATCTTTTTAAATACACTCCGTTTTGCTGATTTTTTCATCTCCTCATCCAGATTATTCCACTGTCGACCCCCGTGACCGATACAGTAAAGGATTTTAATGTAGTTCTTACCCTTCTCTGCCTGAACCTTATGTTCCCTCTTAGATTGTGTCCCTCCCCTCTGTTCAGGAATAATATCTGGAGATTGAGAGGGAGGTTTTTGTTGGCAGCCCTATAAATCATCTGTACTGTGCGGTATTTTATTAAGTCATATAATTTGAGTATTTTTGATTTGATAAATAGTTGATTTGTATGTTCTCTGTAACTGACATAGTGTAGAATTCTCAAGGCTCTTTTTTGGAGTATAAACAGGGGATAAGTAGTGGTTTTGTAAGTGTGTCCCCAGACCTCTGCACAGTATTGCAGGTGTGGAGAGACTAGTGCGCAGTACAACAAGTATAGTGCCTTCTGGTTTAATTAGTTTTTCTCCAAAGTATGGACACACTCCTGGCCAGCTTACCTTTTAACTGTTTGGTGTGTGGCTTCCAACTTAACATGTCATCAATAATCGCTCCCAGCACTTTGTACTCATTAACCCTTTCAATGTCCACTCCATTACTTGTATGTTAATACTAGTCTTACGGCCTTTTTTCCCATACAGCATATATTTAGTTTTCTCTAGATTTAGTGATAGTTTATTTATATTAATTGGTTTAAGTCATCCCCCAAACAGAAAATATTAGTGTCATCTGCGAATAGTATTAATTTCAGAATATTGGATACCTTGTATATGTCATTAATGTATAGTATAAACAGTTTTGGACCCAGTATTGAGTTATGTTTTAAATAATCTTGCTTATTTCTTTTTTTTTTACCCATGCTAGAGTGTGCCTGTTGCTCTGTGCTATCCAAGAGGGAACTTGTGTCATTATTCGCTAACCAACAGTGGACCTTTTTTTTTGGTAATTTGTATTTCAGTCCTGTATGTGCAAGTTACTATATCTGTGAATTATTATTATAAGTTGGAGTCCAAGGCTTGTAAAATCTCAGCAGGAGTTTTTTGAAATTTGGATAGCGAAGTTCTAAGAAAAACGATCAAAGTGATGAATGTGTGCCTGTCACTCTATGCTATTCAACAGGTGTTAAGAAACGATGTGTGTGTGAATGAAGTGTTAAAATCCCTGCTCCAGCCAGCAGGGGCACTGCTGAGTACAGGCTTTAACACTCACACACTTGCAAGTCCCCACTTTGCTTAATATCAAAAGAAAATTCACCAGAGTGTCTTAGACATGGTTTTAGCTTGATTTAAAGCATGACGAAAAGGGGACTTGAAAAAATGTCCCCTGTTCACGTAGAGTCCCCTGTTTGTGAGTGTAAATCATCATCTCTCTCTATCTCTCTCTCTCTCTTTGACTGAAACTCACAGATTAAACTTTTCTTTGTTACACAGTGATGTAAATGGACACACACAGCTGCTGAAGCACACACATGCATATTGCCAAGTGAATAAAAATAATGTTAATTAAGCAGTTAAAGTACTAGGGGTAAATCATAGTTTTAAAACGCTCCAAAATAAAGTTACAGAATAACGTATTGTAGGAAAACTGGCATTTGCTGTTCTTCAGGAAGAGAGGGCGTTTTAGAGTCATTTGAATATTAATTTATGGGTGAAATAGGGGCGGGGTATGTTGCTCATTCACCTCCACTCAGTTTCACATTCATGACTGGATGTATAAAAGAAAGTTGCACAGGACTTGGCGTATGCATGGATTTATAAACCTGTACGGACTTCTCTTCAAAGTTTGTGAGTACGTGTTAAGACTGGTACTCCACAAAAGCGCGATTCAAAACAGTTCAGATTTCAGTTTGACACAGAGGTACAACAACAAACTGGCACAGAGGGGAACGGGACCATGAGGTGGAGGGAGACAACGAGACACAGGTGAATCTAATGAGGGCAGAGCAGACATCAAGACTGGGGCAGGAAGTGGAGGAGAGGTAAGTTTCAGAATAAAACAGGAAACATGAAAGAAAAACAAAAAACGTGACCTTAAGGGGAATGCCGAGATGTATCAGCACACAAAGAATAAACTGATGGGATTTAAAGCAACACAATGCAACTTTGCTCCTTTGGTTTTACTTAGACCTTTTGACTCTTTTTGAGTTACCCTCAGATCAGTGTTTTAATGGCGTCAGGAAAGATCCAGACAATGTCACAGCCATCACTGTCTACCTCTCCTCTATCCTTCCTCCTCCTTATCTCCCTGCACGCTTTCAATCTCTCACTCTGCTCTCCCGACTGTCAGCCCCCCCCCACCCCCGTCTCCCTCCACGTCGACACTCGTCCACTCCTGTGGATCATTCATGTCTTTCAGCTCCTCTGCTGCCCACGTTCACTGATCCCCATATCTCGTCCCTGCTGCACATTACCCCCTCTCTGTTGCATCGTTGAACTTCATCTGCCTCATCATTTGTTCAATTTTACCAGCGTGTGTCTCCCAACACGCTGCCATCAGCCATCGACCGAAACCAAACACTCGGTGCAGATTTCAAACTGTTCACCCACAGTGATCTATAACACTCTGATGTCTCCTCTGAGGGGGCCGCCAACATGTAGCATGTATGTTCTCCCGCAGCACTTACATAACGCACACCTTATATAACCGGTTATGAAACAGTTGGTCTGTTTTCCCTCCTTTTTCCTCCATTCTAATTTTCACTGTAGAGTTCACACAATCAGAGTGTCACGGTGTTAAATTGAACGCATATGTACGCGTGCACGTGTATATGCTCTGTCATTTTCCTGCTATAGCTTCATGGCAGCCCATACTATACATTGGCATGGACTTCTTCATTATGTCGGATAACACGCGTGTAAATCCCCATAACCAAGTTCAAGACAAGATTCCATGAGAAATTGTCTTTCTTGCTCCAGTAGATTCTCACCCCACTGTACATGTATGTTCTCTTACATGAGCGGCGGACACAAAAAAGTGTTTAATTGTACCAGCAGCAGCAGCAGCAGCACCATGGGTCTTTTTCCTTTTCTCTATATCAAGATCAGACAAATGTTGGAGTTGGCATTTGTGTGTGGAGTTTTCATGTTTTCTCCATGTTTGTGAGTGTGTTTTTCGGCATACTTCAGTTTCGCTTACAGTCCAAAGAGACGTGTAGATTTGTTGGGGAATGTGAAAAATCTCTCGAATCACGGCAGCCTGAGACGTGGCGAAAATGAACAAGGCAGGTGCTGGATTAACCTGTCAGAGTTCAATGGACGCTTTAAATCTAGGGTGTCAAACTCGTTTTGGTTCAGGGGTCACACACAGCACAATTTGATCTCAAGTTGGCCAGACCAGTAAAATAATAGCGTAATAACCCATGAACGAGAACTTTTCCTTTGTTTTACTTTTAATGAAGTATCTTTTTTACAAAACGTGAAATTTCTTGAGAAAAATAAGTGCAATTTCAACAATGTTATGCCTAAATGTACCATTTACACGTCACACTGTATCCATAAAGGCACACACATTTAGTCACATGTATCTGGAGTCTGATTCTCTGACACTCAGGTTGTAAAGTCGCTCAGATTTTAATCAGCTTTGACTTTTAATCCATCAATAAATACAGTAGCGGTTGGTGTGTGGTTGAATGAGATGTTTTATAGCCATTCTGCCACACTGTAATCTCCCCTCTCTAAATGATTTACAATCCATTTTTCCTCCATGAGAGAAGGAGCAGGCATTTGTCAAAGTAAATTAAAAAATTGGGCAGCACTGTATAATAAATAAGTCAAAGTTTGTGTCTGACAGTGTAGAGACAGTTTGAATCGCAGCAATCTGGCGGGAAAGGACACTGTTGCACGTCTATAGACGTATATTCTAGACAACACATAAATCAGGCAATATGTCAGGCAGCTCGTCTCTTTGCCGGCTGTTTTCATCATGAAAGTGAAGATGGGGGATAGATGTTGTGCCACAACAGGGGACAGACTAACAGGAGAGCATTTTATCACATCGCCACAGATCCAGAGAGACAGTGGAGGTGAATCACTGCACACTCAAAGTGAGCGGAAGAAGACGGGTTCCATGGTTAACGCTTGGTAAATCATGGACTAGATTTACCAGGAGGAGTTAGTCTGCACAGCAGTTATTTACATTTCATCAATGCTAATGTCGTTCTCCCTAATGCCAACATGACACTTCCAGCCTTCCAGTGACGCTTTGCTACAGTGTGTGTCAACTACATTTGGGGAAGGGGGCTGGGCATGATAATACCCAAATCACCCAGGCTGTGTCTGGTTGATCCTTAGACGCTGGAAAAGTACGTCCCCCAGAACTTAAGCAATGTCTTGAGGGATAAGGCGATAAAGCGTATGCAGAATTAATAATGAAAATGAGAACTTCAGGAAGTCATGGGATCACTTCTTTTTGCCAATGTTATTGCAGATGTACCACGACTGTGGTTGCTGAAATGTTATTTTGTTTTTGATTCATATCTATAAATGTATTTTTTGGGTTGAAAACTTGAAATGGGGACATATTACCGTACTATAATAATGATAACAATGCTGTCTATTCTGTTTTTTCGTTTTGTTTTTTTAAAAATGGATAAAAAGTTGAATTACTAAAAAAGGTTACTGATTTTTAATAATCACAAATGATGACCAATGGTTGACCCAGAAAACCCTTCACAGTAAATCAGATGCGATTTGCAAAATCCAATCCGCACTGAGACTTTGCCTCGTCCATAAAAGCTATACAGATGTAATATAAAATATATAATATAAAAAGGTACTGTTTTTACTAGGGATGCACCGATATGACTATTTCCACCGATACCGATATCCGATATTAATATTGCTGCTATGGCCGATAACCGATATTTACCGATATCGATATATGTTTTTAAAAAAAAGTTTCTGAGATGATAAAAGTTTGTACAGAATGAAAATCATGCAAGCTGAATTTTTGAATGTCTTTCTTTGTTTTCAAAACATGTTTTACCTCCAAATAACAAGGTCACATAAGACACAAGTAACCAACTACAAGTAAAGGTTTTTAGAATCCTTTAGCACTTGTAGCAAGTGTGTAACTAAATTAAAGTACAGTTTAACTCCCTCAACTCACTAAACTCCTGTGAGAAAGTTTGGATCATAAATTACAAACATGAACATAAATAAAAATAATACCCTGCCAAAGTTACTGTAACCGAGATAAGGGCGTCTATACTGGGTACGTAAATAAAGTCAACAACCCTTCCTCCCGGCAACAACAACCGCGCCACTTCCCTTCACAATAAAACTACACAACAGATATGAGAAACAATACCTGACAAGCTCTACTAAGAGCTGCCATAATTAAAAAAAACATGTTAAAATACTTTATCAAACTTGCCAGTATTCATGGCAACCAGATATTTATTCAATTGCAAAACATCGGAAAAGTAGCGCCGACTTGGCAGGTTGTTGCGGGGTTCAATATGCGCTATCAACCGTCGGAACCCTCGGCTGGTCGTCAAGAGCAATCATTTCCATTACCTTGATCGTTATTGCCCTGGCCACTGTCTTCCTTTGGTCGAGTCCCAGCTGCGCTGCTTTCTTTTTGTCTGCTGCCTAATGTTACTAGCGTTAGCTTCCTGCCGTTGTTTGTGTACTTCTGGGTGGCGGTTTTTCAAATGACATGATCAAATTTGTGGTATTGAATGACTTGACGCGGAACCCTCCTCGCATTACCTCGACTTTGCAAGTGTTGCATAATGCTTTTCGCGTATCTTCTATTGACACCCTGAAAAATCGCCCACACCGCTGACATTCTCTCTCCTCCGCACACACACACACCTTGTGCTGCGCTTGCGTCACTGACGCTGTCCCCTTCCCGACACACATACACAAACAGCAACTAGACGGGTATAAACATCGGTTGTTAAAATCGGCGCAGTTTTACTCATTGCACCGATGCCGATATGTTAAAAAATGACGAACATCGGCCGATACCAATATTAATGCCGATATATCGTGCATCCCTAGTTTTTACCTTTTTATTAAGCTCTTAAGCTACCTGATTTATTTCATATTCCAGGTGTAGAACACATTCAGCATGTTTTTTTTGTCCATACTCAAAGAACTGGTCTTTGTTCACTCTGAAATAAAATCTCAACTTCCCTCATCCAGATGGAACTCCTGAATCAGGAGACGTTTTTTTTCTACAGCCACATTCATCCACAGAGCTGCTTATAATAAAATGTTGAAGTGTCTGCATAATTTGAATAAAGACGAGTAAAGGGAAATGCATTCCTGCAAAGGTGCACTTTGTTTTTGGTATAGCATTCCACACGGTGAATCACCACCACTCATGTCTTACATTCAGAATGTATAAAAGCTGTAAAGATGTGTCGTGTTCTTTGCCCTTCAGAAGGTATGGGAATTATTCGGTGTATTGCCGCTCTTTGTTACAGGCATTGGAAAAAAAATGTCCCCGCAATAACAACAACCCAAGGCTGTTTGATTATCATTTTTGAGGCAATGAAAGCGATGAGTAGTGGGAGGCTGAGAGGCCGACAGTAAAACTTCACTCCAGTAGCCTTTAACAAAAGCTTTGAATTCATTTATTTAACCTCCATTCAATAAAGAGACTGATGTCAAGAATCCCTTTTCTCATACCTTCTCCTCCCGCCTCTGTGATGCTGAAATACGATTAAAACATTCTTCTATTAAATGAGGCACCTGTTTATGTGATATACAATGAAGTGTGTTTGGCAGTTTGAAACACGTTATGGCTTATGTTAGAGGGAAAATTAAACGTGTGTATGTGTTTACTTTCAATAAATGATATTGTAGTTCTATAAACATGCCATAAGTGACTCAGAACTTTCCTGTCTAAACCAAGAACTTGATAAAAACCTGGTCTTTTTCTTCTGTCTCTACCTCACCTCTCCTCTGTCCCCCATTTTTTTTCATTTCCTTTCACCCCAACCCGTCTAGGCAGGTGCTGCACATCTTTGAGTCTGGTTCTGTCAGAGATATCTTCTTCTATTAAAAAGGGAGTTTTCGTCTTCTCCACTGATGCCTAGTGTTTGCTTATTGTGTGAATTGTTGGGTTTCTCTGCTCTCCGACCACACGCGTCATTAACAGCGCCACCTAATGACTTGGACGTACCGAAGGCTGCCATTTTAGCCTTAATTTAACATTTCTTACGTACACTTACTTCACCACCAACATTTCTGACCATTTTTTAACATACAAACAATTAGATAAACTAAAAACACTGAAAAAAAGACAAAAAAACTAAACAAAAATCAAACCAAATTATATTTATATATATAAAAAAAAAATCAATAATTAACATAGCATTATATCAAATCAAAAGGGTCGGAAGTTTGTAACAAGTGAAGGGTTATTCCACCTAACTAAAACATAAATATGCAATATATGAACTGTGGAGGTAAATTATTCTGTGATGGTATTCTGGGTGAATCTTTTCAGGTTAAAGTACCAACAAATGATACTTAACTTCTTGTGACTGTAAAATGAAGTGCGTCAGTCTGTGTGAGCTGGAGCTCCCTCAGTGAGAGAACTCAGTCTTGGCTGAAGGGTTCCCTGGAGCAGGTCTACTGACGCATTAGTCCAGAAGCCAAACCTTTGACCGTGCCTTTCAAAATAAAAATAAGAGCAATACAAAGTATTACATAGGAAAAGGCAGAGGAATTACTGTACAATAGACAACACGGTTAAAATAATGTAAATACAGTTAAAAATGTCATTGAAATTGAGTTCACAGTTCATTCAAGCCAATATAATAGTTCTAAAAATATATATAAAAAAAATAAATATATATATATATAAAAATAAAATGAATTTCACATTCAGTGCTGTATTTCCATTCAAACCATCTTTAATGTCGTCTGGTTTAAACTACTGGAGCCGCAAGAATTTAAGTGTTGTCTTGCCTGTTAGAAATGTTATATATATATTCTATGATGCGCAACATAATTACAAATGATCATTTACATATATTTTGTTAAATAAATATTAACCCAAACATTTAAAATAAATTGTACTTAAATGACAGCAAATTGATATATGGCATAGTTTATTGTAATTTATAATAAGTGGTGTACATTTACTGCAGCCCTAACAGCTCAAAGCACTGAAAATGCAAATAGAAAACACCAACAAAAAAAAACTAAATACAGAATGTATGCAAGTAGCACAGACTACAAAAGAAGTGTTCCCATGTGAGAGCATTTACATACGCATATGTGTCAGAGTCCTTATTTTGAACCATGTCCTGTTTTGATGGTAGGATGTTCCAGTTTCCTCTAGAACATTAAAAACATGTTTTTTTTTTTCATATGCCTGTTACATAATGATCACATGTTCTTTTTTATTGTTGATTTGTTTTTAATTAATTATTAATTTGATGTATTTTTTTCCCCCCAACCACATACCCTGGTATAAACAGTAGAACATTATTTTCTCTGGTTGGTACAGTTTGAGAACCATGGGTTTAAACTTTTCTGATAACTGAAAATGATACTACTTATGAAACATCTGCATTTAATTCATACATAACTCAACTATCGAGATAAAAAAAAACCTGCCGAGCAAGAGAAGAGGAAACAAGGAGGAGGGAGTGAAAGAGAAACCTATGAGCTGACACATAAGGAGACATGAAGGACACGTTCCTCCTCCTCTGACATGTAATTAAAAGCGGAGAAATCTAACACGGATTTTAATCTCTTTTCTGATTCAGGTGCTGCTTCTTCACCTCATCCTTGTCACATGTGCAGGTGTATAAGCATTGGTGTGGAAATTATTCCGAGAATACACTGTGTAGGCGCCATGTCTCCTAAGACTGCCATTATATATATTATAGCTAATGAGGAGTGACATGATTTCAGATTCTAAAAATAGTCCATTAGAAACTGTGGCCACCTTCCTGGGCTAATGATGAGCTGTTCTGAGCTGAAGTTTCTGCCACTGGAAACTCAAAATTAACATTTCTTGGAAAATGCCCTTTTGTTGCTATGGAGACCGTTGAACAAACGTGGAAAATAAATGAGTAAGTAAGTAAAAATGTATGACTTACAGCGGTCAGTCCACGAGACTGCAGTCGCCAAATGATTTTGCAGAATTCCTCCCAACCTGTTAATAAATGTTTTAATTAACATGCATACAATACAGTTGTCATTCATTTATTAAACATATCTCAGCCCCAAAAATCTATGCTGCAATAACAAGTCTAGTTTACCTTTTTATAATACAGTATTTCAGAAGTCCACCGAGTAAATTGGGGTAAGGGTTCACTTCCCACCGAATATTTGCGTCTATCGCGGGGATTTCAGAGTCACCAACAAGATGCTAGTACACGGTGGAACAGCACCAACTTGGCTGCATACGGCGAGGATTATGGACTCCCCGCCACGATATTCACTTCACACCAGAGAACATTCTCTCTCTTCTCACCGCCTTTGAGCAATTGACTAAAGAGATCAGCTCATCTGATGCATCTGTTATTCCCTTACTCGCAGCACGGACCACGGAGTGAGAACAATGAAAACAATGCGCTCTTAAGAGTCAGGCAACACATTTTTACCAAGATCTACCCGGATCCCCTGCACTTCATCGCGACTGTACTTGATCCTCGTCACAAAGATCAGTACTTGGACGCGGGGGACACAGCGGCGCTCGATCCAGGCTGTGTTGGAAAAGGCTCGTCTGAGGGACATGGACCCTCGTTGTCTGATATGTTCGACGAGATTGTCCTAAATATTTTTCATAGATTCTTAATTGATTTATTTTTTGAATCATGAATATTAATCTATACAATTGCAATACATTGGCTTTAGTGAGGTAAGGACACACACCCCGTTGTGCGCCTGTTTTATACCTAGACACCGCCCGGGCAGTGTGTCAAGAGGATGTAATGGATACCCTTGTTTTGTCCTGACACACGGGCGGCTTCTCCTTTGCTGCTCTATTTCGCGGGAAACCGATGCAAATTAGCCCCGTAATATACGCGACTTGCATGACGCTCATTGGCTGATTACTAGGCGCACCGAGCACGGGAGTTTTAAAGCCGGCGCATCCAGGAAAAAATATAATTACCCCGCGGGAAACATAGGACTTGTGGGTCCACTGCTGCCTCCATCAGTAGGTTCACATGTTATTTTGTGACTTCGGTGTTTGAAATGTTCAGTTCAGGTTTACCTAAGAAAGGCATATTTATCAACTGAGGCAGAAGCAGACCAGCAGCTCCTGTGTTCCTGTGAGGTAAAAACTTTGGTGTGGAAGAGTCTAACAAGAGAGTTACAAATGTCAGAAGACGTGTTTTTTAAGATATATGACTATTACTACTGATGGTGACTGTTATCCAAAGTCTATGCAGTAATTGCCATCAGTAATAATGTTTTATCTTGTGCTGAACTGCAATATTCCTCTGTCGGTGTCTCTTCTGTTCCCTGAAGGCTGCTAAATGCTGTTCGGCAGCAGCACGGCTCTGACTTGTCCCTGACCTCTCTACATCTCAATCTGCAGTTTCCCCTTAACTAACGTTCCTTGGATGGAAGGTGCTGAAGGTGCTGAAAGTTTTGTCTAATTGTGTATTTTATTGTCTCACTTTTTTTTTATAATGGTGCTACGTAAATAAGATTAAATGTCATTGCATTACTAATAAGTTCTCTCTGCACGACTGATATTTCGGTAAATATGTTTAAACTTTCAAAGCAGGCACTGTCAATAATAATCTAAGGCTCATTTTAAATTGAAATCTTTTAGGGAGTTTTAACTCCATAAACTTCAAGGGCAGAGAATTGTTTGTTCTCGAATGAGGAAAACTAACTAACTAACTAAATACTGGTTAATATTGGAGTAAATTCATGGTAATGTCATTTTGATAGTAATTCATATTGATGGACTTGCTAATGAAGATTAAGCAACATAATTAAATGAACTAAAGTGTCACTCAGTGCATAATAGATTCAGTCGTCTCTTTTGCAGCTTCAGTCACTATATGTGTGGGTATTTATCGCCATCTAGTGGTCACGTAGAGTAAAGCAAATCTATGCAGATTTAAATGCAGTATTGGGACAAGAGTGCGTAGTTATTTGTAACCTGAACTTATACCTCAAACCATTTGCACCAAATGTAAATACTGTTATTCTATATTCTAATTTTACTTCTGACTTGTATTTATAATTTAGTTGACTTGTTCTGGTTGTTGACAGCTGCTCTATGCACCTTGAATTGCCCCCTGGGGACAAATAGTTTTTTTGAAATTGAAATACTGAGGAGAGAGGAAGCGAAAAAAAATAAGTAACTTTTGCCTTTAGTGGAGAACAAGGTGGTGTATATGCAAACCTCTCATCTTTGCATTTCTGACAGGCCACTTTATTGTAACAGTCAACTATAAAATTAATATTCTAGATTCACTGTTTAAACCACATATAAACAGTCCTTTATAAAAGGTCTCACGGCACCACCAGCTTTGTAGTTTCAATGTCCGTCACATTCCGTGATCATTTGGATTGGAATGATGGGACTAAAAGTTGGTCTTATACATTAAATTACATGTGTAAATAATACTTTAACGCAGGGGTCTCAAAATCAAATGACCTGAGGTCAAGTGAAAAAACTCCAAATGTGTGAGGCAAATGTGGGGAAAAAACAACTGTTCAGTAGGGGCTGAGCAATATGAGCTTAAAATGATATCAAAAACATGTTTGATTATAGCACAAAAAGTAAGAGCATTTGTGTATGGTCGATTATTTCTTTGTTGTAACAGTGCTTCTTGGTAATAACCCTTGTACCCTCGGAAAGCCTGTTTATTTCTCTTTTAAATGGTGCCACATTTCTAAGGAAAATGCATTTGTGGGTGGAGCAGCAGAGTGGAGTACTGTATTTGGGTTGTTCCCACTGTCCTGGGTACAACCGGTACAGGAGGTCTGAACTGCATTCAGATGGAGTGGGGAGGTCGTGCGTGGGATCAATGCACCCCAATCTGACTGTTACTACTCACTCTGTGACTGGTGAGTGCGGTCGCGCCACAAAAGTGAGCGGGCCCTTGGGTTACTAGGGTTTGGAACCTTCAAGTCTGCCATGGCAGTTGTCTAGCAACTGGCATTCGAGAGCAGCATCAGGCGGGCTGGTGTGGTCTAAGGACCTTGACTGTAATCAAGTCTTCCGGCAGCTCACTGCAAGCACCACAACCAGAACATCTCCATCCCCAATGGTGTCTTCAACCAGAAGTCAGCCAGTGTGGTTGAGCACGTCCAAGCTGATCCCAGTGTTCCCCAAGTGCAGGCTATTCCATCTTCTCCACTCCCAAATTCTGAACGTACCAGATTGTGGAGATATAGGATTGCCACTGGTTGCAGAATCTCATCTTGATATCTCTAAATTGTTAAATTACCAATAGGTCTTTTTTTTCAGACTTCAATCATCATATGCTCACGTCTCAAATACAAATTAATTTTACTTAAAAATTAAAACAGGCTTTCCAAAGGCTACCACAAATAAATAACCGCCCAAACACAAATCTCCTTACTTGTTGTGCTATGTTTATAAACAAACAAAAAGTTATTTTAAAATTGCGTACATGTTTCATGGAACAAATCTAATGGTGTAGTTTCCATCATAGAAATAATTTTAAGACAGAAAAAAAATGTAGTTTTTTTCTAGAATTTTATTCTTTAAATTATTTTATAAAATCTCATATATTTCACCAATTAACAATTTTGGCTATTTTCCCTTTCCAACCCCACATATGTCCACATATTGATAGTACGTTTCATACCTCTTTACATAGACATTGTGCAATGATCCTCAGTGCCAAGGTAGAGGGAGGGAAGGAGCGGGGGAGAGAGAGAGAGGCAATGGGTGAGGTGATGTTTGTGTAGGGTTGAGGGGTTTTGGGCCTTGTACAGACAGAGCATGCCAAGAAACAGGAGGGGAAACGGGATGGTAAAGGGGGGCTGCCTAACTACACCATCACTATCAATATCAGTAACCGCACAAAGAGGTAAAGGGAGCATTGACTTCCACAAAGACTTGGAGTGTTTTCGGTGTCTGGGTTTTAACCGATTGTGTTCAAATGGCTCAATGTGTTAATTCCAGGACACAAAATAATAAAGAAAAAAAAAAAAAAAAACATGTCTCTTTCGCTCTTCCCAAATTCATCACCACAGATGAACATCACATGAGTTCACGTTAGATATAGACGAATAACAATTTGTTCACCACAGGATTAAAACAGTGCCCACAAACTTAGCAGCAGCCCTGAACACTGCTTAGCCCTTTGTAGTGACCTGTACAAATGACCGGTTTGTTCATCTGACATTCTGTCCTGGCTTCCTGAACCTCAGCAAAACCACACATCATTATCATTATATGAACTGTACATCATCCAGTTTAACCAAGATTCTGCTTTCTACTCCGATAAGGTATTTGTTCTTCATTTGGCAATGCGATCACTCTTGCGACATGGCTCAATGACATTATGGAGGTCGTCTTTGTTGCTGGTATGATTTGCAATGAACAGTCAGGCAACTAATACAGTGCACATCTGCGATAGATATTACAAAAAACAACTCCAAAAAGGCTTCGCTGGATGAAACAATGGGGGGTCCCTCAAGATCATTCACATGACCCTTAACTCTGCATCCAAATGGGTAAGTGTCAAAACATCCCTTATTTATGTTGTTTAAAAATTAAGATGCATAATTAAATAAGCTTATTTATATTGTATTATTACAGGCATTATATCCCTATAATTAGGAATGGGTCAAAACTAGATTCAGTATTGGTATCGTCCAATGCAGGACAAATATCACTGGATCTGATACTGTACAATAAAAATAAAGTCTGACAGGATGTGTAAACTGGAAATATGACAGGTAACATGCTGTAAAGAAAGAACATGAGGACAGCGAATGTCTGCCACACAGTTGAAGCACTGTTTTTTGAAATGGTTGGTTATAGCTAGGGATGGCACGATATCACAAACTCGAGTGATATCACAAACTCAAGTGTCTACCGATACCAGTCATTTTAGGCTTTTTCAACTAAGCTAAAATGCTGTTGCTGAATTATAATTTACATTTTCACAGTCTGTGCATCATGAAGCATGCGATATATGGGATTTTTGAATTGTGTCGGACCTTAAATCTTTTATCCGTCTGATATCCGATCCAGTGATTTTGACCAGTATCAAATGCATGTCAGCTAAGTCGTTTAAAGACTGTTTTGGGCTTAATATCAGTGTCAGTATTGGACACAAAAAGGTGACATTGAGTCCCTAAAGCTTATCGTGTGTTGCTGCATAATTCTGATAATACACCTGGTTAAATATGCGTCATCTTAGAAAACCCCATGTACTGGTTGTATGTGTTCTCTGAATTAGTCAGAATTATTTCCTTAGCTGTCAACAAACAGGCTATGTACAATATGTGTTTGTGTAGCCAGTCAAAATCATGTTAATGCTGAATCAACAGGCTGGTAACATGATACCAAAAAGAAATACAAGACGGCTAAACGAGTTTAAGGCATTACAAGAGTTTTCCTGACAGAACATAGAAGCGACAGAGCAGTCAGTGAAAACCAACGTGACTCAAACAATAATTTAGAGAGATGTGACCTTAAGTCAGCCCTTAATGGCACTCAACTGCTAAATACTTAGACTAATGACTCTGTCAATTTGTTTGAATTGCCGCTTCTTAACCTTCAATGTCCCCAAACCCTTTGAAATAAACCAACTCATCGTATAAAGGAAATAACAGCAGCAAATAACCGGATTGAGGAAACTCGTTTGAACCAAAGCCTCCACTTACTTAAAAGGCCTCAAAGTGAAAATGGTCAGTGTCTTCAAACTACACAAATATAATGCTGTAAATTCTTGAAATTTTATCAGTGGGTGCAACAAAAAGAAATATCTGTGAAATGCAGCACAATAACAATTTCATATGTACTTTTGTGTTGAAGCCACAATGTTTAATGTCTAATTTTAAGATGCCAGAGGCGACATTTTAGGCTTTCTGTTGAATGAGCAAACAATTTATAGTAATATGTGATCAACCAACATGAAAATAGAGTTTAGTGTTCGTGTTTTTCAATAAGAACAGATTTTTTGATTACAGCTTAATGGTGAAAAATTAAATTTTTAACCGAACAATAACTTAATCAAACTCAATACGCAATGAAAATAATCATCAGATGCAGTCGTAATTCATTATCGCTCGATTCTACTTAGTTACGCAATACAAACTCTAGGTGTTCGTGTTCTCGTGTTCACCAAATCAAACTACGACCGCCTACAGCACAGGGTCTTTGTGACAGTCAGGTATCGTCACAAGATAAATAACCTCTGCTCATCTTTCAGAAGCTAAATCAGTCGATTGTAAGATATTTTCCAAACAAATGGCATATCGGAGAAGAATGTCATAAATAGTGTTTCATAGGCTTTTGGGGCTAAAACCGCATTATATGCTAAAGCCATTTGAGGTAGACAGAAACCGTGTCTGAGACCACACTCTCATACTGTCTAAAAACCAATCAGCTCGTCGCACACTATTCAAGAATTGCAACTGCTTGATTCGTTGCCCAGCGTGAGACTTCCTGTGTGTGACACCACCTGAGACTGACTGGGAAACCACCGACCTAGAATAAGAGGGGAGCTGCAACATCACGGTACACGGAGGCTGGAGTAGTGTGATGAAAGCGGGGGGGTAAGGGGGAGGGGCTTGGAAATGACACAACTCAACAATCTACTTATCAGAATAAAGCCAACACACCGCAATTCTTCAATATCCCAAGTCAAGAGCAGCGTTGTTGTTTTTTTAACCTCAGTCCATATAACCACAAAGTATAGAGGGGTTGATTTACAAAAGCATGATCATTTAAATAGAATATATGGTGTCTGACCTGAACATGTCCCGTAGAGATATTGCCCTCCCCGAACCCCAAGAAACACAAGTTCATATCCCAAAACACTGATGTCAGACCTCATGCCCATTTAACAGTCTCACATTGTTCTGGAGAATAGATTAAAAAATATATACTATCCACTTTACTGACTTCCAGTGTATGTTTTATCTGTTTTTTTCCTTACTATTTTCAAGTTTAAAAAGATCTGCTTTGTCATAATGCAAGCTCCGTCTTTTCTACACACACGCACATTTTCACTCACTCTCACACACACTCTCACACACACATATTGTGTGCGTATATATTTATATATATATATTTATATATATATACTTATTTATATATTAGAGGAATCTTTAGCTGAGAAGTTAGGCAAAGTAAATATGTTCATTTGGACGGAATTCATTCAAGATGAGACGACATAAAAATTCTTTTTTTTCACCTAGATTCCCTTTTAAAACGGACAAAAATTTGAAGGATTTGGGAAGCGCTACAACATCACATGACTACTCAAGAGCAGGTACAGGAAGAAGGAAGAAGAAATAGATATAAAAGGCCTGAACTTGTACAAGGCAGAGAGATGGGCACGCGATATGGCTCTCTGTGGCATGTGCATACCAGAGTCCTACTGATAGTAAGAGAAAATGTACAAAGTTCAAGAGACTGTTATGAGAGAGCAAAAAAAAGTCCATCAGATAAAGGGCAAGATGGTGAATGAGTTATGGTGATGGAGCTGAAAGCAAAAGTGTAAGTGTACTAACACTACACCATGGGTTTAAGGGAGAAAGAAAAGAAATCTGTCTGCTTGATTCATCGGTACACCAGGTGAGATATAGTGCCAGATTTGAAGTTGAGCTGATGGTTGGGCACAAAGCTGTGCTGGGGATTCTTTCGTGTGCAGATATCCTTCGCGTACAGGCCCATGCATGAGTCACATGACACCTTGGAGCAGTTCACGCAGGTGTGCGATGCACCTGGCTTGTTGCAGAACCCGCACCGCGATCCCCCCATGCTCATTCGCTCGCTGCTACCTCCCTTCGGTGTTGTCAAGGCGACGGATTTGCTTGGAAACAGCTTCGTGGACAAGAGGGGCTTCTCCACCATCTGGGGCTGAGGGTGGGGGTGAGAGTGCGAGTGAGTCAGTGTGAGGGGGTGCGGGTGGAGATGAGAGTGCGAGTGGGTGTTGGAGTAGACGGAGAGCTTGTCCTTGACAGGGATGTATCCGTCCAGAGGGCGTGGGGATTTGGGGTGGTAGTCCTGGAGGCCACAGCAGGGGGAGGGGTCCACATCGTGACAGGCGGCACAGAGGATCATGTCACACCTCTGGCAGGATGCCATAGATGAGCAGCCAAGTCCGCAACCCTGACACTTCACGCTGCCATGGGCTTTGAGCAGCCAGCCGTCCCTTGCATCCCGAGGCTCTCTGGACGGAGGTCGGGAGGGAGTCTGTCGTCCTCCTGTCCCGGCGCCTCCCCGCTCAGTGTACAAGTCAATCTCATCCAAAGACGACAGGTGGTAGGAAGTGTAAACATCAGCCGGAGGAGGTGACTGAATTGGAAAGAAATCTGCGACCGGGCTGAAGGAAGGTGGAGCAACCACAGAGCAGAGAGATGCTGAGTTGCTGGGCCTGAGGATCTCATCCTTCATATCCTCCTCTGCATCCACAAACAGAGGCTCCTTCCTCAAGCTCAATGAGGCCTTTAAGACAGGCTTGCTAACTGCTGCGTGCCAATGACCAGCTCCATCTGTAACATCCACAGACTTCGACGGTCGGCTTCCTCGCCTGAGGTGGTGAGCGTGAGGCCTCTCTATATCCAGCGGCCGTACAGACAGCCGGACCATATCCGCCCCGAGGCTGTCACGTCTGCGGAGCGCCTCTGCACAGCCAGCCGCGTCGTCCCTGCAGCCTCTGCGAAGCTCCAGGGCCTCCAGCTCGGAGGCTGAGCCACGGGCTAGAGCCACTACCTCTCCCAGAAGGCGACACTCTGCCTGGGCCAGGAAGAGCTCAAACGCCAACTGGCGGAGATGATTCGCTCCTCCTGGGTGCTCCTGCAAATGGAACTGCAAATCATGGTCACATGTGTAGCCAATGGTGCGCATTAGGGAGCGGAGTTCAGCTTCGGCAATGGCTGACTGCAGATGGTACACGTATGGGCCAGTGAAGGTCTAAAAGAGAAACAAGTTCATCAAAATGAGGGTCAGTAAGTCTGGAACAGCTGGAGATGATAACCCTAAAATCTACAATGACACAGACCTCACATGTTAGTCCTCTCATGTAAATGTTGAATTCTGACACTTTTGATATTGTCGATGATATAACCATTGTATTTACATTTACTACAATATATGATGTATCAAAAAATAAAAACAAAACAAAAATCTAAAAATTAAAATTAAACCAGACCTACAAAGAATAATTTGCAGATGTTCATTTTATTATAGGATGTATAGGTCATTGTTAAGTGCTTATAAACACAGAGGTAGTCAAATAACTGTGAAGACAAGGAGCTGAGAATATGACTTGAAAGTATGACTGGACAATAAATATTTCATTCCATTACAAAGTACTTTTTCTTATTTTTCTGGAGTTTTTTTGGTGTTTTTCATACAGGGGTTACATCTGTTGTTATAATAATCAATTATTCTCTAATGTTTTTAGGGCTGTCCCTAATGAATTAATTAATCTGTCAATATTTTCTCAATGAATCCAATACTCGTTTGGTCCACAAAATGTGAGTAAATGTTGATTGTTGTTTCCCAAACCCTCAAAACGATGATGCGCTCAATTGTCTTATTTCGTCCACAAACCAAAATTAATCAGTTGTCATGATTTCTTTGTTACATGGAGCAAAGAAACATTCACACTGAAGAAGCTGGAAACGCAGAGGGATTGTTTAATTATAAAAAACAAAAAACACTCAAACCCATTGAATTGATTAGCAAAATAGTTGAAGATTAATTTTGCAATCGATTAAAAATACATAAAAAAATAAACAAAAAGAGGAAAGTCCATCTGGGTTTGTACTAAACATCAGAATTACTAATACATAATTAATAGGGAATAATAGTTTCTACCATAACTTATACATAGGCTGGCACTTTTACAAATGTAAATATGATTACACATTACTGGGAATGCTGATGGTGTTTTAATTAACAAGATTGTAATGTCAGCTCTTTGAAAGGATAAAGTTTCGGTGAACTCACTCACTCCTGTCACTCACCTTTATACATCTGAACTCCTTCTTCCAAGGGAAGAGCAGGAGGTTGGTACAGATGGTTTCCAGGGTACGGAAGGCTCTCTCCAGGCTCCTGAGGTTGCTCCCTCTCTGGCAGCGGAGCGAGTTCTCCACCAATTCGTAGAAACGCACCATGTGGAAACGTTGTGCCGGATCTGGTTGGTAGGCTCCGAGCAGTGCCGTGGCTGTGGAGAGCAGAGACTCACTGTCCTTGTATCTGCTTTTGTCCCACTCTGGTGCATTTCCAATCCCAGAGTATTCCCCTCCCTCCTCCAGGCGCCTCTCTAGTGCCGTCACGTACCTCCGGAACAGGTCTTCTTTTAACTTGGCATCCATTTTTCGGCAGCAGACTATCAGTCGGCTGTTAGACTTTTTGGAAACCTCGCCCCTTTTGGCACACACTGCACCAGGATGTTTAATTCAAGCACCATTTTTTGCCACCATTATTCACTCTGCACACTGGCTCACACTCAACGTTAATCACGTTTTGGTGGGGGGTGAGATGTTGCGTGCAATCAGCAGCACATCCTCTGGACAAGAGACGCATGTAGTGGTCGTTGATTTCAACTGGCGTAGCTAGGCTGCAGCCTGAAGGGATGCTTTCTTACAGGCATTGCTGGTACTGGCTCCTAGCCCGACTAGTTTCCAGTCTAAAAGACCGATATTTGTATTTGGGGGTTGAGTCTATTCCTTCCCTTGATTCAAGCATTTGCAGAGTTAAAGGTCACTCATCTTGAAGACCCAAAGAAGTTGCTGTGATTCTTCTCACCCCAAACTGTAATGACACAGGAGGGTATTAAGAAAATGGAAACGTTACAGTCAGACGCACACATGACAGGAAGGAAACATTTGTTCAAAGTTAGGACTGCAACTTACGATTAATCCACTAATCATTCCATAAAATATCAGAAAATGTTGATCGGTGTTTCCCAAACCTCACAATTATGATGTTCCCAAATATCCCATTTTGTCATCAATACAATGTTTATCAGTTAAGAATCCAGAAAATACTGGATTTTTTTTGATTACATAAAATCCACTCAAACCAATAATCAAAATAGTTGACATGGTCGATTCATTTAGTAATTGACTGACCATCGATTAATTGCAGCATCCCTACTGCCAACAATTTTGATGAATGATGAATAAATCTGAGTATGTTCTCAACGGCTCGAGATGCTAAGCCACTAGAGTGTTCTGCCAATTCAGTACGGAATGGTCATTGCTAAGAAAATCATTCAATCATTCAATCATCATCATCCTCTAAGTTCTCAAATACTATATATGCCGAAAATTCTATTTAAGGTATTAGGGAAATCAAAGAGATTACATCAGATAGGGCAACCATTTCTTGACCACATCACAGTGCAGAGAGGACCCACGTGATACCTCAATGTTTTGCTTGTGTTGGAATATGTATTCCTCTGTAATTTTTCCAAGTATACTATGATATATATATTTGCAGATGGCCACAGAAGTCCTCATTATAGAATAGATAATATTGTTTTTTTCTTAGCCTGCTTCGGGAAAGAGGGGTTGGAAGAAAGGGGTCATTGTTTGGGTTGTTAATTACCTTGACTGTTTTATATATCTGAAAATGAATAACTTGTTTTTTTTATGTATGTTCTCTGATTTCAGCATCTCAGAAGATTCAATTTGTAGGTATGGAAAACACACTGTTAGATTTGTTTCAGCATTTTACAACTAATTGATTGAGAAAGTAGTAGAAACATATTAATCGACTATGAAAGTAATAGCTAGGTAACCTTGTTTTGAAATTCTGTGTGGGTTGATGGGAGGATGCTTCGCGTGGGTTATATGTTGTAGTAAAGCTCATAGATTTGACAGCCACCTTATTTTCGTGACAACCAAAACTAGTAGAAATACACACAGCACTGTAACCCCTTTTGTTTTGCGTCAGTGACTATGTTAACAGACATATGACCCATGATAGCCTGCTCTTGGCATTTGTTAGCTTAAATTACTAACGCAAAATTAAACCAGTGGGTGCGCGTACGCCTAAACATCTGACACGAGAGTGTAAACAACAGCAGAGCTAGGATTCAATTCGTCTTCCCCACTCGAGCTGGCCCCGATTATTCCTGTCACCTCACACACACCACCCTTAACTGGCACCCGTTTAGCACGTTAGCATACATTAGCTAACAGCATAAGCGTGTCTTACTACTGCGCATCGAACGCACAACAGAACCACGCCGTGCGTTAACAACTAAATAAACAATGTAAGGTTCGAGTGTTCGTTAACTCATAATAATAGTGAAACCAGGCAAAACCCTGACGCTGCTGTGACTGACAAGGGGCCCCAGCTGAGTACAAGCTAAGCAGTGAACGCCCATTTCAGCGCAGCTGTGCAGCTAACACTTGCTTCGGCTAGCAGGGCGATCTATCGCTACATAGAGAGACATTTGTCGCTTTAAGAGTAAATTGTCTTAACACGTGCTGCGTGGCTCTTGGGCAGCCGTGTCTAATTCTGCTCCAGACGCGAGAGCATGTTGTTTTTGCTCGCAGAGAGACACCGCCGCCACTCGCACATCTTACCTTCATCAAGTGCTAGCCGCGGCTACCTACGCCTCCTCAACTGCTGGAAAATTCACATCAGCCCAATGCGCATGCGCACGATTCTGACAGTTCATTAGCATCAGTGGCCCACGTGCTGAGGATGCAGGGATGCAGTCTCACAAACCACATCTTCTCCTGTGTTCTACATCAGTGTTTCCCAAACTTTTCATACACGACCCAAATTCTCAATATTAATCAAGAACTCAATGACAAGAGCTATTTTGATATATTGTTTCTGGCTATTTTAATGCAATCTCTGTAATACCTTACATTATTTTGAGTCAGAAATTCAGCCAACCAGCAGTATTTGAGATGTGTTCTGCAGGTATAATTCTTAAAGGGATAATTCTGATTTTTGATCAGTGTGTTTGTGGGGAATGTTAATATAACTTACATAAACAAAAATATATATAAAGGAAATGTCATTTTCAAAGCTTACTTCCCTAATTAATCCTTAATCCTCTTTCTGTCTGGGCCAGTTGACAGGTGTAGCCAAGAGTCATTTGATAACTTTGAACAAATAAAAGATAGTAGTGTGAAAAGTTAGCAGTCCTTCACATTACTGAAAAGGTAGAAATGAAACATTACTAATTCCCACTGCCTTAAAACAGTATGATCAGTGTGAAGAAGAAAGTCGGTAGAAAAGGAAAAAAAAGCAGTGTCACAACATTGTGAAACAACCAGGATAGACAGTTATGCCAAAAGAGAGAAGAGTTGGTTTGAGTTTGCAACAAACCCCCAAAAATGTAAATAAAGATGTTGACTTAAAGGGGTCTGTTACTTTGGTGAAGTTTATTGTCTCATTTTTAAAATGAAATTAATACATCAGTTCTTGTACACTCAATACTTCTACAATACAGTATACTACAGACAAAGCCACCAACTGATAAATCAAGTGGGTAAATGGATTACAAAGTCATTAGTGGAAGCCTTAAATTGCTTTCAGTTGTGGCTTCATTGCAACTATGACTTTTAACAATTCAATGTTTGTTGTTTTTATGACTATACGTGACTCTTTCCATTTGCTGCTATTTTACACTGACTTCCATAACACAAATGAGCAGTTTCTTCACAATAAAGCAGTGTGTTTATACTGGCATTATTATTGTCCCTTTTGGGTCAGAATACATTGAAAATGGTTGGCATTTAAATCCAAGGTGCAGTCTGAAGGATACCTGACCTTATCTTTATGGTGAACCAGTTCTAGAGAAAAGAGCTGTACCTTAGGACCTTAGCATAACCAGTTTATATTTGCATACTTCCAAGTCTTGTTTACAAGTTTCACTCGTATAGCTAGATTTATGCACAGATGTAAAGAGGCATGAGCCCTAGTGTGTCTGTTTCAAGAAATGATTGCGTGAGAAACCCAGTCTATTCAGAAGAAAGGATCACACAGAAGTGGAGGAAATCCTCCAAGTGGAGGAGGAAATGGCTGAGAGAGGTCGATTGCAAGGCTGCTGCTGGTTACAACTGTGGGCTATTCAAAGAGATGTTATAGTTTCTCAAGAGGTTGTAATGGTAATCTGAATCTGTATGGCTTTGCAATTGATTGTGACATAGACAGAATTAGCCATCACATGATGTGAAATCAACTCTGTGGGAGTTAATCCAACACTCGATTTTTTGCTGTGTAGAGTCGAGCCGTGCCGTGCCGTGCCATACCAAGGTGAGGCCATGTAGTGGAAAAGCGCCACATGTGGAGGATAAAGCAGTAGACAATGGATGGATGGAACTAATTTGACAATAGTTTTCATCACATTTGTTAATATTTTATAGGTACTCATGACAATTCAGTTCAAAGCTTCTTTTTCCTTCTTCTTTGAATAATTTCTGGCATGCTGCACACTGAGAGAAGTGCACTGCTGCCCCCACAGCCCGGGACTGTCCATCACAGTTCTTCTTACCCTCCTCATCTCCTCAGCCTCATCCATATTCTCATCGTAATACAAACCTCTTCTTCTAATAATTTCGGGCAGGCTGTACACTGAGCGGTGTATGCTGCCATCCACAGTCGGAAGATCGTTATCACAGTTCCTCTCATCCTCTCAGTCTCTTTCATCTCACTTCAAAGCTCCCAACACAGTTCAAAGTGCTCCATCACATTCCAAAGTCCTCTACCCAACCAACCGTTGTGTCATCTCCCCGGCACCCACACTGCTATTTCACCCAGTCTAACTTGTTGTTCCAGGAAAACGATTTGATAAGAAGGAAACGCACGTAAGTTGGTAATGTGTCATAGGCGTCTGAATTCCTGTATTTCTGTAACCCGATTGTGCTTGAATACAGATTTATTTCCTGCTGTGATATCTTAATATTTCCATAAAAGTTTTGTGAGGGGGAGGAAATTATGAGAGTGGCATAATCTCCAAGCCTCCTGGTAGAATGTGGACACATTTAAGGGCTGTTTAGATTAGATTAGAGGTAGGCAAGAAATATCGTCTGAGATAATATCGTAATCATGTGCAAATGGACATGGAGTATTTAAATGACTTAGCAAAAACTGATCACATGACCTCTTGTTACCATACTCACTGCTACACAGGTTAGCCGTGCGTCCTTATGCTAATACGGAGGTCTTTAAAAAAATACTATATAATAATAATATTATTTGCTCTTACTTGTATACTCCACAATTTCCTGAAAACATTGGTTGGAATAAGGAACTAAATAGAATTTGGGTCTGTGATACATAATCTTGAACGTGTTCCTTAAATCAAGATAAAAATAATTGTATTTTCTAGATCCTGAGAATACATGTTTTTTCCATGTGAAACTTCTAAGCACTTTGTTTATTTCCTGGTTTAATAAGGACCGCCCCCCGCGTTTAAAAGAACGGAACCAGGACCTGGTGACGTCGGTGGGCGACTGTGTTTCAGTCAGTGAAGAAAAAGAAATGGCGATGCTCGGAGGTTTCAGCGCCGCACAGCACAAGAAAAACGTCTCGGACGGCGGCAGCGACGTGTCGGAGTTCGTGTGTCCGGTGTGTCTGGAGATCTTCGACTGTCCCGTCAAAACACAATGCGGACATACGTGAGTATCCCTGCGTTTTATTTCCGTTTGTCATCCCGTGCGAACCCACGTCTACAAGAAGCGGTGCAGCTGTGTTACGGGCTGAGGGAATAACAAGGAACTGCGCTGTGTTTTCAAACACGTCCCTCAAACACTCGCGGCCCTGCTTTCTGCCTTTGTTATGATTTGGTTTGCTACCAAACTCACTTGTATTTGGTCACGAAAACAGTGGCAGTTCGTAAAAATCAGTTTCAGTTTTGTTTACACCAAAGAGGAGGCCTCTACTGGGAGTTGTAGTTCTCAGCTACGCTGTTAAAACAGGCTAACGGCTCTGAAGGACTGCAAGTCCCTGCGCCCTCTCGAGGTGGGACTTTCCATCTGCCAGCTTCTAATTTCAGACAGTTTAGAAATGAATGGTTACACATTCATTATTGTAGCATATCATTTGTGATTCAGAAACCTGGTTAAATCCCTGGCTTTGTTATGTATGTGAACCCTGGAAACCTAGCTTGAGCACTTTGGATTCATTACAGAGACGTTTCCTCTGACTGGTCTGTGGGAACCAAGCAATTACCTTTTGATATCTGCCATTATTGCATTAATAGTCAGGAAAGAAACAAGTGTCATGACTAACTAGCTGTTGTTAGCATGTAATTGGCAACTGCTGCAAATTCAACCCATGTCCCGACTCATTCACACTCTCACTTGTTTTGTCTTCACTCCCATTACTCATATTATTTTGTTGACATGCAGACTATTTATATTTAAGAGTGTTATATGTCACTTGCATCGTTACACTCATATAACCCACAGTGATAAGATTAGTTTCTTTTGTATGCAGTTGTGTAGTGTCGGTGCATATGATGCCTTGCCTAATGCTGGATTACTATACTGTACTATACTATACTTATACTATACTAATACTTTCCACAAGTTTGCAGAGGTCTGCTATAGTCTACATGACGTCAATGTCACAATTCACCTCCTGTCCAGTTGGTGTTGTGCTCTTGTTCTGGTCAAAAAAGTGACAACAAAGCAGACGGTAACCACAGAAACTTGTTTGACGCAGTCTGATAAGGTCTACCCCTAGTACTTACACCTGTACAACCCGTTGCTTGAGTGAGTCTCCTGGCTTGACATTGCTCTTACTGGAGTGGAATGAACAAAGACTGCATATGAATGAACTGTGGCCGATCACAGTGACGGAAGGTGGACATTTTGAAGGGGCCCTAAGTACCTTTTAAATTGTGGGAACTTTTGGCAGCAATCGAGTGACATTGTTAGAGGGGTCTCTTAATTCGGATCCCCATGCAATTGTGTTGCTTTACCTACCCTGCTGCATTTCCCTGTACCTGTACAGTGCAGCATGTAAACCCCTTATTCTGGGCCTGGAATGTCAAGCAGGATTTGGGATTATTGAGATGGGAAAGATAGATGGATAGATTAGCCACAAGATGGGTGGGTGAATTTTGCTTTATTATGCCCTGCAGTGAAAAAAGTTGGTTTGAAATGATTTCTTTGACTCTGAAGGTCCTTCACATCTGTCGAGGGGTTTTGAGTTGGGGTCAGAAATTCGTTCATTGTGGTTTGTTCAGCAGCATTTTATTTTGACACCACGACGACTACTTTGGTATTTTATTGTTTTATTCTTCGGTACTACTAGCACTTTTCTTGATTATGGGACACTTGTCTGATTGCATATACCACCATATTTGATATTTTTTGTCCCATATTTACCTGGTATTACGCCTGTCCTCAGTGATCTGATCACGACCAGGTTGGCTGCTCACACAGAGAAAGCGAAAGAGAAAGGAAGAGTTGAGGAGGCAGTCTCTAATTTGTCCTGAGGACAGATCGCCCTCCTTTACACCTGGCATTGAAATGTGTTTTCTGTGATCTCATAATGATCGGATTGTGCTTCCCCACATGTATTTACACCTCAACAACAACAACAACAACAACGACGACAACAATGTTCGCCGCATTTGTGAAGTCGTGCTTTTATATGGAGTCCTCTTTGCTTTTCAAAGCAGGGGAAGAGGTCTTTGACATGCGGAAACCCAGTGAAAGTAGACGAGAATGTGCAGTTTTGTCGCTGCTATCATGCTAGTTGTGTTTACACTTCTGTTCAATCTGGTTACAATGCGTCTGGTTGGATATGTGGTATAAACAGTCCGTCCTCAGGTGTATTTACACCTGTATATACAAGTGGTCAGGTGCTGTCCGATTGCAATCCATCCATGTAGCTCAGGAATGGGGACACATGCGTGTCCAGCTGGATCACTGAGGACAGATCGTTATTTTGATCCACCCTCAGACTAAAAAAGCAGCTACAAAAGTACTAAATAATGTGGGTGAATCCAACTACAGAATTAAACAAAGGGGAACCCATCACAAAACACTTGGAGACTTGATTCAAATCTCTCGTTTCTCTTGTCTGTTTTCAGGTTTTGCCAGAGTTGTCTGCAGGAGTGTTTGCGACCACAGAAGCCCGTGTGTGCCGTGTGTAGGGCCACACTGGGCCACTGGACTAAAGCTGCCGATCTCGAGGCACTCATCCAATCATCCGTAGCGACCTGTAAGGGATGCGGCGCGCAGGTATGACCTTGCAAATACGAGACGTCCGTGTGCCCTGTGCTCATTACACATTAGTTGGGTTAGGAAATGAGGTTTTGGACAAATGTGCAGGACATCTGCTGACATCACATACCACACATTCAACTTGAAAACAATACATACTGATACTGGTTGTTTTATCACGCCTTCAGATTGGCCTTTCTCAGATGAGAAGCCACACAGCTGCTTGTTCAAAATACCAGGACTACATT